>NC_143055.1:21366500-21986166 GCF_052426305.1 Pelodiscus sinensis | reverse complement strand
TGAAGCCCGGGATATTTAAATCCTGGGCTTCATTTGCAACTTCGAATTACTACATTAACCACCCTAGTTCGAACTCTAAGTGGTTCATGTTTTAGTCTTTTTTGATTATTCCCTCTAACTCACTGTTATTCCATTTAAGTTGATGTTCAACAATTAAGAAACTTAGCAGGCAATGGGGAGCCTAAACTCTTTGACAGTCCATGGGATTTAGGCTCATAACTGCCTAATGACTAGATTTTTAAAGGTATTTAGATACTATAGATCATATAAATCATAGAACCATAGAGCTGGAAGAGACCTCAGAAGGTCATCAAGTCTAGCCCCCTGCCCAAGGCAGGACCAATCCCAACTAAATCAATCCAGCCAGGGCTTTGTCAAGCCAAGACTTAAACACCTCTAGGGATGGAAAATCCACCTCCTCCCTAGGTAACCCATTCCAGCGCATCACCACCCTCTTAGTGAAATAGTTTTTCCTAATATCCAACCTAGACCTCCCCTACAGTAACTTGAGACCATTGGACCTTGTTCTGCCATCTGTCACTACTGTGAACAGCCTTTCTCCATCCTCTTTGGAACCTCCCTTCAGGAAGTTGAAGGCTGCTATCTAATCCCCCCTCACTCTTCTCTTCTGCAGGTAGGTACTTAGTGGGATTTTCACAAAAGGATTTCATTCCTATGGGAGAGAGGCACCAAGGTGCTTTTGAAAATTCCATTTTGAATGTCTTAGGACCATAAGTCATGGAAACACTTGAAAATGTTAGCTGTAATAAACGCAAGCTTATTTATAAACGCTAAAATGCTATCAACTACCCTCACCATAGGAGTCACCCAAAGAAGTGGCTTCAGTTTAAGGGCCTATATGAAAATCAGACCACTGACTTTGGTGCTAAAACAGGAACTTATATATCTTAAAAGCATGTATGTACCTTTGAAATGTTGACCACGCAATCACTGACACTTAGCCCACAGGGTGACTTCGACCTTTCCTTGCCCCTCCTCCAAGAATAGCCTCCCACTGATGAGAGCCCCTTCCTTCTGAGCCCATGCTCCAAAACTACCAGGTCTAGAAGAGTCTAACAAAGTCACAGTGGATTGTGTTCAGTGCCATGAATGTTATGTAAGCCATCATGTGCCAGCAGTGCCCCTTGCTATATACATTGGCCAAACTGGACAGTCCCTACGCAAAAGAATAAATGGACACAAATCAGATATTAGGAAAGGCAATATACAAAAACCTGTAGGGGAACACTTCAGTCTCCCTGGACACACAATAGCAGATTTAAAGGTAGCCATCCTGCAGCAAAAAAATTTCAGGACCAGACTTCAGAGAGAAACTGCCAAGCTGCAGTTCATCTGCAAATTTGATACCATCAGCTCAGAATTAAACAAAGACTGTGAATGGCTAGCCAATTACAAAAGCAGTTTCTCCTCTCTTGGTGTTCACACCTCCAGATCAGCTGCTAGAAGTGGGCCTCATCCTCCTTGATTGAATTTACCTTGTTATCTCTAGCCTGATACATGCCTGCATATTTATACCTGCCTCTGGAAATTTCCACTACATGCATCTGACGAAGTGGGTCTTTGCCCACGAAAGCTTATGCTCCAATACATCTGTTAGTCTATAAGGTGCCACAGGACTCCTTGTTGCTTTTGCAGATCCAGACACACACGGCTACCCCTCTGATACTTGACACCTCTCCCTTGTTTCTCCTCGTTCTCATATGTCTGACCCATCTTGCTAATGACTCTCCTGAGATCCAGTAAGTGGATTAGAAGCTGCTGCTTTCATTTTGGGTAGCTGAAATCAGGCCTGGTCAAAGAGTTTGTGGGGTCCAAGGTGGCATGTTGTGGTTGGCTGCACCGTGTAGCCGGGCAGCTCTCAGCCAGGTCAGCGAGCGAGCAGCAGAGTGGGCGCCAAGCAGCACAGGGCTCAAGGCAACTGCCTTGCTCCCCTTGACCTAAGGCTGGGCCTGGCTGCAATCCAGCTTGATTAGGAACAGGGTGGCGCTTTTATTTAGACTAGTTAATTTTTATATTGTTGATAGCTCAAGCAATAAACAGTAAGTGGAACAAAAACTGTTTTTAGCATTTTGAGGATGTATCTAAAACAACATTTTAATTGGAGCGTTCACAAGATAAAGCTGAAAATGCCACTTAGGGTTCCTGGAATGGAGATATCCATGGGAATAACAAGACAAATGAATTATCTTTAGTCTCTTGTAGAAGGAATGAAATACTTTGCTATTACATGTACAGAGCCAGATTTTGCCCAGCCCTTACCCAAGTACACAATATGAGGGTACGGCTAGGCTGCATGGTATCCTGAAAAAATTCCGCCGTATCCAGGGAAGACATCTGTCAGGGATGGTGTAGACGGAGCTTGGTCCTGCCTTGAGGGCGGGGGGCTGGACTCGACCTCTCGAGGTCCCTTCCAGTCCTATTATTCTATGATTCTATGATTTGCTCTTCTGCTTTTTTTTTGCAGAAGAGCAAACACGATCTTTCGGAAGCCCCTGTAGTCCCTGTTCCACGAGAAAGAAGGGAGCTTTTGTAAGAGGGCTTTTTCCTGAAATGTGGCCCAGTCTAGACGGGTCAAATTTCAGAAAAGCCTTTTCTGACAAAAGTATCGGAAAAAGATACAGGCAGTCCCCGGGTTACGTACAAGATAGGGACTATAGGTTTGTTCTTAAGTTGAATGTGTATGTAAGTCGGAATTGGCGTCAGCTGTTGCTGAAACTGATCAGTTTCAACCGCGGCTGAATCTGGACGCCAGTTCTGACTTACATACAGATTCAACTTAAGAAACCCAGGCGTCCCCAAGTCAGCTGCTGCTGAAACTGATCAGCGGCTGATTCCAGGAAGCCTGGGGCAGAGCAACTCTGCCTCGGGCTTCCTGTAGTCAGCCGCTGGTCAGTTTCAGCAGTGGCTGACTTGGGGACGCCTGGGGCAGAGCAGCTGGGGTGCTGCGGGGTTGGTCGGATCCGCGTAACTCGGGGACTGCCTGTATATGCATTTTGCGTATCTTTTTCTGATAGATACTCATAGTCTAGCCGTGCCCTGAGTGACAAGGGGAATGATATCAATACTGTACAGCATGTCTTGGATCAGACAATATTCAAAGAACATTTCTATATCCTAGCAAGGCTGCATTCAGCCCAGGCAGAATTGCTATGTGTCTGCTCCTAGGAAGGGGAGTAATAGTGCACTGGGGAAAGCAGCATGTCGTGAAGAGGTGAGTATTGCAGTAGGTGCGCTCGCATGCATACTAGAAAACTAAAGGAGCATTCTGAATACTATTCCCTGCTCCCTGAGGGAAAGTGCAGCCCTACACCATCCTGTTCTGTGAGCCGTGGCTATTCAGTGTATTCACAGGAGCCCTCAGAGCATAGTGTTCTTTTTAGCCTCTGATGTAAGAAGCTAGAAAGATTAACTCAGAGAAATTTTTAGAACAGAAACCTGAGAATCATCCAGCTGTACAGAGAGACACTTTCCAAAGCCCTTCGCTCCTAATTGGAGTGAAGAAGAGACTGACATGCAGATCTGCAAATCAGCAGCACTTCCAGGACCCATGGCAGAAATGTGCTGCTAGAACTGAATGATGCCACTACGAAGACAGACATTGAAACACTCTGGCCAAGATTTTCAAAAGCGATTTTGGGAGCCCAACCTGACATACCTTGAAGGGGCCTGATTTTTACAATGTGCTGAGAATCTATCCCTCACTAAACCATGGCCTCTGAAAGGTGTCCCAAATTGGCACCCCAAACCATCAGTCACTTTTGAAAATCTTGGCCAGAGTGTTTCAATGTCTGTCTTCAGGGGGTTTCAGTGTTGTTTTATGCCAGATTGGTTTGAGGCTCAGTTACTTGTTTGTAAAATACTTTGAGATGCTGCCAATTATGGTGTCAAGCACAGTGGCTATTATTTCTGGTCTGTAAGGGTACGTGTTATTGTGAAAGCGAAGTACTCTCTCAATCCATCACCAGAAACTTACTGATATCATGTTTTATACTCTCATTGAATAAATGTGATTCTCTCATGACAGTTCCTGTTAAAATCATTCTTGCAGTGTATTGAAAACCATGGCCTTTACAAGCTGTCGCTTTTAAATCCTAAGCAGTTACTTGGTCCTGTTTGAAGACTAGGGAGCATTGAGGGGTGCATGGTATCTGGATCTTCTTCTGTAAGTCTAAGACCCAGCCTAGAGAAAGGTGGGATGAATTGTGTTTCTCTGCCATCTACATGGCACACACATTTTGGTGGTACAGGTGGGACCTCCCTGATCTGGCACCAGTCCTGAACCACAGAATTTGCCAGACCAGGGGAGGTCAAGGCTCTCCTCTTGGCTGTCGGCCCTACTCCTGGGTGCAAGCCCTGGCCACTGTGCTCTGCTCTCAGCCCCAGCTGAGGCTGTGATCCTTGCTACCAGCCCTACTGCCTCCAGCCCTGCCAGGGTTGTGCTCCCCAGCACGCTGGCCCCAACTAGAACTGTGCTCCCCTCCATGTCAACGCCGATACTGCTGGCCCGGCTGGGGATGTGCTTACCACTGCCAGCTCGGCCTGAACCTGGCCATCCAAGGCTTTCTGGTCCAGCAATATCTGTGGACCACAGATGTTGCTGGACCAGAGAGTCCTGGATTTTAGAGGTTCAACCTGTATATAGTGTCTGTGTAAGTACACGTTGCAGTTTATAACAGACTGCATCCACACTGTGATTGTAAAGCTATGTGTGTCAATGAAAGATGCTGGCAGGGAGGAGGCAGCAGGGAAAAGAGGAGTGTTTTCCTTTTTCATTGACAGAGCTTCTCCCTGATAGTCTTTCCCTGTGTCAGGGGGTTTCAGTGTCAAGAAGATGCCACAATCTCTTCCTGCTGTAGGTGTCTTTACCTACAAAGGAAAAGGCTCTGGCAGTGGGTTGCAGCAAAACATCACACTGACAGAGGTTGCCTTTACTTGCTTACTCCATGTTTCGGGTCTACTCTGCTATTTATGTCTCTGCTAGGAGGGCTACGCATATGCATACACTACACACCACTGAACAAATACAGCAGTGCAGATGCATCTTAGAGAGCAGTCTGCATTGTGTCTCTGGTTTTGGTTCTTATTTATTCAGGTTCTGGATTTTAAGAAACAAAGTCGTGTTAGATCTTTTTGGAAGAGCTGCGGTATAATTTCTCTGTCTGTTGGGCATGATCATAATTCTTATTTGCAACAAGTTTTAATTCCACTCTTCTCTCTTATTAGACATTTTCATTAAAGATCTGGAAAAGAGGGTAAATTCATTTGCAAATGACACTAAAAGGAGGGAGTTGTGTGCACGAGTGAGGTCAGAGGAATCATTCTTAGAAAGGTTACGAAACCACAAGATTCAAACTGCTAAAATGAAAGCTATTCCAACTGGTGAGATAATAATTTAAAATAGCAACAGAACTAAACAAATAGCAACCTAGGATGAAAATCTAGTCCCATTACAATCACTGGCAGTTTTGCTATTGACTTCAATGGGGCTAGCATATCCCTTCTTAGATTACGTCTAAACTACATGGCTCTGTCGACGGAGCCATGTAGATTTGTTTTTTTGGCAAAGGCAAATGAAGCTGAGATTTAAATGATCGCGGCTTCATTTAAATTTACATGGCTGCTGTGTTGAGCCGCCAAACAGCTCATCAGCTGTTTGGCGGCTCAGCGCGCTAGTCTGGACTCTCCCCTGCCGACATCAAAGCCCTTTGTCGGCAGCCCCGGTAAACCTCATCCCACGAGGAATAACGGGGCTGTCGACAAAGGGCTTTGATGTCGGCAGGGGAGCATCCAGACTAGCGAGCTGAGCTGACAAACAGCTGATCAGCTGTTTGTCGGCTCAGCGCGGCAGCCATGTAAATTTAAATGAAGCCGCGATCATTTAAATCGCGGCTTCATTTGCCTTTGCCTATCTGTCTAATCTACATGGCTCCATTGATGGAGCCATGTAGTCTAGACACAGCCTTAGAGTGATAATGGATGGCAAAATAGACAATGCTGGACAAAATTATACAGAAGACAGGCCCATATTTGGGATCATCAATTCAATGCATCATAGAATAGGAAGATAGTATCAGAGAACCTGATCCAATGAGTTTGGGAATCCAAAAGGTTGGGAAAGTTAAAAGGATGTTGGAGTCTCTCCAAATATTAAAATATCTAGAAAAGAGATTTTTCTCTGTGGAACGATGGGACATGCACAGATTTCCACCAAAGCAGTACATTCTGAACAGTAGCATGTGGCTTCCTCTCATGATGGAGCATAGCCTCGGCTAATGAAAACTGTCATAGCTCCACTGAAGTAAAAAAAAGGTAACATTTACACCAGCTGTAGGGTCTGCTCTTTCTTTCTAGCTGTACAGCTTCTTTAGTATAAAATATTGGTCCAGTTACAATCATTAAATGTCTGTTTAATGATTAACTTTGCAAACACAGGAAGGTTTTTCTTTACCTCTCCATCAGATCTGCCAATGGGTGAGTTCAGAATGAAGTCAGGAGGTGCAATGACATCCACCAAGGCAACTGCATCATCTTTCAACTGTTTAAAAACAAAGAGCATACATTTGGCAGCTCTTCTAGATTTCTATGGTTACCTATGAACAACAAAGCAGCAGTAGAATTGTTTCTGCAAACCACCAGCTAATGGTAACTTAAGACGTTGCACTTTGAAAGATCCACTATCAACACACAGTCTATTCACACAGTCTACTTTTGCCTCTCTTTCACAGCAATTAAAAAAAAAGAAATCAACTCTGTATTTCAGTTTTCCATAATTTACTTAAACACTGTAAGGGTTTGTTTTATTGTAGGCAGTATTGTGCATATCTATACAAACTGATGAACACACAACTCATTCATTTGCATACAGTTTCCAGTTCTTCCTTACAATTCATATCTTGCCCTGTTAAAATGCATGCTAGCTTAAAAAGCTATATGCCAAGAAAAAACCCAGATATTGATGAACTGAGGTGATAGAAAAATAAATACAATTGCACTGCAACTCTCAGGTGTTTTATTGGTAAATGACAAGTGAAATCCAGAGCATGATCTTCCAAGAACTTTTCCTGAAAATAAAATATTAATTTCTCTGAGTGCTTGTAGAATACTCAGGATTTGACCCAATGCTACTAACTTTCTCCCCTTTTATTTTGGGAAGGGCTATTCAATTGCAAATAAGATCTACTGGTAACTGATCTACTGAAGTGCAGAGTAATTTGTATGTCTTTCTTCTGTTACTGGCATGTTCTGTTGCTGTCCATCACACCAGAATGATATTGGAGTCTTACCTTGGAACAAAGCTCCAGAATAGCATTCTCTACGAATCTACCAGGCTGTTCACCTGAAACATATCCACCTGCAAACACATTGACAATGAAATTAAACGGTGAAGCTAGGATTCTATTGATATACTCCTTTTACCAATGGCATGGATTTACACATTTGATCAGTATTTATGAAGATGAAGTACAGCCTCATGTCAGAGTTGTGATGACTTACTCATGAGACAGACTTTAAAAACTCACTGCCTTAGGCACCTGGAACTTTTTATCTGTGTAAGTCAAACAGCTTGTCTGCAGCCACAGGGGGTGTGACTAGGAAAACACACTGCTGTGCTGTGCTGTAACTGCCCAGTTGGGATGCTGAGCCCTAACTGGAAGGAATCTAGTTCAAATCACCCTGTCTGGAAGAGAACTATGTTAAGGTAAATTAAGTATCTTGAGTAGTCCTGTGGCACCTTAGTGACTATCAAAAATATATACAGAATCATGAGCTTTTGTGGGTAAAATGCACTTCCTTTCCAGCTCCTCTGAAGAAGTAGTTTTTCAGCACAAAAGTGCGTTTTGCTCATGACACTATATGTATTTTTTAGTCTCTAAGGTGCCACAGAACTACTTGTTTTTCAAGTTACAGCCTAGCATGGCTACCCCTCTCAGACTAAATATCTTTTAGTTTGCACCAGCAGTGTAAACATGGAACAGCTACAGTACAGCGTGTCAGTGTGCACTGCAGTTCTCTTCCCTGGAGTCTGAACAGCAGGGCCAGGTAGACAGAGTCACACTTATGGTGTGGCTATCTATTATCCCTCCCCCAAGGGCTGGATCTCACAGTCCTTGTGCTATCAGAGCTTAAGCTTTTAGGTTATCTGGAGAGGCTGAGTCTTTTAGAGCCAGAGTTCAATCCCTGCTTCCAACAGCCTACCCAGTAACACTGCATTACACAGGCAATAACTAAATGTTTTAGCCAGGGGGACCAACAGACTTGCTGGACCACTGGACAAGGTGGGAAGCAGTCCTGGTTCCACGTTCCCAGAAGGGGTGGGACGTTGGGCAAAAGGAGTGGGGTGGGCAGCCCTTAGTGCTGCCTGGACCATGCAGAGCCATGCTCCTCCCTCCCACCAGCCCTCAGAGCTGCCCAGAACACAGGGCCTGGGTATTCCAGCCACTGCTTCTGCTACTGAAAACACTGGGCCCCAGGGCAATTGCCCACCCCTCATTGGTGGGCCTGGTTCTAGCATATATTCCAGTCAAGAGTCTCTCTCTGCCTGCCAAAGTGCAATACACTGTATAGAAAAAACAAAGGTTACAACTGAGGCTTTTTAACAAGTGATTCACAATGAATATAGATTTGATCTCACCTTGGTAGAGCACGGCCATATGTTTACTTAAAGACCATAGTCCATACAGAGCACTAAGATGCTTTAGCACAGGCTGGAGCGTAGATGGTGTGTCTGGATCATGAGTGTGTTCATGATACCTTTGTAAGACTGTTTGCTCAATAAAAGCGATGGCTAATGAACGACAATAGTACACCTTAAGAAACAGAAAAGGAGTAAATAATATGTTGACAAACAAAATACCAAAAGGCTAGCTCCTCAGGGGCTATAAAATGGCATAGCAACGTTGAAGTTAATGGATTATGCCGATTTACACCAGTAGACTATCTGGCTCAAACTTTTAATGAATAAACAAAGGTCTCTCTGGGAAGTGCGCACCTAGGGAAGTGTTTTCAAAGTGTGCCTTTCACGTGTCTGATTGGCTAGGGACAATTAGGTTTTTCAGATAAACAAAGGACATATCTATTGGAAATAAGGTCCCTAATTCTCCACCATCTCCCAACTTGTACAGTCTGTCTAGCCGTGCAGAGGCAGGGCGAAACTGATGCATAACATGCTTCCATTCAGATCTGGCAGTATGTCACAACTATTTTGCACAGGCATAAATGACTACAGAACACGGAAGACAGTGAAAAATCAGGCCCAAGGTCCTGTGAATGCTCACTAAGCCCTAACAGAAAATGCAACATAAATTAATATGAATGATACCAGTAGGATTCTATAGAACATATTCTAAAATTTACACTACTGAACAGACAGCTCTCCTTTTACAGATTGTTTTAAACCATCTTATGGAATTTATATCAGGGATATAATTTAATCTCTCTCTCTACATATATATTTAGATTAGAGCATTTGTTTGTCTGTCTGTTCATGAGGCCATCTGTCCATGAATCCATTTGTTCAAAAACTCCTCCTAAACAGTAAGGTGACCATATTTGGTGTGTTGCGTCCTCTTACCCTAAGTTATCCTAACTTAAAGCAAGGTCAGGGTCTTTGTGCTAGGAAAATGGGATGTGCCCGGAATCCAATAGCTAACTCTGAATTTAGATCTGAATGTGATGATCAGAACAGATCTCTTGTCACAATCAATGGTCTCCAATAGCTCTGCTGGAGCCATGAGAATGAATTCCTTTCTTCCTTCCCCACTTCTTTCTACAATACATCCAATCTTGTAGTTCTGCATTGGCCCCTTTAACCTTCTGGCTGGGAATAAATGGACAGGACTCCTTTCTGAGCCTATTAACCCTGCTCAGCCAGCATGAGACATCACAGATGAGTGATACAAAACACACTCTCCCTGCTACCCTGGCTGTCTTCAGTGAACTTTCAGCTTATAACAGGTCAGGAATCTATGCCAAATCTCCCACAGTATGACCGAGCACTAGATCATTTCTCTGCCAAGGGGCTGACAGAAAGTGCTTCTTCACACCCTGCAAAGCTCTCCAAAGCTCCAGTATGCTAATCATTTTCAGATGGATTTAATGCACCTTATTTATAAGAAAAACTCTCCCCTGTGCTGCACAAGCATTGTAGGGAGGGAAGGGGCCTAATGAATAAAAGGATGAAGCAGGGCAGGGTGCCTCTATATTGTTCCACAAAGAATGGCTCTTAACACACTTGGCCATGCACCACAGTTCCAAAGGGGAATAGTCACAGGGAAATAGACTGTACCAGATGCAATCCTAGTTGTATTTACACAGTTGTCAGCAGTAAGTGCCAGCCAGGGAACATGTTGTTCACAATCTGAAACAGACCCTGCAAAGTATACATCTTCTTTGAAGATGTTGCTCTGATGAAGGCTCTGATGGTGGTTACATCCACATACCAGCATGAAGACAGGTTGTCTCTATTGGACACAGAGTTGAGTGTTTCTTGTGAGTTTTCAATGTACTTTTCAGCAAGGTGAGTAAGATCTCCAGGGAAGCTGAACCCCCTCAGGAGTGACAAATGCCAAATATTCTCAGCTCCGGGTTCCAGCCAGTTTTGCCCAGAGGACAGAGATGCATGGTGAGGTGCTGCATCCTTCAATTTAGAACCATGCCCTCCTTGGCTGTTAGAATCTTGTTGGGGGACAGTGGATCCACTAGTAGTAGACTGTCAATGTTTCCTTTTCAGTTTCCAGTACTGTCAGTCTGGTATCTTTCATGAGTGCTATGCATTTAAATTATAGACATTAGAGATGGAAAAGACCTATTAGATCATCTAGTCAATCTACCTGCCAGAGCAGGATTCTTTCCTACAGTATGTAATTGGCCACAAGAGCAGCATAATAAGCAGATGTAGACGTACTAATCAGGAGCTACAGAAGATTCAATAGTAGTAGTTGTAATATACAGAAGGGGAGTTTAAAATTAAAGATTAATTTAAAGATATTACACAACTATGACTGCACTGTTCTGAGGGAAACTTTTCTGAAAGATTTAGGAGTGACAGAAGGATAAAAGAAACAAGATGTGGCAAACTTACATAAAAATATATGGTAAAAAAAGGTAAATTGAATATATCGTTACCTGACTGTTGTTTCTTGCTTCAAAATCACTACTCCCAGACTCTTTCTCATGGCTCAACTTCAGGACACTTTCTCGGAGCAGGTAACAAACCAGCCATTTATAGGCAGCTAGTGGAACTGTAAGACAGAAGACAATTTACAGGTGTTAAAGAGAGAAAAAGTGAAATGCTGCTAGGAATCACAATCAGAATATGCTTTTATGCTAAACTTATGTTATTTGGGATGGACACTGGATTCCTGTTTGAGGCTTATGCAAATCAAAAAAACTCTCTGGCAGCCATTGCATCACAAACATTCAAACAGCGTTGGGCAGTGTTACCTTTTGGACAAGAACCTTTCAGGGTCACCTAGGCACCTCAGGAAATGGTTCTCTTCTCTCTGAGCTGACACTTAACCAAGGCTTCCGCATAGTCTGATGGGACAGTGTTGCTGAAGGTGTTGGGGTTGATTCTCCCTTGTGGCAGAGTTCTGCTAATTGCAGGACAGAGAAAAGGCTGTGAGGGAGCCAGTTGTGACCCCCTGCTCCTCTGCAACCTGATCCTAGCACAAGGAGTGGCTCTAATGTACCTCACTGATATAAGGTCCCTCAATGATTTATGCCCCTGGAGAGCAGGCATAGCAAAGCTCCACTCTGCCATGACCCTTCCCTGCTTCCTGCCTCTGCCCTCCTTCCTATGACACTTCGGAGGTGGGTGTGGGCAGCTTTCACAGGAGGAGGCTATGCTATTTCCACCCACTTGAGGCCACTTGAGATTTTTTCTTTGCTAGAGGAATGCTCTGTTGGCAACCCACTGCTACAAAACTACAACTGTACTGCCTGACTGTGGGGCAAAGTGGCTGCAGCGTACTGGAGAATCCTGACCACTGTCTGAAATAAGAAAAAACAAGGTCTTGGCCACATTTATTCATTACAAGTCTCATGACACTTTTTACAAGAAGGGGTTGTTTCCTGTAACAGATTCAAGTTTTCTATTCGTTATTTATATTTTGCCTCCTTATAGGTTCAGAGATGTAAGGTGTGTTCTCTTCCCATTTTAAGGCTCAATCCCGCAAGGTATTAAGTATCTCCTGACAGTACAATGGACACTGAAGAAAGCCAACACTTTCTGGGTTGAGCTCCTTAACAATTGTGGTGTGATGGTGCATGGCACTAAACTGTTGCTATATTCCACACACCTATGGCTGTATTTCAGTGGCAAATGAAGTAACCACTTTGTATATGAGCATGTTACATATTTAAAGCCCTCTGAGTTTACTAAGGAAGCAGGTACCATGGTACATCTGGATGTGTTTAATGTTGATAAAAAAAGAAGACTGAGGGGATATCTGATAACTGTCTTCAAATATGTTAAGGGCTGTTATAAAGAGCTTGATGATCAATCGTTCTCCATTTCCACTGAAGGTAGGACAAGTAGTAATAAGCTTAATCTGCAGTGAAGGATATTTAGATTAGATATTAGGAAAAAAAAAACTAACTGTAAGTATGGTTAAGTACTGAAATAAAAGCTTGCAAGGGAAAGTTGTGGAATCCCAGGCATTGGAGGCTTTTAAGAACAGGTTAGAAATATACCTGTCAGGAATGGTGTAGGTACACTGCCCTTACTTCAGCTTGGGAAAATGGCCTAGGTAAACTCTCAAGGTCCTTTCTAGCTCTATATTTCTATAATTTTGTTTGTGATCCTTGGCTAAATCCTGGTGCTCTCAATGTTAGGCATTGACTTAGTCCAGTACTATTAAATGACTTATAATAGAAAATTAATACACACGAATTGATACAGGGTTTTTTCAACTCTGATTTGGCTGCTTTGGTAGGTAGTAAAGAGACAAAAATGTGCTTAGTTGTTGTTAGTTTGTGCTGTCCAGCATTTCACAAGTTTGAGATTTACCACAAAGCAAAGCAAATAATTATTTCAGCACATTTTGAAGTTTTTGTCATAACTACTGAGGCATTATCTCAGTTGGCACTCGCATCATTACCAAGACTGCAGTAATCACAGCATTTCTTCATTCAATTAGCTGAGCACTGAAGCAGTTATTTGGATTCCAGGAAACAAGCAGATTGCATCTTAATGACATCTATAAATTAAGGTTAAATTTCTACCCACAAGTAGTTCTCAGTTTCATAGACTCACTTTTGTCTTAAATCTCCATATAGATCTAATTACCTCTAATTTCCCCCTGGTGGCAAATCTGAGTAAATAGCAGCAATAAGATCGTGGGAATGGCATGTAATGTCTCTCTCAATTTGATTATAGCAGAGAAAACCAAGACAATTGCTGAGGTTTTTCTCTCACTGTTTCTCCATTTTTTTCACCCAACCCAAAGACAATTACTATACAGTGACATACTTCAAAACTGGACAATTTTGTCTGTACATATTGTATTATTCAAAATGTTGCCTTACTCAACACTGTTCTAACAAACATGCACTCTCCTTATAAAGTTACTTCAACACCCCAAGCTAATAACATCAAACAGAGATCTGTCCCATATAAGAGTGTCTGGCCTTGTGTAGACTTCACAGTTCTATTAAAAAAACCCTCAGGTTTCATAGATAAAAGAGTCTTGTACACACATCAATGATCCTCCTACGGATTTAACACCCCAGCTATACCAACACAATGAAATCACCTTGACTAGTGGTACAGAGCTTCTTATGACAAAGTGAGAGCAACACAGTGTCAGTGTGAACCAGTGGTTGGCAACCTGTGGCCCTTAGGGGTTCTATGAGTGGCCCTAGGACTGTTTTTTACTGTTGCCCTGGCACAGGGTGGCCAGATTCTGCTGGTTTGTGGACGTGTAGTTTTTTTCCTGCTGGTATCACAAAAGTGGCACACGCTTAAAGGGCATGTGCAATAAGGTGCATGCTGATTGATCCACAAATTGTAGGTATGCAAGTAGAGTTAGCAAAACTATCCTATTCTGAGAGACGATCTTGGTTATGACAATACTGCAGCCCACTGAGATGAGAGAGGGCCACTTATGTATTTTATTTGACATCAGGAAGGGGGGTTAGGGAGGGGTAAGTGGAAGGACATGAGGGAGGAATGAGGCACAAGCCCCCCAGTTGGCAGCTATCCTCCAGACCATGGAGGCTCTTAGTGCTTCTCAGGGTGGAAGCTCTCCCGCAGGGCCTCCTGGATACTGATAGCCCCCCGATGGACCTCCCGGATGGCAGCCTGCAGAAAGTGCAGCCAGGCTCGCAGCAACGCATCCAAGAGAATCCCCAGAGTGCCCAAGGGCAGCTCTGGCTCCATGTTGCA
Organism: Pelodiscus sinensis; assembly: GCF_052426305.1. NCBI lineage: Eukaryota > Metazoa > Chordata > Testudines > Trionychidae > Pelodiscus > Pelodiscus sinensis. Next base: position 21,971,759 of record NC_143055.1, on the reverse strand, counting down.
GAGTGCTGTGGTGTCCCGAGTGAGGGCAACCAGAGCATACAGAGACAAAATGCTTTGCTGTCCCTCGAGGTAGACAAGCAAGCAGGGAAACCTGAGAATTGGCTGTCGGGGGGGGGGGGGGGGGAAGGCAATTCAGAGTCCACTCAGTGTGGATGCGCTATTTTGAAATAGCAAAATGCTATTTCGAAATGCATTTTGTGTGTAGGTGCGTGTAAATGTGCACAAATGTGTACCCCCCCGGTCGTCCTTCCCGGAGCACATCCCTGTGTTCCCACCACCACACCCAGCGTCCTCTCGCATCCAAGTTTGATCTAGTCTTTGGCCTTTAGGTACCTGCTTCGCAACAGCATTGTCTGCTCCGCCTACCATTCGCCCCAGCTGCACCGTGGAGAGAGGGCAGTCCAGGCCCGCCCCCTCTCACGGACCCCAGCCCAGGGCCCTAAGAACATGGACTCTGCTGCAGTCTGGTCCGGCTGGTGGGGCGTCCCGCCATAACGCACCAGGCCACGTGCTCTCTTTGCCCACCCTGGGCGACTTCCTCTCTCTGCGGCTGGCGTCATCACCAGCACCTTCTCCCTCAAGGAGTGACTCCTCTCTGCTCACCTCCTTGCTTTGGGTCCCATCCACCATGGGTCCCGCTCGAGGAGTCTCTCACCTCCTTTCCCCCCCTTCTTCCCGCCTCCCTTCCGGGTTGATGGTGTATGTTGCAACCCGACATTGCCCCGCCCCCGCGACGCTCCATAGGGGTAGGGTCCAGGGTGCGCACAGGGGTGTGCCGGTGCGGCGGCGAGCGAGCAGCTGCCGCACTGCCGGTATTCCGCCCCCCAGCGCCACCAAACAGGTGGCGATCGGCGGGGTCAGAGTGCGGGGCGTTTCTGACCCGTCACAGCGCATTATTTCGAAATAAGCTATTTCGAAATAACACTGGGTTAGACATACCCTTAGGAAGGTGTTTCACAATTACAGCTGGACTCACACAGCCTGAGAGCGTCACTTCAGAGAATGTTGCTTGGTACCATGTACCGTGTAAGAAATGGAAATCTGTATATAGCGGTTTAATTAAAAAAAGTCTTAGAAATACAATTCTTTATTTGTTTATTACACTCAGTGGTTACAAAAAATATATACACAGTGGCCACTGGCACAGATGCACACTACAATTAATGCTCAGCCAGGAATCATCAGAAGGGCAGTCAGTACCAAGCAATGCCTGCCTGACACTAAAGTGGGTGTAGATGTAGATAGGCTGGAGGGTAGGGGTAGGGACCAGAGTGACCTAGACAAATTGGAGAACTGGGACAAAAGAAATCTAATGAGGTTCAACAAAGAGAAGTACACAGTCCTGCCCTTAGAATGGAAGAACTGCTATAGGCTGGGGACCGACTGGTTAATTAGCAGTTCTGCAGAAAAAGACCAGAGGATTACAGTAGACAGAATCTTCATATGAATCAACAGTGTGCCCTTGTTGCTATGAAAGCTAACTGCATATTCAGCTGCATATGGAGACGAATAGGAGCCAGCAGATTGAGGGATGTGATTATTCTCCTCTATTTGGCACTGGTGAGGCCACATCTGGAGTACTGCATCCAGTTTCAGGTCCCCGATGACAGAAAGATGTGAACAAATTGGAGAATCCAGGGGAGGGCAACAAAAATGACTAGGAGCTGGGACACATGACCTATGAGCAGAGATTGAGAGAACTGGGCTTATTTAGTTTTCAGGAGAGAAGAGTGAGGGGGGATTTGATAGCAGCTTTCAACTACCTGAAGGGAGTTTCCAATGAGAATGGAGAGAGGCTGTTCTCAGTGGTGACAGATGACAGAACAAGGAGCCATGGTCTGAAGTTGCAGTGTGGGAGATCTAGAGTGGATATTAGGAAAAACTATTTCATTAGGAGGGTGGAGCAGATGACATCCTGAGGTCTATTCCAATCCTAATCTTCCATGATTCTATGACTACTGAAAGACAGAGCGGCTCATTATCAAAATGTTGTTTCAAAGCCTCCCTGATTCAAATAAGCCCCTCTAGAGTTCCTCTAATAGCCCAGATGTCTGATTGCTCAAAATCAGCTGCAAGGGGATCCACCTCAATGCTCCACTCCTGAGGAAACTTTCACAGAGGCTGCTATGACCATGGGAATAGTTTCCAACCTGATTCTAATTTGCCAAAAAGCCAGCACCAGCGACCCTTTATTCTGCCAAGTGAACAGTCATTTTGCAACTAGTCAGTTTATAGTTGAAGTGCTCCTTCATGCTGTCAAGGTTTCCGATGTAAGGCTTTAAGAGCCATGGGACTAAGGGTTAGAATGGAACTCCCAGGGTCACTATCAGCATTTCCACATTTGTCTGGAAAAGAAAGTCCCTGCATGCAGCTTTCATGCTGCACAGGCCAGCGCTCCTGGAGAAGTATGTATCGTGCACCTTCCACGACCTTATTAATGTTAGTGAAATGATCCCAGTGATCCTCTAGCACCTGCTCCAATCCAAGATGGCCTGTGGCCTAAATTGAGATATACATGCCATCACCTCAGTTAGAGAATCCCATTGTCACAAAGTCATCCACTGTGTCCTGCACACTGTCCAGATTCACAGTCCATCATAGAAGGAGACGATCAATGGCCCTGCACACCTGTATCACTACAGTCCCCATGATGGACTTCCCAATTCCAAAATGATTTGCGACTGATGAAAGCAGTTTGGAGTTGCCAGCTTCCGTATAGCAACCGCCACACACTTTTTCCACTGTTAGAGCAGCTCTCCTTTTGGAGTCCCTATGCTATAGAGTAGGGATGAACCCTGCACAGAGTTTAAAGAAGGTGGCTTTGTGCATATGAAAGTTCTGCAGCCACTGCTCATCATCCCATATCTGCATCACAATCTGATCCCACCACTCAATGCTTGTTTCCCTAGCCCAGTAGCAATGACCCACCATGTGCAGCTGCTCCGTGAATACCAACATCAGTCTTGAGTTGTTTCTTTCCATGGCACACATGAAATACTGCAAGATCAGCCATATTGTGTTCACTTATTACTAGACCGGTGAGCAGGGCAGGATCCTTGCTTTCAGGCAGTGATGGCAGACACTAAGGGGCAGTTGAAAAATGGCCCAAAATGAAATTGGAAGACCTTGGAATTATGGGAAGGACTCCCAGAACTCCAAGTGGGAGAGACTCCCAGAACTCCAAGTGGGAGAAAGTGGTGATTTACCCAGAGTGCATTGCTCGCTCTCTCAGTGCTAGAGCACCAACTGTGGACCCACTCTGTTGACATAAGGAATGTTGTATGAACATACACAGGCAAGGTAATTACAGCATTTTATGTTCACTGACATTACTTACGTTGTCTTAACTCTGTAGTATAAACATGGCCTCTCTCTTAAAAACAATACAATAGCAGAGGACAAATACCAATAAAACACAACTTTAGAGGAACAAGAATAACACTCTACTCAAAGAATACACACAAGCCAATATTGCATGAGACCATTCTGTCCAGAAATTCCATGTTAGAATTCAGTTTCCACATTTTGTGCCAATGAGACATATTAAGAAATGAAAATTGTGTCCCTAATAAATTGCCACGTGCATCGCACAAAAAACATAAATAAATAGCAAAATGCAATTTGATGGATAATATAAGAAGTGATAGTTGAACTGCAAAAAGCATTGGCTCAGGTGAGCATTCAAACTTCAGTTGCCAGTCAGCTTATCAGATCTAGAGCGGGATACATACTGCAGAAAACTTTGTAAATTTTTAATAGAATCTTTAACTTTTTGAAAAATACCAACTCTATACATGGCTGAAAATGGCAAATATTTCTGCCAAATAATCATCAACAATTTGGAAATTTTAAACCAGCTCAGTCTGACTCCTTTTTCTGTCTAGAAAGCAGGCTGCAAGGACATGGTACTTCTCATGGTCAGCCAGGTCACATGCACAGCACCTGTGGCTGCTTTGGAAATCTAAAGAGTTGCGTGAAAGTAGCAATAAAAACACCAACAGATCAAATTAAGTAACATTTTAATCTGACTTAATTTAACATCCCTAGTTCTCTTGCAATGAGAGTTCTCTCTCTCCACACATACCATAATAAATACCAGAGGAAAAACATTGTTTTTTAGGGATCATAGAATCATGATTCTATTACTAAATGACCCCGCAAGGGTCATCTAGTCTTACTCTGTCAAGATACAGGCTGTTGTGTCTAAAACAGGGGTGGGGAACCTCTTTTGGGTAGGGGGCCATTGACCCATAGAAAAATTAGTTGGGGGCCGCACACAAGTGAGAAGCAAGGTGAAAAGTCTCTGACTGAGAAGGAAAAGGCCCGACGTTCCCCACCCCTGGTCTAAAAAGATGTGCCTTAGTCTGAGCTCACTTGAATACTGTGAGTTTGGAAGCTTGGCTAAAATTCCTAAGGCTTCTAGGTAAGCTGGTTGTTTACAAAAGATGATGGAAAAAATGCAGAGCAGAGAAAGAGAAGAAAAATCAGCTGGGAGTGGGACAATAAATCTAGCTACTTTTACTGAGAAAACAGAAAAGGGCTACCTGAGGAGTCCATGCAATCTTCAATGCTAGAGGCTGTGAATTTCTGGCCAAGAATATGATTGTAGTCTTCCAAAAAGTTTACTGATCCAAGAGGGGATGCAATAGGAGCTTTATCTGGAATACCAATGATAATGCTTTGTTACAAAGTCAGTGTTGGACTATTTTGAGGTAAAACACTATCCTAGAGGCTAGGTTTACTCTTTCTTGATTGGCCAGGTGTAGAAATATTAAGCCAAAATATTAAGTTTATTACTACCCAGGGTGAATAAGTGCTGAGGTGCTGACCTGGCTCATTGGCTGACCTGACTAGCTCCCACTGGAGTGAAGACTGTAGATTCAATACCCATGAATGGGTTTCCTACACCTGGAAGATCTTTGCCAGAATCTGTGCCAGCAATTTGTCCTGTGATCTTGTATCCAGACAACAACAAAATGCTATAATTATAATTATTAAGTTAGACTACACATTCTGCCACCTATACTCTCAGCACTTAGCACCACAGTTCAATTGGAATTAACAACAGGTCAGATAATATTTAATGCATAAAAGCATGGAAGAGATAGATAACCTTTAGATTATTTTTTGAGGACCAAATAACAGACTTTCTGTGCAGATAGCTTCCATTGATTTCTAGTGAATTTGGGAGTTTGAGTCCCCAGCATCAGATCCTAAATTACTTATTATTAATTTTTCAACAACTACCTGCTTACAAACATGCAAACAACTAGCTATCATAAGGTCCAGACACTGTGATGACTGATATAACAGAAATATATATATAGAGATCAATACATTTCATTATGAAGATACCTAGCCTGTTATTTATGTCCTACAAATTATGATTATATAAATACATACTGTTAGTATTAAATTACCTCCTAATGTTGTTACCAATCACTACTTAGTTCAGAACAAGATAGAATGCTGCACACTGACCTTGGTGTTTAGCATTCACCCAGCCCAGTAAATAGTTGCTGGTTTGCTGAAGCAGAACATTATTGTCTCCTTCATATGTGCAGTTTGGGTCATTGTCATTTCGAATGTCACCTAGACGATTCACTTTTAAAAGAAAAGTCACAAATTTTAATACATAATATAACTCAATCATTATACAAACATGGGTCAAAAGAACTTGGCAACAATTATGTTGTGGCTATAAGAAAAAGATATTAGAGTCAATTTCCAATACAATACAATTATTCTTACCAAAAAGATGTCCCTGAAAAGTTACTCTTTGTTTAAAAAATTAAATATACTGGGGCAAAAGCATGACATCCACTTTAAGAGTGCAAGCTTCATGTACAAAATCTGCATCTGTATTTCTCAACCTTCAAAGGCAGTCTGGATAGCTGCAGCTCTAACTGCTTAATGGTCCATGTAAATATTCCGCTTTGCATCTGAAATTAATTTTGTGGGTGCAGATTCAGCCTGTGCAAATTGGATTTGTGAGACACTGTACATCCAAGTAGCACCCTGGAAACCCCATATTCATGGCTATCATAAGAGCATGATATATTTTATACAAAGTATGCTTTGGGAGGTATCATTTAACATTAAAATGTTGAATATTAACATCCTGCTGAATTGTATATGCTATCATTGTATGTGAAGTTATGAAGTACTGCACTGCGTGTGTCACTGAAACAAGCTGTGAAGCAAGTAACAACAAAGGAACAACTGTCACAGGCTAGATAGAACAATACACTCTTCCAGAGGCTTCTCAGAGAGGGCAGGTATGCAATGAGAGCTCCCGAATGCAAACCTCACAGCAAGTATCTTTCCAGCAGATGGAAGAAAGGGACAGTGACAGCATCGCTTGGCAGCTCTTCTCCTGTATCTGGGAGAGCATCTGGAAGAGTGTGAAGTGGGGAGACTGGTGCCCTGCTGGGAAAGGAATCCAGCCTGCAAATTAAGAACTGAGAGCTGCTGGTAACATCTATTAGGGTGAGAAAAGCTATTTGATTCAGATCTCACAGAGGCCATGTCTACACACAAAAAGCATACAGCTGTACTGATATAGCCGTGGTGCTGTAAGAGTTCTTGTGTAGCTGCATTGTGCTGACAGGAAAGAGTTCCTCTGTCGATATAAAAAAGCCAGCTTGATGAGAAGCAGTAGCTATGATGGTGTGAGAGTGTGTCCCATCGAAAAAGCACTTGTGCACATGAGCACTTAAGTGTTCAAAGCTTGAGTTGCTCCTGAGGATTTTTTTTCACAACCCTGATTGACACAAGTTTTCCTGAAATAGGTGCTAGTGTAGCATGTAGTCCATTAAAGTTAAAAATAGAAACTCAGTCTAAATTCTATTTCTTATGTAACAAAATTTGATCTCTATGTCTGCTACTTATAATCACTGCAAATCTATCATTCTGTAGTTAAATCTGTAAGAGACAACCCGGGCTGGAGAGTTAAAGGAGCATAACAACCCCACAGCTTCAGGTATCGTCACAATCTATAAAAAGGCCAAAGTCCTTTTGAAAACTTACTGCCACTGGCACACACATCTGTTCCTAGCAGAAACTGTGAGAAATATGAACAATCGTTTACTGACTCTATCTATTCACAAGTAGTCCTGTGGCACCTGAAAGACTAACAAAAATAGATATGGTATCATGAGTTTTCATGGGCAAAACTTACTTTATCAGATGATGAGAAAGCTCATGATACTATATGTATTTTTGTTAGTCTCTAGGGGTATGTCTACACTACCCCGCTAGTTTGAACTAGTGGGGTAATGTAGGCATACCGCAATTGCAAATGAAGCCCGGGATTTGAATTTCCCGGGCTTCATTTGCATAAGCGGGGCGCCGCCATTTTTAAATCCCCGCTCGTTCGAACCCCGTGCCGCGTGGCTACACGCGGCACGAACTAGGTAGTTCGAACTAGGCTTCCTAGTTCGAACTACCGTTACTCCTCGTGGAATGAGGAGTAACGGTAGTTCGAACTAGGAAGCCTAGTTCGAACTACCTAGTTCGTGCCGCGCGTAGCCACGCGGCACGGGGTTCAAACGAGCGGGGATTTAAAAATGGCGGCGCCCCGCTTATGCAAATGAAGCCCGGGAAATTAAAATCCCGGGCTTCATTTGCAATTGCGGTACGCCTACATTACCCTCCTATTTCGAAATAGGAGGGTAGTGTAGACATACCCTAAGGTACCAAAAGACGACTTGCTGTTTTTAAAGCTACAGACAGACATGACTACCCCTCTGAGACTTTGTATCTATTCAGCAATTTGTAACTTACTGGCCAGGTAACCATGTCCTCCGCAAGCTTCTCGACACTCTTGGGCCGCTTCCTGGGCAGTCCAGGAGGCTAGTGGCTTACCACCAGTAGACAAGGCATGAATCTCACGTCCAAGTTCTGCCTTTGTAAAAAAAAATGAGCTAATGGTAAATAATTTTTTTTTTTTAAAACAAAACAAGCTCAAGAGTAAACACAAAACACTAAGGGTGAAATTGATCCATGTGACTGCGACAGCCTTGGCCAAGACCACAGATTGACCTATGTACTAAAAGCATGAAAACCTCCTGAACTAAAGAGCCAGGAGGAGACACATAATTCACACATTTAACTTGGTCTGCACAAAGCCTGAATATTTAAGTGAGACTGAAATGGTAAACATTCACTATGCAGACCGTGACACACTACCATAAGTTATTACAAAAATAATTCTATTTACATAAAGATAATTTAAACAAATTATATTGCACATATGCAAGTCATGAGTCAGGCCCTATATAGGTGCAGAGATACCAAAATATTTCCTTTAAAAAGATTACCAAGAAACTCATTGTACTGCTTTCTCATCCAACATTTAATAAATGTTAGTATTTTGCAGTTAAATTATTTCAAATGTATTAACCTGGACTGCAAACTTGAGCTTGACTCTCATAAGCCAGAATGATATCTTTTCAGAAAGTCTCTTGCAGCATCAATTTCAATTGACCAAACCTAAATCTTCATTAAGGCAATGCACAGGTGGATGAGGTAATATCTTTCACTGAACCAACTTTGGCTGGTAAAGGAGACAAGCTGTTAAGCATACACAAAACTCTTCTTCAGGTCTGGGAAAGGTCTCCTATAGGTCACAATACAAACTAGAACTAATTGTTAAGTATAACCAAGTCATGCATATTGTAAGAGACCAATGAAGATGCAGTGACTGTCATTACTTAGGCCTCTACTCAAGAAGAACATCTGTTCAGGAGAGCACATGAACATATACTTAAATCCCACAGAAATCAACAGAACATAAACCAATTATAAAAATTATTTGCTTTCCTGGCCCTAAACCCTAGCATCTCCCTCTCCGTTTCTGAGCCACTTGCGTATATAAGTCTCTGGTTTAATAATCAGAAGTCTGCTGCATTGAAAACCTGAGATGCAAATAAATGGATATTTATAAACATCTTACTTGTCTTGGACTTTTATCCTTCATCAGAAGACCTATGTGAAATTCTATGAAGTTCATGAACAAAGACTTGGCGAAATGGTCTAAGGCATATGTAGCTGCCAGATAGGGAAGTAGGCGCCATTGCTGGAATAAAAATGAAATCTGCTTAAGGGAAGGTTGGAATAACGCATTATTAGGAGTTTTCTAAGGAAACTAAGAATCATTATGGTATATTTTTTCAGTTTATAGAAAACTACCATATTTTAACTTCAATTTTCAATTTATTAAGTGCTTCCCCCCCAATAATTTCAATTTATTAAGTGCTTCCCTACCCTAACCAATTACACACTATATTGTTTGTGGTTATGTTCCATGTGTAACTAGTGTGAGACAGGAGACACTTTTCCTTTTTCACAAAAATCTGATATTTAAAAAAAAGATAAAAAATCCCAACCCAAATCCAGACAAGTCAACTTAGCATAAATTTTTTAAAAAAGGTCAATTGAAACAAACAATTAAATGTTTTGATTTTTTTCTACAATTAGCTTAAATTTGAAAATGACAAATCATTCTGAATCAGAAAAATAAAACTGGGGGAGAGGGTTATGTTTCAAAATTAATTTTGGCAACTTCTATATTTCTTTGGATTGAGAAATTTGTTGAAATCAACCCTCTCCTGTGAACAGTTTTTTGACAAATTGGCATTTTCCAATATTTTGTTAAAAAATCCCCAACAGCTCTGTTTGGCCTTTAAATCAGTAAAGAAAATGAGCCCTCTTCACAGAAATACTGTTGGTGAAACTATCCAAGTTCATGTTTTTTTTAAATTTTTGCTAAACATCAAATTAAAACAGCACAGTAGTTCAATGTAATTCTTTGCAGCCAGAGACTTTTTTATCCTATGTTTGTACAACTCCTGACTTGGGCTACAGCAATACACATAATTATTTCTATATTTTCAAAGGGTAATAAAGCGAAAAAAGGTAAAACTGTGAACATGATCATGAACTGTATACTGATAAAACAAATGATAATGCAAAGGGCATTCTTATCATTCATTTTAATACCCACAATGTGGTAGGCAACGTTTACACACAAACGTCCTACCTCAAAAAGCTTGCAATTGAAGATGAGAAGCCAAATCAAAAGGTGAGAAAGATAAATATAATCAAAAGATGCACAGGTGTTATATAAATAATGTACTTCTTGTTTATTAAATAACGTATATAGGTTAAGCCTGCAGTGCAGCTATGCTGATTTATAGCAGCTGAGGATCTGGCTTTATATTTGAATACATTCCATAAATTTGAATTAAATGCCATTTTACAGATTTAGTTTATACCTGCATTTGGTATTCCAGGACTGGTATTTCTTCTTCATCTGTTGGTCCAAACTGACGGCGTGTGGCTGAGAAGCGAATGGCTATTGATAAGGCAAGCTTTAAATTAACCACAGACATGCCTATGATCATAACTCTACCACTGGACAAAGCCCCAAGAGAAGCACCAAACCGTTGCTTGAGATCCTGAGGGAATAAAAGACACACTAAATGGGCAGGTTCATTCCACAGCTTCATAACTGCACTTCCTGCAATAGCAGAATCCTAGTATTTATGTCAAACATTACACTTTCAAGGCTCACTCATGGTGTGAGCATGGACTTTAATGACACATGCATGGCTAAAACCTCATTCAGTTCTGAAACTGTAAGGAAGCAATTAATAGATGTGAAAAAAATACAAACAAGTTCTTTGTAGTATATTTGATAAATTGGTTTCATTGCACAGACAGTTAATTTCATACCTTAAATGAACTAACGTACACCCCCTCTGCTGTGACATCTCCTGTTCTGTTCAAGATATTTTCTTTAGGTATCCTGACATTGTGAAACATAGCAAATCTGTTCAAGTAAATATACAAATATATTAATAATAAAATAGGAAGATGCATCACATGCTTGGGGTATATGCACTAAGAATGTTAGCTATCGGGTAATAGACAGTTAACTAACTACATGAATTCTTAGTGGTTAGTCTCCTAATCTATAGTCCCGCAGGTGGGGCTGACAGCCAGAGCAGTCTGGCCCCACTCCTGCAGAGCCCCCTGCCACCCTGTGCTGCTGCCTCTGTATCAGAGGCAGCAGTGTGGGGTGCCAGGCGGGAACCAGTCTGAGAGAGGAACCAGTTTAAAAACCAGCTCCTTATGCAGAACAGCTGCCTGCTGCCCCACACTGCTACCTCTGATACAGATGCAGCTGTGTGGGGTAGCAGCAGCCTCTGTCTGTGGGGGCCCGAGCTCTCTGCGGACAGAGGCTGCTGGGTCTGGGGGGAGGGAGCGAGCAGGGGGGGCTGCTCTGGCAGCAGACTCTGTCCACTGCTTCCCCCCTCGTTGCTGCCTCTGATACAGAGGCAGCCAGGAGGGAGGGGAGGTGGATGTGAGTAGTCATCTAGATTAGGCTTATCAGTTAGTCAACTAATCAACTACTCACTTACATCCCTAATATGCACGGACTACCATAATAAATTAGTGACTGAATGAAGACCTCATGCACTTCAGTGAGAATATAGATCTTGATGTAAGTTTACTCTTTTTTTTTTATCATATGCTAAATTTGTTTTGTTTTTCGAAATAAATACGATGCCTCCAGGAAAGACCCTCACTGACTGCGCCTGCATTTTCTTTCTGATGAGTCATTCCAGCCAACAATAACATGATTGTCCTTAAAAGAGATTTTGCAGAAAGAAGAGCAATGAGAGGAAGGACGGTCTTATGGTTAAGACACTAGACATGGACTTATGCAAGCTATGTCACTCTGTGCCTTTGTTTCTCTCTTTCCCATTCTGAGCCTCAGTTTCCCATGAAGACTTTGTCTGCTTTATTTTGAGTCAGATTCTTATACTCATATTCATGCCAAATCATTTGTTACTCCACAAATAAAAACATTGACCTGAATGGCTCACTGGCGATGTAAAGTACTGTTCAATATAAATACGGAAATCAGAACCTGCTTGTGAGTTGTACATTCTTTGGGGCAGGATTGGTCTATTATTATGTGTTTGTACAATCCTTAGTACAACATGGCTCTGAATTTGATCAAATATCAACAAGAACCATGTAGAATCAACACAGTGAAAGGGAACAGGGAAAAGGCATTATTTGTACAGAAGCTCCAGCTATGATTTTTGCTCACTAACGTGATGTAGCATCTTAAAAAGAAATAAGCAGGAAAACCTTTTCTTAAGTTGTGGCACCCAACAAGTAATGTTGTTAGAAGCTGCATTAACAGGCAGAATGTCCTGCGTACACATATTTTCAGAAAATGGTGTACTAGTATTTCAGCCAAATGGACACTAAAGACTGGCATGGTACCATCACATCAGCTCCATTTCTGAGTATCCCAGCATCTAACATTGCTTGAAAATCTGTGGTAATAATCAAAGCGAATTCCTTATGCTTGCCAATACAGGCAAATATATTTAATAGTGTGCAAGAGAGCCAGGTCTTTCACATCAATAAATTATATAAGCTTTACAATGCTCCATGTACTTTAGAAATATGAGTAGTTTCCACGGAAACATATCTGCATACTGTATTTATTCTGCCTCATAAACACAGGACATTTTTTGATCGAATGATATATACTCACACAAATGGTTGAAATCTGCAGTGAAACTGAGCATCAGATTCTTGCAACCCTTACTCTGCATACAGACCCACTGAGTTTCGTGGGCCTACTCATAGAGTATGGTACTACTCAATAAACTTAAGAGTGCTGGAGTCTAGCACAATATTTACAGAAATCTGTTTTGGGATCTTCTATAAAAATATTTTTTTTAAAGAGAAAGGACATTTTGGTTATATGCAACCCTTCACTCTCCCCAGCCTCAAGCTAAAAAAATTCCAACAGCCTGTCCCCTCTTAATATCTGTTAGCTACGAAGTGTATACACTAGTTACAACTGAGCATTCCTGTGATACTAAGGTCTCCTCTTGTAAGTATTTACTGAGGGGTTGTAGTGCTTACTACTGGGAGCTGTCCAGTTGAAGTGAATGACAGCTACCTCCGTAGCAATTTCCCTGGAGAAGACTGTAACCTGCGTTGTAAACAGAGGTTCTTAATACCTCTTACTTCCCTATGTGGGGTACCCACATTCTTTATGCAAGCATAAGAGGCAGGGTAGATTCTAGAGGGCAACAGCTAGTTTCCAGCCACACAGGTGGGCAGGGAGTTGGCAAAACATAAATAAAATCATCTGAGATAGTTGAGACAATGTCAGGGATGGACTCATTCAGTCCAGTTCTCTCTCTCTCCCTAAAAAAGAAGGGGATCATGGTAAGCAAAAAACCTCTCAGTCTGTCACAAAAGGTCACAGTCTGTTCTCTATTTGTTGTTGATTCTAGAAGGAAGTTTTGCTGCTGGCTAAGAGTTGCTTCCTACATCTTTACCTCTGGAGAGGTAGGAGTAGGGACTACAGGCAGCAACAACTGCCTAGAAAGTGATGCCCCAAGGCAGCAAATGCTTTAAAAAATAATGGTAAAAAAATACTAACTCAAACTATGTAGGAAGCCAAGGATAATTCCATGTGCTTAATAGGAAGCCCGATATGCATTCAGTCACATGACCCTTTTTAAATCAAGCCTCAATATTAAAAGTTTAGTAACAGACCCAATCCGATTTGTGCTTAATTAAACATAGTATATTAGGTACAATTCTGCAAATATCTATGCATGCTAATAATTTCACTTATGTGAATAGCTCCATTTATTTCAGTAAAACTATACACTTGTGGACAGCTATTCATGTGACTATTTGGAGCCTTTAATACACAATTTCAAGGCCAGCGAGTCTCTTTTATAATACAATACTGAAGATATAATTCTCATATAAATAGCTATACAAGTGACCCAAATATTCCCACCTGTTAATTCTGAGGAAGAAAAGAATTAACAAAATAAATCACTTTATTGTTGTAGTGAGTGTTCTTAATAGGCCAGCTATAAAACCAAAAAACCAGACATACAGAGTATTGTTTGATCATCTCTACACTGCGTAAAAGATTATCCAGAATGATCTTGATGGAAAAAATCCATACTATCACATTTCTTATAATGAGTGAACCAGAAAATTAAATTACGGTCACTTAACAGTACTGAACTTCTTGGTATTGCAGCTTATGGGTTACAAACATATTTGCTGCTTTTTTCTTAGTTAATATCTAAATAAATCCATATAGAAAATGGTAAAACCTTTAAAAAGTTTAAATAAGTGGGCAGAAAGACAAGTTACAAATCTACTGACAACTACTGTGAGTATAGATGTGAGATTTACTGTTTATGAAGACCATGATGAAAATAAAAGCAGAAGCATATAGGATTGTGGATCTGGATGGCTTTATGAAACAACAGTCATTCTCCAAGAACTTTTATTATTTTAATAGCTTATTTTTATAGTTAACTACATACACACCAATTGGAAGGTGATGTCAGAACATATTACAAATACATGTTTTTATTTTAATAAGTTATAAACCATATTTTGGATCGTTATTCTCAAAGAAAATATAATAAATAGACACAGACCAGATCTATCAACAAGTGGAGGAGAAAATCAATTGAAACGAATAGAAGAGCTACAACATAAATGGCTCTTAATTGTGTAACTGTACAGTCAGGAGAATGTCAAGCACACAAGAGCCTATGCAATAGGCAAGGTACATGTAGGGGAGACACGGGAATACACCTTTCCTAGGGCCTCCATTAAATAGTCGCCGGTGTGATTGGAGCTCTACTCATTTTGTGTTCTGACAGATGGCTCTTATTTGTAAATATAAACTGTTGGGATAATTCCATCTGGGTCTGCCTCCAATTGTGTGCTCTCGGCCCTGCGTAAGTTCACAAATTTATAAATGTTATGACCAGATGGGACCAGTAGATTGAGTCTGACTTCCTGTAACACAACAGGCCATCGATTCTTAACCCATTATCTGCCATAGTGAGCTCATACAGCTCTTACAGGAAGGCATCCCATGTTGCTTTAGATTTCCACCACTAGCCTTAGTAGTTTGGTGCATGGATTAATCACTTACTGTTAAAAAATTGTGCCTTACTTTTTGCTGTGTTAATAGTTGGACAGCATCCTGACAAAGTAATCAATTTACTGCTCTCCAAACTTCTTTCACTTATCGCCATTCAGCAGCCACTATCACTGCATTCTTGCATGTGCAATCCTGTTTGTGAAAGGCAGTAACATCCCCATAACAGCCTCCGGAATCTAGGATTAATAGTGTCCCCGTGCTTCTGCACTGCTAATCAGTACCCCAAATACAATATTTTACAAATAATATACACAGGAAGTGCATAAAATCTAGAACTCTGAGGTTTTCCACCTCCAGTCATTACTGATGCATAACTGGGCTACACATATTCCTGCATGGATCAGTTATAATGGGTGAAATCACAAACCCATGGCAGCCTCCCTGTCAGGGCTCTGGCCAGTGGTGCAGAAAATGTTTCAAGCAAAGTTAATCTCCCTTCCCTTAAATCATGCTATAGTCAGTAATCTGGAGCACAGTAACACTGATAAAAGTGAGCAGCTGGAAAAATAGCCTGCTCCCTCTGCCAATACTGAAGTAAGAAGCTGTTACTTGCGGTGCAGATGGCAACACAACTTTTGGGGAATTTCAAACCATCTCAGATGTCTTTTGATGGCCCAACTTCTGCTTTTGACTATCGTGGGAATGATGAAGTGACAATTCCTTAAATTATCCTAGCAGCCATCAGGAGGATGGGATCGGAAGACTGGGGATCAAGTGATCACAGGATGATTACAGGGCACAATGATCAAGTAGTATTAGAGGCAGAGTAGACCTAGGTCAAATAGGGACATAGATGGTGAAAAACTTGCAGAAGGACAAAGACCAGTCACACAATTTAGATTCTGGAAGTTCAGAGAGGGATGAGGTTGAAGAGAAGGGTTCTGGGAAGCTGGGAAAAAAAATTAAATCAGAATTTTAGGCCATATTGGCCCAGTCAAAAGTAGTAGCTTGTATTTCTAACAGTAGCTATGTTAAGACACCCCTCTCATTTTGTGGCATCTATAACTGTGCCAGGCACTTCACTGAAGTGACATAAAGACAAAGAACACCTGTCCTAAGGGGCTTGCATTAAGGCCCAATCCTGCACTGAGCACTCTGTGGGTGGACCCCTGCAGCTGCAGAGAGCCAGCCACACTAGTTCCGAAGAGACTTTGTACGGAATGAGGCTGTGTGGAATTCACTGCAGGGCTGGGGCCTTAATTTCAGATGTGTCAAAGTGAGTGGAGGGTGAAGAAATGAAGAAGGGAGATGGAGGGAGGGGAAGGAATGAAAAAAGCGGCAGCCATGTAAATGCAAATGCCGCAGGGGATATTTAAATCCCCCGCGGATTTGCAATTCCGAAGTGTCTCATTAGCAGCCCTTTTCCGGAAAGGGATGCCAATGTAGACACAGCCATATAGTTTGCCATCTCAGGATTTAGATCCTAAGCTTTTTTTGGGGGGGAGGAGGGTCTGTGTTTGTGCAGTGCCTGGCGCAGTATGGTCTTAGTCCATGACTGGACTCCTAGGGGTTACCACAGTACACCTAATAAATGAGTAATAATATATTGAAAAGGGACCTACAAAGGATGTGAGCTTGTGTGACATCCACCATCTTGGCCAATACACTGGGAATTGAACAGGCGACCTCCAAAACGAAAAGAATGAGCTGCTACAACTTGAATGGAAGAGCAAAGTTTCCCTAACTGGGGATGTAACAGATTCCTAAAAGGGAGCTGTAAAACACACTCACCAGGCAAAAAGCAAGAAATGGTGCCTTATCCTCCTTCAATTGCTTTTTTTATCTTGGAAAATACTGGAAATATTGAGTCTGCCCTACCATGATTTTTCTAGAGAACCTCCTGAATATCTCTTGTTGTGTCTGGTGAGACCGCACACCTCAGTGAAGGGGTGTGGATGTTGACTCATTAACAAACTTTATTTTTCCAAAGTTTTAGTCTGTCACTGAAATTAAATAGATGGTGACAACCTTCTCCTCCCAATCAAAACCAAACACATCAATGAAACCTGTAAGTTTATGAATGGGTGCTAAACACGATTTGCCCTTGGCTGCAACTCAACTTAAACTGGATTTAGTTGCAATCATTGACTGATATATATTTTCACAAATGGCCAATTTTGCTACTGTAGAAAAACCCATAGATCAGTGATGGGCAACTTGAGCTAGTGAGTAGGCTGCATGAGTGCCTCTCATTCATCTCAGAGGGCCACAAGATTGGCATAACCAAGACAGTTGCCTGGGACAGGGTAATTTTACTAACTGTGCTTGCTTACCTAGAATTTGTGGTATATGCCAATTGAACCATACAAGTGCTTTGACGGGATGCAAAGGGAGTGCTCAGCTCTCACAGTCAATGTGTGCAACCAGCATGCACCTTACTTCACGTTCCCTTGCTTTAGGTGTGTCGCTTTAGTAATATTAGGAGGGAAAAATGAAATAGACAGAAACCCGTAAAATCTGGCAACCCTGCCCATGTGCAATGGTAAACAAAATGTCTTGCAAGCCACAATGGGCCGCAGGTAGCCCACCACTACCGTAGAGCCTTCCAGGCAGACAAAAGCTAAATTTCCAACTTGAAAAAACCAGCAGAATAAAAAGAAATGCACACTGCCCTATTCTTCCAACCCAATTCCCTCCTTTTACACCTTTTTATATGTTAGAGAGAAGCAAAAAAAAAAAAAAAAGTCCACAAGCTGTGTCAATTTGGGGATTTGTCCACAGAGGTTATGAATTCTGCGTAATATTATGATCTCTATGTATCTTGACATAGCTGCAAACTCCATTTTGTAGCTGCTGACTTTTGCCTTCCTTTTGCAACTTCCTGTTGGGCTGAAATTCTAAAGGCTGTTGGCAAAAAAGCAACAAAAGAAGGTTGCTGAGTTAAAATGTTTGGCCACTGAAATGTCACAGCTCTGAACAACAGACAGGCTTCCAACTGCAGAGCTGGTTTAGCAGAGGAGAGGTGGCCTTAGTCCCAAAATCACCTGGAAGAGGTTTTTGCTCAGGTAAGGAAATCACCTGACAAAGAAGTTATAAACAGGGAGAGGAGTTGGCCTACCTCAGCTGTTTGGTCATTTTGTCTCTGGTTGAAGAGGAGCACGTAGAGGCTGCATGAGGCAGCAGATTCCCTAAGCACAGGGTAAGCTAGCAAGGGACACTGGGTTTAGGATGTATGCTTATATGCTCTGAGCTGTCCTGTGAGTTATACAGGTAAGTGAACAAGAAATAATGTAAAAACAATGTTGAGTCCTGTGGTACCTTAAAAACTAACAGATTTATTGGGGCATAAGCTTTTATGGGAAAAAACTACTTCATCAAATGAATTGGGAGTGGAAATTACAGAAGTAGCTCCTGCCTCCACCATGAGGGGCTCAACCACCTGCACATCCACTAATGTGATAAATGCCATTTAGTGCCAGCAATGCCCCTCTGCCATGTATATTGGCCAAACTGGACAGTCTCTGCATCAGAGGATAAATGAACACTAATCAGACATCAGGAATGCTAACACACATAACCCTGTAGGGGAACACTTTAACCGCCCTAGATATTCAGTAATGGATTTGAAAGTAGCCACCCTTACGCTAAAGAATTCTAAACCCAATCACAAAGGGAGACAGCTGAACTGGAATTAATTTACAAATTCAACACTACCAATTTAGGACTGAATAAGGATCTCAGCTGGTTAACGCACTACAAAGGCAATTTCCCCTCTCTGGATATTCACATCTCCATACCAAATGCTGTGAATGACCCACTTCCATGCTGACTTGATTAGTGTCATTAACACAAACAACTTCTTCCTCATATATACACCCCTGCTTCTGTAACTTCCACTCCAATTCATCTGATGAAACAGGTTTTTCCAATGAAAGCTTATGCCCTAATAAATCTGTCTCCAAGGGCATGTCTACAGTACAGAATTATTTAAAAATAACGTATTGCAAAATAACTCCCGATTTTTAAATAAGTTCATTCCCCCAGGAAAACAGGAGTACAGATTTTGAAATAACTAGCCTGTTACTTCAAAATAATAGGCTTCGTAGTATGGACGATCCACTTATTATTATTTTGAAATAACTCTCTAGTGTAGACCAGGACTAAAGTGCCATGGGACTCCTCATTGTTTTTGCAGATACAGACTATCATGGCTACCCCTCTAAGATATAATGTGTTACACTTGTGAAATGTGGCTCCGTGTTAAATGATTCACAACCAACACAGTGCCTCCTGAGAGAGATAAATTGTCACCCGGGAGGTTCATGCCTTTTGGGGTGGAGTTCTGAGAGAGGTGTGTTTAAGTATGGGAGTGTATGGGAGGGGTCGTCATTGCACCTACAGGCTAGGCAGCTGGACAGCAGGTTCCAGTTCTCAGATGGCATGCCAGACAGGTCTGCAGCCCAAGAAGATGATGGTAAAGTGTGAATTTTGTTCAAGTCCTGGCAGCTTAACACATCCAGGGACTCAGAAGTTTGGATTCTTCCCATAGCATCCTGGTGGGTGACTAGAAATGGGGCACCTGACTGGATCTATGACACAAGTCCAGTTGTTTGTTTGTTTTTTAAACTATCCCCATGTACAGAATGTAGCAAAGGAACACACAAACTAGTGTTAGTAACTAGATACTTTTTTTCAAACATTTAGGCCTGGCTGAGGCTCTGTAGCAGTTGCACCCTCTGGTGGCTGTGTTATGTTACTGAAGGAGAAAGATGAAAAACCTGAGCGGAAAGAATGCATCTGTATGCACTAAATGTTATGTACGTGGAAGAAAACAAAAGAGATTAAAAATAGCTCAGGATTTTTTACATGAGTGCCTAAAGTTGGCCTCCTGGTGAGAGGTTTTCAAAAGCCATGTGCCCCTAAGTCGTGAGGTGTTCAGAGGTGTACAGTGAAGGGCGCTATATGCGTTTGTTAGACAGAAAATAGTCTGTTCGGTGACTTTCAATAAGACTAGTGCTCCAACAGCCCTTAGGTACTTGTAAAAATCCCACCTATGATAAAAACATTATGATCTACATTACCAGGAAACCAAACTTCAGCTGAGCAACCCACTTGATTTGTAGTTTTCAAAACCAGAAGAAACAATTATGATTATCTAGGCTGACCTCCTTACCACAGGCCATAGAATTTCACTCAGTTAATTTCTGTAATTTCTCCCCGCACTCCAGACCTTATCCAGCCTTAAGGGGAGTCAGGGAGAGTTTATGCCTCAGGGAGGACTCTTTCCTCATGTAACCTGGTATATCAAGGAGTGCACAGCATGCACCTACATCACTTGAGTACTACAGACTGCCTGCTATGCTCACTGGTATGGGAAGGCCAGGTCACATCCTCCCAACTCCCTCTGGGGATTCATGTGCCTCTGAGTGCACAGGCGGAACTTGTGACTGACGTTTGTGCTAGATTTGCAAAATGCGTGTGGACATGTGATGGATGGTGGGGAGGGTAGGTTCTTGTGAAATCTCATCTCCACACCACTCCTGACATCCCAATAAAGACATGTGACAATCTAGACCCAAGCCTTCTCTCAGACAAAGCAGTTGAGAATTCATAGAGGGATAGATTCCTTTTTTTTTTTCTTTTTGAGCAGCTGCATCGAAGCACACTATGAAAGTAGGTTTCACTTTTCTTTGTAAGAGACATTCCTTCTTGGTATGCTAATGTGCTAACACATTGTCCATAGTGATGTATTATACTGCATCCAGATCTCTCTTCTTGGGAATTTTCTATGTGCTAATGAACAACAGTGGGGAAAAAACCTCAAACACCTTAAGAGTACTAAAATAACTTCTGGAAGTAGCTAATCTGTTATGCCCTGGATCAACAATTTCACAGCGCTGTTTTCATAAAAGCAAAGCTCAGAAACTATTATATGATGTTGGTTAGTTTCCCTAAAGATTTGGGGGTTGTTTATAATCAGCTTCATTTCTTTACTCTTTGTGCGGTTTTTAGCTTTATGTAAGAAGGGGTTTTTTTGTTTTTGTTAGAGGGACCTGAACTTCCTCTTCCCACTTTAGCAGCATTTTGGATCTGGATTTAAACCCAATCTCTAGTGGAAATGCAAAGAGAGGGTGTGAATTTCTTTCTCCTAGGTTGCTCATGTTACACCCTAAACATAAACACACCCATTTCTCTAGCATCTGAATGTGGGAGGTGCCAAATGTTTATCTTTGATGCTCCAAAGGAACCCATACACCAGAGGTTGCTCAGCAGATGCACCGAATCTGCTTCCCTGGCCAGACCTCTCAGCTGGATTCTGTGTAGAGCCAGTGCCTTCCAAGCCTTCTAGCTGAGTTTGATGTACTGGTGCTTCACATTGCTATGACCTCATCCCAGCAGCTTTCCTGCCTTCGTAGGTTCTCAGCTGTGACTTAAGCTGTCAGAAGGTGAGAGCATGCGAGGCTGATTATATCAACCCACTGTGCTCCTTGTCACAGAATGGCAGTCCACTGTAGCAGGAGAGGGGCCCAGCACCACTTTTGATTAGCCAACTCTTCTCTCTAGGTCAGGAGAATAGGAGAGTCAGGTGACCACCAGCCCTGGCACGATAACGCAGAAAATTGGAGAAGGGTAACAGGGCTCCTGAAAGGAACTCTGAGACACTGGGAAGCTGATGCTTTGAGAGCAGGAAGACTGACCTACAGCTGTATCCAGGTGCAGACTATGTGGGGCCTTAAACACTGAATTATTTTGTGTCTGAAGGATGTTTCTGCCTTTCTAGAAAGAACTGGATTACAGGAATATAAAGAGAACAGCTGGACAAAGCAAGCCTGAATCTAATCACAGCCACTGGAGAGAGGGCAGAGAGTCCTTCGAACCAGAGGAAAGGATTTAGGCCTGGACAGCCAATAGAAATGTTACAAAAACTTCATAAATCAGATGCTCTAGACGGAAAATTGTCTTTAACACCTCTGGACCGTGTGGAGGCTTTGAGGAGCCCTGAAGGAAGAGGAAACTCAGGCAGAGTTCTTGAGAAACGATGCTGGCCACAAGGAGGCACTTAGGAGCCAGCCAACCCCATTACACTCTCCCATTTGTCTATCTCTGCCTAATCATTGTCTCTTGTTTTATAAGCTCTTTGTTCTGCATTTGTACAGCACCTAACACGATGGTGTCCTAGTCCAAGACTCTGGCTCCTAGAAACTGCCGTAATACAAATGATACATAATAAAAAACCCTTATAGTCAAGGGAAGTTAGAATACTCACAATTCTTTCAAATTAGCAGCTGTCCTAACCAACATAGGAGACTGTCTCATGACATCTACATAGCATGTTGTGTACTATATCTTTCTTACAATGTACTGCATAGACTTCCAATCAAAATGCACTGTATGCATTTTGTCTCAAAATACTGGCTACTGCCTGCACGCTTGAAAGTAAACTGTGTAATGAAAAAATGTCTTCTAAAATCCTGTGTCCCTGTGTAGACAAATGCAGCATCTATACAATAATCTATTATTTCAGCATTGATGCACACATATGATGGACACACACAACTATCAAATACTGTCTGTGTTTGTGGATCTGCACTGAAAACTATTCTGTAGTTCAAATATAAATTTCAGTGTCATTACTCCATCTTCACATAAATGCAAAACCAAATTTCTCAATTTGGTTTATTTAGGCCCATGCAACAGTGCCACCTGCTGGAACGTGGCTTGCATTGCGCATGCAATAACATTTACAAAGATCAAGTGACTTCATTAGAAAAAAAAGTCTCGTGCAAAGAAAGATGAGTTCAAAGAAACATGTGATTTAATGCTAGCTTTGTCACTGGGGGAATCTACCTTAATATCTCATTGTAGTTCTTCTCCCCACACCCACTCAAATAGTCTGCTTTAACGGACTTTCCTTGAGGAAAGTGAGGCTAGAACAGAGGCTATTAATGAAGCTGTGAATACTGGCAAACAGACTGGGGAAAAATATAATCATCCATAGCTGCTTAAAATGTCATATTTTGTCTTTGGAGCTGTTGGCTCTTCTCTCAATTGTTGTTGGTGGTATTTTTGCCTGCTTTGTTTTGAGCTTTTGTTTTGGGCTGATGTTTCTCACCTTTATTCTCTTGTTTAATGGGTCTGACTCTCTCTTCATTTTATGTGTTTAGATTTGTCCTTGCTTTGATATGAGTAAAACTGTCATTGTCACCAGGGGCTTGAGACGATATAATCACTGAAGTAAATATACTCATAGCTAAAAGTTATGGTGGATAGTCTCCATAGAGGCAGAAATCTAGATTTCAGCATTACTCTAGTCCTCCTCCACCAAAGTTGCCTACTTTTGCTTTTGTGTCTTCAGTCAATGCGACTGTGTCCACCAATGTGTGTGTTCCTAGTTCTCCCTTATCAACTTCCCAGCTGCCAGGGTCAGAGCTGGGCCTGGCATGTGCCACAGTGGCAGGAAAGGGGTTAGGGTTGAGCGGAGAAAGGGCCTGAGCTGGCGGAGGGGGAGGGAGAAGGGAGCTGATGGGGTGGAGAGGGAAAAGGGGCCTAAGTTGGTGGGGTTGGGGAGGGAGAAGGGGCCCAGGATGGCATGGCCCCTGGTCGTGGAGGAGGGAAGAGGGGGGGCAAGGTTGCCTACCCCCTGTGAGGGGGGAGGGAAGTTGATGAGTGCAGTGAGCAGGGGGTACAGTCTCCTAGTATCATTATAATAAGTACTTGCCTCAACGGAAATATGGAACAGACTTCGTATTTTTGCTGCATACATTTATAAGTATCAATGTAAGTATAGTGATTTTCTTAATTCAAATGTTATTGACTTACCCATTATCCAAACCATTCTGCCCAAGTTTCTTTCCTATGTCCCCTACCATCACTCCTGGCATAGGAAGCAATGTTTTTGTATCTCGAATCTATGTGGAAATTAAATAAAACAATATTATAGTCATGAAAAAACTAATGCTCTTGGTGGACTCCTTTCAAACAGTGAAAAGTACTCCCAATTTACATTTTATTATTAACAATTTTTAATCACATTATTTTTCGAAATTCAGGTAAACAGAATCCAGTCTTGAAAATAGTTTCTTCTTGTGCATCTTTTCATACAAGATACTCTCAATTCAATAATAAAAGTCGCTTGGAAATCTTTCACTTTCATTGATAACACGCCACTACTTACACTATCATACTCCCAATGTGCATTTGTCTTCTAATCACAACTAGCATAGAAACCTCCTTTTGGTCTGATAATTACTGATTGGCATGTGGACAGATACGGGTTCATTTAGCACTTGGAGCAAAGATTTCCCACCAGGCAATGCTATGCTGCTTTCTGTATCCCATAGTTCAGTGCAGGTTCTTGCTTTGGAAGGGCTGTTCTCCATTCAGTACGCTAATGTAGATGTCTGTCTGTTCTATCTTCAATGCAGATGAGGCTAGGAGTATTTCGGTAATCCAATCACCCTTGTCTGGTGTCTTCCTCTGCCATTTCATTGCTTTGTCTTTGGTTAAAGCAGTGGCCACACGGCAGTCAATCGGGAGTTTGAAGTAAACCCCTAACTCAAATTAGCTGTTACTCCTCGTGGAATGTGTAGACACAGACAGTTATTCCAGGCTACTCAGTTTCCAAAATGGTGACCGCCCGGGAACATGCTAATGAAGCGTGGGATATTTAAATCCCGCGCTTCATTTGCAATTTCGGTCACCCTCATTAGCCTCCCTAGTTTGAACTAGGGGGCTAGTGTAGACGTACCCTGAAAGAACTGGGCTTGTTTAGTTTAGAATAGAGAAGACAGAGAGGGGACATGATAGCAGTTTTCAAGTACATAAAAGAGTGTTACAAAGAGGAGGGAGACAAATTGTTCTCCTTGGCCTCTGAGGATAGGACAAGAAGCAATGGACTTAAACTGCAGCAAGGGAGGTTTAGGTTGGACATTAGGAAAAATTTCCTAACTGTCAGGGTGGCTAAACACTGGAATATATTGCCCAGGGAGGTTGTGGAATCTCCATCTCTGGATATATTTAAGAGTAGGTTAGATAGAAATCTATCAGAGATGGTCTAGACAGTGCTTGGTCCTGCCATGAGGGGAGGAGACTGGACTCAATGACCTCTCGAGGTCCCTTCCAGTTCTAGTGTTCTATGATTTTAAGGACTAATGCAGAGTCCCGAACTTAGGACAGAACAATCCCAAGCACTGCTATAGGCTGGGGGCCAACTGGCTAAGCAGCAGTTCAGCAGAAAAGGCCCTGAGGATTACAGTGAATGAGAAGCTGGATATGAATCAATAGTGTGCTCTTGTTGCCAAGAAGGCTAAAGGCATATTGGGCTGTATTAGTAGGAGCACTGCCAGCAGATGGGGGGAAGTGATTATTTTCCCTATTCAGTACTGGTGAGACCACATCTGAGTACTGAATCCAGTTTTGGGCCTAGAATGTGGACAAATTCGAAATAGTCCAGAGGAGAGCAACAAAAATGATTGCCTGGCTGGAGCACATGACTTATGAGGAGAGGCTGATGGGAACTGGGCTTATTTAGTCTTCAGAAAAGAAGAATGAGGGGAGATCTGACAGCAGCCAACTATGTGAAGAGGATGGAGCTAGGCTGTTCTCAGTGATGATAGAGCAAGGCAGATAACAGAACAAGAAGCAATGGACTCAAGTTGCAGTAAGGAAGGTTGAGGGTGGATATTAGGAAAAACTATTTCACTCAGAGAATGGTGAAGCACTGGAATGGGTCACGTAAGGTGGTGGTGGAATCTCCATCCTTAGAAATTTTTAAGGCCAGACATGACAAAACCCTGGCTGGAATGATTTATCTGGGATTGATCCTGCTTTAAGCAAGGAGTTGGACTAGATGGCTTCTTGAGCTCCAAACCTAATCTTCTATGATTATATTATTCAATTTCTGGTGCCCTGCACACACGCTTCAGTTAACATTATATGCTTAGGTTCTACCTTGCCATAAACTAGCAGTACTCTGGAAGATTAACAGTCCACCACAGCTGAAAAGCCGGTGTTTGCATTTTGTTTCACTTGCAACACACGCTGCCACTTGAACTCTCTCCATAAAGTCAAAACTCTCTCCATAAATTTTTTTCTTTTTTTCTTCATACATGTAATGTTCAAAAACAATTAAAATAATGTATACCCTCTTCCTTCATCCCACTGACATTTCAAATAATGATGCTAGAATTAGTTGCCATGTTTTTGGCCCCTTTTGGAGATCCTCAGACACCAATGCACATGCGGTGTGCAAGTATTGAGGATCCTCATTAGAAAATGGGACTGCATCTAATGTCCCCTAAACCAATGGGAGTGTTTCTATTTGGACACATGTAACTTCCAACATATATGCCCTCACTGATTCTTGTTGCATTTATTATTCCATATTATTTATTTGCCCAGTTTGTGTTAAGCACTTTCCAAGCATTTAGGGCCATTCTCCACTCTGCAGAGCTCCTGATTTAAAGTAGTTCACATTTTGTAGGCTATTTCAAACTGTGTGTGTGATGCAATAATATGGAGGTTCATTTGCACTTTCTACTTACAGCAAATTTGACTGTAATCTTGACTCAAAAGCATAGTCACCAAATAAATACTGAAGTTTGGTGGGAAATATTGAAGACATCTTTACAGAAATCACGTAATGGACATAATACAATGACGTGTTTTTTTAAGTAGTACTCCTTTCTCACCTGCACAACAAAGGAATGTAATCCGTGGCACTGTCCATCAGGAGTGTACAGCTGGGCGTAGACGACAGCATGAGTGGCATTTTTCCCCATGTTGCCCACCCAAAACTTGGCAGCTTCAAAATCAGGAGTGTTGATGATAAATTTCTATAAAGAGTCAAAAAGTGGGAAAGTCTTAAATCATACTAATGAATGTACGTCCATCATTTCTTTTTGTTTGCTGCCACTGTAACATTTTGAAAATGGCCAGCATTTCATACCATACTTCAATCCTGCACATTCACAACAAGGAGAGTGGAACTGACAGGAATCTTTCAGGCTAAGCTTTATTCTGGAATGTATGTCTAAGGAAAAGTCAGGGCAGAACATGTGTTTAATTGTCAACTTGAGGACTAAAATTCAACCTCTCAACTTTCTTATAACATGTTGAGCGGAGGGAGTGCCATGGACACCCACAATAGTCTTGAGTGTTTTGCAAAATGCTCCTAACATCTTGATACCATGCCCTATTCTGCAAAGTCCTCTGTGTCCTCATTGACTCCATTTGCTTCAATGAGACTTTCTGTGAGAGGACAAATCTACCCTCACTGAGCTGACGGCAGGACAGGGACAAAAGATGTTATGTTGCCTAACAGACTTAAACAGAAAAAAAACATATAGCTGCGTTCATTTGCTTCCACCAATAAGGAGGCTCAGCAAAGGGCAGGCTGGAATTTTTGCCGAGTAAGGTATGTATATTGTACTTATGTTTTAAAACCGTAATCCCCTTTGCGTATTATTTTAAAACCACTTTATGACTTACAAGATATGTCTACTCTGCAATCACTAAGTGTGGTCGTAGCTTGCATAGACATGCCCAAGAAATAAGATGGATTTTATCTGAGACTGCACAACTTGCTAGACAGCTCCTGAGCAGTCTCTCTGGAGGGCTGACAGAGAGAGAGCTGCTTCCGTTGCTGAAGCAGAATTTATTTTAAAAAAATCTGTTTTGGTTCTTCCTAGACAGATTTTTTTTTAAATCCTTCCTGGGAAAATTTCATGTATCTGACTTTTTGTTCTAATTCAGAATGGTGTATTTTAAAAGCAACATTTTTTGTGGGATGGAAATTCCAGTTCTCACACCGCTTTACTATTGCTAAAAAGTGGCAGATAAGAGCAAAGTATTAATTATTGTTAATCATAAAATCATTTTGTCCCAATATCTTTATAATAGAATGTAAACGATAAAAGTACCGCTTCAGTAGATTACAGACTAACCTGTGTGCTGGGATCATATCTGGCAGTTGTCCGGATGCCCTTGGTATTGCTGCCATGGCTGACTTCAGTCAGAGCAAAACATCCAAAAATCTAAATGGTGAATCAATAGGTGCAAATCAACTCAAATGTAAACATGGTAACTCAAACCTTTTCAAGTCAAGAGTATTACTCACTAGGGTATTGCTGTAAGAACGAGAGTTAATAAAAATCTCCAGCTGCTTAGTAGGAGATTGCACTGGGCCAAATTCATCCCTTGTGTAAGCCGGCACAACTCCTGAAATAAGGTGACAGGGTTATTCTGATTTATAATGGCAGATTATTCATTATACCCAACATATAAGAAAAGTGGGACTGGCTCTTTGAGTTGAAGGAACTGTTGCCTACTAAAAAGAGGAAAGGTGGGTTGGTCCCTCTGCAGGGAAGCCTTAGGGATAACTGGTGCTTAATTTATGCAAGGGCTGAGCACTGGTGCCATTAGCCTTGGAAGTTCATAGCTCTGGCACTTCTGGGCTTGCTGCACCACTTATGAATATAAAATATTGCTTCAACCCTGGCACCTAATAGCTTGAGCCCAGGGACATCTTTCATTAATTAAGCATTGGGTACAGTTTAGTTTGAAAAAAGATTAGTCTGTTTTATTTAAAAATTGACAATAATCCAAACACGTGGAAGGGACAAACTCAGATGAAATCCAGAGTGTGTAAATTCTTTTCTTAACAGAGTGTGAAATCCAGTTACACCGCAGTCAGTGAATTGCTTTCCCTTACATTAGGGGTAAATTTAGCTTCTTACCTTTAGTCTTGTACAGCCTAAGAGACAGGGTAGTATAGAGTTTTTTTGTATGTCTGGGCAAAATCTGACAATGGAGCCCTCCAGTCTTAAAAAATTACTGAGAAGAGTCTGTGGGGTGGGACTGGAAAGCAAGTCTGCCACTGCTGCAGAGTCAGTGCAGTGCTCGGCTACTGTCCCATGAAGTTGGGCTCTGCTTCCTGCACCAAGCATTGGGACCTGGTGTGGGGGGGTCACAGCATCACTCAGGTTTGACCCAGCTGCCCCTCTCCCACGATGGAGGGGCCACTGGGTCAAATTTTAATAAGTAGCGCTTTGACCCTGAGTGGTAGGTCAAAAAGCCACTCAGTTTGGGAGCCCTTTCAAAAAAGGTGAAAGATCAGATTAAACTGAAACAGATACATGACACTAGGCCCCCTCCCCCCCCTTGCAGTTAAGGTCTGCGTCACTAATTGGATTCATATTGATTTTACCATAAGCCAATCTGCTTGTTCCATAACATGAGCTGATGGATAAATACACATTTTTTTAAAAAGGGGAATAAAAGAAAAAGATCACTCAGTAGTTCAAGTTAGTGGCAATACAATTTTGTCAGTGCCTCTTTCAACTACATCAGTTACTCTATGGGGAAAAACAATAACATGTCTTTGACAAATGTACAGGAGCTCTTTCAGAATTATTAATACTGTACTGAAATCTGTCATTAGAGTGATGTTGTGGACTATGGAATGGAAAGCATAATTCATGACAGGGCTCTGACTGGGCAGCAAAGTGTGCCCCTCTAAGGCAAGAGAGGGAAGACTCTCTCTAATATTCACCCCTACACTTAACAGCCTCCACTTAAGTCTTCTTAAGGGACAATGCCAGAGCAAATAGTGTAATGGCTCCTGCCTCTCCTTGAGGAGCACTCAAGTCAGTACAATAGTGCATGAACAGAATGTGTCAAACAGATTTACAAACATTAAGGAAGATCTGGGATGCCTAGTACTCAGAATGTGAGATGGTTCATTTCTGTACTTGAAACTTAACAGTAAAACTTAACTTGTAGTAAGTGTAAGAATAGATGAGAATAAATATATGTGTTGGCTGTCTTAAAATAGTTTTTTCTCTATTGCTTTGTTCCAATGCATAACTATACATATTTTGCTTTAAGAAGGCTGTTAAACAATATCATGAGACATATATTCCGGCAGGATGGAAAAGCAGGTTCTTGAGATCTGGTTAGAACTGTAGGGTAATAAGTGGTTGGTATGCTTAAAGTGGTGTGCCGGGGCCCCCGTTTAATGGTATATCTAGATTCCAATTACAGGGCATGACTGCAGCTCAAGCCAACATATGACTGACTTTTAACTTCACTAACTCAAGGCTAGGACTATTAGTAAATTAACCCAGAGTTCTGGGTGGGCTTGCATCAAACTACCGTGGCTTTACTGCTCACACACTCAAACAAGGTATCTACTTGTGGTGCGATCACACCCTCGATTTCCAGACTAGACAGACTCTGGTCGAAGAATTGCAAAATTCCACCCCAGGTCAGGTAATGTTTAAGGGCTGACCACCTGTACTCCGAGATCAGAAAGGGCCCAGAAGTACAGCTAGCTAGCTTAACTTTGACAGTACCCAGCCCTGAAGAGCTACCCCCAAAATTACCTCCATGTTACTGGTTTGTTTCACAAATTCCTTATGCCTTTCAGAGCCAGTATTCTCAATTGCACCACCAAACACCTGAAAACACAAAATGAGAGAGACGACTGTGAAATCCCTCTAAAAATGCTGGAAAATGTGAATAAGCACTACAGTCCCTAAGCACGATGTTCACCCTCAATAGGGGTCAACAGAGGTACCCAGCACATACGTCCCACTTAAATGATATTATGAGGGCTTAACATGGTGATATCACTGGGGCTTTGTGCTAGCTCCTCTGTACTGCACTGAATGCCATCCAAAGACAGAAAACAGGTTGCGTTACACAGAAAAGGGGCCAAGGACAGCATGAGTCATGAAGATGTGGCGCCTCATGACAAGCTCAGCTTTGGCTGTGGTAATGGAACCCTCACTGGGTTCACCTTCCACTTCTGCCTGTAGTTCTGGGTGCAAAAGCCCACTTCAGGGATGTAAAACCTTTGACAACATACGAGCTCACTTCATGTAGTTTGGTTTTAGATGATTCAATGACTGAGTCTGTGGCTGGCTAGCAAAACCATCCCAGATCAGCAGTAACTGAAAGCTTTTACCATTGCATGCTGTTCTAATTACAAAACGGTTGGTGGTCTTAATTCAGTTTCTGCTGAAAAGTTATCTATATCTCAGAATCACAGCCAAGATGGGTACTAAGCTGTAGAGCTGGCCATACAGCAGAAAAAATCATTAATCAAATAAATCATTAAATGGAAACAGAAAGAGTCACTAAATAATGCACTCAGCCAGCATCTCTATTGACTATCCTTAGTGAAAGATTCAACTGAAGGACAAAGGATTAAGGGACAACTCACTTTTCTTATTTAAAAACAGAAATATAGTTGGGTTGAGACTCTGCTTTTAGAAAATCTTCCTCAAAGAGGAAAAAAAATCTATGAAAATGCAGTGCCACAGAGTAATAAGACTTTTCTCTGAATTGTACTTACCTGAGCATTTAGCAAATATTTGGTACCCAGAGACCAATCGTACATTCCTAGGCAGTTTATAAGAACCATAATTTTTAATGGCTTCTCCATGATATCTTCCAGCTTAAGAAACTCATATTCAAAGAGCCTTTTACAGCGTAGAAATGTCAGCTCACGATACTTCTCGAGAGTCACATCTTCTCCGGGATAACGAGCAAAGAGAGGATCATTTTCAAAAGCACAGAAGATTCTGTTCTTGAGGGGAGAAGTTGGCAATAGAAATTTAATACCAGAAAGTTAGAATAAGTTAAATGTTAAAGCATCATGTTTATTTTCCTCCCTGGCTGAATAAGGCTTTCTAGCACAGCAGCTGTTTTTTCTGCCAAAATTAAGAAATAAATATCCAAATAAAAATGCAAAAGGCTGAATTTAAGAAATGGTGATATGCATAACAAAGCTTTACTAAAATGTGATATAGCACTGACAATGTGAGTGCCAGATATATCTTTCAAAAGTCAGGCAACCACACGTAGCATTGCATGAGTCAGAAGCTCCTGGAAACTGCCATTTCTTAAAATTAAACCTTCACTATAATATGTGAGCAAACATATCCCAAGAACAGTGTTAGGCCCCTGTTTCCTCCTGTGGTTACATTTTAGCTGTATTAGTATTTGATCATTGGTAGGAGTGTAATATTGTTTTAGTACTCCTCCTCCTTTGAGCATCAGTGTAGCGCTCTGAGGGTCACATTCAGGCTCTTCACCAACTAGCAGTCGCTGTGTAATGACATTTCAGCCATTATGTGGTCACCTTCCCAGAAGGGAGCCGTTGCATAGTCTACCTAGTCCAACTGTCAACTATAGCTATCAGAGCGGAGTCCTCAGAGACAGGCTAGGCACTTTCTGATGGTCTAATTTGGAACAGTTACATCCCTGGCTGGCTGGCTGAATGTTAATCTTAAGGACAGTTTTGAAAGGGAGCTTGTATTGGGGAGATGTCTGTCTCCTTAGACAACAGCTTCGATCAGATAATCTAGGGAGAAATACACAGAGCTTTGGGTTGCAAATGTGCCTTCCCCTGCTCTTCAGAAAGAAGGTGACGAGAGGAAAAAGAAGGAACCAGGGGGCACTCTCCCCCGCACTCATGAAAACTACTGTATCAATTCAGAGCAGGTTAGGTCAGTATAACTATGTCACTGCGGTGTAGACCTAGCCTGAGTACAGAACTCATAATTTGGAGTTTGTCTCCTAACAGCCTGCCCTGAGTTTGGTATTGTTGCCCCCGAGCCACTGCAGCATTACAACTTTGATCTGGACAGTGTCCTATGCAAATATATTTGTTAATTGGAAATGGAGACTATAATTTAGTGTCTGCTGTAATTTGGTAATGCCTCCCAGTATTTGTCACTAGATGATTTACCTGGCGTTGCTCACATCCTTAACTCAATGTTTTGTCTTTTCTTCATTTAAGTCTTTGCTCTGGGGTAGGACTGGGGATGAGGGGTTCAGTATGCAGGCTGGCCCAGGGAGAAAGGACCATACTAGACCTGTCTCACTGCAGCAGCTTGGAGCCAGGTGAGAAATGCCTCTCCATGGCCACTGTAGCTCCAGCAGGCACAGCTGGAGGAAGCAGTACATGTCCCCCGGCTGGGCCAGAGTGAGGAATGCAGCAAACTGTGCACTTTCCCAGCCAGCAATGTTCCCATACAAATGGGTGGGGGGGGAAGTGCACCTGGAGGGTGGGAGTCTTGGAGTTGAGGCAGTCCTATATGGGGGGGGGGGAGGGCTGCCAGCCACTTTCACCTGCCTGATGATTATGTCTCTTTTCTGTATGGTTTTATGAGAAGCAATCCTATTCCAGACACAAACCATTTTACTGGCACAACCATACCCTGACCTTGCTTTAAGTTATGATAAGAGGAAGCTGTACAGTATATCAAATGTGGTGGTCCTAGCATATACCATTTAGGAGAAGTTGTTGAACAAACAAACTCTCTCAAATACATAGCAGATTAGCAGTTATATTTGACACAGGAGTATCAAATAGCCGATGGGATTTCCATCGACTATTTGATTAGCCCATAAGGGCGCCTCCATCTTTGAACTGTAGCATGAGCCCTGCCAGGCTCAGAAGTGGAAGCCCAGCTGGGAGCGCGGGTCCAGCAGTGGACTGGTCCCATGTGCTCTGTGGCGTCTCAGCCTTTGAAATGTACAAGAGCCTGCTGGGCAGCAAGGGCGGGGGAAGAGGAGAAGGTGAAGCGACAAGGGCTGCAAGGGGGGGAGCAACTAGTCACATCACTCGTTGACTATCCAATAAGCTTATGCTTATCGGATAGTTGACTACTCAACTAGTCGCTTGCATCGCTCATTTGACTGGAACTTTTCAGCTTAGAAAAGAAGAGACCACAGGGGATATGACAGAGATCTATACAATCATGACTGGTGTGGAAAAAGTGAATAAGGAAAAGTTATTTACTTGTTCCCGTAACACAAGAACTAGGGGTCACCAAATGAAATTAATAGGTAGCAGGTTTCAAACAAAGAAAAGGAAGTATTTTTTCACACACTGCACAGCTAACCTGTGGCACTTCTTACCCGAGTTCCAGAAGACAAGAACTTAAACAGGGTTCAAAAAAAAGCTAGATAAATTCATGGAAGTTAGGTCCATCAATGGCTATTAGACAGGATGGGTAGGCATAGTGTCCCTAGCCTCTGTTTGTCAGAGGCAGGGAAAGGGTGACGGGGTGGGATCACTTGGTGATCACCTGTTCTGTTCATTCCCTTAGGGGCACCTGGCATTAGCCACTGTCGGAAGACAGGATACTGGGCTAGAGGGACCTTTGGCTTGACCAGGTATGACCATCTGTGTCTGGGTGTACCAACCCCACACTGGGCTGGAAGTAGTCAGCCGGGGCTATCTGGCTGAGAGAGCCCCATCCACACAGCCCTGCTGGGAATGCTCCAACTGGAGGACCAGTATACAGGCCAGTGGAGGAGCTCAGTCAGGGATGACCACCACAGAGGAAGGAACTGCAACCAGAGGAGGCGGAGTAGCCGAAGAATGCAGCAGAGGCCAGCCAGCCAGGGAAACTCCCAGTTCAGAGGCGGTAAGTGGGGAAGACATTGACTGCTTTGAGGCAGGTAGGAAGTAGCCCAGGGTGATGAGTTGGATCCCCGAGACCTCAGCGTGTTGCGGGCGCATTCCCTGCTGAGCTAATGGTGGGACACATCCACCATTGATAGGGCCCTGGGATGGGACCTGGTGGAGAGGGTGGGCCAAGTCTTGCTGTTGTTACCCTCATCTAAATCAAAACTACTAGCAAAGTGGCTAGGTCTTTTTGAGGTGACAAGAAGAGCAGGGCCTGCGGATTACGAGGTCTGGCTGCCGGGATGGCGGAAAGAGATGTGGTTATACCACAGGAACCTCCTAAAAGCCTTGAAAGAATGAGGCAATGATGATTTCCCCATAGCCCCGCAGAACCAGAGCTTGGGCCACAAGCTGAAGGACCCCTGGAGCAAAGACCCATAACCACTGGGAAGGATCGTGTGCCAAGGCAACAAGGGCAGCTACGTGAACTAGTTGACAAGTTCACGCACATCCTGTCAGCCAAACCAGAGCCCTGAGACCTGGTGGAGAGGGAGAGCCCGCGTCCCCCTACCCCACCCTCTTTATACCCAAGGGAACGGTACCGCTGTGACTGACTTTGGCCGCCAGCCCTTATGAGCCTATGAACCAGGGGCTGTTATAGATTTGGGCCGCCAGGCCCTACTGCCCTGCGAATAGGGGCCATTGCCACATGCCTAGGGATTGCTATTGACTTGGGCCACTAGACCCTATTATTGCCCTGCAAACAGGGACTTACTACTGACTCAGGCCGTTGGATTCTACTGCCCCGCAGACATGGGGTGGCTACTGAATGTGTCTGGTAGACTAGACTCTTGTACAGTATAGCGGTACTTGGCGTTGTAACACTCATGGGGTGGAGCACATAGTAAGGGTCCAGATAGGCTCAATGCCCTGCCTTAGAGGGGGTTGGGCGTACCTGCCCTGTGACATCATCCTTATGCTCAGTTCAGTGAAAGAAGTATTGTTTAGAAGTCAATTCTACTTTAAAAAGTGACTACATAAAAGTGCTTCTTCTTATCCAACACTGACCCATCTTTAATTACTTCATCTTATACCATTTCCTTCAAAAATACCCTCCCGTTCCACAAACAACACATCAATGTTTGAAAAAACTTACCTTGAATTGGATGAGATCTTCTTCCTCTATAAACACTGCCATCTCCTTCCAACTGAAGGAAGCCCTCTTACGGTACTCACAAAGCGGCCCCTCAGGAAAATCT
The DNA here is from genome assembly GCF_052426305.1 of Pelodiscus sinensis. Taxonomy (NCBI): domain Eukaryota; kingdom Metazoa; phylum Chordata; order Testudines; family Trionychidae; genus Pelodiscus; species Pelodiscus sinensis. The sequence continues at coordinate 21,936,109 of NC_143055.1, read as the reverse complement.
GGTAGCAAGTTGTCCCAAGAACTTTGCTTGCAACTGGTTTCTTTCAGATCACTAGTCGATGTCATCTTGAAATTAAATACTTCTGCATCCAACAAGAACATATCTCCAATGAGCTAAAAACAGTGACAATGTCTAGTTTTTTTCACAAGTACTTTTACTGGTGGATAAAAAAGAGAATTTAAGGGTGTAGTAGTGTGTGTCACACCCTTAGAAGCCCTCTGCTGGAGGTCCCATGGCCCTATCACACTCTGACCCAGAAGGAGAGCTTCAAAGGAGTGTCCTCAGGCCTGGAGGCCTCCTTAGAAGCAGCGAATCAGACTTCAGTGGGCTCAGTTAAAAGGAGCTGCAGGGGCCAGATGCACAAGAACGAATGCTCTGCATTGGCCAAAGGAAACTATATGGGCTGCATTAACCAAACGAGGGAGTAAGAGGAGCTGAGCTCTATCCCTAAAGTAACAGGCAGAGGTGAAAAAGCCTGGTGCAGAAGCAGCCAAGTCAAGAAAGCAAACCATGGTTGCTATTTATAGGGTCTCTAGGCTGGGACTTGGAGTGGGGGTGGCCCCAACTCCTCCCTCTAATTACTGGGGGAATGGCCTTAGCCCTGAGAGGAGGAAAAGGCTCTTTTAAAAGCCCCACAAAAAGGGGTGGAACTCTGGACAGGGAAGGACTTAAAATTAGCCCAGACAGGGATGAGAACTGAGCCCAGAGATGGAGCTGAAGACACTAACATGGATGAAGCAATAGTTCTCAGTGGACCTTTGATACCCCAGAAGGAATTCATCAGGGGAGTTGACAGCATGTGTGGACCCCTACTCAAGATGTGGGTTAGGGTTATTAAAAATTTGTTAATTGAATAGTCAAGTAACCTCATGAATTTTTAATCAGTTACTCAACTGTTCTATAGTATCCATGGGCGAAGCCAGCAGCCAGTGCACTCCAGCCCCACTCTCGAGGAGCCCCCTGCCACTCCGCACAGGGTGGCAGCAGCCCCTGTCTGGGGGAGGTCTGAACTCCCGGACCTGTCATGGGTCGCCTGCCCCCTAATACACTTTAAACACAGAGCTGCCAGCAGGAGTAGGTCCTGGAACTGGTGTGAGCCAGGACTGAGCTGGGCTGCTGGCCAGCCTGCCAAAAATGTACTGGGAGGGGGAGGGCGGATGAGTGTAATCTATAGCACTAATTTATAAGCTTTTGCTTATCAGTTAATCGACTACACTATTACATCCCTCCTGTGAATAGTCCCTGCTCTGTGCTTCAAGAAGGGGAGGGGTCTTGGGTGGAAGGGCAAGGCTGAGAGCAGCCAGCCCCCCATGTCCTGGGCACCCTCTCCACCCCCAGCGTGACCTGAAGCACACGGCATGGCACTCCAGTGGGAATTTAAAGGGTCCAGGGCTCTAGCTGCCATTGCAGGAGCATCGGCAGGCCTGAGATTCATTCATTTCTATTGACTGTGTGACTTGGCTGGAAGGCTGAGACATTGAACACCTGCCTAGTTGAGGCTGGTGGCCTGCAAGAGGCACCTGAGGAAAAAGAAGATGGCAGCATATCACACAGCTTATAAGAGTCACTCATGAGAGGTGAGTACACCTATCAAAAACAGTTCTTCATTAAATACATATATTTAAATATGTAAAATATGTTAAATATGTAACTTTGTTCTCACCCACAATTATTTCCAGTTTGAGAACAACTTATACCTCCAGATCAGCGGCACAGCCATGGGTACACACATGGCCCCACAGTATGCTAACATCTTTATGGCTGACCTAGAACAACGTTTCCTCAACTCCCGTACCCTTTCACCCCTTCTCTACCTACGGTACATTGATGACATCTTTATGATCTGGACGCATTGCCAAGAAACACTGGAGATATTCCACAGAGATTTCAACAACCTACACCCCACCATCAACCTCAGCCTGGACCATTCTACATGAGAGATCCACTTCCTGGACACCACAGCACAAATCAACAATGGAAAATTAGACACCACTCTCTACAGAAAACCCACCGACTCATACAGTTACCTACATGCTTCCAGCTCCCATCCAGAACACACCACACGATCCATCGTCTATAGCCAAGCCCTTCAATAAAACCGCATCTGCTCTAATCCCACTGACAGAGACCAGAAGCTTCAGGATCTCTACCAAGCATTTATAAACCTCAACTACCCACCCGGAGAAATAAAAACGCAAATTGAAAGAGCCAGACGAATACCTAGAAACCATCTACTTCAAGACAGACCCAAGAAAACCAACAATAGAACACCACTTGTCCTCACCTACAACCCCCAACTTAAACCTGTCCAACACATTATCAATAAACTACAGCCTATACTGGAACAGGATACCATACTCCAAGAGGCTCTGGTAGACAGACCCATAGTCTCCTATAGACAACCACCTAATCTCAAGATGATTCTTACCAACAACCACAGGACATACCACACTAATACCAACCCTGGTACCTTCCCTTGCAACAAACCCCGTTGCCAGCTTTGTCCACATATTCATTCTGCTGATACCATTATTGGACCTAACCAAGTGAGCTATAAGATCAAGAACACATATTCCTGCGCATCCAGAAATATAATTTATGCTATCATGTGCCGAAAGTGTCCGTCTGCTATGTACATTGGACAAACATCTCAGACACTTCGCCAAAGGATTAATGCCCACAAAACAGATATCAGACAAGATCACAAAGAAAAAACAGTTTCTTGCCATTTTAACCAGAAAGGACACTCTCTCAATGACTTAACCACCTGCATTCTGCTACAAAGACCTTTTACATCTGCACTTGAAAGGGAATCCTCTGAACTGTCATACATGTTAAAATTCGACACTCTCCGGGAAGGAATGAACAAACACTCAAACTATCATACCCATTACCAAGATAGCTTCCCCAGTTATCACCTCTAATACCATTAGCTCACAGACATCCCACTCTCCCCACCTCTAATATCATCAATTCACAGACACTTACCTTCCTTCCTTCCCCCCCCCCCCCCCCATCGCCCTCCTGTTCTGAAATGTGATTTGTCCTTTTCATATGTGTTCACTTTTTTTTAATTGTTTCCTTTGGTATATATGGTTGTGACTATTTTCTTCCACTATTTGATCTGAGGAAGTGGGTCTGGCCCATGAAAGCTCATCATCTAATAAACCATCTTGTTAGTCTTTAATGTGCTACATTGTCCTGCATTTTGCTTCAGCTACCCCAGACTAACACGGCTACATTTCTATCATTAAATACATAAATAGTCATTCAAAAAGGACAGAAACTGCAGACAACTCAAAAGACTGGCTTTCTCTTCTTCTAACTTAACTGATTTAGCACAAGTTAAATAACTGTCTTTGATCAGACATAAATGGTGTATACCCTCTCATTAAAAGAGAAATGGAGTATTTTACAATAAGATAAATGTAAAAAATATATAATTTATGCATACTAATAAAACTAGATAAAAGGAAGATTCAGATAAAAGTGCCAGGAGAAGAAAGTGTTGTGATTTAAACATTACTAAAAAGATTAGTCTCGCTCCCAAATGAAACATTGTAACAAAATATCAAAGCAACCACATATGCAAAATAATAAAATAATAATAATAATAATAAACAAACCCTTAAAATGCAAGAGATTAAAGCATTATTTTTCTTCCCTATCTTGCCAGTTAATCTTCAAGTGAACTATTCCTAGCGGCATTTGCGAGTCAAAACACGTAATACCCAAACATTTTGTTCTTGCTGTATAACCAAAGTGATCAATCAGTGCCATGAAGCCAAGGATCACACTGAAGCTAAGCAATACAGAAGTGATGTTGGCAGAAAGACAGAACTTTGGGGAACTGGCAGGAGCTCTGATCTCCTCTTCCATTGAGGTCACCTGCATGTATACCTATGCAAAGTGCATATAAAAATGACTGAAAATGCAACCAAATCAGCCTGATATCTCATTATACTTTCTGTACACAGGTGTAAATAGGAACAGCAGAATCACTGAGACAGTAGAGAATTGGGACCCTTGCATCTGTAGGATATTTAGGGTATTTCTTCACTGCAGAGGTAACTCATGCTCTTTGAGTGTTGTGCCTATGTAACCTTCCATCTACACACACAAGCCCCTCTTACAAATGCAGAGTAGCTGAGTAAGACTTTCACTTGGGTTAGTAACCCACAAACATTGCAGAGAGACCATAAGCTAAAGCACATCAGGGCTGATTGTCCTTCAATGCCTATCTCCCACTACACACTGGGAAAAAGTTATAGAACAACTTCATCACAAATAATCATGGGATATGCCTATAGAAATCCTATCAATACATGCTGGGAGCGCAATATCAGTGAGGATACAGTAACTTGGACGGGGTTTTTGTGGTGTGGATGTTCACATTGAAGGCAAGTTAACCTGATGCCAGTCACCCAAGCGAATACTACAGTGATGACATACCCACTGTAAAAAACAAACAATCAAACAAAAACCCATCTGCAACCACCATATCAAAACACAATGGCTGTGTCTAGACTGCATCCCTTTTCCGTAAAAGGGATGCAAATTAGACACATGGCAATTGCAAATGAAGCAGGGATTTAAATCCCCCCCGCTTCATTTGCATAAAATGGCTGCCGCTTTTTTTCGGCTCGGAGCTTTGCCGGAAAAAAGCGCCAGTCTAGACGCAGATCTTTCAGAAAATAAAGCCTTTTCCGAAAGATCCTTTATTCCTTATTTTAAGGAATTTAAAATAAGGAATAAGGGATCTTTCGGAAAAGGCTTTATTTTCCGAAAGATCCGTGTCTAGACTGGCGCTTTTTTCCGGCAAAGCTCCGAGCCGGAAAAAAGTGGCAGCCATTTTTATGCAAATGAAGCGGGGGATTTAAATCCCCCCCGCTTCATTTGCAATTGCCATGTGTCTAATTTGCATCCCTTTTACGGAAAAGGGAGGCAGTCTAGACACAGCCAATAGGTTTACAGGGCTCTGCTCTTGTCCCTTGATTGTATGGCTCCGCAGCTGCCCCACCTCTTCCTCTCTTGTGCCCCCCTGTTTCCACTCCTTCCCCTCCCTCCCTGAGCTTGTGTGCCATAAATTAGCTGTTTGTAGTGGTCTGGAAACTCTAGCGCTGTGTCTAGACTGGCCAGTTTTTCGGGAAAATCAGCCGCTTTTCTGGAAAAACTTGCCAGCTGTCTACACTAGCCACTTGAATTTCCACAAAAGCACTGACTTCCTACTGTAAGAAATCAGTGCCTTTTGCGGAAATACTATGCTGCTCCTGTTCGGGCAAAAGTCCCTTTTGCACAAAACTTTTGCGCAAAAGGGCCAGTGTAGGCAGCTGTGATTTGTTTTCCGCAAAAAAGCCCCGATTGCGAAAATGGTGATCGGGGCTTTTTTGCGCAAAAGTGCTTTTGCGGAAAAGCATCCATGCCAATCTAGACGCTCTGTTCCGAAAATGCTTTTAACGGAAAACTTTTCCGTTAAAAGCATTTCTGGAAAATCATGCCAGTCTAGACGTAGCCTAGGAAGGCAGGGGAAGAGTTGCTGAGTGCAGGGCCCCCAGCTTTTCCTGACAAGAAAAGTCAGGATTACAGGGGCTAATATATTCATGCTAGTTTAATAAATGCACCTAGATGGGGAGGCAACAGGATAAATACCTATGGTTTTCAGGTCTTTACTGACTTCTATTCCTAAGTTAGGAATTTCACAAATACTTCATTTCAAAAGTGTTCATATTGATTATCATTTGGTAAGCAAACATGGACTTCACATTCCCTCTCACTTTAAACTGTACTCATAGTCCAGATATAAATTATTGGAGATACTTAATGACAAAATAAAGGGTCTAGAAGTCAAACTCAGTTTTTGTTTAAAAGTATATTGTGCTGTAGAGCAAAGTAAGGAAGCATCCTGGCCTAGATCCACTCAAAGATGCAGGCACTGCTGCGTTCTGCAAAAAAGGCAATCATGCTTAGCTTCCACCTAACCATACATGTTCAAACAGGTGTCTGAGGGTCTTATACAATAAAAATTTAGGCCCAAAGTTTCTACCCCAGGAAAGCAGCTGGCTATCTGTTTCATGTGTAAGCCTCAGCATGATCTTCAAACCAAGTGAAGATAGCTGTTACCCTTCCACCTTGCCTGCAGCAGGGCCCTATCCTTTGAGATTGCCTAATTGCGCACACACAATAGTGGTGGGTGGTACAGATGGGGGGTGGAAATGGGAACAGAGGCCATCTCCCTTATAAACTTTAATCCAGTTTACTCCCTTGGGAAGGGGGAGATCCCAGTTCAGTTCCTCCTCTCCCAAATGAGAAGATATTTGAACAGGGGTTCCCCACCTCTCAAACAGATGTCCCTGCAGGGTCTGCTCCACTGCTTGGTGATGCAACACCCAAGTCTCTTTGCTGACTTGGGCCCAAGTACTCTTTCATCCATCATATATCCACACAGGGAGGAGGCAGATCCTCAGCCGATGTAGACTGTTCATAGATCCATTGACAGGAATAGAGCTAGTGATCACAGTTATAGATCTGCTGCAGGGAGTGGATATAGTCAGGAGTACACAAATTTGAATCCTTTTGGTTTGTGAAATAACTATACCCTGATCCAATGGTGGGCAATCTGCAGACCACATGTGGCCCATAGGGTTCTGTGTGTGGCCCATACGATATTTTGTTTACCACTGCCCACATACTGGGTTGCCAGACTCTGCTCGTTTCCATCCAAATAGTTTTTTCCCTACCATTATTACTAAAGTGACACACATGTAAAGCAAGGACTTGTGAAGTGAGGTGTATGCTGATTGCCCACAACATTGACTGTGAGAGCCATATACTCCCTCTGCATCCAATCAAAGCACTGCTACAGTTCAATCAGCAAATCCCACAACTTCCAGGTACACAAGAGCAATTAGGATAATTACCCCAGGTTGCCCATCACTGCCCTCATCTAAACAAACTCAGATGCATAGCCAACTCATTTATTAATTTGATCTTGGAGCAACTCTTTTTGGGTTAACACAAAGCAATCTTGAATTACTGTTACAATGAATGTTGGACTTAGTCAAACTGCTGTCAGGTAAATTGTTTAAAAAGAAGACCACACACCAGCTTTGGCCTTTGTTCCCCATCTTATGATATCACCTTTTCTCCTCATGCACCAGCCTATTGGCTGCAGAGGTTCATGTTCTTGCAATTAGCTCTCCTATTTTGTGTTTCAAAACTGAACTGGGAGGGAGCTCTCCCAGTGTAACCACAGCTATGAGTCAAAGGATGGGGGATCTGAACCATGCGGACTGTGGGGAAGAGATCCATGAAAACTGGCTTGCAGTGAGCCATAAAAATGCCAGAAATGGGCAGAACCCTATTGATCTGCGTGAAAATCTGAAAAGCCTGATTTCCATGAAATCAGGCCCACTTGGCTGTGCAGCAAGAGGAAGTTCTTTGTTACCCCCTATTGCTGCCTACTCAGGCAGCAGCTTGCCAGAGTGGCACATTATTTCATGTGTGGTGAACTTTTATGTTATCATGCAACTGGAAGTCTGAGGTGCAGGGAATGGTTGACGAGGAGTGAAGCTGCGATCCTGCTGGGATGGAAAAAAAACAGGGGTGGATAGCCTGGCCTAATAAGCAATGAAGGAGCACCTGACCCTTTAGTTACACTGTTTTCACTCTTATCCTTTCTGACTTGTCTCTTTCCTCCATTTTAAACTTCTTTACAACTCACAACTTGATCCTCTCAGAATGAGGCCTCAGCATAGCTCTGCAGTTGTGGAGGATGGGAACGTTTTGGAAGAGGAGTTGGCAGTAGAATTTCTGGGTGCCATCCTTCAGACACAGGCGAGTTAGCAGCTGTGTGCTGGTGCAGTATGTGCTGAGTAGCTGGCTTTAAGACAGAAAGTAACAGACAACAGAAAAGAGCTTGACTTGAAGCAGAAGAATCAACAACTTTTCTGACAGGCAGACATTAAAAAAATGGCAAGTCCAGCAGACAGCTGGTGAACTGGGCAGAAAGTCAGAGCCTCAAAGCAAACAGGTTAGGTTGATCTGAAGCAAAGAGGAAAAAACCCCATAATGCTGAAATAAATTACACAAGTGTGTAACTTCATTGACATGGTAGCCGTCTAGTGCTCAATGGGACTATACATGTGAGTAAATGTATACTAACATGTAAGCATTTGGAGAATTTGAGCCTAATACTTAAAAGAGAAGTCAGCTTAAAAATTCAGTAAGGAGCTCCAGTAGAGGGCTCATAGTAAGCAAAGTGGAATGACTTTCATGCTGAAAGTACTGTACTGAAGAATTATCTCAATGTTGATTATGAAGGCTGTTTTTCGGTCTGGCAGGCGTGATTCTATGACTTTTTTAAAAAATTCCATTATTTTACAGCTTGGCATTTATGTGTAAATGTGACTGTAAACAACAGAACCTTTTTCACTGATTGTTGCCAACTTAAAAACTGGTCCATAGGAGAATTCTTGTTAGGGTAATGAAAGTTCACAATTGCATAATAACAGCTGTTGCAGCAAAGAACAATTTGCAGTGTTCTACTGAGAAATAATATTGCACAAAATATAGAGCCCAGACACTCATCAGTGATCAGAGTTCACGGAATGGCATAAATAAACTAAAGGAAATCTGTCCTCACCTCCATGGCAACCATCAGATTGCAATATAATTTTAAAAGGGGTACAGAAGGGACCCTCAGACCAATCTGCTGTCCGATCAGGCAAAATGCAACAGAGTGTGAAGAGGAAAACTACATATTTAACAACCTGTCCAGATTTTTATTGAAGAGCCCTTTCTAGATATGGATTAAAACCCACGAGGGACCCTGTTAACAGGGAAACACTAACACACTTCACAATCTCAGAGTCACTTCCTGGACTCTCTCCCTGCCCAGCTGTGGGTGAGGAAGGCACCACGAATGGGACACTTGGAACGGAGGGAGTCAGCCCCTCGCACCAGCCCTCGGTGCAGAGGGGAGAGGGCAGCTCAGCTCGCTATGGCTCTCTGGGGGGCTCGGATGCTGCTGCGGCCTTTGGCTTCTCCCCTTTGCTGCCGGGCTGGCTCTGCTCCGAACCCAGGACGCAGCCGCGGGGTAGGGGCAGCCAGCGGGACTCCCGGGGGGCGGAGAGTCCCTCACTTACCTGCAGCTGCTGCTGCCGCCTCCGCCCCAGCCTGCCTCGCTGCAGGAACTGACGGTACAAGCCTGCGCCTCGCCCGCCTCCGCCGGAGACACGCTCGCTCCGCGACTCGGGCGCCCGGCCTGGGGCTGCTGGCGGTGGGGCTCATGGGGTTGGCCGGGGCGGTCGCTCTGCGGGATGGTGCCGCGCTGCTGCCCCGCGGCTTCTGGGCCGCCGTCAGCGTCTGGCTGGAGAAACCCCAGGTGGTGAACAAGAGACTGAGCGGCTCGCGGATCGAGGCGGAGAGCAGAGTGCCTGCCCCGGCGGCGCGGCACAGGGCAGCGGAGGGGAGCGGGGCATGTGGGGATGGGGGCAAGGGGGCAGAGGAGGGGAGGGGCACAGGTGGGGATGGGGGCAAGGGGGCAGGGGTAGAAGAGTGGAGGAGCACAGGTGGGGGTGGGGATGGGGGAGGGGGCAGAGGAGGAGCAGGTGGGGATGGGGGAGGGGGCGGAGGAGCACAGGTGGGGAGGTGGGGGGGGCAAGGGGGCAGGGGTAGAAGAGTGGAGGAGCACAGGTGGGGATGGGGGAAAGGGGGCAGAGGGGAGGGGCACAGGTGGGGATAGGGGCAAGGGGGCAAAGGGGAGGGGCACAGGTGGGGATGGGGGTAAGGGGCCAGGGGTAGAAGAGTGGAGGAGCATAGGTGGGGATGGGGACGGGGACAAGGACAAGGGGGCAGAGAGGAGGAGGGGCACCGCTGGGAATGGGGGTGAGAGGAGGGGAGTAGGTGGGAACTGGGGGCAAGGTAGAAAGGAAGCAGGGCAAGTGACTGCTGAGGATGGGGCTTCCACCATGCTGGAAACTCTCTGGAGCGACTTGGCTAGCATGGTTGCTCAGGGCAGCTGTGAAATGCTGGCCTTCATTAAAGAACTTGGGAAAGAAAAGCTGCCCGAGACAGATGCTCCCTACCTCGATGTGGTCCTCAGAACTCTGTTCCCCAAAAGTCAGCCTCGCCGTTGTTCCACTACATCGAGAAAAGAATTAGTCATAAAAGGTACCTTTAAAAGGGGGAGCTGAATGACAACACTGTGTCAAGAACATTTCCATTGTGGAAACTAGCTGGGCTTTGCAAATTCAAGTAGTCTCCTGGACCCATAGCAAGAGGGGATGATAGCAAAAGAATTAAGTCACCCTAGAAATTTCTGTGATGCTCTTTGATTCATATGGATAAACCCTTCAACCTACAGAAGTCAGTAAAGCATTATGTATTTTCAAAACTGAGACAGCCACCTGATTCACAGGGAAAGTCAACAGATTTTTAAAATTCTACTGTAAATATTTCTTTCTCAGTGTGGGATGTCTATTACCATGATACTGGATCCAAGTGGTCTTTGAAAAGACATTGATAGCCCCAAACTAGAATCCACTCTTTAAAATATCATATTTTTTCAGCTGCTTTTCTAATTTTGGAAAACCTATTATTGCCCAAAGTGAAGCACTGAGAAAATTCCAGCTTCTAGATTTCTTCACAGCCTCATGCTTCATAGTGTTGCTAAGTTTAGCCTGTCTATTCCATTTTTATGAACAAGGAGGATACTAAAATAATGCTTCTCTGTTTGAAGAAGGAAATAGATGTATGATGCAACATTCAAATGCTAACAGAAGTAGGCCAAACAAAAACACAGCTGGTAGCGTAGGTGTAATTGTAATTTTACAAAGTTTGACAATAGCCTTTGAAAGTACAGAACTAAAAAGGACATTGAGCAGCAGCTGTAGAACTCAGTGTAGCTTGTAAGATTATCAAAGCAGCTTGGATCTTCCTGCCTCTTCTTTGCTTAATAATCAGTGTTGCTTAATAATCCTGGCATTTAGGGTTGCCAACCCTTCAGGATTACCCAAGAGTCCCTAGAATTACAGATTGATCTTTAAGTAAAAATTGTATCATATGATGAAACCTCCAGAAATATGTCCAACCAGAATTAGCAATCCTATCTTTCATGAAATTTTAAGATTTCTTGAACAGACATGTACAATAATGTATTCTCTGCACAATCTTACTTCATGGCCTGCCAGAGTGGATATTTACACCTATGTGAAATCCCATTGGAAAAAATAGGTGGGGTATGGACTGAATTCTGATACTGGTCCTTGGAAAGAAGTCTAAGTACAAAAGTGAGTAAAAAAAATCTAAGGCACCAACATTGACAGCTGTCTTGAAACACTTAAAAGGCTTGTGATGCTTTCTCAGAACTTTTTAAAAACCTATTTACAGTATGCATTGTACTTCTGAATAATTTTTTGAAGATGGAAAGAAAAATCCATCTTCATGTTGTTGCTAGTTGTCATCCCTGTGTCTAGTTGTTTTAAAGCTTCCCCTGGGAAATCCTGCTGATATAGAATAGCTTAGTAGACATGTTCTAGTAAAAATAAATAAAAATTAAAAATTGGAATATTCAGGTTAGAACGTGCTTATTATATCAGACAAGGTACTAGATAAAGATAGATTAAGTTAATCAAGGTCATGCTAAATCCACACGGTGCTCTGTAGAAATGCAGTGCTATCTACAGGCTGGACCTCTCTGGTCAGGCAGGGTTGGGATCTGACCAGTCCTGAATGACCCCTGCCACGGGCCCTGAACCAGCTGGCTCCCAGCCTCTGGCCTCCTCTCCCACGCTTTGCTGCCATCTGCCCCAGGCTGCCTTTGGCGGCTGGGGTTCTCCAGCCCTGGCCTGCACTGCCGCATGCTGCCAGATTTCCCCAGCCCAGTCCTGTGCTGCCATGGCAGTCAGGCTTCTCCAGCTCCTGACTCTGCACTGCCACTGGCTGTAGACATTTTCTGCACTGCCACAGATGACCAGGCTTTTCCAGCCCCGGACCCCGTGCTGCCGTGGCTTGTACAGCTGCTGGCTCTGTGCTGCCTCAGGCTGCTGGAGCTCTGTAGTCCCACTGTCCCCGGCCCTAGCTGGGCTGCTGGCCCTCCTGCCTTTAGGCTACAGGGCTTTCTGGTCCAGGAGCACTCATGGTCCATACCAGAGAGTGTCGGTTTTCAGAGGTGCAACCTGAAGTCCACCTTTTCTCTAACCCTCCATTCCTTGCTCACTGAGAACTGCTGTTGAATCAGTGGGAATTTTGGCTGCCTAAGGAATGTAAGCATAGGCCCTGACTGCCTATTTGATGCCTTGTGATTATGTTGTTGTGTTAGAATGCATATTTTGATAAAAACAAAACAAAAAGAACAAACAGACATTGACTTATTTGGTATTGCTGTTATCTGAAGGGTGAGGGAGAAATTTGAGAGCAAAATATTTGCTTCAGGATACTGGGATTACCATTATAAATTAATAATGTGAATGTAGATCAATAACAGTAGTGATAATTCTTGTATAACACTAACATATGGAACATATTAAGCAATTCAAGGTTATTTTATAGGAGGCCACATGGCTGTATTGAAAATTTGGGAGGTAAAATCAGTAGCATGTGAGGACTAGTTGATATGCTGTTTATGGTTTGCTGTCCTCTTTGTTTTTCCTTGATAGGTAGTTTAAATGAAATACCATTTTAAGTTATGTGGAAGATATGCATGTGATTCATGTTAGAAAGCGAGACATGATAGCTAGATGGAGCAGGCATTTCAGGGACTGGTTGTTAGCTGGTACAAGTCAGCACAGCTCCATCCACTGGCATCTTTTGAAGATTAACAATGTCATTGGACCAGTTTCCTTTTGATTTAGAAAAAGACACTAAGGAACTTGCTTTCTCCAAATTCATCCAGAATTGACTATTTGGGTTCTTTCTGCTTGTAGTCAGAGGAGGTTGTTTTAAGTATAAGGAGTGAGGTTTAAGAACACTAGGATGTACCATTTGGCTACAAAAAAGAGAAGTTAATAAAAGCCAGCTTTACACAGCATATGTTAACAAGACTAGTCAACTGCCCAGTTATTTGACATCTTCCCATCTTTGCACTAACAAGAAAAAATAGTGAGCAAGAGTATTGTCCGCCCTCCTCCACAAAAATTACAGTTTGTGAGCTATGTGGTTATGCTATCTTGCAAAGAATCCCAAAGATCATTGCTTGCAGTTAAACACAAAGAAGGAATCATGGTTGCTACAGATGCAGAATATTGCAGCCCATTATACTGCACTTTGTCAGAATGAAGTTATCTTTTGTGCGTCAGAGGAAATTCTAACTAACCAAACACCATAGAAGGCTCTTGTACCTAAAATGTATAACTGATGTTCTAGACAGTATTTGAGGGGCAGATGGGAATAGCTGGCTTTTACATTTAATGATCACAGAAAAACAAACAGCAAGTTTGAGGTGGGATTTCCTGGTCTGGCACTCTTGGAACTGCAATGGAGTTTGCCAGACCAGAGAGCCCCAGTTGTGCTCCCCACCAACAACTGAACTCCTGAACCTCGCTAGCCGGGCTCTCTCGTCTAGCAATATCTGTGGTCCTTGTTTAGTAAATCCATTAATTTTGAATTTATTTTGCAGGTTTCCATTTTTAAAGGCACAGTTAGTAGCAATGTTATAATGTCAAATGACTTTCAGTAATAGATATCTAGCCACACATTTATCATACCACATAGTCCCTAGGAAGTCAACTAATATGTTTTATGGCATATCCTCACTACTTGCTGGATCGAAGGCAGCAATCGATCCAGACGGGGGAGGGGTCAATGTATCGCATCTAGTATAGACACAATAAATCAACTGCCGAGTGCACTCCCCTTGACTCTGGTACTCAGCCAAAATGAGAAGAGTGGGCAGAGTTGATGGGAGCGCATCAGTTCTTGAGTTATCACTGTGAACTGTGAAGATACTGTGGTAAGCACCCTAAGTATGTCGACTTCAGCTATGTTATTTAGGTGGCTGAAGTTGCATAACTTAGGTTGATGGCCCATGGTGGTATAGACAAGGTGTTAGAGTTAAGCACATATGTAAGTCTCTTTAGGCTCAGGGACAGTACGCAAACTGTATAAAAATCAACAGATTTAAATGGCACAGCTGTTTCTTATATTATACCTTTCCTGAGCATTAGCTTCCATTTTCTCCATCTAAATTGCTTCACTAAGTTGTGCTGTGGTATAAGCAGAAAAATACAGTAAAACTCCAGTGGCCCGGCATCCAGTGGTCTGGCATCCAGTGGTCCGGATCCTGATGGTCCGGCACCATCTGGAACCTGGAAGTGCTCTGGGCAGCCAGACAATTGGAGCTGCTCTGCCCCCGGCTTCCCCGAGTCAGCCGCTGGTCAGTTTCAGCAGCGGCTGACTTGGGGATGCCTGGGGCAGAGCAGCTGGGGTGCTGCCAGGTTGGTCTTGCAGCGCCGAGGGGTGCATCCCCTCCCACTCCACCCCAGACCCCTCATAGCCCCCCCTTCCGATAGTCCGGCATATCTGATAATCCGGCACCCCCTGGGTCCTATAGGTGCCGGATTATCGGAAGTTTACTGTATTAGCTTCTTATTTTTCGTGGTTTAGAATTACCCATGTGTCTAAACAACATAGTAGTCTGAGCCAGTAACATTCCACAGTTTACAAATCTTTTCAGATACCTTTAATGGAACTGTAACCTTTCTACCATTGGAGGAGAATGATGAAGGAAAATATCAGGTTAAGAAGTGCAACATTTATCAAATTCGACTTACACACATTAAAGGAGATGAATGGTGAGTACTGGGGAGAGAAAGGGGACTGCACTGGTCTAAGATCAAACTATCCTTCTTTATAACGTGTCTGGGTGGTTTGATTTGCATTAGATAGGGCCTGATTCATGTGATAAGAGTCCCCTGTCCCTTATTTAAACTGTAATTATCCCATGGCTGCATGTAAACCCATGAATCCATTCACTTCATCTAAAATTATGTCCCTGTTCTCAGAGACCTGAATTGAGTTCATTCTTCTTAGTTAAGGCTTGATCCTGCTCCTTTGAAGGCAATGGAATTTTCACATTGACCTTAATGGTGGGAAGGATCAACCCCTCAGATTCTTATTGAATGAACCATACTGTGGATCACAATCTCATCTTGCTCATCAGTTCTACCTTCTTTTTTTATAATTGCTAGATGATAGTACTAAAGTGGAAATAACTAGATATTAAATGTTTCTTGATATCGGTATCTGTACAACTAAGCCAGTTCCAGTTTTGCATGGAGAGGATTATGAATTATACCATCCAACTTCATTAAAAAATGTTTATAGTCTATTCATAGTAGAATTAAGCGCTTGTGTCTTTGCAATTTCAGGATCAAAATCAAAGATTTCTCCTACTTGAGACACAGTATGCTAAAATCAACAAAATTAGACCTAGGAATGCCAGATCGATAACAGAGTCCCGCTGAACATTCTAATCCTGATTCCACAAAACACCTAAACATATGTTTAACTTTGGCTACATCTAGACTGTAGTCCTTTTCCAGAATACCAAGGAACGTGTCTGCTTTTCCGGGGGGGAAAAAAATCGGAAAAGCGGACATGTTCTATCACCATCCCTATAAACCTTGTTTTCCGAGGAAGAAGGGATGGCTTGAAAGAGCAGATTTTTCCAAAATTTGGCAACGTAGAAAAGCAGAAAAAGATATGCCAGTTGCAAACCGTATCTTTTTCCGACTTTTGTAGTCTAGACATAGCCTTTTAAGAATGTGAGTAGTCCCATTGACTACCTACATACTGAAAGTTAAGCATGTATTTAAATGCCTTGTTGGATCAGGGCCAGAGAACTGAGCCACAGTGTCAAGTTCCTAGTTTACCCCTCAGCCAGGGCTGCAGTTTTAAATACAGTGTACTCATGTATAATGTTTGGTTTAGCTTTAAATGCCTTAAACAATAGTAATTCCACCACCTCTCCTGGGAGACACTTCTGCTGCCTGACAGCATTCATTGCTCAGATGTTTTCTCTTCAACTCCATCTGTCTTCTGTTTGCATATATTGCCTAGCTGTTTCTTGAACTGCCCTTAATGTCTCATTTTCCTCTTGGATCTTTATACCTTTCAAAGACTTGGATAATGTCATCACGTGTCCTGCAGAGGCTCCAACCCAGCAGACAGTTACATAACATAATGTTCATGAATAGTCCTGTTGAAGCCAATGAGGCAACTGAAGTGAACAAGGTTATGTATGCACTTAAGTGTTTGCAGGATTAGCATCGTAGTCTCCAGATAGCCAAGCTATACATTTTAATTCTTCTGATCCTTCCTGGTATGTTCATTCTTTTATCCCCTACTCTTCAGAGTAGGATTTTCCAAAGCACTCAGCATTGAGCTGTTTCATTCCAGGTAAAGTCAGTGAGAGCCACTAATTACAATGAGAGCAATTAGGCCAGTGCTGAGTGCTTTTGAAAATCCTGTTCTGTGATGCATGCAAAAGATAAATCTGACAAAGCTTGTGTTGAAAGTGGCTTCTGCTGTGGTTTTCTCTTGAACTAACCTTCAGTTTAATCATTGGTATACACTATATTTACTCACACTTCTTATATTTTAAAGGTCTATATCTATGTTAACTTCATCTCCAGAAAACTGGGTTGCAGATGGAATTGTATACCCCAAAACAACATGGCTTGGAAATGAACTATTGTCTAAACTGGCTAAATGGTCCACAGAAAAAAAGCAGAGCGAGTTTAAAAGTACTCTGTCACTCGTTTCTGTGGCTAAATACAGCAAGGTTTATCAAGAATTAAAAGAAAAATACAAAGAGATGGTAAAGGTAAGAGTGGTAATAAAAGCCAAGGTCACATTCTCTCATCGTCTTTTCTGCACCCAGTGGTCTTAGTTAAAAGAAGAGAAATCTATTTGAAATTAACTAAAATATTTTTTCTTGACTTTAAAGATTCCTGGGTACATGATGAGAGTTCAGTGTTGTAGCATTGATGGTGGTTATGAATCAGAGTGAACTCTGCACTTGTAATTCGTAAGCAGGCGAAAATAAGCAAAACAGCATCTGAGTTACAGAGCCTTGATGTGCTTCCAATAACATTCCCAAAAGCATCTGACCATCCAGTTTTCCAAAAGTGACTTATGCAATTAGGTACCGAAATCTCACCGAAAGTCATTGCTGCCTTAGGTGCCTGAATACCTCAGACAGGCTGGTTCTTAAGTGACTTGGGAAAATGGGACTTAGGCTCTACTTGGACACTTCAGTGGCTTGCTTTAGGCCTCTGCTGTCAATGTTTTACCATCAAGTTCCCTAAAATTGTCCACCCTGGGCTATGATAAAGCCTGTGTGCATTCACATGTGTGGGAGTGTGTGCTTGCCAAACATTTGAGGTTGAAACATTATTTTTTGAACTCCAGTGATCCTTTATCTATTGTGATGGTAAATTTCTTCAGAGCCAGGGAAGCCATTCCAACTGTCTCTTCAGTCTGGGGGAGGCATTTTAACAAGTCGTTCCTTTCTGTCTCCGCCTATGGCTGTTGAAGGTGCGATAATACATATGTAGTTGCCCACTTCATGCTCCTTCCAGGGGAGTCCCAGACTTCAGCCAACCCACTTGAGGGCTAGGAAGGGTGTCAAAAAGACTTGGTGGTACACAGTGACATCTCGGTATCTTAGACCAGCAGTTCATCACTCAAGTTCCCTTGAAGTCAGTGTGCTGAAAATTAGCAAGGACTTGAAGGACACTGCCCTGTCAGACAGCTCTGAAATAGATCTGTGATAGGGACCTTTAGATCACAGGGAGCCTCTTATGGCATTTGTGCACAGGAAGAGAGCTCTAGTATTACATTTCTCATCTCATTCCCTTGAAGGATATGTTTTGTTCTAGCCCAAATCCTTTAGTTCTAGAGCCTTTCTCTTCCCTTTTTTTGTTCTGCAACACTAGCAATCAGAATACAGGTACAGTAGGGCTGCCATTCACCTCACTTCTGGCTTCTCAAGTAGTTCTCCTTTGGGGTATGTCAACACAGCAGCATTATTTTGGAATAACTAGCGTAAGCAATGATAGGCATAACTGTGCCAATGGATGTGAATTTTCCTGATTACCTTGTAAGTAAATCTGTGCACATGTGATGAATTAGAGAACATGTGGAGGACTTTATTTCACATGATTAACTAATCCCAGAAACTTAACCTGACTGAATAATGCAGATGTTCTTCTAGGGTTCATAAACCCAGTTAGTTTATTGTGAAACTCATAAAAATGTACGCAGACATTCAGTTCCCTAATCATGGGGTAAGATTTTTTTTTAAATTAATTGTAATGTTCGAATTCCATAATGTTTCAGTGACAGGTTAAAAATAGGATGAATGTCAAAGCAAATCTAGTTGAGCATGTTCTTTAAAGAGATGTGATTTATAATGACAAAGCAATTGGTAACTTTACCTCTGTATCTGAAGGTGTGGCCTGAAGTAACGGATCCCGAAAAATTTGTATATGAAGATGTTGCTATTGCTACTTATCTGCTGGTGAGTGACATTAATGAGATATATGCCATCAAGTGACAGCAAATGCCCCCCTGCCATGTATATTAGCCAAACTGGAGAGTCTCTATGACATAGGATAAATGGATGCAAGTCAAATATCAGACATGGTAACACACACAAACCTGTAGGGGATCATTTTAACCTGCCTGGGCACTCAGTCGTGGATTTAACAGTAGCTATTCTTCTACAAAGGAATTTCACAAGCCAATTACAGACAAAGTGTATGGAATTGAACTTCATATGCAGATTTGATGCTATTTGTGTGGGCTTGAACAAAGACATTAACTGGATGTCCCATTCTAAAACCAGCCTTCCATGCATTTAACCCCTCATTTATATCAAAAGCTAAGTATGGGATACTTCCAGCTTACTCAGCCTCATTAGCACCAATACTATAATTGACAAGTACTTTTTTCTCCCTCTCTATCCCTTCTTTTTTTTTTATTATAAATTCTGGGTCACCATTTTTTCCCACTCCAGTTCATCTAGGGCTGTGTCCAGACTCAGGGTTTTTTTCGGGAAAAGTAGCCTTTTCCCGAAAAAACTTCCCCTGTGTCCAGACTCAAGCCGCGTTCTTTCGAAATTATTTCGAAAGAACGCGGCTTTTCTTTCGATGGCGGTAAACCTCGTTTCACGAGGAAGAACGCCTTCTTTCGAAAGTTCCTCTTTCGAAAGAAGGCGTTCTTCAATGTAAATGGGGCTTCCTCGAAAGAGAGCATCCAGACTCGCTGGGTGCTCTCTTTCGAAAAAGCGGATTGCTCTTTCGAAAGATCCGCCTGCAGTCTAGATGCGATCTTTCGAAAGAGGCTCTTTCAAAAGATGCTTTCGAAAGAAGCCTGCAGTCTAGACATAGCCTTAGGGAGTGGGTTTTGCCCAATGAAAGCTCATGCCACACATATATATATATAATATTTGTTAGTCTCTAAGGTGCCCCAGGACTGCTCATTGCCTTTGAAAATATTCATCCTTAAGGAATTAGGCAAATAATATGTCATTTAGGTTTATAAACTAATTGCTCTGAGATCATCCAATGAAAGGTGCTTTCTAAGTAAGATCCCATGCACTACCATGGGGGCGGGATAGCTCAGTGGTTTGAGCATTGGCCTGCTAAACCCAGGGTTGTGAGTTCAATCCTTGCAGAGGCCACTTAGGGATTTGGGGAAAAAATTTGTCAGGGATGGATACTTGGTCCTGCTGTGAAGGCAGGGGACTGGACTGGATGACCTTTCAAGGTCCCTTCCAGTTCTAGAAGATAGGCAATCTCCATTAATTAATTTAAATAATTAATTAATTAACCTGGCAAACTGAAGGGAAACCTGTAAGACTTCCTTTTGTGCTGGGATCACATTGGGTTGGTATGCATTGTAAAATGGATTTATACACAGATCCAGTCCCTCCCATGTGCATGAGATCCAGTTACCTGTTCACAGGAACTGTACTGCAGTGTCAACATGCTTAATATCATGACCTGTAAAGTTGAAAATGTAAACACAAGCTGGTATCTTGATGGAATTGCATTAAAATCATAACTTGTGGGAGGGAATGAAGTGATTGTCCATGAAACTAACAAATTAGCAACAATCAAAAGCACAGGCATCAATCATATGTTCAAAGGGATCCTGATATTTTTGTTTTCTTCTAAGCAAAAATAATCCCACTCAGCTAATTGATTGTGCCTTTTGTGATATCTGATTAAAACCAGGTCTGTGCTATGCCAGAAATTCGACTTAAGATACACAACTCCAGCTAGCTGGAGAATTACTTAACTGGTGTCAACGTACCTTATTCTGAATTTCTGGGGCAGTCCTACTGCACATGGTCTATTGGAGAAACCCTCCCATTGACTTCCCTCACTCTTCGCAATGCTGAGGAGTACTGGAGTTAACGGGGGCACCCTCAGCATTTGATTTAGTGGATCCTTACCAGACCCAATAAATTGAATCCTGGAAGATTGACCTCCAGAGTATTGATCATCCTGGAAGATTGACCTCTAGAGTTTTGATCATCCTAGCCTTTTGTAGGCCTTGTCTATCTGGTAGTTAGTCGTAGAATAGGAGCCTATAATAATTTCTTGTCCTGCAGGCAACAAACAATTATCAGATGAATTGCCTACGCAACTGGGACTAGAATCGGGATTCTCTGAGTCGGTCAACACGTACCTTTTCCACATGAGCTAAGAGGTTATACCTTAGCTGTCACTGGTAGTAGGTTGCATTTTGTTGTCCATGGACTAGAAAGTGGCATCCCATGCAGATGCACAAAAGCCAGCGCATACATGCATAAGAACGGCCAAACTGGGTCAAACCAAGCATCCATCTAGCTCAGTAACCAGTCTTCTGGCAGTGGTCAATGCCAGGTGCCACAGAGGGATTGAACAGAACAGGTAATCAAGTGATCTCTTTCCTGTCATCCATTTCCAGCCTCTGACAAACAGAGGCTTGGGACACCGTTCCTACCCATCCTGGCATCCAGCATCTAGGATTGTAGTTTCCAGCTCTGCCATTGATTCTTTGTGTGACCATCTGTAAAACAAGCATTAATATTGCTCCTTTCCTGCTTTAACCACTCAGCTCCTATGTAAGCTCACACATCTCATGTTGATGGTTCCTTGAGGTACGATCCTGAGTGGTGTTGAGTGCTCTCAGCTTCTGTTGGCTTAGATGTGAATATGGAGGATGCTCAAAACTTTGTAGGTGCTTTGCAGGATTGTGACCTCTCTCTCTCTCAGGGTGCCCTTGTTCTTATGTGCTTCCATATAACTGTCTTTGCTACATGACCTTGTTGTCCTCCTTCACCACTTGCTTCATTCTCCTGATCTGTTTTTGCTCCTGTCGGCCTCTTGCTGTGGGGACAGCGGGGAAACTCGAAACAAGGTACGTCAGCTCCAGCTACATAATTAACGTAGCTGGAGTTACACCTCTCTTGATTCGACATTCCCTTTTTAGTGTAGACCTGGCCTTAGAAGAGAAGAGGGTTTTCATTTTCTCTTCTAAGCTCTGCAGGAGTTCACTCCATTACTGTAGGGCTTGGAAGCGTCTCATGGCAGGAACTCTCCTTAGTTACACAGCTTCTAAGAAGCATAGAATTCTCCTATTAGGACAATGCTTCATCGAAAGTAGCATGGCCCAGGGGGGAAGGCACCATCTGGGAATCATTGGATTCAACCACATGTACTGCCAATGAACTGCTCTCTGATGTGGCTAGATTATTTTGCCTGCCTGTACCTTGATCTCCATACCCAGGAAAGGTAGCATCTTAGAAATCTGTAGGCAGGGCCGGTCCTAACCAATTGGTGGCCCTGAGCCAAATGGTTTAAAAACAAACAAACAAAAATTTGTCAAGCAAACAAAAAACAAACCGCCGAGGAAAAAGAGGGGGAGGTCAGGCCGAAATTTGGTCATGGCCCGCCCCATAGATTGGCTTTGTCTGTAGGGGAAAAGCTACCTCCCTTTGTGTGCTTCAAAGGGTAGCCAGAAACACGCTAACAAAATACCCTTGTGGGAAAATGAGGCAACGTGATAGATGCACTAGTTAAGGGGCTAGAAGATGGCCATTTTTGTTGATTTATGTAGCACAAACCAAGATTTCTTATCGCCTGTTGTATAGTCTCATGACTGTGTTATTTCTGTCTGAAGTATTTGCTTGGTCTCCTTACCGTAGTATCTCAGCACCTCATACTCTTTAATGTATTTATGCTCACACAAGCTCAGTGAGGTAGACAAGTACTGTTATCCCCATTTTACATAGAGGGAACTGAGGCACTAAGAAAATAAGCGACTGGTCTAAGATCACACAGGAGGTCAGTGGCAAAGCAGGGCATTAAACCAAGATTTCCTGAGTCCCAGGCTAATATCACTACAACTATTCTTTTCCATCTGTGCACATGAGCCTTAACTTTTATTATTAGCTTATGCAACCTGTCACTTGATCTTTTTGCTTGAAAATGTATTGTGCACTCCCACTTGTATACCCTTGGTTATGTCTTATTTAGTATTTAGAAAAGAAGAATGAAGGGGAGGGAGGGATTTGATGGCAGCCTTCAACTACCTGAAGAGGGATTTCAAAGGGGATGGAACAAGGTGGTTCTCAGTTGTGACAGTTAACAGAATGAGGAGCAGTGTTCTCAAGTTGCAGTGGGGGACATCTTGATTGGATATTAGGAAAAAAACCTATTTCACTAGGAGGATGGAGAAGCACTGAAATTGGTTGCCTAGGGAGGTGGTGGAGTCTTAGAGGTTTTTAAGTCCTGGCTTGACAAAGTCCTGGCTGGAATGATTTAGTTGGGGTTGGTCCTGCTTCGAACGGGGGATTGGACTAGATGACCTCCTGAAGTCATTTTCAACTCTAATTTTCTATGGTTCTATGAATAGCCCTTATTCACAGGGGAAGATCCATTGTAGTCTATATCTCTACTCATGTGAATAAGAGTTTCAGGAATAGGCCACAAATATGGTAGTAATTGAGAAAATGCTTTGAGAGATTAAAACTCATTTTAATTTTGTCTTTGCTTAGATCCTTTGGGAAGAGGAGAGAGCAGAAAAAGGCTTGACTAAGAAACAGTCTTTTGTAGACCTAGGATGTGGAAATGGTCTGCTGGTTCATATTCTGAGCAACGAAGGGGTAAAAATACTAATTTTTTAAAACAAAAGTGGAGCTATTCATTATTCTGGTTCTCTTTTCCTTTATCTAGCTTGCTGACAATGGAATGCAATTAGTTAATGTCCCTAAAGCAAAGTTTTGAATCTCTAATTACCAGAAGGGGGAAAAAAAGAACTGATTAGTAGCTTTTGTTAGTAGAAGTGGTTCTCCATTAAATGAACTTGCTGAAGTCCAATGTGAGGAAAAAGAAACAAAATGTAGTTATGCAGCATAGTCATTCTAAGGTCATTGCAAGAGGGCAAATAACAGATTACAACAACAACAAAATCATTTCAGGATCCTTAACTTGTTGTTGATTTTAAGTTAGCTACTAATAATCAAAGCCACAATGGGCCAGAGCTTTAAAATGAAGTTTGCTTGCTTGTGTCAAAAAAGGACACCAGGTAATGCAATGTGTACTAAACATATTGTAGACTATCTTATGGCACAGCCTACGGATTTAGTGGATGCCTGTACTTCCTTTTTGGATTCAGGGAGAACACTTCTGGACTGACAGCACTCTGCACCAACTTAGTTCTTAGAAAACTAAAGTAGCCCTGCTTTACTGCAGGATTTATCCCTTAACAGTAGTGATTAAGCTGATTTCTTGGCAGTTGGCCTTGTTACCCTGCCATTTACCCAGCAGGAAGTATATAACAGCTGATGGTAGTCAGAAGATGAAGTGAGCCAGAGAACCTGTGCTCTGGATTTAATTTTGCTACAGTAATTTGTATCAAAGAAAAATAAAAACTTGTATTGAAGCCAAAGCCCATTCCACAAAGCTACAAAATATTTTTCTATATCACAATAAATGGTCATATAATTGTGGAAAACACCATAGCAGTATCTGGTGTGTTTGAAACATACCAAATACGGGTCCTCAAAGATGATTATCAGAAATGTTTGATGCTGACAAATTTAAAAAAAAAAAAAAAAAGGTTTTATGTGATAGAACAAAATCCTGTGAATTCTAGTGTCTGTTTCATCTCAGAACATTTTCTTCATTTTTAAAGAGAAGTTAATTGTTATAAAAATGTATAGGACTTTGCAGGTATTTTATGAAAAAAAAATTAAAAATGTTATAGAAATGTTTATTTTCATCCAACTTGTATAACATAGGAGACTTAAACTGAAAGTGAAGTTCTTAATTTATTCCTTGTTTCTTAGCTTAGCGTGCAGCCATAGCACTTTATGGTAAGATCCTGTCAGATACATGCTAAACAATGTGGGCAAAGTCAGTACTTTGTATAGCACAAAGCTGTTCCTTTGCCATCCAATTGGCATTTGGGAATTGCTCAATAGGTAAATCAGAGACGAGATGGATAACCAAAGTTCTCTGACTATTAATATTCAGCGAAAATCAGGTCATTTTCCAAAGAGGTGTCACCCAGCATGTCCAGGTTCAATTCTAAATGGGGTGTTTGTATTCTAACTACCTACATTTCCCTTGCTCTTTCCATTTGTCCTGGCATTCCATTTCTATCCCAGCTGTGTTTCACAGAGGTGTCTGCAACTCGGTGTGGATGCAGTAATTGCTGTACAGGTTGGAGATCCCTTGTCTGGCACCCTCGGGACCTGACCCATGCCAAAATAGGGAATTTGCCAGATCACGGGAGATCCCCTGCTACTGGTCTCCCAGGACGCTCCCCCCTCCTTGCAGTTGGCTCTGCTCCAGCCCCACTGCCGCTAGGCTCCAGGCTTCAAGGCTTGGACTTGGGCTCCCATCTGCTGGAGCTTCCCAGGATGGAGCTCCTCAGCCTCTGTGGCCCCGCTTCTCCTCTGCCTGACTGGGGATCTCCACCTGGACGAGGCTTGCCAGACCCGCTGCTGCCCTGCCCAGCTGGTGCTCCCGGGGACGGGGCTTGCTGGCTGCCTTGCTCTTGCTGCTTACCAGTCTTTCTACTGCTCCACCTGGATAGGGCTCCCTGGGGTCAGAACTCCACAGCTTTCGTGACCCTGTTTCTCCCCCGCCTGACCAGGGATCCCTGCCGGGACAGTACTTGCCTGTTCTGCTGCTGCCTCGCCTGGCCGGGGCTCCTTGGGGAAAAAGCTCTCCAGCCACTTAGTCATGCTTCTCCCACACCCGACCCCAGGGACAGGGTTCACACTACCAGACTCTGGGACTCTCTGATTCAGCAACATGCATGGTTCTGCCGGACCAGAAAATCCTAGATTTTGGAGGTTCAACCTGTATTTAGTTTGTATATTGATTTGGCAGGTTTGTATGAAGTTTTGGAATGAAAGATGTGCTTATAAGTATGTGATAATATGTTTATTTTTAACTAATATTAATCCATATATTTCAGTATCCCGGTAGAGGAATTGATGTGAGAAGAAGAAAAATATGGGACATGTATGGACCACAAACACATTTAGAGGTATTGTAAAAATCGGACATATAGTCACTTTATTTTTCTTTATTCATCATTCATTGCTTCACATTCTTTAGCATTAATACAGTATAACACACAGAAGTACAGTTCTGTCAGCTGTGATGATTCAGCATAGTCATGTTTGTCGGTTGTTGGCAATCGTCGGTGGGTTAGGATAGCTGTTTCATATTGTATCCATGTATATACTCAATTTCCCTCCAGTTTTCAGTTTCTAGAACCAGCATGGTTAACCTCCGCCTTCCCCGTCACTCGCCCAAAATAATACAATCTTTGATCTTGAGAGATCAAAGCTTATTTCGTGGTGGTGCTGCAACACCTCATGGTCCTGTCCGCAAGGAAATTGAAGTTCAAAAACATTTGCCTTATTCTTGAGACATTCATAATAGAATCACTCTAAAAATGATTCCAGCAATCCCCTTGCAGTACTACGTGCCATTTTGGAGCAGCATTGTACTCAGTCTTAAAAGGAACAATCGCCTACTATGCTCATTTTGTAATAAGCCATTCCAATAATAGCCTGCAGCAAACTGGACAGGAAAATAGGTCTGAAAGAGGGATTATCTTTCAGATTCTACATTAGCATTTTTATGAGAACAGAGACGACTAGAACACAGGAACATTCACTTTCAATCCAACTGTGCCTAGTCTTCGGTGTATCAAATCTTCATGTCATTTGATCGTTCCCGTTTCCCTTGGTTTCCTTGTTTTCTTTTCTCTAGGCTTTTGAAATTGACTTTCCCTGTTTCTACTCTCTCAAAAGTACTCTAAAGTTTTCCTGGATTCAGTTGCATAAAACACAATCCCTGTATAGTATCAGAGGGGTAGCCGTGTTAGTCTGGATCTGCAAAAGTGACAAGGAGTCCTGTGGTACCTTATAGACTAACAGATGTATTGGAGCATAAGCTTTCGTGGGTAAAGACCCACTTCGTCAGATGCATCTGTTATAGATGAATTCATTTAGGCCCTTCCCCATGGAAGTCATTGAAGTTTTGCCCATTTGCTTTTCCCTGTATAGTTGTGTTCTAGTTGAGGCTCTTGATTAGCATATATCAATAAAGCTTAGTATGACTTTTCCCCACACAGTTTTAAAAAGGAGGAATTTCAGTGCCATGGAGTTACAGGGTTGATACTAGCTTTGATCAGGCCAGCAGTGTTTGTACAAGTCATTGATGTAGAGTTGCATGTAATAAATTAACAACTTGAACTAATTCACTTCAGTGCTGGCATGCATCATCCCTGCTTTCGCAGTCCCCATCTACGAGAACAGAGACTGCCAGTTGTATCAAACTGGTTAGTGGTACCCAAGTGTGGACAAATAGGGGCTAAATGCAACTGACAATTGATTTCCCATGTAGTATAGAGCCAGAATTTAAGGCAAGGGCTTGGGAAGTAAAAGGCTAGAGTGGCAAGACAATGATAGTATCAGAGGGGTAGCCGTGTTAGTCTGAATCTGCAAAAGCGACGAGGAGTCCTGTGGCACCTTATAGACTAACTGAAGTGTAGGAGCATACGCTTTCATGGGCAAAGACCCACTTCGTCAGATGCATGTAGTGGAAATTTCCAGAGGCAGGAATAAATATGCAGGCCAGGATCAGGCTGGAGATGACCAGGTGGATCCAATCAAGGAGGATGAGGCCCACTTCTAGCAGCTGATCTGGAGGTGTGAATTCCAAGAGAGGAGAAGCTGCTTTTGTAGTTAGCAAGCCATTCACAAAGACTGTGAAGATTGAGCTTGCTAACTACAAAAGCAGCTTCTGCTCTCTTGGAATTCACACCTCCAGATCAGCTGCTAGAAGTGGGCCTCATCCTCCTTGATTGGATCCACCTGGTCATCTCCAGCCTGATCCTGGCCTGCATATTTATTCCTGCCTCTGGAAAT
The DNA here is from genome assembly GCF_052426305.1 of Pelodiscus sinensis. Taxonomy (NCBI): domain Eukaryota; kingdom Metazoa; phylum Chordata; order Testudines; family Trionychidae; genus Pelodiscus; species Pelodiscus sinensis. The sequence goes on along the minus strand of NC_143055.1, from coordinate 21,908,661 downwards.
TTCCACTACATGCATCTGACGAAGTGGGTCTTTGCCCACGAAAGCGTATGCTCCTACACTTCAGTTAGTCTATAAGGTGCCACAGGACTCCTCGTCGCTAAGACAATGATAGATACTGTATCTAGTTACGTCTGTTTTCTCCTGTTATAAATTAATTCATTTAGGCCCTGCCCCATGGAAGTCATTGAAGTTTTGCCCATTTGCTTTTTTGGGCCCAGGATTAAGGCTCATCCTCAACTCACATGAGCCTTTTTTAGGAGCTGAGAGTCCTCAACATTGTGCTTTGAAGCATTGGACCCTGAATTGTATAGTGAGGAGACAAGAAGGAAAACGTATTTTTTTTCCTTTTTCCTTTTAATTTGTATTAGTTGTGTAAGAGACTTTTTTTTAGTGTGCAAGTAATTAGGTTACAGTCTTGGTTAAATGAACATAGAACGGTTAAAAATATGAACATAAGGTAGAAGGGAAACAAATTGAAATAAATGTCTTTATAAAAGCTGTTTGCTGGAGGAGGAGATTACAAAAAAAGAGTCAAGCTAACTTAAATAAATTTCGGAGAGTAACAAAGATGCTTTGAACAGGTGGTTTCTTCTTTTACAATTCCTGTAATTTAAAATTATTTTAGCCACAAATTCATATGATAAAATAAGATTTGCAAAGTACCATTTGTAGTATGTGCATTGCACTCTGTGGCATGCAGTGCCAAAATTGAAATGATTCAATACTGAATTATTCAGATGGAATATTGCAGCACCACCAATCTGCTCTCAGATGCAATGAATCCAGATCTGATTATGAATAATTATTTAAATACAGAATATAGTATGGTTAATCCATATTTTTTCAAAAATGATTAATCAAAATTAAAATACAGTGCGAGTGTTGATTTATCAGGACATAAATCCTGATTTATCATGTCCTCTCCTCCACCACCACTCCAGCCCCAGCTGTCCCCTATCCCACCTCCCTGGCTGCGTCAAGCCCTGAGCTATTCCCCTCTCTCTCTTCCGTCTCCCCTCCCCCCGCGTGCTCTCCCTGCGCTCGGGCCCCATGCTCTCCCCTTGGCCCCTGGGGGAGGGGAAGCCCCTTGACAGGCCCCACACTCCCATTAGGAGGAGAAGAGTGAGGCCCAGACTGGAGGGCCACAATTTAAAACTCCAGCAGCCACCTGCCACATGGTGGTCGGCTGCTGGAATTTTAAAATGAGATGATCTGGCGGCAGTGAGGCCCGTAGGGGGAGTAGTCCCTTTCCTGCAGCAGTGCTTTCCAATGCCCCATCCCGCCATGGGCCTCACCACTGGCCACCCCTCCGTGCCACTGGAGCAGCGCAATGTAGAACTCCACATGGTGGCTGCTGATGGTACAGCCAGCTCCGTCTCTGGGGCAAGGTATCCCCCAGTTCAGGCCCACCCTGCAGTGGGCCTCTCTGCCTGTCCTCCCCCCCCCCCCCCCCCGCCGCTGCTGGAGTGCCTCAATTTTTCTCCTTTCCTCCCCCAATCCTCCCCACACTAGATCACCAGCAGCAGCTTACCTTTAGTGTTGCTGCTGCTTGGGAGCCATAGGTTGCCAATCCCTGCTGGGTTGGGGGGGGAGGCAGGTGGCTGAGTGGGGAGGGGCTATGGGACACAGAGTGACATGATTTTATACACACACACACAGCCGGTCTCCGAGTTACGAACGCGTTACGGACCAAACGCTTGGCCATAACTCGGAGTGGTCGTAACTCCGAACCCATTGAGTTATACTGCAACCGTGCTATTCGTAAGTGCGGACCACTTTGGTCGTGAGTGCGGATGGTTATAAGTCGGGGTGGCCATAAGTTGGGGACCGGCTGTATACACACAAATCTTTTTGTGTTCGCATACGTATTTTTTCATTTTATGTTTGAGGAAATATTTTAAACATTTTAAAAAACCCTTTTTTTAAATTTAGCGCTCTTCCTCACTGTTCTTTCATTTGTTCTAGTGAAATAGTCACAATCTCGTATTTTCTCTTTCACGTGTGGTGACAGCATCTTAGGTGTTGGCCACTCTCGAATATTTAAAGTAAACAACAGTTTAAATATATTATTATTTATTAAATAACAGTTCTTGGTCTTGTTCGGGATCCCTTTTATGGTGCTTTTGAGATTAGCTGCTGTACATTCCCAGTGGTGGTAGAGTAGAAGGAAGGCTTCAGGTGCTGATGCCTCAGTGTAGACGTGTTGGCTACATCTACACTGGCAGCTTCTTGTGCAAAAACTCTTCCAGAAGAGAGCGTCTACACTGGCATGTGCTTTTGCGCAAGAGTGTCCATGGCAGTGTAGATGCTCTCTTCCGCAAGAAAGCTCTGATGGCCATTTTAACCATAGGGTAGTCTTGTGCAAGAAATTCATGTTGCCTGTCTACACTGGCCTCTTCTGGAAGAGCTCTTGTGCTAGAGGGCTTCTTCCTGAGAGGGAGCATCAGAGTTCTCGCGCAAGAAGCCCTGATTTTCTACAGTACAACATCAGTTTACTTGTGCAAGAACACATGGCCAGTGTAGACACAGCCATTGAGTGCCCACACAGCCTGATCCTCTCTAATTAAACCCTCTCCATCAAAATACTTTCCCCCTACCCCCATGCACATCCTAACAACCCCTTGTCTTGGTATGTTCCAGGCTGCAGCTCCATGATAAGTTGAAGGGGCAAAGAATAGTGGCTATGTAAGGGTGTGCGAGGTGTACACAGATGACATCAGAATGAGTGGCCATGGGGAAAGAGATGATCAGAAGAGGTATAGAGAGGAAAACTGGAGTTTCATCTGAGGTGAACCTGGGGAGGGGAAGCAGACTAGAGAAGCTGAATTCTGATGAATCACCTGCAGTTGATGCTATGCAAACATATGGATACTCAGTCCCTGTCTCAAAGGGCTTATGATCTAAGGTCTGGATCCTTCATGAAGTCATTGGGGCTCTCCGTGGACACAGGACACAGCAGACACAATTGTATTTTGGTTTTTTTTTATTAATGGAGATTGCCTATCTTCTAGAACTGGAAGGGACCTTGAAAGGTCATTGAGTCCGGTCCCCTGCCTTCACAGCAGGACCAAGTACCATCCCTGACAAATTTTTGCCCTAAATCCCTAAATGGTCTCCGCAAGGATTGAACTCACAACCCTGGTCTGAGGACAAGTAACACCAGTAGAATGCTGGGGATACAATCAAATGTATATTATTTTATATTTATTATTATGCATGTTTTTATTATTATAACCTCCTCTGACTATCTAGCATTACATCTGACTTTGTGTTTCTACTGTTATCTTATTTGTGCTTTGCAGCAACAAGACATCATTGTATGGCAAAAGTCTTTGCTTTTGGTTCAGATCAGAAAAAGAGTGGTAGCTCGCATTTGTTATTGCTGTTCTGTTGTTCATATCTGTTTCACCCTCTCCCTTCCCCCTCTCTTCCCCCCCCCCCCACACACACAAACACACTGTATCAAATTCAGTGCTTTCAAAAATATTGGGAGTGAAATGTGTTTTATATTTTTAAGGAATGTGCAATCAGACCAGATGACAGTTATCTTTTTCCAAATGTTGACTGGCTAATAGGAAATCATTCAGATGAGCTAACACCGTGGATACCTGTAATTGCAGCCAGGTATGGAAGAAAGTTTCTGCTGCACTTTATTATATGCATATCCTGGGATAACTGCCCCTGTGTTCATGAAATGATGTAGTGGTCTGTAATCTCACTGAAGGACTGGGTGAGGTTGATGATTAACAGTGATTGCTGCTCACCAGTCACTTACTCCTGTGGGTATCCCTTTTTGAGCTTTCTCATCATTGCAGAAAGCCACAGTGGCATAGCATTACACCAGTTTTTGTGACCCAAGAAATCTAACTAGATTTTATTCTTAGATTTAGGTCCTAATCCTGCAGGCACTTGTTATTGCGTCTAATGCTTACCACCTTGAACTGTCCCACTGACTACATTCAGTAGCAAAGTTTGCAGTAGCAAAGTTTGTATTAAATTAAACTGGGGTGATAAATCTCTCTAGAGAGCAAACATTCAAAATAACCAGTGACTCTTTCACTCAGAGAAACACTGAAGGAGGAACATATTAATATTATTTAACATGTCACTCCATTAAAATTATTGTTTATTCCTTGAATCTGAGGAGCAGTATTGACGATGTTTAATCTAGCCACTTAATAAAATTAGCCTTCTATAATTATTATTCAATAGCCAATAATCCTTTTTGCAGGTCTTCCTATTCTTGTTGCTACTTTGTACTGCCTTGTTGCTTCTATGATTTCCATGGAAAATATAACCGAAGGCAAAGCCAGAAGACACAGTACAGAGAATATCTTGATTTTGTTACACAAGTAGGATTCGTATGCGGCTTCAGTGTGGAAGAAGATTGCCTTAGAATTCCCTCAACAAAAAGGGTAATTTCTCATGACATTTTAAAATGTGGCTAGCTATTTATAGCATACACATGATTGTTCATTATGTTTGTACTGGAGGAACAGGCCACAACAGATTAGTACATAATTGCCGACAATATTTTTTTATACACAAGCTAAAAACATTCATCTGTCTCCTGTATGGTTTGTCATGTCCCACTTAATGTTACAACAAGGGACTTAAAGGCTTTCATTTCATAGCGCTACATAATCATATGCATATTAGTGGAGTGAAAAAAATTATTAGATGTCTGCTTTTCCCATGAAGTCTCACAGTTTTGTCCTGTAGCAATTAAGTTGTTTGTCTCTTGCTGTGCTCCATAAAATTCATATGGTAAAGTAGCAGACTCATTTTGGGTCCTGATCCTGCAAATAGCCTTTTGGGTAGGGACTGTCTTTTTGTTCTAGAATACAGGGGCCTGCTCCATGACTGGGCTCCTGTGTGCTGACACAATACAAATCATAAAATCATAGAGATACTATGGAAGAGCCCTCAGGAGGTCATTGAGTCCAGCCACCTGCCCAAAGCAGGACCAACCCCAACTAAATCATTCCAGATAGGGCTTTGTCAAGCCAGGACTTAAAAACCACTAGGGATGGAGATTCCACCACCTCCCTGGGTAACCCATTCCAGTGCTTCACCACCCTCCTACTGAAATAATTTTTCCCTAATGTAACCCCTCCTGTTGGCTAGCCCAGTGTGAGGTTATTCAGCATAGGGGAAGCTTGTGACTTCTTACACCACTGTGAGGGGAGGGCTAGGCCTGAGGCTGCTTGGTGTGCTCTGCGTTGTGTATGTGTGAGTGCACCTCAGACCAGACCCACTCCAACAAATCACCAGGAACAGGCTTTATTCTGTAAAAAACATAGAACAGGAAAACAGTTCAGCAGCCCCTTCTCTCATCATGCAGCCTGTGTGCTGCTTTTAGCACAGTCCTTGCTGAGACCCTGCTGGGGGCAGAGGGCACCTCCTGGAAGGAACCAGGAAGTTCTCCCAACATGCCGCAGTTTGTAGTCCACAACTTGTAGTTCCTAGGGCTGCTGCTGAAACACACTGGACTTTGGGCTACACCTAATATCCAACCTAGACCTCCCCATGCCATGCGTCACTACTGAGAACAGCCTCTCTCCATCCTCTTTGGAACCCCCAGCTTCAGGTAGTAAAAGGCTGCTGTCAAATCCCCCCTCAGTCTTCTCTTCTGAAGACTAAACAAGCCCAAATCCCACAACCTCTCCTCGCAGGTCATGTGCTCCAGCTCTGTAATCATGTTGGTTAGGGATGTTAAAATTAGATTAATGAACTAATGATTATTCGATTAGTCAATAGGAGCACTTTTGCTTTGAAATGTAGCAAGAGCCCCATCATAGTGTGTGAGGGGAATATAGAGAATGTCTTTCTCCTCAGTCGGGGTCCTTGTCACTTGTGTGTGGCCCCTGACTGATTTTTTTCTGTTGGTCAGTGGCCCACAGTCCCTAAATCATCATGAACACCTTTGATGCAGTATAAATAGTAACTGTATTGATTTTTTTGCTAAACTAGGTATGCCTCATTGGGAAGTCCAGAACATACCCACCTATGCAAGAGGATCAATTTGATGAACAGAGAACACAGTATATTAACAACCGCCAGTCCTGCAATGGAGTCTCATCAGACAAAACAGTTGGATCTAATCAATGTGACAACCACCATGTTGTAAACTCTGTCACTGACCAAGCATCAGAGTCAGTGTGTGCTGAAAATGAAACAAAGACAGATGGTGGCAGGGTCTGGTTATCTGGATTTCAACCTAGAGAAAAAGTAGAACAAGTCAGGAATTGTGCTTCTCTCCCACGGGATTTTGTAGATGTTGTGGTTTTGAGTGTGGCAAGCTTACTGTTAAATGCAACCCAAGAGAAATTTGATGTATGCTTGAACACCTGGAATAAAGGAGGTAAGATTGTTTTTTAATATGCAGTTGATATGGCATATAACAGAGCTACTAAAATGGGCAGCTTTGCCACTGCTGATACATAGTAGGGATGTTAAATATTGAGTAATTAAATAGTCATGTATTCAGTAGTCCCCAGTAGAGGCAGCAGCATGAGATGCTAGGCAGGAGCCAGTCTGCAAGAGGAGCCAGTTTAAAAACCAGCACCCCACACAGATGGCCTGCCGGCCACTCCATGCTGCTGTCTCTGATGCAGAGGCAGCAGCACAGGGTGGCAGCAGCCCCTATCCATGGACAAAGGCTGCTCTGGGATGAGGGGAAGGGGCGAGGAGGATGCTGCAAAGAAGCCTCTGTCTCTGGCTGCTCCCCTCCCGTTTGCTGTCTCTGATACAGAGGCAGCAAGGTGGGGGGGGGGGGAGGGAAATATGTGTAGTTGACAAGATTAACCCATAAACCTTGGCAACCTTTCAAAAGTTATGTGCCGAGATTTACTTTATTTGATTCCATTTATGGATGGGCGTACCCCCAGACCGAGTCTCTGTGGGTCCAAACTCCCACCAGCATTGTGCATGTGCAGGGTCCTTAGCCCCACCACCGCTGGGCATGGCACAGCCTAAACCTGTTGCTGGGGAAGGGCGCCACCCACACAAACCAATATGAAGCCTGCTTTGGTGGATGCCCAGCGGCGGATGGGATTTTTCCATGGCGTGGGGCAAGGCGGCCCTCCTCCATGTGTAGTTCTGTGGCCTGCATGGTGGGGATGTGAGTTTTCTTTCTTCATCTCTCTGTCTGTCCCCACCCTGGAGCTGCTACTGCTGCTCCCCACTAGGGTTGCGAGATGGTTTAACCAAAACTACAAAGCCCCCCCTCCAAGAAAAAACACTGTTGAGAAAAAAGGGGGAGACCAAAGTTGCTGTTCGGGGAAAAAAAAAAAAAAAAAAGGACCCTAACAATTATTAAGAGGCTTGGGGGCAGGGCTGGTTGCTGAGTGTCATAGGGTTGCTGAGCGTCATAGGGTTGCCAACTGTCCAGTATTTTTGCTTCCTGGCAGGGAAAAAAAAAATCAGAAAATGTCAGACATTTTAGGTGTCTGGTATTTTCTGATGGATTTTACCGGACAGGAGGTGAAAATTCTGGACTCTCTGGGTCAATACCAGACACCTGGCAATCCTGCTCCCCACGTGCCACTCAAAATCATTTTGCGTGCCACTTATGGCACGTGCCCTATGTTGCCAACCCCTGGTTAATGGTATAGTCGACTACACATTGACATTCTTAGCAGTACTTTTCATTGTATTTCCAACAGCAAATATGCAGAAGTCTCTTTACTGTTGTAATCCTTGTACTTGGCATGCTGGTGTTAACTACTTGCAAAGTGATTTGCAAAAATTTCTTTGCTAACTTCCTTAGATCCCATCCCATTTTAATTTTTGTAATCTGTATTCACACTCTTATTTTTTTTATCATTTGCTAGATTATTTTTTCACACAAAAATACTGGATGAGAGACTGTATTTTTATTTTCTTTTTTAAAGTATAACTCAATTTACACTTCATTGTTGAAAATTTTAAGGCTACTTTTTGAAATCTTGTCTACAAATGCTTATATCTATTTCTTAGAATGTTTTTTGAGACAGTCCTGCATGACATTCTCTCACACAGACTAGGGAAATGTGCTTGAGATTAAATTGCTAACATGTGGGTGCAGCACTGGTGGAAAGATTCTACACAAAGGATAGTTTTAATGGTTCACTGTCAAACTGGGAGGCGAGGAGGGGAATGTATCTAGTGGGGTTCTGTTGGGTTTGTCCTGGGTGTTCAATATTTTCATTAATGACTTGGATAATGGAATGGAGAATGTGCTTATAAAATGCACAATTACAAAATGGGGAATAACTGGCGGGGTGGGTGGTAGCACTGCTGAAAAGCTCTGGTGGTTATAATGGATCGATAATTGAGTAGCACTCAACAACCGAATGCAGTTGCTAAGCAGGCTAATATTCTGGAAGCGAACAACAGGAGTGTCTTACGTAAAACACAGCAGGGAAATGTTGGACTCGGTACTGGTGAGGTGTCAGCTGAAATAGTGTGTTCAGGTCTGAGTGCTACATTTTAGGAAGATATGGACAAACTGGCGAGAGTCCAGAGGCGAGGAAAGGTTAAAAAATGGTGCATGTTAAGTCTTGAGGAAAGAACTTTGGTGGATGTTCTGACCATGGCCTCCAAATGTGATAAGGCTGTTATAGACAGGACAGTGATCAATTGTACTTCGAGCCCACTGGAGAGGGTACAAGAAGTAATGGCCATAATCTGTGGCATGGGAGATTTAGTTTGTACATTGGAAAGGTTTTTTGACTGTAAGGATAGGTAAGTACAGGAAAAGGCTTTCAAGGGAGGTTGTGGAATCTCTATCGCTGTATATTTTTAAGAACAGATTGGACAAACACTTGTTATTAATGGTAGAGCTTTATTTGATCCTGCTTCATTGCAGGGAGCTGGCTTTGACCTCCTGAGATCCCTTCCAGCCCTGCTTCTGTGATTCTGTGAAATGGTTACAATTCTCAAAATGCGACAATCAGAATTTGAATGCTTAGTTCCTGAGCAGGGGAGAGGAAAAGAAGGTGCTGATTATTATTCTAAAAATGATGGTTTTCACTGTTGGTGTTCTCTCCCCCGGTCATTTATTTGTTGGGGTTCCACCCACAGTCTTTTGTCATCTTCTATAATTGGAAACTCTTTGGGAGCTGAGTTTTATTACAAATGTGTGTAGTGCCTCGAACAATAGTCTGTAGGAGCTACTGCAGTACAAAAGCTGTGGAATAGGAAAGTGTGTGGATTCATGTCACTTATGGGAATTCACACTATGAACCCTGGAAAACAACCGGCAAAACATTTCTGCCATTCTGGAGACAGACAACATAAAATGACTCCTAAAACATCCTTCAGCTTCCTCTGACTGCACTGCTAGCCTACAATTTGGCAGTGTATAGTTTCTGCTTGCTATTCTGATCCACTGGTCAGTTGGCATTGCTTTTTTAATGGCTGTATTGTTGTTGTTCGCTGCAGAAAGTCTTTCCTTGAGGGAAGTAGCAGAACATTTAGACAAAGAGACTTTGAAGAGATTAAAGAATGAATATGGAGGACTGCAGACATTGCTCAAGAACAATCATCAGGTGTTTGAAGGTAAAAAATAGTGAGATTTTCATTGATCATCCCTCATTTATATTTTTCTAACTTGGCTTACGTATAATTTAAACATTACTCAATGAGCTCTTCTGATTACTGAGTAAATATCCTTGTTGAGCAGAATTTTCCTTATATTTACTCCTATTCTGTTTCTTTAAAAGTCATTTGTAGATCTTTCCTTTGAAGGGTAGGGCAGAATAAGATTGATGCCTTGCTAATCGGCCAGTTGGTAGTGCATATGGCATGCTTCCCCATACAGACCGTTTCCTTCTGGTTCTCATATTATTGCAGCAGGAATTCTAAGCACAAGGCTACAGTTTGACTAGATTGGAGAAAACCTTTTCCCTGCCCCTACAACGGTCAAAGTGTAGAAGGAAGTCAGTTGCAAAGTAAGAAAGTCTTCTGCAGCATTTCATTATGACTTAGCACTACAGAGAAAAATGCCAACATAAGACAGCTGGTCTACACAAGAGCCTCTAATTACCTGAGACTTGACAGATTTACACAGGCTGCAGCAGCTTGGCAAAATAGTAATCTACTAGCAAAATAATTTTTTTTTAACGTTCTGTTGATTTTTTTCAGTTTTCTTTTTGCTGCTGTCACTGTAGGATGTTTTTTGCAGCATTGATGTCTAGCAGCAGAATAATACTACTTAACTAACATTTTTCAAAAGTTTGGTGCATAGATCTGTATAAAGTTGGTGTTTTTATAAAGAGTTTTCAGTTCCTGGGTCCAGCAATGCCACATTAGCAGAAATATGGGCATCAACTGTCACTGGACAATTGTGCAGTGAAACAGCAGGTACCAGTGGAAAGGTTGTAAGTTGCCAGAATATGTGTATCTTTGTTTTAAAGATAGGGAGTGAGTGGAAGTGAGAGGAAATGAGTAGATGCATAGTAGTCTCAAGTAATAATATGAAAGCCTAGATAATGTTACATCTACACAATGAGTTTCTATGATTTTAGTCCTTGCACTGAAAAGTGTTAATGTCACAGTGTTGATAAACATTTGTGCCTTCTAATGCTATTGTTTGTGGAACTGTGAGACCATCATTAGGAAAAGTACTAGAGTTAACAAGATGGAGATGGGTTAGAGTTAATACCCACTGAGAAGAGTGAAGGCACACAGTGTGAAAGAAAGGAGGGGAATATCTTTTTTTTCTTCTTCTTCTTCTTTCCCCATTTCTCAGTTGGGGGCCATATCAGTGAGGGTTTTGAGTTTTATTTTTTTCCTCCTTCTCACTTAGGGGCCAGGTCAATGAGGTTTTTCTTTTTTGCTTACTTGTGTGTGGCCCCTACCAGATTTTTCTGAGGATCAGTGGCCCTAACTTAAAAAAAATTCCCCACCCCACCTAGTCAGTTGAACTAGGGCATAGAAATTCAAACGATGCTATGCCCATAAAGCAATAGATTAATGTATTTGTAGAACCCTGGAGATCTGCACATATCCTCAGACCCATCTTTGTGTACTGTCATTCTGATGCAGATACAAATTTTATAACTACATGCCAGGTGTTTTGAAGCCAAGAGTTATCACTACAGGGCTAACTCTGTCTCTTGTTTGGGTTGGGCTGTCCCAACATTTGTGTACTATCTATGCCATTTAAAGACAAGGATGTTACTTTCTGGTATCTGCAGCTCTTTGAGAGGTACATCTATATTCCTACACACAGTGTTTTATTATTTATATCAGGGCTACTCAACGTTGTAAGCCACAATGATACTCTCAGCACATGCTGAGGGACGCAACTTAAGTGTGGTTGCATATACATGCAAATAGCTTCTTTTACACTGACCAGCATGAATACAAAGATTAAGGCAAAACTACACAACACACAGGCCCCATTTAAGTCAGTTCTGCTGATATTAATAAAATGCAACATTTACCCGATTTCTACCCTTATGACAGCACTTTTAATGAGCAATGAAAGTCCAGGAATTTAACTATTAAAATGCATATAAACAGATGACCATTATATTGACTACTTTTTTGTTTTGGCTCTCATCCGTGGGCCAAGTGTTGAGCTCCATATGAACCCAAACAGCAAAGAAATGGGCTGTGGGCCATGTATTGAGTAGCCCTGACTTGTACAGTTGTGTATTTGCTATATCCTGTGAAATCATTTAGATCCTATTTCTGACTACTATCTGTAATCAGATCTGTTCAACACAGACTGCAAATAGTGCCCTAAAACTGTTCTATATAACAGTGAATTCTCCAGTAAGTAGGAACATATATAGGCTCCAAAGAAGATTTAATATACCCTCTCAATTGTATACATTTTTCTACTCCCATGCAAGTATCTACCCAGTGCATTTTAGTTTTTCATGAAAAAACCATTTGTATTCACAGATGACTAGTATAGTCCTATTGATATTGTTATAATGATTTGTGTGTGGGGTTTTTTTTTGTTTGTTTGTTTTTTAACCCCTCAGTTCTAAATGGAAGAGTTTGTTTTCGTGACTGGAGAGAAGAGAAACTATCAAAGCGAACCAAGCCAGAAGTAAAACGAAGATTTTCTGCAGACGCTTTTAAAACACGTCTCTGTTGGTTTTTCATTCACCATCCTGATGGCTGTTGTCTGACTTCTGAATCTTGTCCATATGCTCATGGGACTGAGGAGCTGAGGCAATCTCAGATTATGAAAAAGAAAAAACAGCCACAATAAAGTACTGCAGGTTCCACTTAAACAGCACAAATTAATGGATTTCCACTTAATTTTATGGACTTCTGAATGCAAGAAGGATGTATTGAAATCAAATATCTTATTTAGATGTATGTTGTATTGATCCTGTTTCTTATAAATCCCTTTCTGATTTCAAGTGATTTTTTTTTCTTTTTGTTTAGGGATTTTTATGGACAATTTTGAAAATGTTGACATCCATATGAAAATGTCCATTTATTTATTTTTGGTAACTGTCTGAAAATATAGGATTTTATATTTTCAAAGCAGCTGTGGTCTGACTCTTCATGAATTTTTATTATGTTTTGTTCAAACATAAAAGTAAAACCAGCCTTTAAAATCTCAGCACAGTCTTCAAATCTTTGATTGATTGTCTGTACAGTGATGTATTCGCATCCCCAGCCTGTCAGTCATTTTGCTTGACAATCTGCTTAAGGCTGCCTTTTCTGATGTGAACCAAAAGACACTCAGGTATCCTAAATAGTTCACTGGTAAAAGGAAAGGGGATATTAGGAAGTGAGAAATATGGCCTGTCCTTCTCTGAGAGAAGCTGAGGGGAGCTCTCATTCCTTTCTTTGATTTGGGGAAGCACCCCCTCTCTCCTTGCTGGTGTACTGATGGTCTACCTCCCACATTTCAATCTACGATAACTGCTGCAGGTTTTGCTTTTAAAGTGTAAAATGGTGAATTCTTTGTGTAGTATTAGGGAACCAATATGGAGGACTCAAAAGCGTTTGTTTGGGAAAAAGCTGGCCTTCTCCGCCAAGAACAGGTTAATTAGAATTAGGTTATCATTAAACACACTTTGTGCTGACTTCTCAGATGGGACAAGATTTATTCTCCTCATACAACAATGGCATGTCTTGTCATCTTCCAGTTGGTTGAGCTCTGCTCCGGTGGAACATGACGTTTTCTTTAAAGAACAAAATTCTTCTGTAACAGTAGTGTAAATTAACTGTTAAATGATCATAGGGTTGAAGGGTCACTGTCCAGTCTCTAGGACAATGAGTTGTTTCAGTCCTGGCCTGATAACATTGTTGCATCTTAGAGTGAGGTGCCCTGGCAGTAGTGAGACCCATGGTGGGGCCTATGGTGCATCTTAGGCTACGTCTACACTATGAGGCTCTACACTACGAGCCTCTTGCGGAACAGCAAATGCAAATCGAGTGCTCATTTGTATATGTTGCGCTCTCATTAGCATTTCCTCTTCCTTTCCCTTTTGCGCAAGAAGTTTTTGCGCAAAAAAAGTGCGGTGTAGACAGCGCCTTTTTGTGCAAAATCCCTCGAATCCCTGGCCTTCCCTCACCCCAGTCCATCTGCTCTGTGGCATGCTAGCGCAGTGGTGGACAACCTGCAGTTATAGAGGTCCTATGCGTTGCCCGCTAGAAATTTTGTTTACCATTGCCCACGTGCAGGGTTGCCAGATTCTGCTGGTTTCCATCCTCATAGTTTTTTTTTCTTAATACTATTACTCCACATAAAGCAAGGGCATAAAGGAAGGTGCATGCTGATTGCACAGAGCATTGATTGTGAGAGCCATGTGCTCCTGCATCCAAAGCGCTTCTACAGTTCAGTTGGCACACCACACAAATTCTAGGCATGTTTAGTGCAGTTAGTAAAATCCTGGAAGACTGTGGTTAAGACTGAGATGGAGGGCCACTCGTGCAGCCCATTTACTAGCTTAGGATGCCCATTACTGCACCACAGGGTGCATTTTGGTCTTTTTATACTAATCTTTAGCCATGGCTACATACATGCAGAGCAAAGAGAAGATATTAAAATCCCCTGTTTGGGCTCTCCACCTACACTTCTATCACACATTTGAGGTAGGGTTTGATGGAGAGGAGAATCCTCCTCTAAAATAACATTTTTATTGCAATAAAATCCACTGGGTTTGCATGGACATAATTAGGGAAAGAGTAGCTCTCCCTGCCCGACAACTATAGTTCTCAAATGCCCCTCTTCAGGAAAGGAACTAACTGTACTTTGCTTTAAGCATGTGCACTAGCTCCAGTGCATGAATTCCATTGTGTAGGAGCTTGTGTAGGGTCAGAAAAAGTTTGGGGGTGCTAATTTTCTGCTCTATCTCTTCCTCAGCAAAATAGATATCAATACGTACAATACTAGAGCAGTCTGAGCTATTTTTAAATACACCCTTGTCTCCATCGATTGTGCAGTTTTCTTATAATTGGTGTGCTGTAGAGAATGACTTCCTCTATGTAAGTCTGTTTTCTGCATTCCCCTACATACCAAGCCAGCAACCTGTGTCATCAAGCATGCATGACTGCTTTCTCCCTCCCCACCAGCCATCACTGGGCAACAAATTGGTTGACAAAACTCATCCAATTAAAGACACTACCCCGTTGACTTGAAACGGATTGGAAGAAATATCCTTCCTTCTCATGCTCTTTCATCAAAATGTTAGCCTCATAAATAATTTCTAGATGTAGAGGTGAGATTAGATCAGGAGGAGGATTACTGTAAATACCCTGCCACTTTGTCTATGGTCCACTATCCCAGAATGGGATTTATACATCACAGATTCAGCTGTGAAGTAATTCCACTTCTAAAGATTAAAGGCAACTGGGGAAGAAAAGAAGTGGTACAAAGCCCCATAAACTGATGTATTTTCTAACATCACTTGCTTTGGTAACATGACCTTATTTGACTTTTGTCATGACAGATGAAAGAAAATATAAAAATAGTGCCCCATACTCCTCCAGGAGGCAACATATAATGATGGATGTCTTGACAGATTTTTAGCAATAGAAAAATGCTAGATGATTGCTCCTGTTCACATGCATGGTATTGCAGGTATACATAGTGGCTTTGTCTTCACTGTGAGTTTTTCTGGCAGAAAATATGCTAATTAGGACTCATTAGCATAAATCATTATATCAGCATATTTTCTGCCATTTCTTTTTGCGCAAGGGGTTTTTGCACAGAAAGAAGCAGTATAGCTGCTTCCGTTTTGCGCAAAAATCCTGTTTTGCACAAGATCCTGATGCCTCTCTGGGACAGCCATAAGGATCTTGCGCAAAACGGGGTTTTTGTGCAAAACGGAAGTGACTACATTGCTTCTTTTTGCGCAAAAACCCCTTGCGCAAAAAGAAATGGCAGAAAATGCTAATGATGTTGTGACTTATGCTAATGAGTCCCTCATTAGCAGGATTCGCCGAGTTGTGATGATCCCCGTTCGCCAGATGCGCTGTCTGGCGATCTGCGCATGCGCAGATCGGCCAAATCCGGTTCTTCCGGGTTGTAATCTACTCGCCATGAGCCCTGCTCATTAGCATATTTCCTCACCATGAAACTCACCGTGAAGACGTAACCTCTGTGTTAAAATGGGTGCCAGTGAGTTCTGTGAGGACTTGACCCTGACTTCACTAGAGTTGACCCCAGCTTTGGATCAGTCCCAAGAACCAGAGAAAAGCAATAAGTGGCTATCTACAGGTATCACCAGAATAGCCTACTTGATGAGACATGTTCCAAATGAATGAAAGTTGTGCTGTTTTGAAGAGCTATGTTTGTTATCATTTTCAGCCAATCACTATGTTGGTGTTGGCTCCCCTGCCTGTAAGCATGATTTTAAAAGTGCTTTCATACAAAAAAAGAACTAGATAAATTCATGGAGGTTATGTCCATCAATGGCTAGCAGCCAAGATGGGTAGAAGTGATGTCCCTGGTTTCTGTTTGCCCTGCCCCATCCACCCAAAGCCCCACCCCTTCCAGCAGGCCAGTGTGGGTGTCAGCTCTCCTGACTGTAAGCATGATTTCAAAGGTACTTCCATACAAAAATTGTAGTTGTTTGTGAATGCCTCAAAAATACAATTCTATGATGTCATTAAAAGCTGCACTTTTCATCATGATCTATATATGCTATTCTAATGTACAGGAACTAGGTGGTGCTATTTAAATAAGATCTATGAGTGCGTACTATGGTCTGTGTTAGAAACTAGCCAAGGCTGCAGTGTATATGTGTATCTAGATCGTCTATATTGAGAACACTGTTTTTTCAAACAACCCAGTGCTTGTGTGGTTGGTTCATATTATGGTTACTGTAGTAAGAGGAAAACGTACCATGGCTATAGTGTTGCATTACCATCTTGCCGAAACCATCACTTTATTTCTAACTGTGTTATTGTATATAAATACACTACAGGATGAAACATGGTAGAAATGTCAGCCCAGATCCGCTCCTCCTCCCCCTCTGAGTATTATTCTAACTGGCTTCAACTATTTTAAATAAAGGAGGCCCAGTTTCAGATTTTTTTTTTCAGTTGTGTAGCAGTAGTCTAAAACTTTTCTATATCAATGGGTGTGATGCATGGTGCCAGTTATTCAGGAGTTAATGGATCCAGGTTATCTACATTGTAGTTGCCCACTGCTCCATATGGTGAATTGGAAACAGAACAGCATAATGGCTCCAACACGGACTGCAGTCATCTCAGTGCATGCTGCAGGGCTGAGTTGAGGTCTGTAACTGCCTGCAACTTGGCACACTTTTAAAGCAAACCCTCATTCAACTCCCATTGAATATTTCTGCCTGACAGCTATCTAGATACTTGCTATTGAAACAGAACTGCACCCCTCAGCATCCTCAAAATTCTGGTTATCTGCCCTCTTGCTCTTTTTTTTTCAAGTCGAAATCTTCCTAGTTGCTAACTTGTATTTTCTGAGGCATCTGCAGAAAGATGCCGCTCTAACCCCAAGAACAGCTGTGAGGTAACAGCCTGAATGCATCCACAGTGGATGCTTCAAAATGTCATTATTCAATGAGCAAACACAGATCTAGATAGGGATATTTGCTTGTTTTCCCCCCCAGGGTCCAAATATCAATGGTTCACAAGGTTTTAACATTGTCTATTAAGACAAAAATTGCCTTTCTTCTTTGGAACTTGTGATACTCCCTATAACAGTGTGTTCATCTCACTAAAGCCAGGAGACACAGAGATTACCACCAGCAATCTGAGAAATCCCCTTATTTCGAACACTATGCTTGAAATTCTTTGCAAATAGCCTCGATCTGATCATTTTGGTTCTGAGCTTTTAATTTTTAAGTACAGTTAAAAATGTTGTTTCTGGCCAGATTGCTAAATAAATGTCTTGTGAACGTTCTAAATCTTAAAACGAACATGCAAGTTTTTAGCATAATTTTATTAGTTTCCCACTCTCCATCCCAAAATTACCACAACATATTGTATTTACATTTTAAATGTGTCAGATTATTTTCAGCAAGATTGCTTTTCTATTTTCTGAAATACTTTGTACATCAAACATATGCATCCTGACTGTCAAATATCCTTTTGACTAGATCTGTTGGGACGGATCCTGATCTTATTCAATCCTGAGTAACTTCACTAAAGTCAATACAATGACAGTGGCGTGAGAGAAGAAAGGTTTCTCCAAAGAGTCATTTTCTTGTTCATGATGTGCTGTCCTCCAGTGTGACCAGTAGATGGCACAAGCTAAGAAGATACTGTAATGGGCTTCCCTTTCCTCCTTAGCTGGAATGTAGCTGGATATGTTTTGAGATGAGGTTGAAAGTGGGGTGGGGTATCATTTGCAAGTGTTAGGGAGATAACCAGAAATATCAAATCTGAGCCTACATTAAAGTTTCTTGGATGTTTAGGTCTCTCTTCGTTCTTTTGGATAGTTATATTTTGTATTTAGAAAGTTACTAGAGCACATTTAGTTTTCTGGTTTGCTTCCTTTAAAAAAAATCTTCAGTGTGTTGCTGCTAAGTAATATGTCTGGTATAACTGGCATAATTAACTGCTTTTAATTCTATGTGAGCTCCTGCATTTGGAGTCTGAAATGGCTGGAGTTACTGTTTCTTTTCCTCACCTGTGCATACATATCATAGAAGAGTAAGGACTCAGCTGAATATGTGGAAATCATGGCAAACCCTATGCCAGTGGATCCCCACCCAGAGAGAGAGGTTGGCATCATCCCTGTCTTCTACCCAACAACAGATGCACAATTACTAAGCACCTGGTAAACCCTCAATGCTTTTAATTCAGTGTATTCAGCTGTTGCTATGGTCATTTGTCACCAGTCAGTTGGGTGAGATCCATACTAAAGATGTAAGACGGGGTGGGTAACATATAGCGAGGCTCACTCACCTGACTCCCAACAAGCTCAGGGCTTTCCCTGGTAGTGGGATTCATGCTCCAGTCCTGTGACAAGTCGTCTTTTTTTTCTTTCTTTCTTTTTTTGCTTCTCACTTGTGTGTGGCCCACAACTGAAAAAAGGTAAGAGAACAAGTGAGTGGATGTAAGGATATAATAAAAAAATATAGATATATTAATTCCTCTTTAATCAGTGAATAATGTATACGCCAAGAATTTGTTGGAAATTACCTAACTTGGGAAAGAGGGAGCCAATGCAGCAGAAGTCACCAACCTGTCGATTGTGCTCAACTGTTCAATCATGGTCCCTCAGCTGCATTTGCTCCTGTTGGCCTCCTGCTGTGTGGAAATGTGGTTTAAGATATGTCAACTCCAGCTACGTAATTAACACACCTGAAGTATCTTATTTCGACCTTCTTCTGTATTGTAGACCAGGCCTAAGAAAAGAACATGTAATAATACAGATAATATCTAATTGCCTCTATATAAATCCATGATAAACTCAAATTTGAATACTGCATGCAGATGTGGTCACCCCGTCTCAATATATTGGAATTGCAAAAGCTTCAGAAAGGACCAACTAAAATTATTAGGGGTAAGGAATGGCTTCCATGAAAGGAGAGATTAATAAGATTGGAATTTTACATCCTGGAAAAGAGACGTCTAAGAGGGAACATGATACAGGTCTATACAATCATGACTGGAGTGGAGAAAATAAAGGAGAAAGTGTTATTTACTCATAACACAAGAATGGGGGATCATCAAATGAAATTAATAGCTAGCAGGTTTAAACCAAACCAAAGTAAATATTCCTTTGCACAATGCACAGTCAGCCTGTGGAACTCCATGCCAGAGAATGTTGTGACGGCCAAGACTGCAACATGGTTCAAAAAAGAACTAGGTAAGTTCCTGGAGGATGATAGGAATGGTGTCCCTCGTCTCTGTTTGTCAGAAGCTAGGAATGGGTGATAAGTCACATGAGGATTACCTGTTCTGTTCACTCCCTCTGAGGCACCTGGAATTGGCCACTGTCAGAAGACAGGATACTGGACTAAATGGACCTTTGGTGTGACCCTGTATGGCCATTCTTATGTTCAGTGATTTGTATGCACTAATGGTCAGGTGTGGGTGAAATGTAAACGGGCAGTATACAGCTTGAAATAATGATGCATAAACCATTTCTGCAAGGTGTCACTTACTTTCTTTGTTATGCAGACTTGTAATGGTATACACTCTGACAACCAATACCGCCCATGGTGAACAGCACATTGATTTAGATTAGTGTCTTCTATGAAAATATGTGAAGTGGAGAGCACATTTCAGTGGACTAACAGAAGTGTCTTACCACTCAATAGCCGAGGGTAAAATGCCTTCCATTCAATAGCCAAGGGTAAAATGGTCATTCTGCTGCGTTTAGCTAAAGTAAAAACCTAACTTAAATGACAACAAAACTTTAATGACGATTTTTGACTTTTTTTTTAATTATATGATTTTAGTGCACTTGGAAAGTGCTGGATAGAAAGCATTGGCACTTGAAATAATTTATTTTCCACTGCGCACAAACTTGGGGTAGCTTCCCTATGCTGTCCTTCCAACATGCCCCATCTCTGACCTGGAGAGACAACTTAAGGCTGTGAACCTCCAAAGCCTCACCTGCCTCGGGGATAACTAGGCTAAAACTGCAAACCAAACCAAAAGGACGCTATTGGTGGAAAACACAATATTCTAGTCAGCAACTTGGAGACCAACAGAGTGTTCAATGAAGAAATCAAGTCAAATTTCTATATGAACTGTTCTCTCTTCTATCTCCAATTCTCTCTTCCCATCTTATTTTTTTTGTCTATACATTATTCCCAGTGTCTTCTCTGTTCTCTTTCTACCCTCATCACTTCATGCTCTAGTCTTGCCTCTTCTTTCTCCTTCTGTCAAAGGCCATTCTAAGGCACTTGAGGCCTGATCCAGTGCCCATTGAAGCAATGGGAATGTGATTGAGGTGGTTGGAAGGGGCCCCCTGATATCTTTGCCCCTCATTAAAGGAAGTCAGAAGAAAAGGACTAGAATTTCATTTAGAATTTTTGAGAGCAAGTATGGGGCAGGAGCATGGTACTACTCAGTCCCATACTCAGCGTCTTCTCTTTCAATAAAAGCACTAAAAGAACAGTTGACCAGCAAATGTCATTAAGAATGGGACACAGATGCGTGGCCTCCATGCAGACAAGGTCACCCTGATTAGGTGTGTCCCAGGCATGAAATTACCAAGGGATAAGCCATCTTGCTTACACTTTCCGAAAGGATATTTAACAGTAAAAACTGTTTTGCATGGTGACTCAGTCACTGAATCATCCTTCTCTGTGTAATATGCCATTTAATAGTAAATATTTATAGTATTTATAGTAAATATTTATTCTTTTGGTTTGTATTGAAAATGCTTACTCTGTTTCTATATCTAAAGTTTGATGAGTAGAGGCTGGTCCATGTTACGTTGCTGTCAAGGTTTTATAGTCCTTGAAGGATAATAAAATGGAAATCACCATTGTGAGAGAGAAATGGATGTGGAAATGAAAAAGGTAGACTATAAACTGGCTATACTCAGTGGCTGTGACTAGACTGGCCAGTTTTTCTGGAAAATCAGCCGCTTTTCCGGAAAAACTTGCCAGCTGTCTACACTGGCCGCTTGAATTTCCACAAAAGCACTGACTTCCTACTATAAGAAATCACTGCTTTTTGCGGAAATACTATTCTGCTCCCGTTCAGGCAAAAGTCCCTTTTGCACAAAGCTTTTGCACAAAAGGGCCAGATTTGTTTTCTACAAAAAAGCCCCATCACGAAAATGGCGATCGGGGCTTTTTTGTGGAAAAGCACATCTAGATTGGCACGGACACTTTTCCACAAAAAGTGCTTTTGCGGAAAAGCATCCGTGCCAATCTAGACGTTCTGTTCTGAAAATGCTTTTAACGGAAAACTTTTCCGTTAAAAGCATTTCTGGAAAATCATGCCAATCTAGATGCAGCCAACAAGACTAACAAGGTGGTAATTCTTGATCCCAGGAAAAGAGAGTCTTGAACATTTAATTGTAGATGGGCAAGGACAGAAGTTGGGACTGGAGAACTAATGATATACATACATATCTTCCTAACAAGGTCAGCTACTGCTGGAGAAGGAGCATTTTGCTTTAATGGATGGCACTTCCTTTAAAACCCTTCAATGCCATATATATTGAGTAAAGAGTCCCACTCAAGTCTGCCTCCTGCAGAATGGTCAGGATGTAGGTTTGTCAAGTCCTGTGACTAGAACCGAAGTGTCAAAAGATAACCCTTTACATCACTGTGAACTGAGATTGACATCAGTGTAACAAAGATAAGAATCTGACCCTCAGTCTTTCCTCTGGCTACTAAGCAGATTTAACGTGGTGGCATTCTTTACCACTGAAGTCAATGGGAGCTTTGCTAAATTCAGCGGAGACATGATCGAGCCCTAATGTAGGGCTGGATTTCCTGCAGCCCTTTCCCTCCAATATTTACACCTATGCAGCACTCCACATACAAACGTTCTAAAATCATGCCCTTTATCTACTAAAGCAGGTAATCAACTCTGTTTGGAAAGGTTTGCTCTTCATAAACGTGTGCTGCAGGCAGAAAAACTCTTTACAAGGTGGCTGGAGTGGCTCCTGACCATGAGTGGCAACCTCAGAGCCCAAAAGCAGGGTAGAGACTCCAAACCGGTTGTATGTTCTGTAATTAGATTTCGCCAACCCCGTAATAAGTGTCAATCCCTGTAGTATGAAAGCATTCATACTGTGGACTCCCTGACAATCCCCTCGGGCAGCCCAATCTATCCTGCCATCCAGGCCAGCTGGACTTAGCAACATACAGTTGCTATATGTCAAAGATCACAAAATGTTTAGGTACTGCCCTAAAAAATCCCAGTCACTTACCCAGGTCAATCTGTACCTTAGACCTCATATCAAAGACAATGCTTGTAGCCAATCCGGTAGTAAACTGTCTAGGGATTTGTTAACATTCTCATTTCTTTTGTTAATCATTTCCAGGTTAAAGCAAGAAAGCATATATACACAAATGAGTGACAGTCTATGGTTTCACAGGGAACAGAGATGGTCTAAATTATCAACTCTGAAAATCTCTCTTAGGCCTAATCCAGGTTGACCCTGAGGACCTCTGTTTTTATTTTGTAGCCCTGGCCCTGTGAAAATCCAGACAGTAAAAGTTGAACATTTTTTGTAGACTATTTTTATTTCCCTCGTCCAGAATATAAAATGATGGGATAAGCCCTTTTGCCTGTAGCCTCCTTGTGGGTGTAATGGGGCAATAGCAAAGTCTTTGTATAGTGATGTCTCAATGTGGCCCATTTAATTTTGATAGTCTTCTTCGTGGGCCGGAGACAATCACTCCCGACTCACAATTTCAGAGCAACATTTTTTTTACAATTACAAAGCAAAACTTAAATATTACCTTACAGGAAGTAATAAAGGTGTTGTGAGATTAATGTATGCAGCAATTTACAAATAATTTATAAAGTCTAAACATGTTGCTATATTTCTCCAATACCCCTCTTAACCATACTAACAGAAAGGCAAAACAGACTGGTTTGCAGCAATGAATTTGTCAGTGCTTAGTGCCTAAAGTCTTGGCAACATTTGGCACCTGGTCTACCAGTTTCATCCCACCACTGGTTTTACCGATTGTCTACATTTAATGAGTCCAGCTGGACATCACCTAAGGCTTCATGCCATTTGGATGAAGGGGAGGATGGATGCCTTTTAGGGAAGGAAAAGACAGTGTCTCAACTCATTCTCTGAAGCACTTTCTCCCTGATGACCAGTACTACCAAGATCTTACTTAGCCGCTCTTCACTCAGGAGATGATTTCTTGTAGATGTTACGACTGTTTGTGGTGGAGATGGTTGCATCTGTGGAGAATGAGGCTACGTCTAGACTGCAGGCTTCTTTCAGAAGAAGCTTTTTTCGGAAGAGATCTTCAGAAAAACTTCTTCTGAAATAGAGCGTCCACACTGCAAAAGTGCATCGAAAAAGCCATCTGCTTTTTTGAAAGAGAGTGTCGAGACCAAAAGGACACTCTCTGGCATGTAAGCTGTGATTGCTATGAATGGAATGACTACCACGGTGCCTGTGCTTTTTCCTCTTTCCTCTTCTTCCCAAAAATCTCCCTCTTCTCTGTCCACACATGCCTTTTTGCAAAAGAGCTCTTTCGCAAAAAGGCTTCTTCCTCGTAGAATGAAGATTACTAATGCTGGAAAAACCCCTCTGTTCTTTCAATTTTCTTGCGGAAGAACACAATAGCAGTGTGGATGTTCCTCAAGTTTTGTCGGAAAAATGGCTGTTTTTCCGACAAAACTCTGTGGTGTAGACATATTCTGAGATAGGGAGCCAGGAGGCATTGATGTATTGTTGACAACAGAGTCTGTGGGTTGTCACTATCTCTTCAAATGATCTGTATTGAAGAGGAAGGGTTTGAGTAAGAAAGCTGTAATGAGGGCTTCTAGAGATAAGGGAAGTGATTATCCATTAATAGTGCACAGAGCTTATTGGAAAGAAATAACTGGAGGTCCCCTCCCACAAAAAGAAAAGTAGAGCTAACAATCCTGTTTCAGCTTTCATTTCATTCAATTACGTTTTCAGCTAGGGGTTGTTTAAAACCATTTTTTCATCCAGTGAACATTTCACCTAAAATCTTTAGTACAATGAAGTTGAAAGTCCCTCGTGTTAAAATAATCTTTGTGCAAATAAAAGTTTCTGTAGATAAGAACCTGGAATGACCACAGACTTTGTGTTCAGGGACAGCATGTTTCTATGATGTGGAATTACTCTCCCTACACCCACTTGCAAAGGGTCTTATACCTCATCTTAGGGAAATTACGTTTGGCAGCTATCAATATGGAAATTTTTCCCTACTAAAGTCTAGCAGTGATGTGAAAAATAGAATGTTTCTTTAAACTGCCCCTGGAAAAAAACACTGAAAAAGAAGGGAAAATAACAATGATTGATTATTATTTATATTTTTTCATAGAGGTATAAATTTAGTTTTATGAGTCATAACCTGACATTTTAAAAAATGGTCCTGACCCTTAAAATGCTAACTCTTGTTACTATCTGTAATGAAGGTTAACAGTTGCATTTTTAGAACCATTCACCAGTAATTGTGCAATTTAGGCAGTGAAGCGTATCCATGGGAATAATCTTGATTGAAGGCAGAACATAGAAAAATTAAATGCTGTATGCTTCATTATTGAATGCATCAACCATATTTCTATTTTTTTCCTGACAGAAGTAAGGCGTGCTGGCACATGTGAGCACCATGTGTACTTGTGTGCTTCTCTGTAACATATTTTGCAGCCTAAGGTCAGCAGTTGTCTTGGAAAATTCCTTTCTATTCATACCAAAAGCAAATATTGTCTCGAAATGTAAAGCTAAGGATATTTGATTAAAACAAACAAATAAATACATAATATATAGAGTTGCAATATAGGCTTTCCCCAGGTAAAACACATACTCAAATGCAAATTTACACATGAATAGGCACTAAACTGATTATTTCTCTGTGCAGTGTTGTTGCAGCCATGTTGGTCCCAGAATATTAAAAACATTAGAAACCCAACAAGGTGGGTGAGGTAATAGTTTATCAGGCCAGCTTCCATTGATGAGAGAGACAAGCTGTTGAGTTTACACAGAGCACTTCATGACTGGAATAGTCAGGCTATGTCTACACTACAAATTAGCTCTAGATTGGCCATAGCTACTGCCTCTCCCAAAGGTAGGAGTTAAGATGATGGGAGCGGAGATGTGTAGAGGAGAGGGTGGTGTTAGTGGACAATAGCTCATTATAATAAGCCATAAATCCAGTGTTTCTCTTCAGTCCAGGGTTTGTCGTGTCTACCAGTGTCATGAATTTAAGCTCCCAGGCTCATCTTTTGAAAGTGCTGCACATGTTTCCTTTGAAGATGAGGACTGAGAGGTCAGTGTGATGGGGTGTCCACCCCACAAGTGGCCTGAAGGGATAAATTAGGCTAATTAATGAATAGGTTGCTCCTGGAGGAAAACCAGAGCCTGCTAAGGCCTAGCTACTAATGAAGTCCAGCTGGGCAGGAACAGGCAAAGCTTCTATAAAGTCTAGGAGCTGAGGCTGAAGGGTAGTTTGGTGAGAGAGCACAGAATACAGTAAAGTGAAGGTGGGGCAAAGTTTGAGGGTTCCCTGGATTGGAAAGTGGTGTAATGAGTAGCCCTTAGTTCTCCTACCAATGCTGTGGGCTGGAGATAGAGATTGCCTGATATGCTAAAAGGGGAGGATAACCGTGACTTGCCTAGAGAAGTCAAACCAGGGGCTTCTCTCTCCCCCCCCCCCCATAACTTTGCCCTAGCTCTTTGTGCTGGATCCACTGATACCTTGGCTCTTTGTCCAGGATGGGTTGGCCATCCCTGCTCTAGAGGTCCCAGGTTCAAATTTACAATTGCAATATAAAGCATTGCGGTATAAGGTCCAGCGTTCTAACCACAGTCAGTCAGTATCTGCTTGGTATCACTCCATGTAATTTGAAGAAGATTGATATCATGCATGACAACCTGCATGAAACGGTGGAAACTATTAGCTGATGCATCTGCAGTAAACCTCCATTTGCTCATCCTCATTGAGGCATGGCTTAAGCTCCTGCCCTGCCCTGCCCTGCCCTGCCACCATGGCTGGACCCACTTCTGCCTGCATGCTACTGTGGGAAGGGAAAGTTGCACTGTCCTGGCAAATAGGGGGTGCTGAACACATGGGCACCCTGCCGCCATACCTGGACCACCTCTTTCCCTTTCTCTCCCACATGCTTCTGCAGGAAAGGAAAGTTGTATTCTCCAAGCAAATGGGATGTGGGCCTCTACGGAAGGGATTTCTTTTATGAATCAGGTGAATAGAACTTGGTCTTGGCTTTGGTTGTATGTTTCAGGTTTTGCTTTGGGTTTCAGATTCTTTACCTTAAGGTGTAAATCACCTTAACACCATTAATTTGCACCAGTAGAGGATCTTTCAATTTTGAATCTAACTGGTAATTTGCATTTACTTTCAATGTCAGCAAACTTCCCCTGAGCAGTACAGGTTCAAAAATATTAGAATG
Source organism: Pelodiscus sinensis (assembly GCF_052426305.1). Taxonomy (NCBI): domain Eukaryota; kingdom Metazoa; phylum Chordata; order Testudines; family Trionychidae; genus Pelodiscus; species Pelodiscus sinensis. Next base: position 21,882,171 of record NC_143055.1, on the reverse strand, counting down.
TCATAATTTAACTCTCTTCAATTTAAACTCTCACATTACTAATTCTCTTTATATTTTAAGATTAAGTTTTAAGTGACTACTTTTTCAGCTGGTCTCAAGTTAATATTTTACACAAGGCATAATTAACCTGTGAAAGCTATTTTCACAAGATGATTGAAACAAAGAGCTTAATAGAGAGTAAGAGATGTATGTGGACAATGAGAACATCCACAGTTACATCAGAGAAGATGAAAATGTGTAATGGCTATAAACCCTTATGCTCCAGGGCATAAACCAAGCAGTAAATGTCTGGGCATAGGGAGAAAATTTCCTTATGGAGCGGTTGTCCTTTAATTGTCCTTAATAGACTGTCTTTAACCTTCCTTTGAAGTATCTGGTACTGGTCAGGGTCAAATCGAAGATGCTGGATTATATGAACTTCTGATCTGACCCAGTATTTTTGCTCCTAATTTAAACCCTGTACAAAACCTGTGTTATTGCTACTCATCTCTTTGAGATTCATAAGGCTGACTTCAAATGACTGTTTTACTAAAATGTCTAGTTGTTTCTATTGTGCCCATCATTGTGGTACTTGAGCTCTCTAATGGAGAAATTAGGCACTCGAGTCAGAAATTGTGGGGTGGTATGTCAAAGAGTGTAGACAGGTTGTCTGTCACAGCTCTCTCTTGAACACTGCAGAGTGGGTGTACAGACGCACTGTGGGCCATATCCTTAGCTGCAATAAATTGCCAGCCCAAGTGAAGTCAATGGAGCTATCACAGCTGACACCACTGAGTTTGGCTGTGTTCTTGGTTGGAGGGGCATGATGAATAAGTGCTAACCTTAGGCCAGGTCTACACTGCAGGAGATAGTCGAACTAAGATATGCAACTCCAGCTATATGTAGCTTAAGTAGACTTATCTCAGCTCAACTTACTGTGTTGTCCCCACTGTGGGAGGTCGATGGGAGAAACTCTTCCGTTGACTTCTCTTATTCTTCACAACCTGGTGGAGAATCAAAGTCAATTGGGGTGCTTATTAGACCCACTAAATCAAACACTGGGAGAGTGATCTTTGCAGCATTGATCTCCCAGTAAGTCGAGAAAAGCCCCTAGCCATGCATATTTCCCAACGCACTAATCTTCACTTTTGGAGAATTGCCTTTCCCCTGTGCTCACACGGCAATTACTGCCACTAGGGACTCTACTCTGGGACAGACCCCAGACAGGATGGGAATATACTATGCTCCATGTTTTGTGCTTAAATATTGCTCTTTGGATCTGTCAATGGGTCACCCCAACAAAGATCTATCCCATGCTGTCTGTTGACAGAGATCAGATTTTCAAGCTGGTTCTTTGTAACAATCTTAAGCAAAGCCACCATGTTTAACATAACGGTTGGTCAGCATCCATTGAAAGGTAGGGAAATTATTATGCTTCCCTGCTGCTGTTGTGCCTCCTCACAGGAGTAGGATGTGCCTCCAGCATGGAGGGCCTGTTTATTTAGCGAGTTGGAATATTTCATAGAATTTTGTAAGCTTTTGAAACCCTTTCTTAATTCTTAAAATTGCTTACCTAGAAAGTTTCTCTTTCTACACAGTGGCAGGCAGGGCTTTTCAGTAGCTTACAACTCTTAGGAAAGGAATCTGTTAATGCTTCAGGGATGGACTTGAAAACTTTGTCCAATAATCCTGGTTTTTTGAGGTGAGGGGTGGTGCTGTGCATCTTTTTCAGTGAAATGCAGTGCTCCAAATTCACCATGTAAATCAATGAACGTACAGTGATTCTCTTCAGCTGGGGACCTGGTTCAATATATCTCTTTCTAGTGCTCACTACACAATGTTCTGTCTCTATAAATTCCACACTGGTAAACTATGGGTTAACAGGCTACTTACTGGGTGGCACTGGGAGGGGTGTTAGGTAACACTGGTGATCAAATCCAGCTGGGTCTTTAGTGTTCCCAGTAAGCTGTATGTTTGGGTGGCTACCCAGGATAGATTCAAGTGCTGCCCAGCAGATTAGCAGAGCACCGCCAGCCAGCAGTATATGCTTCTCCTGGTGACACACGTGCATCGGTGCACAGAACAAAATGATGATTGGCCTTCATAAAGGAATGAGACAGAGTGTGAGGGAGACCCAGGTGAGAGATGGGGAATTTCTTCCTTTGGGTTAAAGGCTGAAAGTAACCTGGGAGGCTTGTGCCTAAGCCTGGAGGAAGACTAGGGACCAAATAAGAGGAAGAAAAAACTTTGAGGTGAAAAAACACTGAGATCCAGAAAGAAGCCTTAAGGAAAGAAGGCATGGGACCTAGGAAGGAAGCCTAGGGAGCTGAGTGTATGGGGGAATGTCTCCAAAAGTAATGCACACCTTGGTACAAGCACTGAAAAGGGAAGGCTATAGGAACCAGGGGCACTACCAGAAGTGTTTCACATACCATGCACAAAACCCCCTTCTCCCTGCTGCCCTTCTCCCTGCTGGCTCCTCTGGGTTGGCGTGCACTACAGCTCTCCTCTCTGTGCTTGCAGCAGGTCTTAAGGCTGTTGAGTGAGTTCTGTGGGCAGAATAGTGGGACATGGACTTCAGGGAGTGGGATGAGGTAGAATAGGCCAGTAGGGGGAGCCCTGGTGCAGGAGCTGGCCCCATGGCAGTATCTGGGAGAAATGATGCTGGCCACTCCACTGTCCTCTTAGATGTGACCCCATAGCCCTCTGTCATGATAGAGAAGGGGAGGTGACAGGGTCAAAACTGAGTGGCATTGTGAGCTAGGTATCACAGAACTACTTGTTGGGGTTACTACGAGGCCAAACCTGAGTGGGCAGTGACATGGCCAGCAATGCCTGTCTTTGCCATTACTGTGTTGCTGTGCCCATACCTGAGTCAAATGAACTGCTGCTGGAGCCCCACCAGTTGGGTCCTGGGTGGTGAGCTGGCGTGCACTGTGTGTAAGGCTGAAGGTGCCACTGATTGCAGCTGATAATTCTCACTGCAGAAGGCCTGAAACAGGGCTCAGTAGGAAGCTGAAACCATGTTAAGACAGAGACGAAGGGTTCTGTGGTGATCCCGAGATAAAGTGAGGAACCAGGAGCTGAGGGAAGCTAGAAGTACAGGGGTCAAGATTTCTTTGAGTGACGTATGTTGAAGATCCAAGGCGAGGACTTTTGATGCTGGTCGATCTGATGCCAGTCCATGTCAGAGCTCCGGGCCAATTCACTTGTGTATTAATATGGATCAAATTGATAAATGTCTGGATGTATTTGGCACTTAAACTTCATGAAAATTAGTGGGATGTTACTTTCGCATTGTTTCCATTATCTCTATCCTGTTATAATGTAGTAACAACATTTACATTTTATATGCCCCTATAACTTTGAATGCAAATGGAGAACATTAACAGAAAAGTTCTAATTTCAAAGCAAGCAGTTGTGTGTATGTGGTGATGAGTAGTCAAGGACCCAAAATGGATTCCTTATGCTCCATCATCAAAGGGAAAGCCCACATAGGTAGTGATCCTGTCGTGGTCATCTTTTCTGTGAGAAAAAGCAATAATTATGGATTCAAGGACAAATCCTGGGTTTCTGGGGATCTCTGCTTTTGAATCTGGTATTCTTCCCCATAAGAGTCCAATCTTGGTACCGTGAAAAGACTTTTGGGAACCTGGCATTTTATTACATTAGGGCCACCATTTGGAATTACAAACTGTAACTCACTGGTGCATATATTTTATCTGCTTTAACCTTCCAATAGTTCTCTTTTCCTTTTCTTCTCTACTAAACTAACCAAAGGTTTATTAGCTAAGTGTCTGTCAGTTATCTTTGGTGTAATATTTCAGATCAGCTGATACTCTAGATAAATGTCTGGTCTCCTGGGATTAGGAGCAACCTGCTATGGTATGAGGTGGGTTTGGTTTTGGTTTCTTTTAAATGACCTTTATCACAGCATCCAGTTTGTCTGGGTGGCAAGATAGTCCCCTTCAACTCTCCTGTCTGTGCTTACCTCAAAAAAGCCTCTTACAAATGACCTTTTTGAAGGTTCTAGAGCTTTGTAAACCAGACTCATTCTCCCTGAGTTTCTCACACCAAGAGAGAACTTCCTTTGGTGTTTTTTAGTACACAGGTATCGCTTTGGAGCTAGAATTCCTTCTTTGCAATTGTACCTTTGCCTTTCTAAAATATAAAAAAATTCATTCATGGGTCTGGATTTAATGCATATGAGGGAGCTGGCAAATGTCATTGCAGAGCCTTTGGCCATTACCTTTGAAAACTCATGGAGATCGGGAGAGGTCCTTGATGATTGGAAAAAGACAAACATACTGCCCATCCTTAAAATAGGGAAGAAGGACAATCCAGGGAATTGCAGACCTGTCAGCCTTACCTCAGTCCCCAGAAAAATCATAGAGGGAATCCGTTTTGAAGCGTCTGGAAGAGGGGAAAGTGATAGGAATAATCAGCATGGATTCACGAAGGGCAAGTCATCCCTGACCAATCTGATTAGCTTCTATGATGAGGTAACTGGCTCTGTGGATGTGGGGAAGTCAGTGGATGTGACATACCTTGACTTTAGCAAAGCTTTTGATATGATCTCCCACAGTATTCTTGCCAGTAAATTAAGGAAGTATGGATCGGATAAATGGACTGTAAGGTGGATAGAAAGCAGGCAAGATTGTCAGGCACAATTGGTAGTGATCAATGGCTCAGTGTCTGGATGGCAGTCAGTTTCAAGCGGAGTGCCCCAAGGATTGGTTCTAGGGCCAGTTTTGTTCAACATCTTTATTAATAACCTGGATGAGGGGATGGACTTGATGACCTCTTGAGGTCTCTTCCAGCCCTAGGATTCTATGATTTTATGATTCTGTCTCAGCTGATAGAGGTGCTGGGGTACGGGAATCAGGCCCATAGAAAGACCCTTATTCCATTTTATAGCTTGCAAAATGGCTAATGCCAGTGTATAAGAATGTCTGTTAACATGCGTAGGTACAGATATTGGGGACTTCACAACACCTGAAAAAGTGCAGTAGCTTGGTTATACATGCAGGCAAGAGAATAGAATGAAGTGTGGTATATTCTCAATATTACATGGGGTTCACAGCAAAAAAAATTGGTTCAGAGCAACAGGTCACAAAGTGGATTAGAGTATTATTATTATTTATTTACTATCTTCACTCAGGGCTTGAGCCAATGGCCTTTAAAGTCAGTTGGATTCTTTCCATTGACTTGAGAGAGCTTTGGGTTAGGCCTTCAGTGAGTTTAGCACCGAAGATCTTTTTGAGTCACTAAAGCTACACAGCATTTTATCCTATTCATTACTCTGAAGATCTTGACGGCTGAAAAAGCAGTGCTATATGCCCTTCAAAGCCCTTCAAAGTAAGAAATCTGCCAACTCTGCTGAGTTGCTAGGACAACACAAGGAAACTTATGAATCCTTCTTCCGAAGAAAGATTGCCTCTTGTGGTGTGTCATTAATTATATTACTCTGTTTATCACAGGTAAAGAGAAAGTGACAATTAAGCTATCGCACTTACCTGAAAATTGCCATTTTGCTTATAAACAGAATTAGAGCACAGAGGGAGAAAGGGGAACAGATTAGAAACTCTGTCATACTGTGCTCTTTTTGATACCTAGAACATTATGGAGATTCCTTTATAGCCTCCATTTTATGAATGTAGCAATTTTTGTTTTGCTAACAAGAAACCAGCTTTCACAGCATTGGTTTTGAGCACAGCATGACATGTCACAGCTGCTGTCTCAGCTCACCCACCAAGGCTGAATGAGGGATTGCCGTAGGTAAAAAGCATAAGCTGCAAAAGATCCACTCTCTCTGGATGGCTCCAAACAGACTTGCATCCTCTGCAGATCAGGCACAGACAGGGGCCTGTAATACACTCAGCAGTGGGTTATGTAATCGAAGCAGCTGGGGAGGGAGCAATTCACTGTCTAGCAGAGCTAAGAGGGTATGTGGAGTGCCTTAATTTACTTCTAGTTTAGGCTAGCACACGACTACTCTTCCCTGGTTTGCAGGAAGGCCATTATGCCACTGAAGGGGTCTTTGAGGCTCAGTGTCTCCTATGGCTACTAGTATAGCGTATGTGTTCAGGGCTGGGCAAGCTAGTTCTGTTTGCAAGCAGTACAGCAAATCACTGCTAGAGACTTCCACGGATACGATTGAATTGGAAAGGGAAGGGGGCAGAAATGTCTGGGACAAAATGATATCTAATACATCCTGTGCCCTGCTCTAGTCTTAGCTCTTTCAGATCAGAGAATATCCATTATCACAGTATTTATCACACGCAAGTCCTCCTATAGTCAACAATGTTTGATCCTAACTCTGGCAAAATGACACTTAGATTGTATTCTTGTATCCCAAACACTGGACTGACAGTGTGGAGATGCTAGGAACTGAGGAATATTCCTGAGTTATGTTTTGCTGAGAGTAAAGTATGATTGAACTGTCTCAGAATTGCTGAGGAAGATGAATTTTTCACTTCCTCTCTCTTGAGGCTGTACTAACATACCTGTCTAGGCACAAACAATTGCGTTGACCCAGCTACACTGCTCAGGAGTGTAAAGAATCCATACTCCTAAAAATTGTAGTTAAGATGACCTAATCCCTGGGGTAGACAGCACTAGGCCGACAGAAAAATTCTTCTGTTAATTTAGCTGCCACCTTTCAGAGATGGACGATCTGTGCCATAAGAGACCCTTCTATGGATGCACATAGTATTTACACTGAAGCACTACAGTTTCGCAGCCATAGCATTTCAGGTATGGACAAGCCCAAGAACAACATCTGATTCTCAGCAAACTAAACTGCATCTGCTAATTTGGTCTCAGCTGTTTTCATTTCCTCAAGGCAATGGTTGAGTTTGTTCTCAATGTCAGTCTGACAATACACAATGCAAACTTCTAAAGCATGTCTCAAAACAAATGTGACCTTTGCTGCATATTTTGGTTTCTTAAATTTTTAACTTTGAAAAAGGACATAACTACAAAAATGAGACTGGATCCACTAAGAAAATATGTTTTCAATATTTACAAAATGTTGGCCCCAAACTCTTCGAACATATGTGCTGATAAATTAATATGCTGCTGTTTAGAAGCTTTGAATATCTTATTCTGTGAAGTCATTTCAACAGATGGGTAATATATGACCCCAATATTTAAGAGTGTTAACAAAATCTTTGATGTACTAGGCTAAACTAATCCTTGGAGTCATTCTGGCTACAGTGAAATTTTATCAGGGAAGATTTTGTCTTCCATAAGCTATTTGATTGTATTGATCTTCTATTCATGTCTACAACTTGTAACTAAGTGCACATAATACTCTAAAAAAGTGATCCGACATGCACTCCAAATATATTCCATAAACTTTGAAATAAAAGCTGCTTTATTGGCTTCCTCCTTTCATTTGATATATATATTTGTAACAAATACAAAAACCATAGTATTAGAGAAGCAAAGAGAGAAAATAAGAGGAGATTTGATGTAGACAAATAGATACAGTTGTGGAAAAGTAAATAATCTAAAGTATAGATAATTCAGTGGAAGAGAGAAACTTGGGGAATAATATAGGTTTAGTTACAGTGCCTTTTGCTTTGGCATTTGTGCACCTCAGAAGCATTAGTGAATTTATCTTTTTAACGTATACTGTTGAAATAGGATAATGGAATTTATTGTGCCCATTTCACAGATTAGGAAACTGAGGATTATTTTTTAAGGCTTCAATCTTGAAAAGATCTGAACAGTCTCAAGAGGAGTAATTTGTTAGTTTAAACTTCCTGAGCGTAACTGAGGTGTTTTGACATCTTGCAGGTTGGCGTACTACTAACAGGTGTTGAAAGCCTTCCTGTGCACAAGAGGAAAGGTATAAAGACCCTGGAAAAAAGAGCCAAGATATGAACCTAGATTTTTTTTCTCTCTTAGTCTACAGCCTTAACCATAAATCCATCCTTCCCTTCTAGGAAAGAGTAGGTAACAAATGATGAGTCCTCCGACCACACCCAAGACTTCTCTTAGGTATAAGGATCACTCATGTGAATCAGAGTTGCAGGATAAAACTCCATATGTGCAGAGCAATAAGGTAGCACAAAAACTTATATTATTTGGGATGGAACATGAGGAGCCATTAAAACACATCCTAGAGAGATTCCTTTCATTATGGCAAGGATGCTGCAGTCAGTCACAGAAAGGTAGATATTTTCCTTGGATTACTATAAAATTAACACAGTGATTAAGGGGCGAATCAAGAGAGAACTCTGTATAACCATGATTCTCTCCCTCCCCTCCCCAAAAGGTGCCAAAACTCTGGGCCTTAAATCAGTAGTTAGCCACCTCTGGAACCCACCTGCTTTTCAAAGGCACTGACTACCCAGCAGCTCCCATTAATGTTCAAGTAATGTGGGATCGAGTTACCCTATTCAAGTCTCCCTATAGATTCCCAGCTGTAGTCCACACTACAGCTTCGCACTCTATCCACAGCTATTTTGGCTCTTGGTCTCTAACTGGTTGGTCACTCCTGGGCTAGTCCATATGCTGTTTCCCTTCTCTCTTCTCTGAAGAAACGTACCACTGGCCAACAAAGGATTGCCAGAGTGCATAAACCATGCCTGGTGCCTTGCCTTCTAAGGGTGGGTCTACACTGCACCCAGAGCTCAAAATAAGCTAAGCAATTTGAGCAATGCAAATTGCATCACTTATTTCGAGTCAATTGCGAAATAGTTTATATCAAAATTTGGCGCTGTCTATACAGTACTGATTTTGAAATAAATCACTATTCCGAAATGTCCCTTACTCCTCAGGGAATGAGGTTTACAGGGATGTCAGAATAGCAAACCTGTTATATTTCGAAATAATGGGCACTCTCAGAAGACATGGCATAGCTATTTTGGGATACCTCCACTAACTCGAAATAGCGCTGCAGTGCAGACCTAGCCTAGGTGCTCTTTGTCCTGTCTCAGGGCAGGGGCTGGACTTGACCTCTCAAAGTACCTTCCTGCCCTAAGTTTGTATGATTCTTTGTGCATAGCAGGCCCTTCCCTATCCCCTATGCTGGAACCTCCACTGGTTCCATTCCTGGTGGGGCCTCCAGGTAGTATCTCCAGCAGGGTGGATAGTTGCTCTATATGTGCTGCCTGATCAGCATGAAGTGACTGATTCATGCACGTTTGCCTTTTGACTCCAGATTTTTCTCTCTTTTGTTGCTTAAAGAAAAGCAAATTGACAGGCTAAAAATTCTGCCCAGATGGGAACTTCACTGATGAGACGATGCTGCATCATCTTACACTCAGTTCTGTTAAAAGCTTCCCACTCATCTGCTGCTTCAGCTTCACCTCATTGGCATTTCCTGATGAGCTCGGTTTTCCCCCATATGTGAATATTCTTTTTCTGGATCATGCGAACACCTACAGGAAACAAAACATCTTTTCCCATGTCCTGAGTGGGAAAGGGCTTGGGTTTGGATTATTTTCAGTTGTGATCAGTAATGCTGGGGTTTTTTAGGCATGTTGCTATGTGGAGTTATTCAGGAGGATCCGTCTAATTTTTTTCCACCCCCCAAGTGGAATGAATTTTGTTGCATGCACCAATGTGGAGGTGATGTGCACCACATCACCTTCATCTTAAGCATGACAAAATTGTGTGGCAGGAGTGGGACTGATGGGTTTTGAGTTTGAAAGAACTCAGGACCGGGGCAGTGCGTTGGGGTACAGGAATGTGAAGGCTCCCTTAGAAGGTGGTGCTTCAGGCAGAAGTGTCAGGGCTGCAGGGTTAGTCTCCCCCAGCCATCCCTTAATGCCACCCGGACTGTGCCATGCAGGATCTGCTAGTAATGTAAAGGGCCCAGAACTCCGGCTGCTGCTGCAGTAGCGGTAGTGAGAGTCTGGAACACTGGGCCCTTTTAAATGGTCAGGGCCTGGGGCAGCTGCCCTTTTTGCCATCCTCCCCCTCCCCTGCCCTGTTGGCAGTCTGGACTATGGGATAGTCTGATTGGGAAAGAGGGATCCCTCAGGCTTGGCTATTGAAGCGTTTCCACTTTCAATAAATAACTGTGCCAGACTCTATAGCCCAGTGGTTAGGGCACTCTTCTTAGATCCCTCTTCAACTCTTTTTTTAATCAAGCAGAGTTAGGACTTACACCAGGGGTTTTCCACATCTTCAGTGAGTACCCTAATCGCAGGGCTAAAGGTTATCAAGGTCAGTGTGTCAGCAGAGAATTAGATGACCATTGAGCATTGGATCAGACCCCACATGTAAGTTATGCAGAAGAGTGCCACTCATTCCATGGTTTGTAAATGGCCAGCAGAGATAGTTGCCTCCCTGCATCTTGGAGATGGGTGTTAACCTTCACCCCTCTGATGGAGATAAACATACCTCCCTCTTTCAGCATCTGCCATTAGCTAGACTGCCTATCATGCTGACTACTCTGAGGTGTCTGACTCTCACCATTCATTGTATTGGGAGCCTAGGCACCTAACTCAGACTTTCAGAGTTGTGGTGGTGTTCCTGTTATATTCCAGGTGTCTAAAAGTTGGGTGTTGTGACAGTCAGCATCTCAACACCCAAGTCCTTATGTGAACTCAGACTTAGGGGCTTGTGGGATTGAATCTAGTAAGTTCCCATAGATGACTTGACAGAGGAGGAGATATAGAAGGAAGAAGTATGTGTTTACTAAGACCAAGTCGATCCCACAGCAGGAAGTTGATGGGAGAAATGCTCCTGTGAGGAGTACTGTGGTCAAAGGAGGTGCCTTAGTGATCCATTTAGTGGGTCTTTCCTAGACCCACTAAACTGAACCCTGGAAGATTGATCACCAATGTGTCAATCCTCTGGTAAGTATAGACAAGCCCTAAGTTAGTGTGGAGCCTATTATGGGACTCATAAATGTTGCACATAGCCATTCTGAAGGGGATCCATAAAGTGTTGTGTAGTAAAGTGGGTATAAGAGGTTTGACAGGGTCACTCAGACTATTACAGGTTGCAGCCATGTTCCACCTCACCCTTACTTCCTGTTTGGTAACTGGGAATTTCCCCTCATCCTATTGTGGTGCAGTTAAATAAAATAGCAAGTTCCAAGCCTGCTCTCCTGTGAGTAGACAGTTTTGTTGCACTGAATGGGCCCTTTCCAAAAGGCAGGCTGCTGGAATTTCACATGTTAAAGTAACCGTGCATTTTCTTCAGCTGTTGGGCTTTACATAAGAGCAGGTCTCCTTTGTGTTAAGCCCTGTATGGGTGCATCTACACAGCAGTTCTAGCTCGAAATAAGCTATATAGTTTGAGCTATGCGAATTGTGTAGCTTATTTTGAGATAGACCGCTATTCCAACAAGCCCCTTAACTCTCGTGGAACGAGGTTTACTGTGACATTGGAATAGCAAGCCCGTTATTTTGTTTGCATTTTGAAATAATGGGCATGCTGTTAAGATGTGGAAAATGCTATTTCGGAATGCTGGACATATCCCGAAATAGTTCCGCTGTCTAGACGTACCCTGCTAACCGCTCTTCCTGTCCTGACAAGCCTTGGGAGTAAATAGATAAGACAAAGGGTGGTAGAAGGGAAGGATTGTCTTCCCCAAGTTACTGATGGGAAACTGAAGCATGGAATAACTAAGGTCAAATCTTCAGAGGTCTTTAGGCACCTAAACCTTTTATGTGCCTGAATACTTTTCAGGATTTGGGCCTAAGCAGCTGACTCCCCAATGATCTTAGGTCTCCTTTAGCCCAGCATCTTACACACACAAGATCATCCTTCCTTATTTCACATGATTTGTGTGTGCTCTTCCTTCTATATTGTGGAATGATGGGGAGCATTTGAACTTGTGATGTTCCCTGTGAGTAAAAAGAGAGAACTCTGGGGATTTTTGTAATGAGGCTGTTGGAGTCACACAGACATCATCTCTCTATAACTTATGGCTCAGAAAACACATCATCACCTCACAGGATCTGTTTAAATCCTGACCCAGCTCAAGCAAATGTGGAATGGAATGCTGGCTCCCCTCCAGGCCTTTATATTAAGGAGTAAGAAGAAAATACAGTAAAAGCTGTGTTATCTGGCACTTTACCAACTGGATAACTCAATTACCAGGCATTTCTTCTATCTCCCAGTACAAATCTTCAGTCTAGTAACCGGGGCTAGTATATTACCCAGCACATTATGCAATTGCATATTCCGTACTTTTTATGCAAACGAGGCCGAAAATAAGTAAGCAAGCTGATATCAGGTATTTATTTATATAAAAAGCAACTGCCAATGTATGTTATTCGGTCTTTACAGATTTAGCCCAATCTCCCACACCACCTACGTATACAATAATAATTGCTATTGATAAGGATGTCCCTGAGATATGGCAAGATCTGGAAGTGTCTTCTGAATCATCAAAGCCAGATTAAATTAAGTTCAGTGGTGTGTTAGTGTTAAGTGTATTTTTAGTGAGCTGAGTGTATGCCATGCACTACCCGTAGTGAAATGTAGTGTCATAAAGTAACTGACTGTTCAGAAAACTTTACATCTAAGTGCTTAAAGAAACCAACCACTGTGCAGTACTACTACTGGGTTGGTGCATATCTGTATATGTGGGCAGCTGGTAATGTAGGCAAAGAAAGGCACAGCCTTCCAAAACTGCTTACACGCCTGAGCACCAAAGGTTGGGGCCGCAGCGCAGCAGCCCAGCTTCCCCAGCCACCAGTGAGGGACGTGGCCACAGCACAGCAGTCCTGCTCCCTGGCCCCTGGATAGAGCTGGGCCAGAGCCATAGCATGGCAGCCCTAGCCTTCCACATGTCCAGGAAGGATTGGGCTGGGAATGGGCATGGCGTGGCTCCAGGAGCAGGCTTCAGGCAGATGTGGGTGGCAGGGCTGGGGCTTGATTTCCCCAGCTGAGCTTTCACCCACCTCTCATGCCTGTCTACCATTTTAAAATGTATTTATTTCATTCTAATTAATTGAAAATTGGTAATCCATTGGTAAATATAACTCTTATTTATCTGGAATTTTTGACTAACTAGCACCCTCCCATTTCCCCAACATGCTGGATAACAAAGCTTTTACTGTTGTTCTTCAAAGAGTTTATCTTTGATGTCATTTGAACTACATTTATGGCTGTTTAGTGTAAACAATCCTTTATGATCAAGAAGGGTACTTTCCCCTTCTGCTAGGGATTCTGTTGAATGCGAGGAGATATTCTAATTAACGTATTGATTTGTAGTAAATGTAATTTAATATTGTAGCCTCGTGGGTAGGTTTGATGTACAATAAGGTCTAGGAAAACAATATCAATAGTAGTACGGGAAATTGTTCAGATTCTCTATGGTTATGAATTTTACAGTGAGGGAATGAGCATGAAGAGGAGGATTATACATCACACAGTTACATTCTCTTTCATCTAACCAGTTTCATCAGTCTAGCTTTCAACATCAAGGGCCAAATTCAGGCCTAGTGCTCCATTAGCTGCAACTGAGCTGTGCCCTTTTCCACCAGGCCTGAAAGAGGCTTCCATTGTTTGAAGAGGAAAAACAAAGAACCCCAAGCTGTGCTTTGCATGGGTCAAGCACTTTCTACACTTATCCCTGTGCTACAAAAATTATAGGATAGTGACATTTTTATATAAAGGGTTTTAAACTGACTCAAGCATACAACAATGAAAATATCTAGGCGATTTGTTTAACTGCTATCCTGACATCCTGGCTAGTTCACACTTGAAACTAGAGTGACCAGGAACTTGAATTTATTTTCTTAGAGCACAAAATAAATCAATAAAAGAAACAGGACATCTCTTACAGCTGCAAGCAGCAAGACTTCTGGTTATTTGAAGCTGTGCTGCTTGGTTTCTAAAAAGCCAGAAGGCCTATTGATTTCAGAGGGAGCTACCTGTGGGAGTTACCCAAATGATTTCTTCTCTTTCCCTAAACTACCTGGGCTCTTGTCGTTACTATTCATTCAGACTAACGGTGGAGCTGAAAATATGTCTCTCCTGTGTACATATACATGGCAGTTGACCACAAAAATGACTTAGATCCTTAAGTCCTTAGGAAGTTAAAATGTTTATTAGGGATCCAGCCACAGTTCAACTCCAAATGGGTTTCACTTTCTCACTGAGAAAAAACTCAGGAGATCCTGGTTCTCACATGCATGGGGCAGATCATCAGTGCTGGGCATATGGAAGCCTTAGAATAGCAGATATGACTGTGCAAATTCACTACCCCCAGAATTTTGAGACATGTCTCCTCTCCTTACACACTGAAGCTTCCTCTCCTGCTGCCATCTGGCTCCATCCAGAGGGAAGATCTGGCATTTCCATCTCATTCCCTCATCTTCTTGTCTTCAGACACTACATGTTTCCTCACTAGGTACCCAGGTGAAGAAAGGCACAGAGTACATTCAGTTATTTATTTTTCCTTCATAATTAGTTGTTACAATTATTCCCCAAGCAAGGTCACCTCTTAATGTGACCTCTACAATTTCAAAGTCATAGATATCCCGTAACCACAAATATCGAAAGAATATTGTCATGATGCAGTTGTCTTGTCAAATGATCACAAGAGTGCCCCTCAGCAACCAATGCTGAGAGAGAATGTAACCATAGATCAATGCTTTCTTCTGACCCAACTTAAAATATGTCTCTTTTCACCAGTCCCAAGTTCCAAGCACTGGTGAAGAGTAAAGTTAACTTTAGAGGAAATCCTCCCCTCAAATGTGAGATTGTCCTATGCTTTAAGCAACACTGACGAAATATTGCTGCCTCTCAGGTATGTCTACACTAGCCCCCTAGTTCGATCTAGGGAGGCTAATGAGGGCGACTGAAATTGCAAATGAAGCACGGGATTTAAATATCGCCATTTTAGAAATTGACTAGCCCGAAGTAACTGCCCGCGTCTACACACGGCAGTGAAACGGGATTCCGAATTAAAGCCCTAAATCGAATTAGCTGGTATTCCTCCTGCAATGAAGTTTGAAAATCCATTTTATGTAGGCTTTTATAATGCTGTCATCACTGTAGTATCTGAATGCCTCATGCTCTTTGATGCATATATCATCAGAATACATCTGTGAGTACTTCTATTCCCATTTTACAGATGAGGAACTGAGGCACAAAAAAACTAAGGCCATGTCTATACTACCACTTAGGTTGAGAACTTATATTGTTCAGGGATGTGAAACCTCCCCCACCCAAGTTTTGCCAGCATTAGTGCTCATGGTGCACAGCACTATGTCAACTGGAGATACTCCCCAGCCAACATAGATACCACCTCATGTTTAGGAGATTTCATTATACTGACGAAAGATTTCACTCCCATAAGCATGGAGCGGCCCCACAAGTGATCTTACAGAGGTGCAGCTGAATCTGTACAGCCGTGCTACTGTAACTTTACTATCAGAGACGTGGCTTAAATGACTAGCCCGGTGCCACAGAGGAATTCAGTAGCAAAGCAGGGAGTCAGTTCTAGCTCTCACATCCCAGCTGAACAACCCAACCACTGTTGCTACAGAGATGCTATCTGATCATGGGCAGGAGGAAAAGCTGTATGAATGAGTGGGAAGGGGTGGGGAGTGGATTCATAGACAATCTATTCTGTTGAATTAGATTTCCATACTATGGAAATACTTGAGAAATTTTGGAATAAATCAGTGATCCTCTGTGGTTCAGGAGGCAAACCAACAGAACCATAGTTGTGTGAATTCACTGTTTCATTTTCTATAGTACCAAGTTTAACCAGTATGTCAGGGGAAATATTGTGTGTGCGCATGCACGTGTATTATTCTCAAAGCAAAATTTCTGACCAAGGTAATTCTTTTACTAAATTCAATGGTTAGCAATTAAAGAGCCTCAGTCTGAGTGTCACAGTGTAGAATGTATAGTCCAGGTTAAGTGAAATCTAGAAAACTGATAAAAAGGTTAAGTTTTATCTACATTTGCATCTATTCAAATAAGTAATGTGTAAATTGATGGCGTCATGATATTCATTTCTTGTTTCTCAGTATGAACTCTGTCTAATTTCCTGTAGCATTAATCCCAAAGTTCTATTTTTATTTAAATAAGATTTAAAATCCACTGGCATATAATTTACCTCTACATGAGGTAAACATTACATCTCAGGTTATTATAGGATGAGGACCTGTGAGTTGCTTTGTCAAGTATTCATCCATATCCATTGTAAAATAAGCTATGAATAGTCGCATGCATTCTGAACTCAAAATATGTATGTTTCAGGAAATCATACTTGCATATGTGTTCAGGCTTCTTGAATATTTTCCATTGTTGTGGGCTCATTAATAACAACTATATTTTTATTTTTCCCTACACGGTGACAAACAAAAATTTCCACTTAGTCTTACCAAACACAGAGCATGTTAAACAAATATCCAGCTTTGAAAATTTTTTCAGGTTTCTTCTACGTTACATAAATATTTGTGTGGAATTTGCTGCTCTGCTTATTGTAAACCAAACTCTCACAAAGACAACTAGCTACACAGTGAAGGAAATCTCACACAGAAAAACCTGGAGGAAATACAATAAAAGCAGTGTGTACTTTACAATAACTATCTCCTGCAAAATTTTTGTAGTCTAGTCTGAACACTAGTGACTCTTAGTTTGTGAAAAACCAAACGCTTGGACTAAGTTGATGCTCATTTTTTCCTTTTAACTGCATAAATATGTGTATAGCACACTCTAGCCAAGCTTTTGTGCATTTGTTTTTATATCTTCAGTACCACACAGAAGGTGGGGGTTGTTAACTCTTTTTACAAATGGAGAAAATGAGGTACAAAGTGAGGAGGCCACTTATCTCAAAGGAGGCCTCTTCTCCCTTGTAGCCCTTAGGCTATTGGTAAGCAATCACAGAATAATTCACAGGAGAAATGATTGAATTGGGTTTTTGGTCCTGTAAATAAAAGATTAGACAAATGTTGCTTTCTTTTCCCCTCCCCTCCCGTTTGTGACTTGCAAAGTCTGGACAACTTTTTTTCAGCCTAGGAAATGTTTACAACCATCTTGACCTATTTGTTGTTCACTGCTTGTTATTCATGCTGTGCAAATATTTACCTAAGAAACTTGGCCCTCTTTCTGCTCTCTGATTGGATCTTTTTAAAAAGGAGAATAAAACAATGAATGATAGCAGATAACTTGTTTGCATATGAAAACTCATTTATGAGAAGCAGTAGTGTATTAACTGAAGGCTTGCCTATAGTTGAAACAATTACAGCAGCACAGCTATGCCACTGTAGCACGTCAGTATAGACGCTACCAATGTACAGCAACAGGAGAAATCCACCTCCCTGAGAAGAGGATGCCAGGTTAATCTAAGAATTCATCTTTGGCCTAGCACCATCTACACCATGGATTAGGTTGTCTTATCTTGTGAGATTGGTCCTGCTTTGGGCAAGGGCCTGGACTTGATGACTTCCTGAGGTCTCTTCCAGCTCTATGATTCTATGATTTGCATTGCTCAGGTATACGGATTTTTTGCACCCCGAGTGACATAGCTGGGTTGACAATGTTTTAATGTAGACCTCAGACTCATCAGTTTAACTCCTGCTTCATTCATGTTCACACATTAAATATGAAAATATGGGAGACCATCTAACCTATAGAACATCTACTATACAAATTGTTTCAGAGTCCCTGCTGGAAAATATAATCTTTTATCAGAATTTCAGGTCTGAAACAGCAGCAGTTGTGACTGGCTGCCTTGTTTTGTCAAGGAGCTGACAGCTAGAAGCACTGGGAGTTACTATCGTCCCTGTCGGCAGGGGCAGAATGCAACTCCTGTTGATGTAAGTGAGTAGCTGCCATCTGCATTCACAAGCCTTGGGGGTGTTCATTCTGGTCACACAGTAGGCCTGTGGGCCCCCAGAGTAGGTTCTGTCATGGGAACTGTAGAGAAAAAGAAGTTTTGCAAACATTTGGAGAGAATTCCATTTGGCAAACTTAAAAAAAGAAAGTACTCTGGTGATGTGATTGTGATTGAGTGAGTCTTGACGTGCTTTTTAATTTTCATCTCTGCAATCCTATAATACTGAGAAATTCAAGCTGACAGCATAGTACAAAGAGCTCTTTGAGACACAGACTGGCCTAATGTGTTAGTGTCAAATGAAAGAAACCCCCCAAATAAGCGTTTTAAGGGATTTGTCCATTGTAGAAAAGAACTGAGAGGCTTTTATAGATGTAGCTTTGTCAAACAAAGCTATGGGGGCAAGACTGGGAAGGTGAGATAAAAATATGGGTGGAAGCACTGAATGGATTAAAGGATATTAAAAATTAAACTCATTTGCCTTACTTATTTAATTAGTGAACCTTAAAATAATAACTAAAGTCTGATATGAGGCAAGCGCTTTAGAGACATGTGCATTTACTCAATAAGCTGTCGGTGGTGAGTCATTGACTTCAGAGGCCTGGTGTGCCATGACACTACCAGCAACCTTCACAGAACCACATGTGCTTTGGCATTAGCTTAGCAAGCTTCACTGTAGTGAAGCCATGATTTCACCAAATCTTTAGCTCATGAAGCTAAAATTCATGCATGAAGGAAACAAATTGGTGTGGATGGCAGGTTGGATTTGTATAGGAGATTTAGGGAAGCAAATCCAAGTTAGGTACTTGAGAAAGGGATCTAGGGGTCATAGTGGACCACAAGCTAAATATGAGTCAACAGTGTGACCCTTGCAAAAAAAAGCAGACATGGTTTTGGGGTGCATTAATAGGAGTGTTGTGAGCAAGACAAGAGAAGTAATTGTTCTGCTGTACTCTGTGCTGATTAGGCCTCAGTTGGAGTACTGTGTCTAGTTCTGGGCACCACATTTCAAGAAAGATGTGGAGAAACTGGAGAGGGTCCAGAGAAGAGCAACAAAAATGATTAAAGATCTATGAGGGAAGACTGAAAGAACTGGGCTTGTTTAATCTGGAAAGGAGAAGACTGAGAGGGGACATAATAGCTGTTTTAAAGTATCTAAAAAGGTGCCCCAGGGAGGAGGGAGAAAAATTGTTCTCCTTAACCTCTGAGGACAGGACAAGAAGCAGTAAGCTTAAATTGCAGCAAGGGAGGTTTAGGTTGGACATTAGAAAAAACTTCCTAACTGTCAGGGTGACTGGAATAAATTACTTAGGGAGGTTGTGGAATCTCCATCACTGGAGATATTCAAGAGCATCTATCAGGGATGATCTAGACGGTGCTTGGTCCTGCTGTGAGGGCAGAGAACTGGACTTGATGACTTCTCAAAGTCCCTTCCAGTTCTAGTTTTCTATGATTCTATGAAAAATCCCATCTGTTCTAACTTCACAGAGATCTGTGCAGATGACAACAGCCCATCAAACAGGCCTGTGATGAGGCAATTAAGGCACATCATGGTTGGCGTGCCTTGAGATCTGCTCTTCAAGCTGGGATGTGATGAATACATGACTATAGAAGCTCATGAGGTTGAATTCCACCTCATTGACTAGCCTGTGTTGAGCAAAGTTCATCACAGAGACCTATGTGTTTAGCAAATGAGTGAGTGGTGAAGCCGTGATGCCAGAACAAGGGTATAGCTTGGAGCAAGAGGGTGACTTTGGCAGGCTTCCATACCTTGTCATAAACTGAGCAAGTTAGTGTGCCATGAAGGTGTGGTTTACAGATGCCTTGCAGTTCTGACACACACTCAGGACACTAGCCTTTCAGCTGTCCCGAACTAATTAGATAGTCACATAAAGAACCAGTTCTCTTGTTGCTTTGGTTTTCCCAGATAAATAAAGAGGTGTTTCCTACCTCATCCTTTTGCTAAGGCCTTGTCTATACTACAAATGCTTTGCTGGAATTGAAATGCTGGCAGGAGTGCCCAGTGTAGATACAGCATACACCGGGACAAAGGGAGTTGTAATGATGTTAATTATATGAATGGAATCACTTTTCTGATGGCACATCTGCAGCTACACTGGAGTTTTTGCTGACATAGGTAAGCTGGTGAAGGGAATAGGGCATTTTCATACCCCTGACTGACACAGCTATGTTGACACATCTTTATAGCATAGACCTTCCCAGCTCAAACGCCTGTTTCTAATGGAGCGCAAGTGGAATCCTCGATCTTCATGGCAATGAATCCTGAGGAAGCTGATTCCAAGTCAGAACTTCCCCTCTTCTCTACTGACATTGAAACTATCAACTGTTCCTCTTATTACAAAGGAATCCCAACAGTTGACAAAAGGTCAAGCTGTCTTTTTAAAATCTTCAAGTAAAACACTTGTATTCAGGAAGTCAACCAGATGTTGATGTGGTGTTATTACTGTGAGTTTCAAGTGGTAGTTTATTGTGCTGAATGACTATGATAAAAATAGTATTTCCACTTCAAAACTTTTAGATACTGTGTTTGAAAAGGCACTCTGCATGTTCATATTTTAGCAGCCTCAGTCATATACCACAGCTAAATGATATGTACTTCAAGGTCCCTTTTTATTTGATTCCTCATAGGTCACTCAGTAGTTGTAAAATGACTGGACACTTGGTATTTACAGAGCTTTTCAGTCAATAAAAGAGGTGCTTTTAAGCCTGCTTCAGTGAGCAATTTTTTGAAAGGCAATAGATAACTACACAAAATATGGCCTTTAGTACTATACATCAAAGTATAGTACAAGATGGCATGCAAGAGCTAATCTCAGTTGATTCATGGTGTCACCAGAGAGTGAAATCTATAGGACAGCCTTTTGCAAATAACAAAGAGTCTTTTTCCCTGGGAATATATGGGGTCATAGGGCCTGATTCCCCCCTCACGTTGGTGTAAATCAGTTATGCCTCAGCTAAAGTTGATGGGATTGTGAGAGGAAGAGGATGGGTCCCTAAAACTCTCTCTCTCTCTCTGTGTGTGTGTGTGTGTGTGTGTGTGTGTGTGTGTGTATATATATATATATATATATATATATATATATATATATATATATATATATATTATACAGAAAATAATTCAAACACGAGAAGATGTTCCACCTTTTGACTCTGAACTCACTGCTATTAGTAGAAGACCATTTCCATTAATCAACTAATTTTTAACATTTCCTTTAGTAGTCTTTTGGTCTTTCATGACAAGTGTCACTGCATACCATGCTTGTAATTGGTTTGAACTAGCTAGCTATTCTGTGGGTAAGAAATATGAATATGCATCAGAAAAGGTTATTTCATTATGCAGGGTCTGACACTGAGAATGGTGGATGCACAAAAGAAGCAGGCACTGGCAACCCAACAAGAGTAAGAGGGGACTGGACTCTCAAGGTCTTTTCCAGACCTACAGTTCCATGATTCTGAGATATAGAATCATTCAAGGCCTATAAAAGGGAGGAAATGGGTCAAAATTGGCCAAAGCAAAATTAGTCAGTATTGTCCAGATGAGCTAATGGGAATAAGAGGTGCACATGCAAATATAAAAGCATGAAGAGACATTCTAGAAAGGCAAATAGAAAGGACATTAGTAAATGAATAGACGGGTGGAAATGAAGAGCCTTCATTGTTTAAAAAACTTGCAGAGAATTCTGGTTAATTCTGGACCCACAGACTTGGAGTGATTTTTTTCTTTCATAAGAGGCTATTTCAACTTTGGGTTCAGCAAATGAAAAACTGTCTAGCTAGCGGGTTTGTCAATCTAGGTAAGCACCAAATGCTAAAGTTAAATGGTGTCATCACAGTAAGCCTATCGTTCTCTGCCCAATCTCTGGTGGAAGGTTTATTCCTTTGGCTACAAATATAACTTGCCAGTCGGTTTTTACGCTACTTCTGTTGAAAGAATGTCTTTGCACTGTGCTCTAAAGGAGGGTCAGGCCCAGCCAAAGGGTTTGTGGGGCCCAGGGCAGGATTTTGGGACTGGGACCGTGGTCCTGGCCGGTATATGATGAATACTCAGCAGCACGGGGCCCGGAAAGCACGGGGCAGGCCCAAGATAGGACGCTGGGAGTGGGGCCCTGGGCCCAGCTAGTGGATGGTGAATACTCAACAGTGCGGGGCCCTGAAAGCGTAGGGCCCAAGGCATTTGCCTTGCTCACCTTGCCTTAGGTCCAGGCCTGAGGAGGGTAGATATGGACCCATTCTACTTTCTCATGGGGGCATCCTAATTGATCATTAATAAGAAACTCCACATCTGGGAATGTTAAATCAAAACACATTAGGCCAAATTTTCAAAGCTATTTGAGTAAAGATGCTTTTGTCCTTTTGAAAACTCCACAGTTAGATGCGACTAAATACCTTTTAAAAACATAGCCCTTCGGGCCTTATCCTCAGTTCATTGTTGAACCTGAGGAAAATTGAGGGGCTCAAGAAGGTGACTTTAACCCACCTTTGCACCCTTAGTATTCTGGGGCCACTGCTCTAATTTATTCTGTGTTTCCCATGGCCCTCAATGAGCTCTGGAATCCAAAAATGCTGAAGTATAGTGCTTTCCTACCATGTTATCTCCTCATTAGCTTTTTCATACCTTACAGAGGCATTACACTGCAGTTATTTTTCTGAAAAAGGAGATGCAATTTGCATACCTTTTTCCAATTCTTTTTTTGGAAGAGGCTTTTCCGATATTTGGCCCGTCTAATATTGGGGCCAAATATGAGAAAAACCTCCTCTTTTGGAAGAGCCCTTATTCTTCATACCATGAGGAATACAGGGCTTCTGAAAAAGCGGAAACTGTTCTGATAAAGTGGAAGTGTTCCCTGGACAGGGCAGAGGTTTTCCAGGATACTTCTGGTATCCTGGAAAAACTCTGTAGTGTAGACATAGCCAGAGTTAGGTTTTAGCCAGTGAAGGATTGTCAAGATGAGGATGAGGAGCTTAAATTGGATTTACTGTTGAATGTGGGGTACAGAGAAGTGAGCTGTACAGGGAACCAGACTGATGTGCTTAAGATCTCCCTGTTCCACTCAAGCAACATGTCACTGTGATTGGGACCAGCTGCGGTCTGTATGGATGCCTGATTCAGCCGCAAGCAAAGCACAATTGTCTACTCAATGTATTGGATTGTGAATTTAATCTGAAAAAACAAATCTTTTCCTTTTCCCTTTCTCTGTTTTTTCAGAGACCAGTTGAGTCTCCCATAAGAGATTGTAAGCTTGAGAGTTCTGGTCTCACAGTTTGAGAAACACAGAATACGTTTTCTGTCTTCAGTGCATAATGAAATAGATCATTCTGGGTTGTTTTTCATTTAATAAAGAATTAGGTATTTGAAGCAAAGGATGTTCTGTGGTGTTTCACTTTACCACAAAGCTATCAAGAAGGAATAATGCAACAGGCAATCTTTGTCTTGTAATCTACACAGAAAGCTATGATTATACCCTGTGCTAGGATTTACTGAATTTTGAGAGAAAAAGGCAAGGAACTGGGAGATGAAGCACAGACAGTAAGGAACTGTGACTGCACTGTTCCCTCTGACAGCAGACTTCCTTGTCTCTCAGGCATTCTTGACAATCATCAAAGAGAATTTTAACTCATTTCCAGGTTCTTTAATAGAGAGGGTTGGCATTTAAAGAGGCGAGGCTGCCTATGACTCATGCACTGTTTACTTCACCATGGATCCTTACAATCAGAATGCTGCTTTTAGTAACTAGTAAGAATGACTGCACAGAGCAGCAGTATTCATTTTTCTTAAAAATCTTGTGTTAACTATCAACAGTATGTTTAGTTCCACTCTAGATGCTAGTGCCTGATTCACCTCTCACTGATGTTGGTGTAGAACAGAAGTAATTCCCATGTACTCTCTGGGGTCACACAGGTGTAAAGTAAGGGGAGAGTCAAGCCCCCATAGTGAATTTTCATAATAGTAATGGTCAAATTCTGATACCCGTGAGCAGAACCCTACTCTCCAATACAATGGGCCAGATTATGCAGCAAGGTACTACTCACCCCAAACATTTTTTAAGTTAGAGCTGGTCATGTTTTTTATTGAGCCATGAAGACTGGAGGGGAGAGGGGATGTGATAATAGTTTTCCAATATGTTAAGGCCTGTTATAAAGAGCACTGTGATCAATTATTCCCCAGGTGTACTCTATGGAGGACAAGAAATAAGAAGTTTAAACTGTAGTATGGTTGCTGCAATTGCAGGTTAGATGTGAAGAAAATCTGTCTGTCTATAAGGTGAGAGATCACCTGATGATTACCTGTTCTGCATTTCCTCTGAAGCACTGACATTGGCCACTGTTGGAAGACAGGGTACTAGGCTAGAATGATCATTGGTCAGTATGGCCATTCTTATGTTCTTCTGATAGCTAAGTATCATGGAAGATTAGGGTTGGAAGAGACGTCAGGAGGTCACCTACTCTAGGCCCCTGCCCAAAGCAGGACCAACTCCAACTAAATCATTCCAGCCAGGGCTCTGTCTAGCCTGGCCTTAAAAACTTCTAAGAATGGAGATTCCACAACCCCCTAGGCAATCCATTTGAGTGCTTTATCACATGCCTAATTAAATAGTTTTTCCTAATATTCAACTTGGTCCTCCTCCATGGCAACTTGAGACTATTACTCTTTGTTCCATCACCTGCCACCACTGAGTACAGCCTGGTTCTGTCCTCATTTGACCCCCCCCCCCCCACTTCAAGTACTTGAAGGCATCTATCAAATCCCCCCTCCCACTCTTCTCTTCTGCAGACTAAATACGTTCAGTTCCCTCAGCCTCTCTTCATAAGTCACAGGCCCCAGCCCTCTAGTCAGTTTTGTGGCCCTCCACTGGACACACTCCCATTTGTTCACATCTTTTCTGTAGCGGGGCCCCCAAAACTGGATGCTGCTTGATTTTTTTGGTGTAACTTGGACTTTTTCAGTCACTTTTCAGGGTGTGTGACAAAGTCAGACTTAACAGCTATAAAAGCGTGGTGGAAGTCAGGTATGTCCGCTCTAGAATGGTGTTTTTCCTCTGAACTTAGAAGTTACCTCAGGTTAATTAGAGACACATAAATCCAATTAAGAGATGCAGGTGACTTTTAAAACCCCTCTTCTGGTGACAGAAGGAATGAGACACAAGCTGTAATCAGGAGAAAAGGATTTTCCCAGGTAGAGGGCTACTCTCCTTCCTATAGAGGAAATCTTGAGTTTACTTCAGTTTAGAGAAGGGCGAACCAGAAATCAGCATAATAAGCAATGGTCTAGTGTGGAAAGGAAGTGTATATCTTTTGTGTTGTGAGTTTTTTGCTTAGGAGAACTTCTCTCAGCCTCGCCTGAGGCTCACATTGTAAGTAAGCCAAAGTTAAGAATTAAAATCTTCCAGAATAGGACTTCCTGACTTCAGGGCTCACACACCAACTCAGTGAAAGAAAATCTCATCTGTGTACTACATATGAAAGCAAAAAACCAAACAAATGGAAATAAATAGCAAGGAACTTGTAGGCCTCCATCTGACAATGGGATCCTTCCCAGATTCTTTCCTGGTATTGGGGAGATCTCTTCTGTCCACTCATGGGAACACTCTTCTCAGGGATCCTTTGGGCTTAAAACAAAGAAAGAAGATTCTTAGATCCAAGTCTCTAAGGGTATGTCTACACTACAAAGTTAATTTGAACTAACAGACGTTAGTTCGAATTAACTTTGATAGGTGCTACATATACAAACCGCTAGTTCGAACTTAATTTGAACTAGCGGTGCGCTTAATTCAAACTAGGTAAACCTCATTCTACGAGGACTAACGCCTAGTTCGAATTAACTAGTTCGAATTAAGGGCTGTGTAGCCACTTAATTCGAACTAGTGGGGGGCTAGCCCTCCCCTGCTTTCCCTGGTGGCCACTCTGGGCTCCACCAGGGAAACTCTTCTGCCCCCCTCCTGGCCCCGGAGCCCTTAAAGGGGCACGGGCTGGCTACGGTGCCCGTGCCAGGTGCAAGCCTGCCAGCACCCAACCAGCAGACCCTGCGCCTGGCACGGCTCGAGCCAGCCACCCGCTGCCACCCAGCCCTCCACCTCTTCCCGGGACCAGGATGGCGGCTCCTGGGAGCCTGCCCAGGTCTGCAAGAGGCGGGCGCCCACCTGGTCTAGTGCAGACATCGTGGACCTCAGCCACGACCTCTCCACTAGGCACAGGAAAGTGGCCGTCTAGGGCAGGAGAGCTGCCAGCCTGGCCACCCAAGAGCAGGTGTGCATGAAAATCAATGGGGTCCACTGAGACCCCCGACACTGAGCCCTGAGCTTAGAATGGCTGTACTGGGTCAGACCAAAGGTCCATCTAGCCCAGTAGCCTGTCTGCCGACAGCGGCCAACACTAGGTACCCTGGAGGGGATGGACCGAAGACAATGACCAAGCCATTTGTCTCGTGCCATCCATCTCCAGTCTTCCAAACAGAGGCCAGGGACACCATTCCTACCCCCTGGCTAATACCACTCCATGGACCCAACCTCCATGACTTTCTCACTTCTCTTTAAACTCTGTTCTAGTTCTAGCCTTCACAGCTTCCTGCAGCAAGGAGTTCCACAGGTTGACTATTTGCTTTGTGAAGAAGAACTTTCTGTTGTTAGTTAGAAGCCTGCTACCCATTCATTTCATTTGGTGTCCTTTAGTCCTTCTATTATGGGAACTAATGAAGAACTTTTCTTTATGCACCCTCTCCACACCACTCATGCTTTTATAGACCTCTATCATATCCCCCCTCGGTCTCCTCTTTTCTAAGCTGAGAAGTCCCAGTCTCTTTAGCCTCTCTTCATATGGGACCTGTTCCAAACCCCTGACCATTTTAGTTGCCCTACCCTCTCCCACCCTCTCTCTTCCCCTCTCCCACCTTCTTTTCCCAGTCTCCCTGAGTTTTGTTCAATAAAGAGAGTTTCTATTTTTGAACACACGTGTCCTTTATTTTGTACATCAGGAAGGGGGGCTAGGGAGGGGTAAGTGGAAGGAGGTGAGTGAGGAATGAGGTATGATCCCCCGATGGGGAGGACTGGGCTGGCTCTGTGGGCTCCTCGGGGTGGAAGCTCTCCTGAAGCCCCTTGATTGACCACCCCCCCCCAGATGGCAGCCTGCGGCAAGTGCAGCCGGGCTGATGGCCGAGTGCTGTGATGTGCCGAGTGTGGGCACTCAGGGCACTCCAAGCCAGGACTGCTTTGCAAGTGGGGAAGCCCTGAGAACTGTCTGTCCGGGGTGGGGGTCGGGTTCCTTTAAGCACAGCCCTCGGCTAGCCTGAGGCAGCAGCTCCACGCTCTAAGTCCTAATCTGATGCCCTGCTTCCAGCCATCCTTAACCTCAGTTCAGGGTCCACTCAGTGTGGACATGCTAGTTCGAATTAGCAAAATGCTAATTCAAACTAGTTTTTAAGTCTAGATGCGCTAATTCAAATTAGCTTAGTTCGAATTAACTAATTCGAACTAAGTTAGTTCGAATTAGTGCTGTAGTGTAGACATACCCAAACTGAGCTCCTTAAAAATGAGTCAGTTTCCCAGCTCATCTGAACACTGGTGCCACAGTGTTGGCGCTTGTTGTTTTTCAAGTCAGACTAACACAGCTACTCCTCTGAGTCAATTTCAAGTAAGCTCAATTTTGGACGTAAACTCTTTGGAGATAGTCTCAAATTATAACAGCATATTAGATTTCTAAAGCTTGTTTATGCACACCAGTTTTTCTGCTTTTAATTATATTGGCACAATCTCCCTAATATGGATGCAATAATATTAATATGAGGGTGTTTTGCAAGGGTTGCAAGTTATTCCTGTAGAGGAAGGGATATAAGCTATATCAGAGTAACACACCTGCATTCTGGTATAACTGCCTCCGCACTAGGGGGTGTACTGATAGCTATTTCAGTACAAAAATAATACCCTTAACCAAATTAGATTTGTACCAAGATAGCCATGTGATTCAGAAACTTCTTCCCTCCCATCCCCCATTCTAACTACATGTCGAACCTCTCTAATCCAGCATTCTCTGGTCTGGCGACATCCATGATCCAGCATGATTTTAGTTAGATGTCCACTTATCATGGATGTGGCCAAGTTTCCTGTGGTCCCATAAAGTTTGTTTACAGTCACCAGTCCTGGCTGAGTGTTCTGTGCTGATATTTAGCTCTAATTTACCTCTAAATGTCTTCTAAGAGCCCACTAAGCAGTGGGAGTGTTGGTAATGCTGCTAGACAATATTGACCTCCAATGGTCCAGCAAATACTCTGATTCAGAGGGTGCCAGACTAGAGAAGTTCAGCCTGTATAACTGGGGATTTTTTTTCTTTTTCCTAAATGTAATCTTTTTCCTAAATGTGATCTGCCTGCTAAGCACTGGCAGCATAACTTGTTTTTACCTCTGCTATATCATACTTTCAACAGAAGGAAGAAGTGATACATAAGTTAACAGTAACAAATAGGTCAACGATGGTATGGTGAGTCTGAAAGCATTTCCCATTTGGCTGTCAAGCATAGACTGTGGATTGCACAGCTAAGCTATTACAGGGCTTTTTTGAAGCTGTTTTACAGTATGCTACATAGAAACATATGCTTGCCTTGTTAAAACTCAAAGCTTAATTGGAAAAGCATGCCCCTTTGGTATTTGTAGTTTAAAATGTGGAAGGAGTCAGCAGCAAAGCTAGAGCAAGGTTTGCAAGTCTGATCCCACTCTGCTGAACGAAACAAACTGCCCATTCCAGATCTTCTGTTTGCAGATAGTGAAGTGGAGGCATTGTTGAACATTTAAGGTGCCAAGAGAATGGGTGCTGAGAGAGCTGTAGAATGACAAGTCATGGGGTAGTATTTGTAATATTAGTGCCAGTAGGCTATTACTGGGACACTGGAACACTGGCTTGTTCTTAGAAATAATCTCAGTTTTCCTCACAGAAATATATCAGAGCTGGCTAAAAATTAGGAGACTTTTACAAAATTAGACTTTTTAAAATTTGAAAATCATGGGACCATAGGGTTAGATGGGATCATAGGGTTAGATGCCAAGGTGCAGGATTTGTTGTGTCTAAATAATCCAAGACAGATGGCTATCCAACCTCATTTTGAAAATCTGTAGTGGGGCTTCCATGACCTCCGTAGGCAGTTTATTCCATTGTCCAACTATTCTTACTATTCAGGTTTTCCTGACATTTAATTGAACACTGTTATGCTATCATTTGAATCCTCTGCCACTCGTGCTATGGCAAGAGAATCATTTTTCTCCATGTATTTGAAGATCAGTATCATTTTCCTCCCTTCAACCTTCTCTTTTCCAAACTATACTTATCCATTTCCTTCAGCCTTTGCTCTTATGGCATGCATTATATCTCTTTGATCATCTTTGTCACTCGTCTCTGCATCCTTTTCACCACTACCTCTTTTTATATATAGTGGTGACCAACACTGGATGCAGTATTCCAGCTGAGACCTAACCAGTGTTGAGTAGATTGGTACCCTCACTGCCCTTGGCTTACATGCTAAGCTTCTATGAATGCCACCCAAAATTGCATTTTGCAGATTTTCAAGGCAAAAAATGTCAAATCTTGAAATTCAGAAAATATTGACCAGCTCTATATAATATCAAAAGAAAAAACAAAGTCTTAATTATTCCTAAATTCCTGTCTCCAGCTTCAAAAACCTTGGGATTTCTTTTAGTGAAATCCCCGACCCAGAATGGTTGGAATTCGGTCATTTCCTTCAAAGTCCGTTTCTTTTGAACTGTACAATAACTACTGTCCTTCTCCACTCTAGGGTCACTCTCTTCTATGAAGACTTCCTAACATGCCTTTCTAGTAGCTAACCCTTTTAAAATAGGCAGAAACCAACAGCTGTAACCCTAACCTGGCGGCTTTCCAGTTGGCTGCTGCATCTTCACCTCTTTCAGTCGGTGAGTATTCTTAGCTCTCATTATGTTTTTCTTCTTTCTTATTCTCAGGTACATGTCACATTGGCAGTGTTCATACAAGAGTTTTTAAAGAATTGGAAATTGAAGTGGATGTGCTACTTAAAAATATACAATCTTGCCTTTAAATCAGTTATCATCCCAGAAATCTGGAGGATAGCGAGAGTTTATACCTATCTTTAAAAATAGCACGGAGAAACATTTTTGTGAATATACAAAGCTCTCTGCCTTATTTCAGTGGAAAGATGGTTGGTTGCATTGATCATTACAATAAAGTTATAAAGCCCTCTGCTATCATCTTATCATTTTTATCTAACAAATTTGGCTTCTGTGAAGGAAAGCACTGTCTCTAATCTACTAGAATTCGTCTAGAATATCATTGAAACATTAGCTAATGAATAACCTGTTGACATAATTTATTTTAAAGAAAAATAAATTTGAAAAAGTCCCTCAATTTGTTGTTTAAGAAATCATAGATATGTGGTAGTCCTGTTATGGATTAAGAAATGAGAAAACAAAAACTCAGAATAAATGCTTAGATATCAGCATGGAGAAAGATTAACAATAGATCCAGTCGAAAAACCATCAACATTTCAGGGACATACAAAAATGTCCGGCGGAATGCAGTATCCCTCAAACCAGCTGCTACCCTGGGCACAGCTTCTGTGAGCCTGCAGTATTTACTGTCCTCCATTTACTTCATTTTATTTGACTGTGGACAACTGTATTCTGTTCAGCAATGCTCTGTCTGACACAAACTTCCTCCCCAGATCCATGCAGGAGGGCATAGTCTTTTCTTGTCAACAGTAGTTTTACTCTTTTATCATGAAAAGGATATGGGCTACTAAGGGCTAATAGGAAACTCTGTAATCAGCTCCCATGAAAACTCATGTTATTTATAGAAGCATGTGATTATATGGTCCCTTGCACAGTATAAACACCATAGGTGAGAGTAAGCTGGTGTGCCCCAGTGTGTAACTCTGGCAAGAACTGGCTGAGCTGTGACAAAAGCCAGCAGGGAGCTATTTAAACAGTTGTCAGGGACCTGGGCTGTGATAGGACAGTACCTGTAAGAAATTTAAGTTCCTTTCACCCCTGATAAACCCATGCCTAAAGCAACTATTAATTGGCAATTAGGAGTGAACCTTTACGATCTCCTTACAAAAGAGGGCCCATCGTTCCTCTCAGAATATTCATAGATTGCTTGAAACACTTCATATAAGCTATTTAAATAGTTATTAGGCCAGCGAAAGGGTGAGAATGAATTTACTTGTGTTTTCTTAAGAAAGGGCTAACCTGGCTTAGACACCTCCTTCCAGGAATGGATTTCCAGCTGTGAATCCTAATTAGAAGCAGATGTGTAAATCCCTTTGAGGGGCAGGACATAGACCACATCCTTCTAATCAGCATTTCCTATTAGCTTGCTTGGGCAGCATCCTGCTCCACATGCTGGTTTTGGGAAGTCTGTTTTAGGCACAAAATACAGGACTATGTAGCACTTTAAAGACTAACAAGATGGTTTATTAGATGATGAGCTTTCGTGGGCCAGATCCACTTCCTCAGATCAAATAGTGGAAGAAAATAGTCACAACCATATATACCAAAGGATATAATTTAAAAAAAATGAACACATATGAAAAGGACAAATCACATTTCAGAACAGAAGAGGGATGCAGGGGGGGCGGAAAGGAAGGTGAATGCCAGTGAGTTAATGATATTAGAGGTGGGGAAGGGTAGATGTCTGTGAGTTAATAGTATTAGAGGTGATAATTGGGGAAGCTATCTTTGTAATGGCTAAGATAGTTGGAGTCTTTGTTAAGTCCCCTGCGGAGAGTGTCGAATTTTAGCATGAATGCCAGTTCAGAGGATTCCCTTTCAAGTGCAGATTTGAATGTCTTCTGAAGTAGGATGCAGGTTAGCAGGTCATTCAGACAGTGTCCTTTCTGGCTGAAATGACAAGCAACTGTTTTTTCTTTGTGATCCTGTCTAATGTCTGTTTTATGGGCGTTGATTCTTTGGCGAAGTGTCTGAGAGGTTTGTCCATTGTACATAGCAGACGGACACTTTCGGCACATGATAGCATAGATTATATTACTGGAGGCGCAGGAATATGTATTCTTGATCTTATAACTCACTTGGTTAGGCCCAATAATGGTATCAGCAGAGTGAATATGTGGACAAAGCTGGCAGTGGGGTTTGTTGCAAGGGAAAGTACCAGGGTTGGTATTAGTGTGGTATGTCCTGTGGTTGTTGGTAAGAATCATCTTGAGATTAGGTGGTTGTCTATAGGAGACTATGGGTCTGTCTCCCAGAACTTCTTGGAGTTTAGTGTCCTGTTCCAGTATAGGTTGTAATCTATTGATAATGTGTTGGACAGGTTTAAGGTGGGAACTGTAGGTGATGACAAGTGGTGTTCTATTGTTGGTTTTCTTGGGTCTGTCTTGTAGTAGATGGTTCATAGGTATTTGTTTGGCTCTTTCAATTTGCTTTTTTATTTCTCCGGGTGGGTAGTTGAGGTTTATAAATGCTTGGTAGAGATCCTGAAGTTTCTGGTCTCTCTGTGGGATTAGAGCAGATGCGGTTGTATCGAAGGGCTTGGCTATAGATGATGGATCGTCTTATGATGATGTTTTAGGCACCTAACTCTCCCCATACACTGCAGAGGGAGCCTATGCACTGAGTGAAGGTCACAATCTCCAGTTAAGCAGCAGAGTGCCTAAACTGGCAGAGCAACTATTGGCAAAGTAACACCTAAGTCCCCTTTGCGAACCTAATTTTGCCATGTACCCAATTCCTGGCTCGGCAGATTATGTCTACACAGCATTTTGGAGTGAGCTTCCCAGTCCAGGTCAACAGTTTTGGACTAGTGGGCTCATTCTAGTGCTCTAAAATTAGACAGTGCTTATGTAGATCAGGCTGGAGCTTGAGGTCTGAAATTCTCCTCCCTCCCAGCTTCAGAGCCTGCTCCAGCTGCAATTTCAAAGTGACGTCTATACAGTTGTCTCAGAGCACTAGCGTTAGCCCTGCTAGCCCAAGTTTAGTCACCCGGGCTGGGAGGTTTGCTCCGCAATTATGTGAAGACTTAGTCATAGTGGGACACTTGCAGAATTCCACCCTGGAGCAGGATTAAAGGTCCAAGACTCCAGGTGGATGCACTCTTGTTATGTCTATTCTGCAATTAAAAACAGAATTTGTTGGTCTGAGCCCCATGAGCCCAAGGGTCTGTTTAATTGCTACATAGATATTTGGGCTCAGGCTGTAGCCCAAGCTCTGGGACTCCCACCTTACCGGATCCTACAGCCTGTGCCTAGATGTGTACACCACAGTTAAACAGCTTCTTAGCCCCAGCCTTGTGAAGTTGGGTCAACTGGCATGGGTTTTGAATTATAGTGTAGACATACCTTTAGGCTATGTCTACACTACACGTTTTTGCAGCAAAAAATATGCAAATGAGGGACTCAGCTGTGTAGCTGCTTCCATTTTGTGCAAAAACCCTGTTTTGCACAAGATCCTTATGCCTCTCCAGGATCCTTATGCCTCTTATACAAAAAGAAACGACAGAAAATATGCTAATGAAATTGTGACATGCTAATGAGTCCCCCATTAGCATATTTTCTGCTGCAAAAACATATAGTGTAGACAAAGCCTTAGAGATCAGAAAGGGGACAGAGCCATTTTTACATTGGTAGAGCTAGCCTCATAATCAGGATAACATGCTTAAGTACTTCCCTGAATGATGGAAGAAAGGGCAGTGGGGGAGCACATTTTATGAGCTAGTAACTTCCTTTTAAAATCAGGTTTGTTGTGTATAGCTAATTCACAAAATGTGGTAATCCCCAATGAGTTGCCTGACCTTTTGTATTAAGGGCTGAGGTTCTAAGATATAAAATATAACCTATAGAATACTAACTGGGTAATTAGCAGAAATTCTGAGCTATAGTTATATTTGTCAGCATTCCAGTTATAATTGTCATCTTTTGAAGTATTCCCTTGTCTAAAAGTATTTTTACATATTAATATTTACATATTAAACAAGCTTTAAATTTTGTTAGTGGGTTAATTGGTAAGATGTTTTTACAGATTCCAGACCCATAGTCTCCTATAGACAACTACCTAACCTCAAGATGATTCTTACCAACAACCACAGGACATACCACACTAATACCAACCCTGCTACCTTCCCTTGCAACAAACCCCGTTGCCAGCTTTGTCCACATATTCATTCTGCTGATACCATTATTGGACCTAACCAAGTTAATTATAAGATCAAGAACACATATTCCTGCGCATCCAGAAATATAATTTATGCTATCATGTGCCGAAAGTGTCCGTCTGCTATGTACAATGGACAAACATCTCAGACACTTCGCCAAAGGATTAATGCCCACAAAACAGATATCAGACAAGATCACAAAGAAAAAACAGTTTCTTGCCATTTTAACCAGAAAGGACACTCTCTCAATGACTTAACCACCTGCATTCTGCTACAAAGACCTTTTACATCTGCACTTGAAAGGGAATCCTCTGAACTGTCATTCATGTTAAAATTTGACACTCTTCAAGAAGGAATGAACAAACACTCAAACTATCTTACCCATTACCAAGATAGCTTCCCCAATTATCACCTCTAATACCATTAGCTCACAAACATCCCACTCTCCCCACCTCTAATATAATCAATTCACAGACACTTACCTTCCTTCCTTCCCCTCCCCCATCGCCCTCCTGTTCTGAAATGTGATTTGTCCTTTTCATATGTGTTCATTTTTTTAAATTGTATCCTTTGATATATATGGTTGTGACTATTTTCTTCCACTATTTGATCTGAGGAAGTGGGTCTGGCCCACAAAAGCTCATCATCTAATAAACCATCTTGTTAGTCTTTAAAGTGCTACATTGTCCTGCATTTTGCTTCAGCTACCCCAGACTAACACGGCTACATTTCTATCATTATATGCTCTGCTTCTCCTTCTCTAAGATATCCTGACTTTACTTCCCAGTGCTAAGATCTTGGCTTCCTAAGTGGGTTTTTGATTGAAAGCAAAAGGTTATTTTGACATCACAAAATAACACTAGCTGTATCCAGTAACAAGCCCGAATTCTAATGCTTTATCTTTTTTTCCCCCTGTGCACATTTCCACTTCATTATCTCAGCAGTACAGTGCATGAGTCATTTTGTGGAGTTTTTTTTTACAACATCTTTCTAATATTCTGACAAACATTATGTGAGAAAAGTAAAATGAGAAAAGTTTATGTAATGGTAGCAGAGAAACCTGCTTCATTATGTCCTATTTTAGCATAGCCAAAAAATTAATTTTGGAGAAGAAAAAGAATATTAGTAGTTTAGTTCTTGAAAGCTGGATTAAGGAATGAGCAAATAATGAATCTTTGCCCTGTTACATCAGAGACAAAGTATAACTAGAGAGCTAAACCACTTACACATTAGACATCTGCAATAATGATAGTAGGTATTAGATAACTAAACCACTTTGCTGCCAGAAATGCTTAATCTTTGGGCCAGAGACACTATTTTGTAGAGCATGCAGCAAAATAGTTATTTTCATAGCTTATTGTTAGTTTTCTGGAAAATCCATCCATATATAGAAATGGCACAGCTGTAGAGGTCACCTCATGCTAATCAATGATATCTGAGTTTTCACACTAAAATAAGAGGCGAATGGACTGTTTACAGGAAATATTAATCAAATTTAGCTCCTGTATGTTTTCCTAATTGCCTGTAAACATTTTGTTCATTGTTCAAAATTAATCAGAAAATATTTCATGTACCCAGAACACAGCTTAAGGTTTGATTGCCCATGTGCTATTTGCTACAGTATTGCTTAGAAGATTTAATAGTCTCATTTCAAGGGATGATAATTGGACACACAGACAGTGTGGTTAGTGTATTCTTTTCCAAATTTGATGAGCATAACTCCTAGATTCAGGATCTGGTGCAAAGTGGCTGGTTTTGTGTGTAAAAAAATTAATTGTAACTTAACATTCACAAGACTTTTTTAAAAGATCACAACCTGAAGTTAGCCCTCAAGTCCATGTATAGAATCTTAAATAAGTGACCTGATTTTTCAAAAACAGTTGACATTGATCACCTCCCATTGATGAGAATGGAACTCCTCTTCTAAATTACAAACAAGGCTTAACTAACATGTATCTGAACATTCTAACTGACCTGTGATTCCAGGTCTGCAACCTTAAGTTTGCGGGAAACAGCTCTCTGTCTGGAAACATTTCAGACAAAGCATAACTTATTATTTATTATCATTTGATTTATTAATATATATATTAAAGAAGGGTCTGCAAGGGATGAAGGCCTCATTATGCTGGACACAGTGCACATGCATAACCATAAACAACCCTTGGTCCAAAGTGTTTACAATCTTGTCTACTTCAAGATTCATTGACAAAAACTTTGAACTTTTTCATTCCTCTGAAAAAGATCATTTGGCCAATGAAAGTGGCTGGGTTTGTGTGTAAACCCATGGCTGAAATAACAGCATTATCTATTGAAAAAATTACCCCTGTATTTTGGATGCCATATTTCCTATAGCAAGGACAATTCTTGCTAGTGTTTTATTCTGATCGTGCAGTGTAGAGTATGAACTATATGCATAATCACCGAATAACATGATCAGGATTTTTCAGAGGAGCCCATTTTCTATGGAGTATTTATAAAGTGCTGTGTAGCTCAGAATCATGTTATTGCTCCTGGTTTAGGAAAAGAGACAGGGATTTTTATTTCACAGAAGATTAATATTTAGTCCCAAGGAAGAGACTGTTTATATTTAGATCATTGTTCACAACCCATTTTGTTGATTTTGTTCCACAGTGATTGCCTTAGTTTTTTTAATAAATAGTGCCCAGTGAAATAGTACATGCAGATATCTAGGAATATAATTAATTCAATCGTATTAATTGCTTATAGATAGTGATATGACATAATTTCTTCTAGAAATTTGCATTTAGTCTTTCTTCACTGTATTAAAAATGGTAAAAAGTAGAGGAATTCTTCATAAAAAAATCAGGGAATAACTAATATATATTATATTAGAGGGAAATTCTGTCTTTGATTGTCCTTGTACTGTGCCCATTGACTTCACCGGGAGCCTCACCACACATGTATATCCCAAGGAAGAAATTCTACACTTGTGCAGTTTAGAAGCACCTCCAATCTCTTTTAGGGGGCTTTTAATCATTCTGTTTCAAAGTGTTTGCAAAGATAATCAACATAAATTTCTCATTTTTCAGTTGGGGAAACTGAGGTACAAAGAAGGGCCATGACTTGCTTGATCTTACCCAACAGGTCAGTGGCAGAGCTCAGATTATTATGCAGATCTTCTGGGTCCCAGGCCAGTGCTCAATCACGAGGCTACATTGATTGCAGCCATAAAAGCAACCAACTACACAGATAACTTTTTTCTATTATAATATTGGGTGGGGGGAGGGGAAGAGATTTAGAGGTGCATTCTGTTAACAGACATTCAGAATATCTGCAACAAGGATTAGGACATATAATGCAGAATAGCCACAGAAAAGCTGTTCTTGGCCTAGTGCCAACTGCTGAGAGTTCACAATCGTTATTGATTATTATTCCGTTAATGATTTGCACGGACAGCCAGTATTCTGGCATTTCTGAATTTTTGTTGTCATTGCTTGACTTTGTAACCTATAACTTTCTTTTCAGATAGGTCGGGCTTTGTGTTTTGTTTCTTGTTTTTTGACTAGAATTACACTGAATGTCTTTTAATGCAATTTAGCAGCTGGAAACAAGGAAAGCCCAGCAGCCTATGACAAGCCTGCTCTCTGCAGACTTCCAGTAAGTGCTCTCTAGACTGCAGTTTAAGGCCTGCTGATTTATGGGATACTAGCAATATTGGATAATGGGTCATTTATAGGACACTACCACTCTATGTTACGTGAGGCAGACAGAATCTGTGGAATCCTGAACCTTAGATTCTGCATTTGCAAGTACATATATCCAGTGTTCCCTCTAAGCTGCATGGCAGCGCAATTGTACAGGTGATTAATCAGCCCTGCCCACTCAGTCAGCTCCCTTCAGGGAACTCTGAGCCTCTGACTGGGTGGGGCTGATTAATCACCCGTGAAACTGTGCTGCCCTGCAGCTTAGAGGGAACCCTGCATATAACCTATTAATGCTTGGGTTCTCAAATGTTTTGGAAATAAAAGTGGCCTTGAGTGTTTCCTTCAGACTCTTTCAATGAGCTCTCCACACTGGGCCCAGACAAGACTTACTGATACTCAGATCTGCTACACTGGACTGGAGTCCACCTTCAGAGTTCCACAAACTGAAATGGGCTATCTGCGGTCTTACCTCTCTGAGCCATCTCTCTGGTTGCAGCTCCCGCCAAAACATACATATTCCTCATCATGTTCAAATGGGTCCTTTTGTTTCCTGTCTCACTGGCTTTGAGGATACTATTGTCATATTATGTGGATTATAGTATTTCTTAAACAGAAGATATTTTATTAAAGAAAATGACTGTGCCCACAGGAATAAATGGGCTTCCTTAGCTTAATTCCAGCTTTGTCCTCTACATTGACCAGGGGGACCTCTCCCCTGATTCTGTCTGGGATGTTATAGTCCAGAGAGTCATTTAGTGGATGAACAATAGATTCCAAAGAGTATGCCATTAAAATATCACCCCTAGAATACTAATTATTTTTTAATTAGGC
The DNA here is from genome assembly GCF_052426305.1 of Pelodiscus sinensis. Taxonomy (NCBI): domain Eukaryota; kingdom Metazoa; phylum Chordata; order Testudines; family Trionychidae; genus Pelodiscus; species Pelodiscus sinensis. The sequence goes on along the minus strand of NC_143055.1, from coordinate 21,843,768 downwards.
CATTTGTTATGTATTTTTGTCCTATCCTCCTCTTAGGGACTTATACTACATCCATAGGATATGAGGTTTGGCAAGTTTTCCAGGCCACCATTGACAAGCTATTCATCCAGGAGCATAGGTACTGTAAGGCATTTATACAGAAAATACATAAATTCAAAAGGACCACAAATGTATGCACTGGATGTGAAATTCAGCTATCACATGGACTTTTATCCTCAGTAAAGTAAAGCTGAGCTCATGGGTAGCTGCTTATCTTGCAAGTTTTGCCTTGTTTTGGTAAAACAATAGGAATGAGATGTTCTTCTGTAATTTCTGTAACTTGCTGCTGTTTTTTTAACTTCAAAGGAGACATCCATGACCCTCATACCTTGGTGCAAAGAGACACTTTCCTCTTTCTCACTGTTTTAGATTATTTCTTTCCCCAACTCTCATTTGCTCCCTCTTGTGAGGAGAAGTAGAGTGGACATAGGGTCTACCACTGAAGAATTCATGCATGAGTGGAGAATTTTGAGAGGTTAATAACATTCTATCTGAAGTAGTAATAAACACATATATTGAAATCTTTCCACTTACGCAGGGGTTACAATAAACCAGATCTATGGTTCTAAAAGAAAAACAATTGGGAACAATTTTTTTACCAATATCCCAAACTGTTTTCTTCTTCCTTATGCTACAGCAATTATTTTACCCATGGATTTGGGCAAAACCCCAAAATCATAGAACAAAGCTCCAAATTATAAAATAAAAAATTACACAGAAGTATGCAAATAAAAAAATATAAGCAACTCAAACAATAGAAACATGTCAGTTGTTAGACACTTCCCGCAGGAAATCAAAACATAAATGTTATGTTAGGTGGCAAACTTTTCAATAGAAAATGTTAATCTTTGGGTAGTTGAGTGAATAAGGCACTGAAGTAGGAATGAGGAGACCTTGCTTCTGGGATGAGCTCAGACATTGAGCCGATGTAAGACCGTGGGCAATTCCCTCATGGTAGAGACTTTTCTGATTTTTCCAGAATAATGGAGCCTGTTTGGATCTTTGTGCACTACCACAATGTAAACATTTATGAGATGCACATTTACCATAGTATCTGAGGGCCTTCCCTGCTTTAGCCTAACAACACTCTTAGGAGGCAGATATTATCCCCGTTTACAGAAATGAGGCACTGAGAGACTTGTCCAGGGTGACAGATTTGAACCCTGGCCTGCTAAAACCTAGACTAGTGTCCTAATCACTGATATTGCCTTCCTCTCTATTGCTAGTACTCACCTCTATTAATATTTCACTTTTCATTACCTTCCCACCCACTGGCCTTAGTGCCTCTTATCTATTTAGATTTGATGTGCTTCAGAATAGGGATTATCTCTCATTATGGGTATGTCTAGATCACATGCGTCTGCCGACAGAGGCATGTAAAGTAGGCTACCTGACATAGTCAGTGAAGCCAGGATTTAAATATCCCCGGCTTCATTAAAATAAAAATGGCCGTCACGCTGTGCCGGCTTAGCTGATCATCGGCACAGTGTGCAAGTCAAGATGCAGATTGATTGACAAGGGAAGACTTTGTCGACTGCTCCTGTAAACCTCATTTCACGAGGCATAAGGGACCGGTCGACAAAGGCTGCCCTTGTCAACCAATCTGCGTCTTGACTCGCACACTGTGCCAACGATCAGCTGAGTTGGCCCAGCATGGCGGCCATTTTTATTTTAATGAAGCCGGGGATATTTAAATCCCAGCTTCACTGACTATGTCAGGTAGCCTATTTCACATACCTCTGTCGGCAGACGCATGTAATCTAGACATACCCTATGTGTCTGTACAATGCCTAGTACAATGGAGCCCTGATCTTAGTTACTGCCTTTAAGTGCTCTGTAATATTAATAATAGTAATAAATCCTGACCTTTTATCATAAAAGAGAACCCAGGAAAAAAATTAACTATGTAATTATGTGGAAAGGATTTTACAAAACTACTATGAATTAACCCAAATAGGCAATTCATGTAATCAGTTTTTAATAAGAACTTCTGATTGGTTTACAAGGCGTGTTGCACTCAATAACCAATGGCATTATGTGGCATTATGAAATGAGCAGCAATGGGATATTTATAACAAAATAGGAAAGAAGAAACCCTGCAAGCCTGTAAATACAAATCCAAAACCATAAGTGAGAGGGAAAACAGTGTAGAATCATTTTACAAAAAACTGAAGTTTATAAAAGCAAAATGGATAACACGGCAATTGAAAACAAAGAAGGAAGAGGGATGCTAAACAAAACTGGATGAAAATCACTCTCCAAATAATTGACAGTCAGAATGGAAAGAAGTTGCATATGTAATCCTGTACATGCAACTAAACATAATGGGTCAGATGCTCAGCTGATGTAAATCAGCATAGGTCTGCTAATGGCAATAATGGTGTGGTGATTTACACACACAGGATCTGACCCCAAAAGTACAATTAAAATGTATGACAAGGTGTTGAAGATATAGCGTGCAAGTTGTCAGAGTAAATTTAAAAACATGCCTTGTCTCATTTTCTCACTCAATTTCCTGCCAAAGATAGAATATATCAGGGTAAAAAGCAGGGTTTTTTCTTTGTGCAGTTGTTACCAAACATTTGCTCAAACCTAGAACAAGACAAGCTTCACAACAGCACAGTCACTTGCTTTGAACTGGCTACAAGTATTCTCCGATCTCTGACCACTCACCACAGAGCTCATCAGGCATTTCACAATTGTGAAGACCTTCCCCCCACATCCTCATCGAATATCCTGGTACCTGCTAACCAAATGGCCCAACCACAACTACTGCTTAGAGCTGTTTCTATCCCTGTACACTTTGTACACTTCTACCTACTGAGCGTCATCTACTCTGTCTTTGCTGTTTCCTTCTATTACTCTGCACGTCACTCCAAAACAATCCACTTCCCGTTGGCTGGTTCCTGACCTAACTTGCTGGATTAGAAACAGGAAGCAAAGATAGGGTCGTGTGGGGAGGGGCTGGAGTCAGGATATAATGAAATGGTTTAGGAACTGAGAAGCCAGTTGCGCTGAATTTGGTCCCCATATTAGTAACCAAACATCCAAAACTTCCATTGTCACCAAAATAATGTCACCTTCACAAACTCTCTTTGCATCCTAACATCAAAGGTTTGGTAAGGATAAAAGGCTTTCCTAAGGATGAAAGAAATATTTAATCATCAACAGCCGACCTAAGCGATTATATGGTAGAAACCATGTGGGCATATTGACTGAAAAAACCAAGCACTTAAAATTGCTTTCTGTAGAGTTTAAGCAATTCTTCCTCATTGCTTCTGCTGCCGAGAGCTGCCCATATCTGTGATGAATTTAAACCGACAGGTGTTTGCTTTGGTTTTTCAGTTCACACTCTGGTATTTATAGTGTGACTGTGAGACTAGTGATATTTCGTTCAAGATACTTCATCTGTTAAAGTTTTATAGACAGTTTTCAAGGTACTAATTTCTCTAGGCTGCTGTATTTTCAATTTCACAATGAAAGTCCTTATGATACATAACCTCTCTCATGCCTACAGTATCTACTCTGGATCATGTCTGATGGTGCCTTACTACCTACGTTACAATGGTAAATTAGGAGCAATCCCCTGGCTCTGATGAGATTTGCCCCTCTTACTACAGGATGAAGCACTGTATGACTCCACTTTGGTGGTTGAGTCTATAGTTGGCTCAGCCATCTGACTGGAGTGGCAGGGTAAGAATTTTAGCTGAGCTTAGAAAATGAAAATGTGGTATGGAGATCAGGGTCGGGCTGCTAACCTTTAAATGTACAAGCTTTGCGCTATCTTAAGATTGAGCTATAACTCTACTGCAGACTCTTAATGAACTATAGGAACCCTTGGGATTCATGTCCTGAACATGTCTGCAAATACCAGGAAAGACCCTAGTGTACTTTATTGACTCTACTATCATTAGACCAGCTGCTGAGTCTACACTGTTTTTATCCAGCCCCCATTCAGGCAACTCCCATGCAACTTAATTTCTGTAAAACCTATGAGTTTGCTAGTACACATTGTCTGAAGCATTTTCTATGTTATACATGAGACAGGGGTTCTGTGGAACGTGGCTTATTTTTGGGTCAAATTCTGTTTGTAATGACCACCCTATAAATGTGGAATCAGTGAAACATGCTTACTCCAAAGTTTCATTGGCTTGACTAAGAGCTGAAGAGGCTCATCAATGTACAGACGGAGAGTCTATATTACATGAGATAGGTGCACAATAAATGCAGATAAGGATTGGACGATCCCTGTCTTATTTAATGTCCAAGTTGAATGACATGCAGTGAATTTAAGAAGGGTCCTCTCTTTGCAAAATGAGGATAAAAAGATATTGCCCAGCTCTTTCTTTCATTATGTACCCTCCAACCTACACATTTAATAAAGCAGAAAATATGAAGTAATTTCATGTAATTCTATAATTGTGGACTGCCTTGTGATTCACATCAAAGGAATGTAATTTTTTTACATATAATCATAGAATTGTAGGACTGCAATGGACCTCAAGAAGTCATGCACTCTACATGGTTAGACATCTACCTGTAATTCAGTTCCCTCTCCCAACTTAGTTATTTTTAGTTAATTATTTGTGAAGTAGCAACAATGAGGTTAAAATCAAGATAATCACTGTCCTGATGACCTTCCAGTCTAAGGCATTAACTCGACAGATACCTAAAAATTAACTTCAGTGAATACAAATTACCATGCACATAAATGTTTGTGGGATCAGGTGTTGACAAATAGTGGGCACTGCAAAAGAAGTGAGTCTTACAGAACTATTTAAATGCATACAGGAAGAAGGGCTGATAAACTTCTGAGTTCTTTTTTTGGAAATAAAAAGAAAAGAAAAATCTTATAGACTATTAGCAGCAATTAGCTGGGATTTGATATGCTGCCATAAAACATAATAATTCCTTTACTAGCAAGGTCAGGTGTGGTCCAGTCTCCCATTTTTGTGTTACACAATTGGAAGGAAGAATGAATGTGCATGCCTCCATTTTCTGCTCTAAAAATATTTCTAAAACTCAGTGACTTTCGTTAATGATACATTAATTTTTAGCAGCAATTGATAATCTGTCATCTTGACTTGTTATATTAAGATTCCATTAAGCAACATAAAAAGGCCTTTTTATATTAAGTTTCTATTAAGCAACATAATAGGCCTTAAACAATTTCTCTCCTTCTTTGGGTCTTAGAATCATAGAATAATAGGACTGGAAGGGACCTCGAGAGGTCATCGAGTCCAGCCCCCCGCCCTCAAGGCAGGACCAAGCTCCACCTACACCATCCCTGACAGATGTCTATCTAACCTGTTCTTAAATATCTCCAGAGAGGGAGATTCCACCACCTCCCTTGGCAATTTATTTCAATATTTGACCACCCTGACAGTTAGGAATTTTTTCCTAATGTCCAATCTAAACCTCCCCTGCTGCACTTTAAGCCCATTACTCCTTGTCCTGTCCTCAGAAACCAAGAGGAACAAATTTTCTCCTTCCTCCTTGTGACACCCTTTTAGATATTTGAAAACCGCTATCATGTCCCCCCTTAATCTTCTTTTTTCCAAACTAAACAAGCCCAGTTCATAAAGCCTGGCTTCATAGGTCATGTTCTCTAGACCTTTAATCATTCTTGTCGCTCTTCTCTGTACCCTTTCCAATTTCTCCACATCTTTCTTGAAATGTGGCGCACAGAACTGGACACAGTACTCCAGCTGAGGCCTAACTAGTGCAGAGTAGAGCGGCAGAATGACTTCACGAGTTTTGCTTACAACACACCTGTTGATACAACCTAGAATCATATTTGCTTTTTTTGCAACAGCATCACACTGTTGACTCATATTCAACTTGTGGTCCACTATGACCCCTAGATCCCTTATTTTTGTACACAACATACCAACAGCCTGTATGCTTTAACAGTAGGCTTCCTACTGGAGCACCATGAAGGCAGCTTTAGTGATACAAAAGATGATCACAAATTGCTGCTTTCCAGTTTAATGACACAGCTTGAGTAGCTATAGTGGCACTAAAATGGCTCCAGCTTGTGCCGAAAGCTGCAGGCCACTGTGAGCACATCATCCCTGTACTCTGAGATGTGTAGGGTTCCCTTTCTGCTTCCATTCCTGGTTGCAAGCCTTGGTCCTTGTCTTTAAATAACTGATTATCGGAGCTGGTCAAAGATGGGATGGCATTTTATTGAAAATGTTCACAAAAACATTTGTCTTCTTTTGGCCAAAATGTCCCTGCTAGATAGATTTAGTTTACCTGAGAAGTGCTTAAGTCCTACTCTGATGTACACTCTGGGAAAGATAATACCAGGGTTCCTAGATTCCTCATTCCAGCACTAATGGCTTGGCTATGCAAGCTATGATTTATTGTAAAAAGCGGATGATTTACTAAGAATAACTATCAAGAGAATCAAAGAATCAAGAGTTAGAGTAGAAAAAGACATTGGTCCTCTCGTCCAGCCCTTGCCGATATAGAATTGTTCTCCTTAATATTCAGATTGGTGCATTGTGTAATCTATTTTTTGTTTTCTTTCTCCCCCCCCCCCCCCCACTTTCCCTGGTAAGGTACCCAGTAATGGATTTTTACAGCTTCCTTTGGGAGACAGTTTGACAGTATAATAAATCTCAGTGTCAAGGTATTTTTCATGATATTCAGCCTAAGTATTTCCCTTTCCTTTATTCCTATTTATATCATCTTACAGTACCATAAATAATTGTCTTCTCCACTGGAACCATACTCTACTCCATTTACTCACTGAACAAAGGACTTTTTTGCTTTAGGGAGCTGAAAACTTTTTCTCAAGTTTTCAATGAAACACTCAAAAGGCCAAGCAACAAAAAAATTTCAAGTCAACACAAAAGAATAAAAAAACCCTGAACATTTTGTGTTGGAACTCAAAATGAAAATTTGTTTCAACTTGGCCATGTTGGGTGTTTGTTTCAAATATCTCTTTTTTTGGTGATATTTTTAATTGGTTATTTTGAACAGAAAATAACACATATCTAACTAAAAAAATATTTTCAACCAAAACCTTTCCCTGATTTTGACCCATAGGCAGCAAATAGATTTTAGGACACACAAAGAATCTGCTTTTACAAATATGGCTAAATGTGACCCATAGGTGCTCCCTCACATGTAAATATCTGGGTTTGGAGTTATTTCCCCCTGTAGTTATTAAATTTAATAGATGAATCTCACTTTCTTATATTTCACCTGAGTTTCTAAACTTTAAGGAGACTTCATAGTATATATCAGTGATGAAGGTAAAAAAAAGGTAACATGATATAGCAGATTTATTAAAAAGATTCTTAATGTTTTTGTTCCTTGTCACAGGCTTTTTTGCCTTAGACTTCATTTTAGCAAAGCTTATTTAAAATAATTTGATACATAGGATTGTCTTATGTGTGCATGACTACTATGAAGAATTCAAGCAATGAGTTTAATAGGCATTACCCAAGTGGAAAAATATAAGCTGATTCCACCACAGTTTTAAAATGTAAATGTGGTCTAATTTTCTCCAGGAGCTTAAAGCAACTTTGCGTATCTATCCTCATCCATCTATGCATCTTTTTCTGAGAGTGTTTCCAAATGATATTGCTAGCTCCACTAACCAACAGTCATATTCTCCATGTTTTTTCATTCTTTCTATTATATTATACTACTTATAATTTAGCATTCTGACCCATTCTGTTCAGATGCCATCATGCCTTTGTCTTCTATATTTTCAACCACATTCTCTCTGTAAAGCTAACTTCAATAGAATTTTCATACACTGTTAAAGTCCTAGTCATCCATCAATCATTCCATCACCATTTATGTTTTTAACTAAAATGTCTTAAAAGTCTTAAGTCATCTGTCATTTCTCTCATTCTCCTTTATTTTTTTCTATTCTTATCCTTCTTTCATTCTTTATCTCTTGAATATTTATAGTTTATATATTATGCCTGACATGTCCTAAATTTATTCTCTTTATCTTTTCCCCCCTATATCCATTATGTACTATGCCCAAATAGGGAAGTAGATAGTGGAGCACATGGTTAGGATAACTCTGAGTCATGCTGCAAAGAAGCAGGAGATTTTGGTGCAGAAGTTAGTGGTTTAGGCACAAATCTAGGACTTGGGTGACCTGTGTCCCAGCTCCACCATAGACTTCTTAGGTAACCTTGGGCAAGTAACCTAGCTCCTCTGTGCCTCAGTTTGCTGTCAGTAAAATGAGGATAACAGCATGGAGCTGCTTAGATATTACAGTAGAGGTCCTGCAAGGACAGCTCAAGGAGGGACAGGATCTCCGGTCCGGACCAGGAGGGTGTGTGCCTCTTGGTCCCTCTTGGTGGGTTCTGCGTCCCCTGGAGCTCCTCCCTGTGAGGACCAGGAAGGTTGTGGGAGACTTGTGGCTCGGACATAGCTCTTAATGCCGGTGGCAGGAAGATCCATACTGTCAGGGTTCTACTCTCAGGCCAACTTCCTGCCACAAGGCTTGTCCAGGGTGCCTGCAGCTTTAAGAGGGGCCAGGAGACGGGAACTATTGAGTTGTGATTACTTTGGATGGAGTGGCCAGCAGGGCACCAGTGTTATTTCCTGGAGGCCTCTTCTTCCAAAAGAAAACCCTCCTCCCCAGCCACACACACTTTTTTCCAAAAGAGCTCTTTCAGAAAAAGGCTTCTTCCTTGTAGAAAGAGGTGTACCAATGTCAGAAAAAACCTCTGTTCTTTTCATTTACTTTCAGAAGAACACAATTGCAGTGTGGATTTTCCACAAGTTTTGTTGGAAAAATGTTTCTTCTTCTTGCAGAGTCCCTTTGCCCTTCACCCGGAACCCCCTAAGAAGCAATTGTTCATCCATTATGCCCCACACAGATCCCTCTCAAACCAAATGTGGATTCCCTCACATTAAGCCCCTGAACACCAGGATCCTGCTGGGCAGAGCCTGCCTCCTCACACTTAGTGTACCTGGGATGAAGGAGAAGGTCCTTGCAGTGTTTCTAGGGCAAGTACTGTATCAGTATTGGGTGCAGCCTCTCTGCTGAATCCCTGTCTCCCACTGGGAGCTGCGTGGTTATCTCCCACCTCTGTGCTGCCAGTGTCCTGTTCTCTGCACTGCCATGCTGGAGTCTCCTCATTTATTTACTAGAGGATTTATCTGGCAGTGCTCAGGTCCTTATCTGACGTATTTTTTTGTTTTTCTTCATTTAAATCATTGCTCTGGGGTGAAGATGAGGGGTTCAGTAGCAGGTTGCTTGGGGAGAGAGGACAATTCCAGCCCTCTGTCACTGCAGCATCTTGGAACTAGGTGAGAAGTGTCTGTCCATGGCAGCCAGGTTGGGGACAGACAGACACACAAACTCTTTGAAATATATGTAGATAACTGTCTATTTACCCACCTCTGCCCCCTGCTGCACCTATAGTTGTCCTGACCCCATCTCTGGCCCCTTGCTGCCCTCTCTGTGATCGTACACTATAAACATCCATGCGAGCAGACCTCTCCCTTTCTCTCTTGATGAGAAACAATTGCATTCCAGGCACATCCCATTGTCCTGGAACAACCAAATCCCTGACCTTTCTTTAAATTATGATAAGAGGAAGCTCCATACCAAAATTGGTGGTACTAGCTCTTACCGTTTAGGAATTCTTGAACAAACAGACTCACAGACAGAGGGATGGACTGACAGATGGACACACAAACTCTCTCAAATATATAGTAGATTTCAGAAGGTGGAGAGAGCTACTACAGGAAAGGCTGTTCTAGATTTAATTTTAACAAGGAAGGGACTGGCTGACATTGAAAGGAAATGCAGCTTGGGTAAAAGTGATCATGGCATGGTAGCTGTTCATGAGTCTAAAAAATTTAGGAGGGAAATAGCCCAATAAAGATTTCAAGAAGTGTAGTAAACTCAGGGAGATGGAGAGTAAGATCTCATGGGAAGCAAATCTAAAGGGGAAAACAGTTTAAGAGAACTGGCAGTTTTTCCAAAGAGACATTATTAAGGGCACAACATTAAATTGTACCAAAGCATAGGAAAATAGGAAATGTGGCCAGAGACAACTCAGACTTACCCAGGAGAACTTTGATGACCTGAAACTCAAAATAAAACTCCTACAAAAAGGGAAAACTAAGTCAAATTACAAAGGATAAATATAAACAAATAGCCTAAGTATGTGGGGACAGAATTAGAAAAAAAAACAAGGCATAAAATGAGATTACACTAGCTGGATACAGGGGGGTAAGAAGAACACATTCTAGAACTACATTAGAAGCAAGAGGAAGACAAAGGGCAGGATACACCCCATTACTCAATCAGGGGGCAGGACAAATAACAGAAAACATGGAAATGGCAGAAGAGCTAAATGACATTTTTGTTTGTTTTCACCAAAAATTTCTGGAGCAATTGGACATCTAATTGAATGAATGCCAGTGAAAATTAGGTAGGATCAGGGGCTAAAAGAAATTATTAAAAAGAAAGAAATTATTAAAAATTATTTGGGCCATCAGTACGCTACAGAGTTAAGTTATGTCATAGATCATAATAACATCACCTGAGCATGTTCACACAATTCTCTTTGTGCCAATGGAAGCTGTCCACAATTGGTGCTCTAGCACTGAAAGAGAACAGTGCACTATGGCTCGCTATTACCACATTCTATTGCTAAGAGTTTTAGGAAGGAGCACAGTCCATCATGAGTATAGGCTCTCTGCACCATGATGCATTTTTCTCTGCTCCATAACTCTAAGGACTTTTATTTGCATTTCACTGTTTTACAACTGTCCCTGTAAACTTTGCACATACTATCTCTGCCTGAAATCATGGATTCTACATAACTCCCCTATCTTGTGATGAGTGTTATCCAGGGCTGGAGTAAAATTTTGTGGGCCCAGTGCCAAATATATTTGTGGGCCCTCATATAGTCATTGTTGTTTCCTTCTGGGTGTGGGCCTGCTGTGGCAGTGCTGGTACTGAATCTCAGACATTTTTCATTTTGATCACACATCTTTGCATTACTGTATGTAAAGCCATACTAAGTTAACAGAACTATGTAGTGTAGGCAAGGACTCAGATTAAATATATACCAGAATACTCCAGAAGATGACTGAGGAGACATCTGAGTCAATAGCAATTATCTTTGAAGAGTCGTGAAAATGGGTGAAATTTCAGAGGACTGGAAAAGGACAAATATAGTGCCAATCTAGAAAAAAAGGGAATAAGGCAAATCTGAGAATACAAACTAGTCACTTTAAATTCAGAAACCAGAAAGATAATGGAGCAAATAATTAAGAAATAATTTTGCAGACAGCTAGATATTAATGTGGTAAGTAACACAGTAAAGTAACTGATAGCATGGATTTGTCAAGAACAAATCATGTCAAACCTATTAATAGCTTTCTTTGACAGTGTAATAAGCCTTGCGGATGGGAGGAAGTGGTAGATGTGATATATGAGATTGCCTGATCATTATCTGTTCGGTTCACTCCCTCTGAGGTACCTGGCATTGGCCACTGTAGGCAGACAGGATACTGGGCTGGATGGACCTTTAGTCTGACTCAGTATGGCCATTCTTATATATCTTCAACTGAGTAAGGGCACAGCAATCTCATATGACCCCATTAAAAACTAGGAGGAAAAATCCCTAGAAGGAGCTATTATATGGTAGTGCATATCAAGTGGAGTTCCAAAAAGATCAGTTCTGGGTCCAGCTCTATTCAATATCTTCATTAATGATTTAGATAATGACATAGAGAGCACACCTAGGAGTTTATAGTTTAAATTGATCTGCACAAACTAAAGAAATGGTATAAGGTAAACAGGATGAAATTCACTAAGGACAAATTCAAAGTATTCCACATATGAAAGGAACAATTTGTTACACATATACAAAATGGGAAATGACTACCAAGAAAGGAGTGCTGCCGAAAGGGATCAGGGGGTCGTAGCAGATTGCAAGTTGTTGCAAAAAAAATCAAACATCAATTGGGGATGTTTTAGCTGGAATGTTGCAAGCAAAATATGAGAAGTAATTCTTCCACTCTATTCTGCACTGATTAGGTCTCGTCTGGAATATTGTGTCCATTACCGGGTGTCATATTTCAGGAAAGATGTGGATAAACTGGAGAAAGTCCAGAAAAGAGCAACAAAAATTATTAAAGGTCTAGAAAACATGATCTGTGAGGAAAGATTGGGAAAAAAGGGTTTGTTTAGTCTGAAGAAGAGAAGACTGAAAGGAAAAATAAGAATTTTCAAGTACATTGAAGTTACAAGGAAGAGGGAGAAAAATGTTTTCCTTAACCTCCGAGGTTAAGTCAAGAAGCAATGGGCTTAAATTTCAACATGGTTCAGTTAGGTTGAACATTAGAAAAAGCTTCTTTACTGTCAGGGAATTTAACACAGGAATAAATTGCCTAGATAGGTTGTGGAATCTCCATCTCTGGAGATTTTTAAGAGTGGGTTATAGAAACACCTGCCAGGGGTGGTCTAAATAATACTTAGTCCTGCCTTGAATATGTTGGACTGGACTGGATGACCACTTGAGGTCACTTCCAGTTCTATGAATCTATGAGTCTGAAGCAGTCTGTCAACAAGATGAGAGGGAAAATTAATTAACTTTGTTAGAGCTTGACAGATTTGAATGGAAGTGCATGACAAGGTTGCCTGTTATTGTAGGGGGTTGGGAAAGCCCTTCAAGATCATGTTTTATGTTTCTAAAATCTCATGCCTCAGAGTTCAGTCAGTCAGGAAGGGTTTCTTCCCTTCCTTCAATACATTCTGGGATTTTCCCCTGATACTTCAGGGATGGGCACTCTCCCTGCCAGGAGAAGGAACCCTGGACAGGGTGGGCCAGCCTTTCAGGTGGTGCTGGGAATTCTCTCTGATGTATTTGGCTATTGGGACTTGATCCCATGCTCAGGGTCTAGTTCAGGGATGGGCAAAAGGGTCTCCGCAGGTGGATCCGGCCTGGGGAGGCCCTGCTGCTCCCCTATCCCCAGGCCAACCAGGGGGAGCGCGCAAAGCCTCCTCCTGCCCTGCCAGGAGCACATGGCACTTTGAAGTGCTGCACGCTGCTTGCAGAGCGGGAGGGGAGAGCGGAGGAGGCTTTCCGCACTCCCCCACCCCGAGGCCTTAATTGGCCTGGGGCAGGGGAGTGAGGGAGGTCTCGTCCCCATGCTAGGGGCATGGGCACCTTGGGGGAATGTGGAGTGGGGACAAAAACAATCCCTCATCCCCAGACCAATTGTTGTCTGGAGGTGGGGAACCTGGAAATAGCTTGGCCCCGCCCCTTCTGCTCGATGCCCCACCCCTTCCTGTGTGGCCTGGGACCACTTCAAAAATTTCCGAAGTGGCCCCCAGCAAAAAATTATTGCCCACCCGTGGTCTAGCTGAATGACTTATGTGGGGGTCAGAAAGAAAATGGCCTCAGGTCAGATTGGCAGAGACGTTGGGGGTTTTCTGCCTTTTTCTACAGCAGGGGTTCCCAACCTTTTTTGGTCCCTGTGCCCCCTTGGCTTTTAGTAAACCTTTCCTTACTCCCTATTCAATAAGAAAGGAAATAAATTCTACACTCTAGAATACTTCCTATTCAATATGAAAGGAAATCAATTCTAGACTCTAGAATCCACAACTTTTTTCGCTAACACTACTACTTTTGGAATATTTCAATTAGGATAATCTAGTTATTTACCAAATATTCCCTGTACCCCCTTGACAAGCTTCTTGTACCCCCTGGGGGTACGCGTACCCCAGGTTGGGAACCTCTGCTCTACAGCATGAGATGAAAGTCACTTGTTAGAATCCTCTGGGTATAATGTACAGAGTCAATTCCCTGCCACTGCAGGAGTCATGAGCACTGGTTCATCTCAGTCCCTCTTGTTCACTGCCTGTGGAACAGTCTCTTGGGGTATGTCTATACTACATGGCTCCGTCAATGGAGCCATATAGATGAGCTTTGTAGACATAGCAAAATGTAGCGGTGATTTAAATAATTGCTGCTTCATTTATATCAAAATAGCTGCTGTGCTGTGCCGATCAGCTGTTTGTCAGCTCAGCGTGGTAGTCTGGACACTCGGCAGTCGACATCAAAAGCCTTTGTCGACTGCCCCGTTATTCCTCTTGGGATGAGGTTTACGAGGGCAGTCAACAAAGGCTTTTGATGTCGACCACGGAGCGTCCAGACTATCACACTGAGCCAACAAACAGCTGATTGGCACAGCGTGGCAGCCATTTTGATGTAAACAAAGACGTTCTTATTTAAATCGCTACTTCATTTTGCTATGTCTACAAAGCTCATTTACATGGCTCCGTCGACGGAGTCATGTAGAGTAGACATACCCTTGAGGGCTGTAATATTTTGCTTTCATTCTGATTGTTACATTTAGTGTGGAGATTGCTGAGTGCTGGTGGTGGCTTGTAACATATACAAACTCAGATTAAATGATCTGGCCTTGAACTCTAAAACTTTGACTTTCTGAAGAATATAATTATTCAATCATGGCTATTGTAAAAGAAATCTCACATTAGTTATATAAGCATGCCTGCTTTTATTCTTTTAGTCTGTTTCCAACACTCTGGTGTAATTATTAATTCATTTTATATCAAGTTGTTTCAAGTCTCATTTAGTTACATTTTAGAAATTACTCCTTTAATATTGATTTTGTGCACTTGATAAACCTGTGTCAAACTCTAATTTGTGTGCTTACACATCCCTGTTTGCAATCTGGAAGTTATTGTCCCTGTTCTCTGAAAAAGTTAGGATATAGATGTTTGCTAACACACTAAATTAGTATGTGCAAAAGAGTTTGTTGAAAGCCTTAAATTAACATCACAACATACAGATAGCCTTCAATAAAGAGCAATAAAAGGGTTTGCAGTTCAAACATAATTTATGTCTGAAACTGTTGTCCTTGGCAACACACCTACGTGTTTTGTCTGTGGAGTGTTTCATTGTTTTGTCTGCAAGGATGGAATGTGTAGGGGTGGGGGGAAAGAGCTACATTATGAATATAAAAGACAAAATATATAGTTATTAGGGGTAAAAGAGACTTTAGGTTAACATATATTTTTCCTATTCTTGTCAAGTCCCACATAAAGCCACACTGTAAATGGCTGATATATTTGAACTTAATGCTGTTTTATATGGACAGCTTAGAATTAAGGAAGAAGTAATTTGGATCATTAAATAAAAACTTCTTAGGAATAGTGTTTGGGGAGGAGGTTATTATTGGGTTGGATGAAGTCTTATCATAGCCTACTGTCATTATCATTTATTTAATAAAAAGATGAAAATTCAGAACTGCTTTCCACAGAATTTTAATCCTGTATTTTTCAGTTTTTCATTAACAAATTAAGATAAAAATTTATTGAAATTCTTATAAAAATTCATCAAAAAGTATGATCATAAAGATGATGCTATCTAGGAAAGGTTATCATTGAGCACTGTTTGACAAGAACAGTTTCGTTATTTTTAAGTTAACATTTTAGGCACCAATATTTTCCAGATAATCAAATAGAACTATGTGACATTATTTTTGGCTGAAACTTTTCTCTGGTGGAAATGCAGCTCTGGTTACATGAGATTTTTTCATGATTTCATGTTGTTTTTGCCACATTCTTCATTTTGTTGAGGAAAAAAATCCCCTCCTTACTAATTCATAAAAGTTGAAATATTTCTTATAAAAAAACGGAAGTATTTCATTTTAACATTTTGAAAATGAAACAACTTCTTTATAAACTTTGCTACAGAGTTAAAATTCTTTTAAAACCCCATTTTAAAAGACTGAAATTAACATTAAATGTATTACTTCAATTCATTCTTTTCATTCTATTTTTTTTGGTTTGCGGATTTATTTATGAATTGATTTATGTATTTATTTATTGGAACTCCCTGGAAACTGAAAAATCAGTTTTTTGCCCAGGTGTACTGTCAGATGTATAAAAATATATTAATATGCTTGTGATAGCTGTATGATTGTGATGGGCTGTACCTATCCTGCAGCAGCACTGAAGGGGTTAACTATGGTTTGCAGGCTGAAGAAGCCCCACCTCTGTGACTCTGCTAGTCATGCTCAG
The DNA here is from genome assembly GCF_052426305.1 of Pelodiscus sinensis. Lineage (NCBI taxonomy): Eukaryota > Metazoa > Chordata > Testudines > Trionychidae > Pelodiscus > Pelodiscus sinensis. The sequence goes on along the minus strand of NC_143055.1, from coordinate 21,827,675 downwards.
CCTGGAGGCTGAGTATAAAAGAAAGCAACACAGCTTAGTCTGGGCAGGCTGCTTAAGTGGGAGGATGCAGACTCTGTCCAGGGAATTGCTACAGGCTCCAACTACAGAGCCATGGAATGCAGAGTTCCAGATGGCTTTAGCAAAGCAAGTTCATGGATTACACTAAACTAGAGGGAGAGGTAGGTATGCTGGAGGGTAGAGAGAAAATCCAGAGTGAAGTGAACAACTGGATGATTGGGTCAAAAGAAATATAATGAGGTTCAAACAGGACAAATGCAGAGATCTGAACTGGGGACGGAAGAATCCCAAGCACTGCTACAGGCTAGGGTCCAACTGGCTAAGCAGGAGTTCAGTAGAAAAGGAGCTGGGGATTACAGTGGATGAGAAGCTGCATATGAGTCAACAGTGTGACTTTTGGCCAAGAGGGCTAATGACAATAGTAAGAGCATTGATGGCAGTTCTAGGGAAGTGATTATTCTCCTTTTTTTGGCACAGGTGAAACCAATTCTGGGCACCCCATTACAGAAAGGATGTGGATGCACTGGAGACAGTCCAGTGGAGGGCAACAAAAATGATTAGGTATTTGAAGCACATGGCTTGTGAGGAGAGGCTGAAATAACTCCCTAATGTAGACCAGGGCTTTCAGAGAGAAAGAAAGAGAAATATTTAAGTACTTTGAAAGTATCACTTTAAGTGGTACTCTTAAATGAAAGGCATTTCTTTCTATCTGAGAATAACACTTTAAAACACTTTGTTACTGTTTTCCCAGTGGCAAAACTAAAAGTGGGGAAGAAACAAAACTTAAAAAAAAAAAAAAAAGCCCTGAAAACTACATATGCACACACACACAAACCCAATCACTTTTCCTCTCCTCAAAGTTCTCTCCACCACAAAAAAATGTTGGAAATTGTTTACCTAACCCATCCATGCCATCATGTATATTCTCTCTTTTTCTCATTATGATTTTACTGTATAGATATTAGGGATGTAAAGGACTAGTTGACTAGTCGACTATCCAATAAGCAAATGCTTAACGGATAGTTGAGAGGGTAGTCAACTAGTCGCTCCCGCCCACCCCTTGCTGCCTCTATCTGATAGAGGCAACAAAGCGGGAGAGACAAGGAAGGTACTTACAAGTGGCAGCGCTGCACGGAGCCCGGGATCAGCTGCTCCATGTTGCACTGCTGCTTTGAATGCTGCGGGGAGCCCGCTGCCAGGCTCCTCACAACATTTCAAAGTGGCAGCACAACATGGAGCCGGGATCACCTGGGGACCGGATCCACAGGCATTTCAAAGCAGCAGCACTGCATGGAGCCCAGGGACAGCTGAGCTGATCCTGGGCTCTGTGTGGCATGCCAGCTTTGAAATGTATAAGAGTTCCCAGTGGGGGCTCATGTGCATTTCAAAGCAGAAGCGACCTCATGGAGCCTGAGGTCAGCAGGGGACTCAGAGTCCCACGCTGGTCCCATGCCCCATGCTGCACTTCCTCTTTGAAATACACAAGAGCCCCTCCCCCCGTGACTCTTGTATATTTCAAAGCTGGCACACCACATGCACACCAGGGCCAGTGGGCAGTCCCCCATTCATCTCAGGCTCTATGCGGTGCTTTCTCTTTGAAATGCACAAAAGCCCCCGCTGGGTCTCTTTTCTGCTTCATTTCAAAGCAGAAACGCCTGCATGGAACCCAGAGTCAGCAGAACTTCCCGCTGCCTCTGGGCTCCATGCAGAGTTCCAAATTTGAAATGCACAAGAGCCCCCACTGGGCCTTTTGTACATTTCAAAGGCGGAAGTGCTTATCGACTAGAGGAAATTCCATCAACTACTCAACTAGCAAATTAATCACTAATTAACATCCTTACTAACTATAGGATGTCCCTGCTATATGTCCAAGATATGTTCCAAAAAACAAGGCTATATAGCGAAATGACATAAAGCGGGGAATTTTTTCCCATGGCTGACTTCTGCTTGCGTGAATTGGTCCTTTTTTTTGTAGGACGTCTTAGTGGGGAATGGGAGGACTTATAACACAACAGTTCCTACAAGTGTGACTGACAGTGCAAAACCAACACATACTGGGGCAATGTGTAGTGGGGATGTTTTGTAGATCTGAAAGAGAATATTTTAACTTTAATACATGAACCAACAAACTAATTGTAAATTCTCAGAAAAATTTCTCCTCAAAGAGCAAATACTGTAAATTTGGAGAGAATATATTGTTCATATGAAACAAAGGAGGAAGCCCTTCATAAAGTGAAAAACTCACTTTAGACTAAACTATTGAGTTGTGGTCAACACCTCTATACAAAGTAAAGGTGGTTAAAATTTGATGATTTCAGAACAATCTGTTTTTTCAATGAAAACAAAAACATTAAGTATTTTAAGTATTTTTTAAAAATCAAAACCTGAAAAATATTGGGTTTCCAAGAGATTCAGAGGGGTAGCTGTGTTAGTCTGTAACTGAAAAAACTTAAAAAACAGAAAATAATCCTGCAGCACCTTACAGATTAACAAAAAATGTAGATGGTGTAGCTTTCATGGGCACAACCCACTTCTTCAGATTCTTTTATTCAGTTTCCAGTTCGAAGATTTGTTTTTTCTTCTATCTTTCACTCACTTTCTCCTCATTTACCTTTCAGTAATTGCCATTTAGGCTAGAGATAGGGTAGGGAATGAGAGAAAACCAAAGGAAAAAGAACCCTCCAATTTTATATTTTCATATTTTTGTCAAAAATGGAAAAATTGTAAGAACTATTTTTTCAGAAAACCTATTAATGATCAAAATATTAAATAAGAATGAATGGATTTGCTCAGTGTTCATTGTAATCAATTAGGGTATGTCTACACTACAGCATTATTTCAAAATAGCTTATTTCAAAATAGTTAATTCAAAATAAGTTATTTAGAAATAACACGTCTACATACAAAATGTAGTTCAAAATAGCATTTTGCTATTTTGAAATAGCGCGTCCACACTGAGTGGAAGCTGAATCGCATTTAAGGCCGGCTGGAACCAGGTCCGGTGGGGCACCAGGTCAGGAGTTACTTTGTGTGGCTGCTGCCTGAAGCTATCTAAAGCCTGTGCTTAAAGGGACCCCCCCGGACAGCCGGTTCTCAGCTTTCCCAGCTTGCTTGCCTACCTCGATGAGGGACAGCAAAGCATTTTGTCTCTGCGTGCTCTGGTTGCCCTCACTTGGGACACCACAGCACTCTGCAACATGGAGCCAGAGCTGCACCTGGGCACTCTAGTGTTTCTCGTGGATGCGTTGCTGAGAACCTGGCTGCACTTTCTGCAGGCTGTCATCTGGGAGGTCCATCGGGGGCTGTCCGTATCCAGGAGACCCTGCGGGAGAGCTTCCACCCTGAGGAGCACTAAAAGCCTCCATGGTCTGCCTTACTGGGGTCTTGTGCCTCATTCCTCCCTCACATCCTTCCCCTTATCCCTCCTTAACCCCCTTCCTGATGTCAAATGAAATACATGTATTTTCATGAACACAAATTCTCTTTATTTAACAAAACTGGGGGGGGGGGGGTATGAAACTCTGGTGAGACTGGGGAAAGGAGGCGGGAGAGGGGAGAAGAGAGAGTGGGAGAGGGAAACCTGGGAGGAGGGAGCTGGAAAAGGGAAGCAAGGGGAAGAAGGGAGAGGGGAAGCTCAGGGTTGGGCGGTCTCACCCGACCAACTTGATTTTCAATTCAAATCTGCTCCTGGGTTCACATGTGGCCTTTGGTAGCCAGGCTGGCAGCTATCTTGCCATAGATGGCCGCATTCCTCCATCTAGTGCGAAGATCATGGACATTGGGGGCATCCCCCTCAACCTGAATATGGTCCATGATCTCCACCTTGGACCAGGAAGGTGCCCGCCTTCTCCAGGCCCTAGCAGGGTCCTGGGAGCTGGCAGACTGCTCCTGGGGAGTGGTGGAGGGCTGGCTGCCAGTGGCTTGCTGGCTCATGTTTTGGGGCCACTGGGGCAATGACTGCTGGCTCTGGGCTGGCAGGCTTGGAGCTGGCATACGCACTGTGGCCAGAGTCAACCTCTTTAAGGGCTCCAGGAAGGGGGGAGGGAGAGGAATGTTCTTGATTGAGGCGGAAATGGCTACCAGGGCACCCTGGGAAGGCTGGAGACCCCATATTTAGAATTAAGTGTCTACACAGCACTTATTTCGCAATAGCTATTTCAAATTTGGTGTTATTCCTCATGGAATGAGGTTTACCAAATTCAAAATAAGCGCTCCACTATTTTGATTTAATTTCGAAATAGTGGTTTGGCTGTGTAGATGCTAGTAAAGTTATTTCAAAATAACAGCTGTTATTTCAAAATAACTTTGCTGTGTAGACATACCCTTATGTGTGTCCAGTATGCAGAAATCCATAAAATAAATGTGTCATGAATCAGAGATGTATAGAAAAAACTAAAACTTCATCTTATAAGGATAGAGGAAATTCTAGTAAATGTTTTAATGTCAAGGAAGATCCGTTTGGTTTTATGCTTTAAATGGAATTGTGAAAAGCTTTACCATTCTTACCATGGCACATCTCAAAGATGTGAACATTCTTCTACCTTTGAGAACATCAAAGAAAGTATTTAAAAAAGGTCTATTATGAAGAAGTAGAAGCTAAGGGAAAATAGGATATAGCTTCTGATCCATATAGTTGAATGATCCTTCTATGTCATTATCACTAAAGCCCAATTTGTGGTTTCACTGGTATTATGTTAGTGTAGTACCTTGATTTAATATTTGTGATGATGTCTTCTGCTAGTAGTAGTCTCAGTGAATATAAGGTTGCCCCTTTATAACTTGAAAAGCTAGACACATTTCAGGGAATATTCGAGCTGGAAGTAGAAATTGACGGAGTGTGGTATTTTTTTTATTGCCATCTTTATATATTTATAAGAAATATACAAAGTCCTGCTTCTCTGAGGGTATGTCTACACTACAAAGTTAGTTCGAACTAACGGATGTTAGTTCGAACTAACTTTCATAGGTGCTACACTAGTGCTCTGTTAGTTCGAATTTAATTCGAACTAACGGAGCGCTTAGTTCGAACTAGGTAATCCTCATTCCACGAGGATTAAGCCTAGTTCGAACTAGCTAGTTCGAATTAAGGGGTGTGTAGCCCCTTAATTCGAACTAGTGGGAGGCTAGCCCTCCCCAGGTTTCCCTGGTGGCCACTCTGGCCAACACCAGGGAAACTCTATGCCCCCCTCCCGGCCCCGGAGCCCTTAAAGGGCCATGGGCTGGCTACGGTGCCCGTGCCAGGTGCAAGCCTGCCAGCACCCAGCCAGCAGACCCTGCACCTGGCACGGATCGAGCTACCCACCCGATGCCCCCCAGCCCTCCCCCTCTTCCCGGGACCAGGCTGACAGCTCCCGGGACCTTGCCCAGAACCGCAAGAGGGGCTAGTGCGGACATCGTGGACCTCGTCCACGATCTCCGCACTAGGCACAGGAAAGTCCACGATCTCCGCACTAGGCACAGGATAGCTGCCAGCCTGGCCACCCAGGAGCAGGTGTGCAAGAGAATCAAGGGGGTCCAGTGAGACCCCCGACCCTGAGCCCTGAGCTTACAATGGCCGTCCTGGGTCAGACCAAAGTTCCATCTAGCCCAGTAGCCTGTCTGCCGACAGCGGCCAACCCTAGGTACCCTGGAGGGGATGGACCGAAGACAGTGACCAAGCCATTTGTCTCGTGCCATCCCTCTCCAGCCTTCCACAAACCTTGGGCAGGGACACCACTCCTACCCCCTGGCTAATACCACTCCATGGACCCAACCTCCATGACTTGATCTCACTTCCCTTTAAACTCTGTTCCAGTTCTAGCCTTCACAGCCTCCTGCAGCAAGGAGTTCCACAGGTTGACTCTTTGCTTTGTGAAGAACAACTTTCTGTTACTAGTTTGAAGCCTGCTACCCATTCCTTTCCTTTGGTATCCTCTAGTCCTTCTTTATGGGAACTAATGAAGAACTTTTCTGTATGCACCGTCTTCACCCAACTCCTGCTTTTAGAGACCTCTATCCTGTCCCCCCTCCGTCTCCTCTTTTCTAAGCTGAAAAGTCCCAGTCTCTTTAGCCTCTCTTCATATGGGACCTGTTTCCAACCCCTGATCATTTTAGTTGCCCTCCCCTCTCCCAGCCTCTCTCTTCCCCTCTCCCACCTCCTTTTCCCAGTTTCCCCCAGTTTTGTTCATTAAAGACAGATTCCATTTTGGAAGACACGTTATCTTTATTTTGTACATCAAGAAGAGGGGCTAGGGAAGGGTAAGTGGAAGGAGGTGAGGGAGGAATGGGGCACGAGCCCCTGATGGGGAGGACTGGGCTGGCTCTGCGGGCTTCTGGGGGTGGAAGCTCTCCTGCAACCCCCCAATTGCCCCCTCTCCCCAGATGGCAGCCTGCGGCAAGTGCAGCCGGGCTGATGGCCGAGTGGTGTGATGTGCCCAGTGTGGGCACTCAGGGCACTCCAAGCCAGGACTGCTTTGCAAGCGGGGCACCCCTGAGAACTGTCTGTCCGGGGTGGGGGTTGGGACCTTTTAAGCACAGCCCTCGGCTAGCCTGAGACAGCATCTCCACGCTCTAAGTCCTCCTCTGATGCCCTGCCGGCACTGCTTCCGGCCATCCTTAACCCCGCTTCAGGGTCCTCTTAATGTGGACGCGCTAGTTCGAATTAGCAAAACGCTAATTCGAACTAGTTTTTAGTTCTAGATGCGTTAGTTCAAATTAGCTTAGTTCGAATTAGCGCTGTAGTGTAGACATACCCTGAATGTAGGAGGAACCAAAACCAAAAAGAGTAGTTGATCTTACTCCAACCATCATTAGCTAATACCATACCCAAAAAGCACTCTCTAGGTTTGTTTAGGCTTTGTCTACATGTAACAGTTTAAAGCAGAGATGGGGCAGAAATTTAGCATTGTAGCCTGGATCACACTGGTTCTTTGCAGTGCTATAATTTACTGTGCTCCGAGTGGATGGATGCTGCTTTTTCACACACCTAAGAAAGAAAATTACAGCACTGTAATGTGCCAGTGTAGACAGGGCCTTTAGTCACACTAGGCTAATAAGCTTCTGATTGGCTTTCTTGTTGTCTCTACCTCTCTTGGTTTTTCTTTTTCCTCAGTTTGTGTATTGTCTGTGTTCTTCTTCTCGCTATTCCTCTCATAAAACAGGACTTAGCCAAAAGCTCCTGGATGTGTTTACATACCTCTTTTGTTTTAGGTGAGTGCTTATGCTGGCCATTTTGCTAATAGAAGGGGGAATTCACATTCAATTTCAATGGGGTTTGAAAGTCTTACAATCATACAGTTTCAGACAGCTCATAACAACTTTTTACCTTCTCATAGCTAGAAACAAGCTCCTTTGGCTGTTACACTGTGGGGTTGGAGCGTTTGGAGCTGAATTTCTAGATTTGCAACACCATTATATCCTGAACACCTTGCAGGTTTCAGTTGCCAAAAGAACATGTTATTTAGAATACATATATGTTCAAATATTGGGTTTGCAACATTATTGTTACTTTGCTAACAAGAAGCAATCACTTCTTGGCTTTGTAATAAATGGAGAAAAGCACAATCATAATATAATGAAAAATACCGTGGAAGCTTTTTGTCTTTAAAAATATAAAATTTAGAAATTCCAATGACATTTCAAATATTGAAATATCCATTATTTGAAATTTCAAAGTTACTTAAAAATGAAGACTTCTTTCATTGAAAGGGTCTGATTTTTTCATATTTTATAATTGAAAAAGTTTCAAGTAGCTCTAATATTTATATTTCAAAACTCTTATATAATAGTAACAAGAAATACTATGATCATTACAGATACAGAACATTCAAGGTAGACAATTTTTTTCTCCCCTCCCCATCACCAATGCCTATTTGTTTACAGTAAAAATATCCTTTGAACTAAAATTTTAATGATTTTGAGTGTGTAAATTGTTAGTATATTGCAGCTGTGGAATCCAACAGTGAAGCAGAATGCAGAGATCCAAGATCAGAAGTTGGAGAGTTACTTTACTTGATCAATTGTCAGTATAAAAAGCAGGATTTGTTGTTGTTCATGATGAAGAGGCTCCTGGGATTGCTTTTGAACAGTAGCTGAATCAGCAGGAGCCAGTTTGTTCAGTGCTAATTTAAACCCTGTTTTAAGTAAAATATATGTGGAGTAGAAGTTCAGGATTCGTTTTTGGTTCTTTTCAATAGAATTTTCAGAGTTTGAAAACTGAGCTCATTATTACAATAATAATGAAAGGTGATCCTGCAATAAGTCCTCTTTCTCCTATCAATATCTCTGTGGGAGGTCTGTCTCTATCACAGGATGCTTTCAAAAGGATGAGTACTCCCTATAGTTCACCTATAGTTTTGTATTAGTTGTAAATCGACTTCTTCTCAGCTATAAACATTCGTTTGGCTATTGACTCAACCCCCTGTTCTAATTCTGATATTTCTCTGAGTATATGGTTCCATTTATGTGCCATAAGTAGAACATTCTCTTTACTAAAGGGATTTTCTTACAGTGCTGGCATAGGAATAAGGTTATGATGAACTACAAAAGTACATTTAATAAACAGCTTGAATTGTAGCATGGTAGAATAGTGACTGAGGGGATCTCAATAGGTCATCTAGTCCAGTCCTCTGCACTCATGGCAGGACTAAATATTATCTAGACATTTCCTATCAGTTGTTTATCTAATCTACTCTTAAAAATCTCTGATTATTGAGAAACCTCTCTGAACAATTTATTCATGTGCTTAGTCACTCAGTTAGGAAGTTTTCCCTAATCTTCAACCTAAACCTCCCTTGCTGCAATTTAAGACTATTGCTTCATGACCTATCCTCAGATGTTATCCCAGCAGGGGCTCCTAGATGATGATTTGATCACATTGTTCCAGCTCTCCTCATTTCAAGATACCAAATCTCATTTCTGTAGGTGGCAGAAGGAGAATGGAAGTTGGGGTCTAGACAACTGTGAATGCAAGGGGAGAGGGTGCTCTGAAAGATGATGAGAGGAGCAGGTGGTCCACACAATGAAAATGTCAGAGAACCCTTGTTCTATACTTTGGAAATGAGGGCCTGAACATATGATGTGCCAGGCACGTCCTGCGAGGTGCTGAGAGTGCATACCTCCCACTTACCTCAATGGGAGTTAAAAGGGTTCAGAGAGCATCTCACAGGATCAGACTGAATAAGCCCTAGGTCCTACAGTACACACATGCCTTTCTCTTTCTTTGAAGGAAGCCCTTATTTTCTTGGTAGGACACTGCTCATAAGGGCAGCTATTTTTATTTTTTACCTTAATCTCTCTGTTCACAACCTTTCAGGCTGACAGTGATATAATGATGTCTGTATCCCTCTTTCTTTGTTCACCTTAATAGCTCTGCCCTCTTTTACTTGCCCCCCTGTGTGTCAGTCACCATCCCTTCCCTTTCTCCTTGAGCCTCAATGAGAACCTTTTTCTCTAATAGTTCCCCAACGGCTATCCTGTATATAGAATATGGGATTTACAATGACACAAACTTTTACCATGATTCTGCAGTGGAGAAAATTTGTACAACATACGTATTTTTCCCAACATAATATTATGGAGAGTTCCAAAAAACCACCAGTGATTTAACAATTATCCTGTCTTCCGAAGCCTCTTGCTGGAATCTCCCTAGTATTTTCTCTCTATAAATTACATGAGTCTGTGAGCTTAGATACCATCAATAATTTCTGAAAGCTTTCAGAGCTACTGTAAGGAGCTATGATTACATTGTGTAGAGAGAGAGAGAAAAAAAATAGAAAGCCCTGTAAAAATAACTCTGGAGGAGAATGTGAGTTGATTCAAATGGCAGTAAGGTCCAGTGTGCAGTACATAGATAATTGGATTTTCTTTTTCTTCTTTGCTTGGAGTGATGCATGCTACGTTTTAAAATACCATTAAGTAATGACCTTTTGTATAGCTTACCTTTTCCTTCAGGAACGTTTTTCTTCTGTTACATCAATATTTTAAAATTATTCTTAAAATGGTTATAACTTCTTTGAAATATGTGCTTTAATTCTTTTTTCTAGGTATGCCGGAGGTGACAGAATTGGTTGTATCACCTGCTGCAATATATTTTATAAGGAATCCATAGCTCTGCTTTTGGATTCAGAACAAGATAAACAAGTCCTTTTCCAGTCTTCAATATTGTACTTGAAATCTAAGTTGAATAGGCTTTCTTGTGACATTTCCTCACTTTGTCTTATAGCACCCAGACACCATGATGACTGGTACTCCAATAAGACATAAAGGAGATCAAAAAAATTGAAATTGAAATATCTTTGCTGTGGTATTTCACATTTTGTCTCCCTTTCTTAAGCAAGAGACAGAAGAAAAAAAAGTTTATTGGAGAATTCTCATTGATGAAGGGCTTTTATTTTGTGTGAACCAGTTTTTCTGCTCATATTCCCAAAAATGCAAGAATGAGTTATTTCAGATTAAGTGCATGCAACAAGTTTAGTAATTGATACTCCTTTTAACTGCAGGATTTTGTGTTGTGTGTGATCTTGCACTTTGGCTGATCTGAATATCCCTACAAGAAAAGCACCCGTGTAAAATGTTTCCCTAACGTTTCCTTCCACTTACGGTCTCTTTTTCTATCATCTGCATAAGTGTATTTATTTTTTACACTGTATGCATAAGATATTTTCTTCCACTCTTCAATAAAACATCCGTACAGCAATCAAATGCTGTTTCCTACTTCACTTAATCAGGCTTTCCCAAAGTAGAACTTGCATGTGCTGCTTGTTGTTTCCTTCATCTTTCAAATAAATCCCTTCTATTGTGGAGAATTTATTGAGATGCACACATCTGCCACTCGCCACTGTGCCCACAATTCAGCCAATCACTCTGACAGGATAGACGATCAAATTCCTGTCTGCAGAGGTTGCCTAGGTAACCAATACGCAGCCCTAGAAATGGACTTGTGTGCAGTGACAGGAAACAACAAGAAAAAACAACAACAACCCACAGAGTCCCATTTTTCAATACTTAGGACATTTTAAACTAATTTACTAAGGATTCCAACAGAGCACCACAAATAGCGTTATAGAAATAAGTGTCATTTGCCTTACAGTGAGAGACTATTTAGTCAATGTAGCTTAACAAAGAGAAGGTTAAGAGGAGACTTGCTCATGGTCTACAAGTGCCTACATGGGGAGAAACTTTAGGTCAAGAGAGGACTCTTGAATCTAGCAAAGGCATAACAAGATCTAGCAGCTAGAAATTGAAGCTAGACAAATTCAGACTAGAAATAAGATGGAAACAGTAAATGTAACTGAAACTACTAAAATAGTGAAGTGACAGATTCTTTATCTCCTGAGTTCTTTAAATCAAGATTTATGACTTTCTGAAAGATATGCTCAGAGGGTACTTCTACACTAGCCCCCTAGATCAATCTAGGGAGACTAGTGAGGGTGACCGGAATTGCAAATCAAGCCCGAGATTTAAATATCCCGCGCTTGATTTGCATGTTCCCGGCCGGTTGCCATTTTAGAAACTGACTAGCCCGAAGTAATGGCCTGCGTTTACACGTGGCAGTGAAACGGGATTCCGATTTAAAGCCCTAACTTGAATTAGGTGGTATTCCTCCTGTGATGAGGTTTACCAGCTAATTCGAATTAGGGGCTTTAAATTGGAATCCCATTTCACTGCCGCGTGTAGACGTGGGCAGTTACTTTGGGCTAGTCACTTTCTAAAATGGCGACCGGCTGGGAACATGCAAATCAAGCAAGGGATATTTAAATCCCGAGCTTGATTTGCAATTCTGGTCGCCCTCATTAGCCTCCCTAGATCTTTCTAGGGGGCTAGTTTAGATGTACTCTGAGTCACCCAGAAGTTATGGACTTAATGGAGAAATCACTTAGTTAAACTATGTGGCCTATATTATCCAGGAAATCAGACAACCTGATCATAATGGTTCGTTTTGACTTACAAACTATAGAAGAAAAATCTGAGTCACATAGTTCCCGCCAAAGGTCTGTTTACTAGAAAATGTTATGGAAACATAAGAATTCCTGTGTCAAACCACTGATACTCCAAGTCCAAGATCTTTTCTTTGACAATTTCCAGTACATAGCTGTTTCAGAGAATACAATTCTGTAGTAAAGAGTTATTGGGCTTCCCTGCCTCCAAAGAAAGTTTCCTCTTAACTCTGACAGAAGCTGACTTGTGCCTTGAAGTGTGTGTGTGTGTGTGTGTGTGTGTGTGTGTTTACAACTTGAGGTAACATTTTGTTCTCCATATAAATATCTAATCCAATTTAAAAAATCCTGCCAAGATCTTGTCCAAATTATTTGAAATCCCTATAACTCTGGTTCCACGAGGGTTAAGGGACATTTTGGAATAGTGGTTTGTTTCAAAATTAGATGGAAATAAGATATGTTATTTGTGTAGATCAAGGATGCAGTGTAGACACACCTCAAGGTACTTCAGAACTGCATTAGTCTCTTGCAAACATTTTTTAATCCTTTTCGCTTTAACTCTCAAACATCTGCACATTGTAACAATGCCTCTTCCATGACAGCAATGTCAGTAAAGTCTGGTTTGCACAGAAATAAATGCCTTATGACACACAAAAGGTTTTACTTAAGGCAGACCTCATGTAATAGCATCTATAAAATAAAACTTTAATGTTTGACTTTTTTGTGACATCAACTAAAGGAGAAAAATTACTGTTTTCATTAAAATGGTGGTGTATCTCTAAGGAAATCTTTTCTACACCTGGATGTGTGATTGTACACTATAAAGGGTCTTCAAGAAAAACAATGTTTAAGCAAACACAACATAGCCATAAAGGTGGTGTTATGCAGTGTGAGAAGCTTGGTGCTATTCTGGAATAGAATTTTGCAAGAGAGACTTCCTATGGGAGGGTTACATCAAATAGATTGAAAATCAATCATTCAGTTCTTCTTTCTGTCTCAAGAAGGAAAATAAGACACACTCTAAAACCTGCTGTTTGTTTCATTTATTAAATATTGGGTAGCTACTGCTAGGATTGCTCTAAGAGTTTCTTCTGCACTTGCTATCATATTTAAAAACAAAACGGACAGACTTAGAAAAATAGAATTAAAGACCAGAAATTGCTTTCTACTTAGGAGAAAGAACAGGGTTGAGCTTTTCTGCAAAGTAACCAATAATTCTCTCCCTCACTGCTTACCTCTTTGTACCTCATAATTAAGTATCTAAGTATGCAGCTGGATTTGGTGCCTACTTAGAACACATCAGATTGGTCTTGTCATTTTAAATAGCTGAGTCCAGTTATTCAGAAGACCATAGAATCATAGGGTTTGAAGAAACCTCAGGAAGTCATCAAGTCCATCCCACTGCTAAAAAGCAGGACCAACCCCAACTAAATCCTCAACCATGTGATGCTATTCCAGGAAGGACTGCTAAGTAGGGATGGCATTCACCTTTTGAGGAAGGGGAAGACTGTATTTGGATACAGACTGGCTAACCTAGTGAGGAGGGCTTTAAACTAAGTTTGATGGGGACAGGTGACCAAAGCCCACGGGTAAGTGAAGAACAATGGGAGGGAGTGTGGGCTATAATAGCAGAAAGAAGGAGAGACAAGGCAGAACTGGGAGGCAAAATCAAATCAGTATCTTAGATGCCTATATACAAATGCAAGAAGTACGGGTAATAAACAGGCAGAACTGGAAGTGCTAATAAATAAATACAACTATGACATCGTTGGCATCAGAGACTTGGTGGGAGAAAACACATGATTGAAATATTGGTATAGAAGGATACAGCTTAGGAAGGACAGGCGGGAAAAAAGGGAGGAGGTGTGGACTTATATATTAAAAATGTACACACTTGGACTGAGGTGGAGATGGACGTGTTGAGAGTCTCTGGGGGTATGTCTACACTACCCTGCTAGTTCGAACTAGCAGGGTAATGTAGGCATACCGCACTTGCAAATGAAGCCCGGGATTTGAATTTCCCGGGCTTCATTTGCATAAGCGGAGAGCCGCCATTTTTAAATCCCAGCTGGTTCGAACCCCGTGCAGTGCGGCTACACGGGGCTCGAACTAGGTAGTTCGGACTAGGGTGCCTATTCCGAACTACTGGTACACCTCGTTTCACGAGGAGTAACGGTAGTTCGGAATAGGAACCTAGTCCGAACTACCTAGTTCGAGCCCCTTGTAGCCGCGCTGCACGGGGTTCGAACCAGCGGGGATTTAAAAATGGCGGCTCCCCGCTTATGCAAATGAAGCCCAGGAAATTCAAATCCCGGGCTTCATTTGCAAGTGCGGTATGCCTATATTACCCTCCTAGTTCGTACTAGGAGGGTAGTGTAGACATACCCTTTGTAAGTAGGCAGAGGAAGCCCCGCACAGCTGGCCAGTTGGGGAATCTCAGCCGCCAGCTGCAAGCCCACTCTCCTGTCCTTCCCTTCCCTTCTTCAGAGCCAAACACCTCCTCTCCCTGCTATAACCCAGTCCCCTTTTTCCCCCAACCATATGTCCCGGTCCTAGCTGCTAACAAGTGCAGGCTGGAGCTGCGAGCGCATGTGCACTTGAAACACAACCCCCACCTTTTCCATTATTTTCAATGGGAAAATTGACCCCACATAACACGTTTTCACTTAGCATGATCTTTTTCTGAAACGTATCTACCATGTTAAATGAGGAATTACTGTATCTAACCTAGACCTCCTCCATTGCTCCTCCTTCTGTTATCTTGCACCACTGAGATTAGCCTCTCTCCAGCCTCTTTGGACTCCCCTTTCAGGTAGCCAAAGGCTGCTATCAAATCCCCTCTCTTCTCTTCTGTAGACTAAATAAGACTAAATCCCTCAACTTCTCCTCATAAGTCACGTGCTCCAGCCCCCTAATCATTTTTGTTGCCTTCTGCTGGACTCTCTCCAATGAGTCCATTTCCTTTCTGTAATGTGGGAACCTAGAATTGCAGGCAGTACTCCAGTTCTGGCCTCACCAGTGCCAAATAAAGGGGAATAATCACTTCCCTAGATCTGCGGGCAGTGCTCAAGAATTGTAAGCACCTATTTCTCTCCCCCATCATGCCACCCCTCTTTTGCATACAGAAGTTAAACTGATTAAGGTGGATTTCGTAGCTAAACAGTGGCTATGCTGTGTCAGATCAAAGGTTCATCTAGTCCAACATCCAGCCTTTTTTGCAGAGGCCATCAGTGCCAGTTGTCCCAAAGGGAATCAACAGAACAAGTCATCATCAGTGGGGCAAAGGCACAGTGACTTCTGGAAAAGGGGGGGGAGAGGCCTGGCTCAGTGTTCCCAGAAGGAGAGAGGCCTCAGACAGAAGGGCAGGGCTGGGGCAATCATGCCCCAGCGCTGCCCAGAGTGTGTGTATGCGCCCCTCCAGCCAGCACAGTATGGTGCTCTGGCAGTGATTTAAAGGGCTGTATGGTGCTCTGGCTGCTGCCACTGGCACAGTAGCAGTGGCTGGGAGTCCCGGGCTTTTTCAGATCACCAGACCCAAGGGCAACTGTCTCCATCCCCTGTCGCTCATTCTCAGTTTGTGGCAAATGTTGACAGATGTGCATGATGCTGTTGCCATTTATGGGCCATATAGAGAGCTCTAACAGGAGCCCACTTCTCTCCAGCAATACAGCCACCATATGCCCGCAGATGTTTGGTTCCATGTTTCTGGATCATCTCCTCAGATGACATACATAAGAGCAGCTTCACCAGAGTTAATGGGGCTGTGCTGATTTTCACCAATTGAGGTTCTGAGACCAGTAAATCAGATTTGTACATAAAAGAAAAAGTTTGAAACCAGTTTCAGTTGTTTGAAGGGAAAAATGAATATTTGGATGGAGATTATGTTTAAGAATAGCCGTATGGGGTGAGCCAAAAAGAGAGCAAAAATCTGAACCACCAAAAAGGCACAAAACGTTAAAGCTGAAAAGTGCTCGTATTCTGGGTTTTTTAAGCGAATGATAGAAGCTGAGTCATTGACAGAAATGAGCTTCCTAGCTGAAGTGACAGCTGCTGAAGAAGGCAAAGGAAAATAGATGAAGGGAGAAAATAAAATGAAAGCAACTGGCATTTCTCTGTAAAAGAGCATCATTGTTCAAATATATCTGCAGGACAGACAGGATTAAGATAGAAATTACAGTTTGCCCTTAGTTACCACTTTATATCATGAAACTAGTCTGTTCCATCATGGTCCCTTATTACCACTGAACTGCTTTGTGACCTTAGGCTGAGGCAAGACATTTTTTTTTCTGTGCCTGAGTTTGGGAGTAAAATTAGTATAATGATACTTAAATTCCTTTGTAAAGTATGTTAAGAACTACAGGTGCAATATATGAGTAGGATTGCAATAGAACGTAAACTGAAAGTGTGTATTAACTGTGACAAAGCTACTCAGATATGGATGAAGATCAGTGAGGTTGCCTAGATGTAACTGAAAAGAAAATCTGTCTTTTGAGGCTATGGACCTGTTAATCAATTAGTTTAGATATTTTTTAATGAGAACTATAATTGAACAAATAAGGTTAACTCCTTTTATAGGCTCTATTAAGGTTCCTTTAATTGCTGTGTAAAAGAGGTGAATCTTTGCCCATTATCTAATCAGGTTATATTTTTAAAGTATTTTGAAGATGAAAATTACTATTTACTCTGAGGGCTAGAATATGTAATCTTCACTCCTAAAAAACATCTGCTCATGTGAGTACACCTCATGACATCAACTGAACTGTTCACACAAGTGCTTACCAGTTTGGGCAGTTTGAACAGCCTTCACCCCAACAAAACTATGTAAAAAGAACATGGTTAAGATTGTAATTCAAGCACTCAGAGAGTTAGAAAATGCCAGAATTAAGGTTGCCTGTGAAGCTTTAAATACTCCCCACCCTTGTATATATGCATTTCCCACAGGAACCTGGCTTCATTCAGTGCCCTGGAACCTCATCCCTGTTATTTCACCTACCCAGTCCCAGTTTCTGTTTCTCAGGCTTCTCCCAGTTCTAGCCTCCATGCCTGGCCAGTCCTCTACACTATGGCTGTGTCTAGACTGGCAAGATTTTGCGCAAAAGCAGCTGCTTGAATTTGCGCAAGAGCACTGATTTTATAATGTACAAAATCAATGCTTCTTGCGCAAATACTTTCGTGCTCCCACTTGGAAAAAAGCCCTCTTGCTCAAGAATACTTGCACAAGAGATCCAGTGTAGACAGGGAAGAACTGTTTTGTGCAAAAAAGCCCCGATGGCAAAATGGCGATCGGGGCTTTCTTGCGCAAAATCGCATCTAGACTGGTCACGAATGCTTTTGTGCAAAAGCACTTTTTGCGCAAAAGCATCTGTGCCAATCTAGACGCGCTTTTGCAGAAATACTTTTAACAGAAAAACTTGTCCGTTAAAAGTATTTCCACAAAATCATGCCAGTCTAGACGCAGGAATGAGGTTACTTCACTCAAAGTTAGCTGTGTTAGGTCAATTTTATAATGAATATTTCTACACCACCAACCCCTTTTCATTAAGCTTAATGGCTTTTCAAACTGACTGCTGTATTCCACCTTGACAAGAGGAGTAGCACTAAGTTTGAGCTTCCAGGGTCAAACATGGGGTTCAGTAGATATAGCACCGTTCAATTAGATGGTCTTGGCCTCAGGGCGGTGTCCAACAGTGCCCCAATGTGACCACTCGAGACAGCACTTTCAACTCTGCTGCACTCCCAGGTACACAGGAAAAACCCCAGGAACTTCTGAATTTCATTTGCTGTTTGGTCAGTGTGGCAAGCCTAAGAGCACACCTGACCATGATTGCCAAGGGTTACAAATGAGCTCCAGCATGGAGCCTACAGGAGATCCTGGATGTGACTGCTGTGTGGAGAGAGGAATCTGGGCAGGCAGGCTCCAAAGCAGCAGAAAAATGTTGATAATGCCAAAAATCAATAGGGGGAGGTGAAAAAAGGATAAAGCAGGGACACCCAGCAATGCCACATGAAAATAAAGGAGCTCAAATCAAGCGTGCCAGAAGACAAAGGAGGCAAACAGTCAGCACTTCAGACTATGAGCAGCTGCATGCCATTCTAGGGGGTAGACCTGACAGGTACCCCAAAATTGTCCCTGGATACTTCCCAAGCCACTCTTTGGGCAGCCTCAGGCAACAGCGATGGGGACAAATGTGGGTAGATTTTCCAGAGAGATGGCAAAAGGCAGACCCCTGACACATGACACGTCTCTTTTCCAAAGGATGGGGGCTGAGCTGATTCTCCCCAGGCTTTATGAAATTGGCTTATGAATATAAATATGCATAACTCAAAATGCTTTAGACAAAATATCTCATGTAACCTATCAATGTTAATGTTACAATCTGCTGTATATCCTATTTTGGTGCATGTATCATTCTTGTATTTAAAGTTAGAATGATGAAGTATGAGACTGTTTATAATTTTAAATGTGGCAATGAGAGCCATTACTGATGCATGGCCTTCCCCCAGAAGTCTTAACGACTGAGTGATCAACTTAACTTGTCAACTGGCTTTTTTTTTTTTTGTTCTGTAAGTCCAAAGGTGATTGGACCAGTAAGATACATGGACATACCACCTGGTACTGGGACCCATTCTTGGTAAATTTGGTAAATTTCCACAGATGGGAAAATGTAGAACAAAAGATTCCCACCCAAGGGAGAAGTCGATTTAAGCAAGGGAAGGTGATCAGGTTTGTGTCCTCAGTGGGCTTGGAGGCAAAAAGAACTGGAGATCCAAGTCCTAGTAAAAGATCATCTTTGACTTGAAGACTTTCCTGAAATAAAAACAGTTCTTTAGGGTAAGAATCTGCTTGCAATACATTTTTTAGTGAATTAGAACTAGCTATGCATTTTCTTTCATTTTTGCAACCATGTAAATCCTACTGTTTGTACTTAATAAAACACTTTTGTTTACTATTAGGCCCAGTGTAAAGAATTGTGGGGGAGGGAGGGACAATCACTGGGGAAATCTCTCTTTCATTGATAAAGGGAGCTTACATGAATGAGCTTTCACTGTGTAAAACTTTTATATAGAGAAAGATGGATTTATTTGGGGATTTGATCCATAGATGTGCTGTGCCATAGAACTGCGTCTTCGCAGAGCTGAAGTAGTTCAGTGTCTGCATTGCTCTTCAGGGTGGCGGTCAAGCCAATTCTGTGTTTTGTCTCAGGGAGACCAGAGGATCTGTCCCAGCAGGACAGGGTGGTGGGGAGACTCAGAGAGCAAGAACACAGACCTCAGTGGCATAATCAGCACACCAGGGAACAATCCCACTAGGTCTTCTATGAGTGCATCCCATCATAGGAGTACTACAGTTTGTTAAAGAAAAGGTCACTAGAATTTTTGAACAAGTGGCAAAACAATATGTTTTTCCTTAGTCTCACTCTCAGAAACAGCTATATCATTTCAGAGTCCTGCCAGTCATTTCTACTATGTCTGCATAGCTGTCTCATGGCTGTGGATCCATTGATTCCTGGCTAGCATTCTGTTCCCTAAAGCAGTGATTCCTTAAGTTTCTCTCCCCACCCCCACACAAATAAATTCACTGTATAATCCCTCCCCCCTTTTTAAATGGCTCTGCAAATGGCTTTTGAAATAGGAATATTGGTGGTGGGGATATCTGACATAACTATTCCTCCTCCCCCCATATTTTCCCCATGGTTTTGGTCCTATCTATTGCATGCGGTGGGATAGAAAAACCAGAGAAGAGATCCCTGAGTAATTAACTAATTTTTATATTAATAATGCCTTTATTTACATATACACACAACTGCATATTGTAGACAACCAGCCTCTGTTACTAACTAACTGATCCAAGGCAGATGCAGGGGATTACCTGCTAATGTAATGCCAATTTATTTTCCGCTATAGAATGTATTTTTTCATCTCAAAAGACAAACAGTAAAGTAGCTAGAGCTAGAAAGTATGTACCTGTGCAAATTTTCTGACAGGTGAACTCCCACTCTGAGCCCCCAAAGGAAGAGTAACAGACAGACAATCTACCTCTGTCTGCCTCTGATTAATTTTTTTTGCAAGTTTCAGTTAAAATGATGTAGATCTATCTGAGGAAGGAAGAGTAACAAGGCACATGATGAATTTTCTATGACACACTTCAAGTGAAATAAATAACATCAGTTAACAGTCAATCTTATTTTTGGAAGACAACTGTCATATGATGTCATTTACACATCTTGATATATGTCATGTAGTCTGGCAGGTAGTACAGAACTCCAGGCTCCCATTGTACTCTAAGTAGCTTCTGTTGGGGAGTTCAAAAATTCAAGTTATTTTTCCAAGGCATTGATAAACTGGCTGAATTGGGTTAGAGAGGACCTACAAAAGACTCTGCAATTCTCATGAGCTAAGAACAAATGAGGAAAAGCAAATTGAAGGGCAGAATCCTCCATAAATGACATATAACACATTAACTCTGACTAGTGGAAAAAGGAAATAATTTGGACCCAATGCCGACCTTGAATCTCGGTGTCTGGGTTCCTTTCAAAAGCTTGAGCTACACTTCAAAGTTTATCTAATGATTTTGGCTAGGGGTGTGACATTTACACTGTAATAGCTACACCAGTACAAGTTCTAATGAGGAGGAAGGTTTATCAATATGTGAAGGTAAACATTGCCAGTGCCATCTTGTGGTCAGGCACGAGTGTGGCAAGTGGTCTTCCAGGATTTCCCTTTCTCACTATATAGATTCATCCTGTGGTGGTCTGTGCTTTTAGTACCTCAGGTCTCTGGCAGGGTCACATGGTCAAGTCTAGCCCTTTCAGGGTACACATGCGGAGTTCAATGATGGGGAAGTTTTCAGAAGTTATAAAGGGCCCCAGGGCTTTTGGTATCTGGACCCTGGCACTTTCAGGGTCCTCCTTTACTTAGTTTGCAGTCAAGGTAGATTTCTGTCATTTCCCTCTCTTTAGGCCCACTCTCTCCACTAGGCCTCAGTCAAAGGCGCAATAGTTCAGCTAAGTCCTACACCTTGGGCAGCAATGTTGCTGCTTGCCTGGATAACTTCCTATCAGCTTCTTTTTTCTTCCAGGGAAAAAGTAAATTACTGATCATAAAAATAATGTTTCTGATCTTCAAAAGCCACAAGTCTTTGTTGCATGCTGGGTCAGGTCAATATCACCAGGTCTCAGCAGCGAGAGCTCCCACGGTGCTCTTTCCCAGAAGCTCAGAATGCAGTTCAGCTCTCCTCCACTGCCCGTCTGTCACTGCTACTCCTCTTCCAGCTTGTCTAGGTACAGTGGTGTGGTGCTACATCAGCCCACAGCAGCACCTTAACCCCTTCTTCTCCAGTGTGGAGTTTATCTATCCTATAACAAAGTATAAAGAGGACATATCAATATCTGTATTAAGTGCCTTGTCCTTCATACCCATAACAACATCTGTTGGTTGCAGAAGCAGGGGGAATGTGTATCTTTAACTATGCCATTATAGCTAAAATGACACAACTCTATAGTACATACAAACCATGCATGTCCAAAGATGGAATCAATGTCTTCATATTCAAAACCTTACAAGGAGACTGTGCCCACTTTTCCAATCCCTGAAAAGAAATACCTTGGAAATATCAAACATTAGCACAAAATAGGCACATTCATCAATAAGACCCAGCTCTGCTCCCAATGAAGTTTATAATCAATATGCATTTTGTCATCTATTGATGGTAGCTGGATCTGTCCAATAAACTAGTGCTAGATAAAAATTTTCAGCTAATTTTTTTGGCAAAATGCAGGTTCAGTGGCATTGAAACATTCTGTAAACATGTGGTCTGTTTTGATGATTTTGTGTGTGTGTGTGTGTGTGTGTGTGTGTGTGTGTGTGTGTGTGTGTGTATAAAGAAAAAAATCAATCCTGAAATCCGAACAAGCAAGACACTTGCTTAAACAGTCAGAAATTTGATTTGAAATGACTTTTTTTTAGAAATTTATTTCAATTTTATTAAATTTGAGAAATATTAAATCCTCAAAATTGAAACAAAACATTTAGTTTGGGATTGAACAAAAGTTTAATTTGACACTAAGTGATATTTTTAAATTTTTTTGATTTGCTGAAAATTTTTAAAAAACTCATTTCAGTTTGACCTGAACTGGTTTGTTTTTTTATTTCCTGGACCTACAAGCAAAAAGAAGAATCCACGATATGCATAACTCTAACAGTAAACACTTGTAACCTTATGAATGGTGGGTATATTGACTACTAATTAATCTGTTAAGACAATATTGGGTAAAGATTTGGTCTCCTCGGGGCTCCAGGAGACCAAATCTTTAATCTGTCATCTAAAACATTAATCTGTAATCAATACATACATCAATAAGACACCACACTTCATTTTGGTATTGATCTAGAAATGACAAATAAAGTGCGTAGACTGAATAGTGCATGCCTTGTAACAGTAGTTGTAACTTTAAAAGAACACTTGGGGAAAAAAATCTTTGTCGATTGAGTGGATACACCTTGTATTGGCTTTTAAAGCTCTTCATGGCATTCATGGTTTAAACCTTCTGATTTATTCCTGCAATCAGCCACCACAAAACTACATTGCTTGGTTTTCATAATTACCAGTTTTCAAGTATGGCTGACTGATTTCCCAAGAATCCAGTCTTGGATCAGTAATTGTATGTCATGGATTTTTTTCATTGTTGCATCTGTGAGGCTCGAGTCATGTCATTTTGATAAGATTCTTATCATGAGGCAGTAAATGGGAATTAGAATGAAAGCTGACCTGGAACCTTAAACTGGACAGCTCCCTGGTACAAGTGAGTTATAATTACCCTCCCTGATTAGTAAGTACCTTCTTCAGTGAATGGCATCTTGACAACTGTGACTTTGGAAGAAAGCCAGGGACTCTTAAGGGAGGTTTCAAACAGAAGGCTGATGTTGCAGACAAGTATTCTCTTTTCTAAGTTGTAACCACTTTATTCATGCCTAATGAGCCACTTACATAGGACAAAAATCACACCACCATAACTACTGATGTGTCTGCTGAAGCACAACTAAAAATACTCATCAGCCCTTAAAATAATGTCACACTTCTTACTTCTACTGCACCTCTCTTTGAGGGGTGCCAACGAACTTTACAAACTTTAGTCAAGGCTCTGTGACTTCAGTTAAGTATTCTTACAGCTGGCTTCTGATGAATAAACTGAGAATTAGTGATGCTGTGACTTACCCAAGGTCACTTTTCAAGTGAATGGTCGATTCTGAAACAGAACCTCAGGTGTCTTTGGTCCCATTTCTGCTGCTCTAGCACTGATAGAGAAAAGCACTTAAGCACAGGCTAAATGCATAGCTGAGTCAGGGCCTTAATTGCCATACCTTAATAGGGTTGCTGCCACACAGTGACTGCTGGTGAGAGCAGCAGTGGAAAACTGTGTTCAAAGGCAAAGGAAGAGCTTTAAACAATTTTAATATATGAATCAGAAGTAGAACTGATGTGCAAAGGTTAGAAATTCTTTGGGATAAGGTTAATGTGTTATAGGCTGTTCAAACATATTTGAAGACATCAGGGCTCTTATGCTCAACTACTGTACTTGCATTACTGTTGCATTTATTACCTACAAAATAAATTTAAATAAATGGTGCATTTCTGTGGGAAGAATCCATTGAGTGTACTATAATTTTACCCCATTTACCACTGTATAGTTGCTGCTAAATAATTTACAAAACCCAGTCAGTACTCTCTCTGCATGTGAGAACTCTCATTATGACAGTGGGAAATCATAAATCACCTCAGTTGCAGAGGTGGAAGGGGGAGAAGACTAATTTAACTTTTCCACATCAATATCTCCATCCATACTTCAAATTACTTTTTGGGTTGCTCTTGAATTTGGAAGCAAATCTGCATTCACTTGTACAGCCTATGATTGTACTCAAAATTGAGAGCTTCATGTATCCTTCATCTCTGCAGGTGGAGAGGAGCCCATAAGCTTGGGGGAAGGCACGAGTTCTTCTATGAATCTACAGTAGGCTGTGAAGCCTATATTCCCAGCTCCAGAAGGTCCTGCTTTGGGGCTCCACAAGATTCTGAGAGAAGGTAGCTTGGGCTTCTTTGAGTCACTCTCTCAGCCCATAGGTAGTCCAAGTTAATTCAATGTGCAATTTAGTACTAATTTGCACTGCTTTTCCCTACACAACATTGAGACACCCATCAGAAGACAATCTGGGGCAATCCGAGTTCCTGTTTGACTCCTGCAGGAACTCTTCCACCCAGCATGGGCAGAGCTTGCTGGTGTTGGCTGAGACCATCTTCTTCTTGGTGTTGAAACATTGTTGGTGGTTTTGGCCAAGGCTTCTTTTTACCAGAAGCTCTCTGTTCTGTGTTTGGAACATAAACAGCTTCCACCAAAAACAGGACAAAATAAGCACAGATATAGGAAGGGCTCAGAACATGAACTTGATACTGATTTAATAGGCAGCGAGTAGTTTCCATGGCAGTGACATACTTGTGGATAGTTGGAGAAGGCAAGGAAAATCCTCTTCTAAACCAACTGTTTTCTGATACCAAATATTAAATCATTTCCAGCCAGCAAATATCCTCTCTCCACACCCTGTCTTCTCTTTCCATTCTGCTCAGTAAATGAAACATACTGAGGGTATGTCTACACTGCAACACTATTTCTCAATAACTAGCGCTATTCCAAAATAACTTAGTTTGCATCTACACAGCAGGTAGTTATTACGAAATAGTGTCAAAATACTGTCAAGCTAGAGGACTTCTTACTCTGAGTCCTGTTATCCTCATTGTACAAGGAATAAGGGAAATCGGAGGAAGAGTGCTCTACTTCAAAATAAATGCTGTGTAGACATTCCCTCTTTCAAAATAAGAGACGTAATTGACATACCTTGAAATAAGCTACGCAAATTGAGCTAAGCCCTGAAGTGTAGACACGCCCTTACTCCCTGGATTCAGAGCTTTGAGAACATCTGTGAGGCTTCTTCACCTATCTATTTTTATGGATAAATCATCATTAACTTGGGCACTTGTTCTGAGAGTCTGTTGGAAATACATTGAATCAGAATATAACTTCTCTACTATTATTGCACGCAAAGGAAGCAATCCTATTCCTTCAGTTTGAGCTACTGTAACTTGAGAACAACTTCTGATGTGTCTAAGGCTGTTATAATAGGCCAGGGAAGGCACTGGTATAATAGGCCTTCCTTGGCACTGCTGCCACCCTGGGATAACTGGGCCATGGTGCTTACCCCTGTCCCCCACTACCTTCCCCACTCCATCTCCCACACCTGATGGTCCCTGCTGCTCATGATGTCCCTCCTCCTGAAGACAGGGCAGTGAGGAGTGATGCAGAGAGCTGGCAGACTTGAGGGGGCATGGCTGGTTCCTGCAGGGACCAGTGGCTCAGTGTGTGGAAGAAGATTGGATCAAGAGTGGAGGTAAGAGTAGGGTCGATAACACAGTGGCAGGAAGTGTGCACCGTTGCTCAGACAGCTCACTTCCTGGCTTACATAGCAGGTGTGAGCCAATCAGGGAGCCACAGTCCTTGAGTGCTCTGCTAGAATTTCCCATAGGGCCTAATCTCTCAGCTTTAGCCAGATGCTGTTTTGCCTTTCTTGCTTGGTGGCAATGAAGTTGTGCCAGAAAACCAGGGGCCTATACCCCTTGGTGTTATACCTGCACCCTTAAATCCTTACACTAGAAATGACAGCAAAGTTACAGGTACTGAGGTCTCATCCCACCAAAAAAAGTAATAGATAAATATGGTGATGTGTAAACCTACTGTCTGGATAAATGTCAAGCTACTAATATTGGAGTAACTATGCAAATAAGATGGTGTATGCTAGCCTGAGAGAGACTAAGCTAATGCCTATGAACTTTTAGTTTCCTGAATTTAGTTTCCAATTCCTAGTAAGAAATGGAATGAGCTGAATGCTTGTGCATTTGTTTAAGTTTGATTCTAGCTTACTAAAAATTCTACAGACATCACAGATTTTTCAAAACATTGCCCGGCCGAAACATTTCATGTGGGAACATGTTTATTTTTGAGCTGTTTCACATGGAAGTATGGTCTTAGTCATGCAAAAACAGAAATCCCACTGTAGAAATTCCACTGTTACATGCTCAAGGAATTTGGCATCAGGTAGTATCAGCATCCTCCATCATTATGGCCGTTAGCTTTATAATAGCAAGAGCTGCGTATGGGATTGACATGTAGGGAGAGCACAAAAACCACATTTAGGAAAGGTAATTTGTGTTTTTGGGAAAGAAGGGTTTTTGGGATTTTTTAGCCTCTACTCAGATAAAGAGGAGTTTTTGTTGGGAGCACTCAAGAAGCTAAAAAAATCAGCAGTGTCAGTTCACAAACAAAAACAACAAAAACCCCCACTTATTGGAAAATCAGTAATATGATTCTTGCATATTCCCATAGAGAACACCACTCAAACTTTACCACAGATTAAGATGGTGGAGATGGAACTTGAACTGCCTTATGATGGATCACTTGTTCCAGCCTGAGCTTTATTGTGCCTGGGACATTTGTTTCTGAATTAAGGTTAGTATGTTGTACTAAGGATGTAATACAAAGAGTGGCCATTCAAGTTATTTCATGTCAATTTAAAAGAGCTCTCCTAATAACAGGCTATCACAACTTAAACTCTTTAAAAGAAAGTCTCAGTATTAGTCAGTAACTTTACAAACAACGAGGAGTCCTGTGACACCTTAGGGCACGTCTACACTAGGGAGAAGATTGACCCTCCGAAGGTGAGCGCAGCCCCCACCGGTGTCCGGTATGCCTTGTTCTGTGAGGAGTAAGGGAAGTGAATGAGAGCATATACTCTCATCAGCCTCATGTTTTGTGGATGTAGCCACAGCTCAATTTAAAGTAAGCTGACTCCAGCTATGCATTTTGCATAGCTGGAGTTACGTACCTTAAATTGACCTGCCTGGTCTAGTGTAGGCCAAGCCTTAGAGACTAACAAAAACATATAGGCTACGTCTACACTGGCCCCCTTTCCGGAAGGGGCATGTTAATTTCAGAGATCGCAATAGGGAAATCCGCGGGGGATTTAAATATCCCCCGCGGCATTTAAATAAAAATGTCCACCGCTTTTTTCCGGTTTTTAGAAAAGCTGGAAAAGAGCGTCTACACTGGCCCCGATCCTCCGGAAAAAAAGCCCTTTTCCAGAGGATCTTATTCCTACTTCAATTATTTTGAAATAACTTCTCCCCAGAGTAATTTGAAGTAATTACTCCCCAGTGCTTCCTGGGGCTCTAAGTTGAGGTTGCACATCCACAATAATGGAGGCTCTCCCATAGTGGGAACACTATTTCAATTTTGGTATTTGGGGAGTTATTTTGAATTTAGATATTTTGCAATAATTTCCTAGGGCATGTCTACACGGCAGCGTTATTTCAGAATAACGGACCTTATTTTGAAATAACCAAATACACATCTACAAAGCAAGCCACAGGCAAGTGAGGCAGTTCATGTCAGCATTTTGTAGGACTGAGCTATCCTGAATTACAAAGCCACAGAAATAAGCTAATGCTTTCAGAGAAGAGAAAATTAGGAGGCTGCAGCTAATACCATTTGGCAAAAGATTTGCATAAAAATGTTTTGTCTCCCTTAGGAACAATTAAATGAAATCAGTTATATTTGCATATTAAAATAACTTATCGGTTTCCCACATCTGAAAATGTTTTATGAAAATCTCATCTTTTTTCATACAAGAAACCACATGAGATCTAATTTGAATGCTCAAATCCTTCTGTCCAGAATCAAGCAGAAAATGAGAATTCATATATATTTTCCAATAATATTCACAAAAGGAAACTTAATATCTTTGCAGTCTGGAGATGAGTTGTATCTAATACATTTAAATTAATTTATATTGCTTTGTAAAATTATTTGTGTTCATTAATTTAAAATCTAGTTTCGGATAATTTAAAGGTATATTATGTTAACTAGTAAAGGGAAATGTTGACGAGTTTTCAATTAATATCAAGTGATGAAGCCTAGTTTTCTGTTTAACTCTCAAGAACCTTCCAGTGCTTGCATATATTTTACTGGACTATATAAGAATAATTTCAACTTCTTTTTTTCTGCGCTGGTCACAGACCTGACCTCCCCCCATTTCCCTTCCAAACTCCCAACTCAGGACAGCATGAATGACAGGTCTGCAGAATATGGCTCCATAACTCTCAGATGAGATAAACCCCTACATGGGCTTCATATCATGCCCCACCCTTTCTCAGGGTACAGATAGGCTATGTCTACACTCGTGGCTTCTTGTGCCAGAAATATGCAAATGAGGCTAAGCATGGACTATTGCCACGCCTCATTTGCATACCTAATGAGATGCCATTTTTGTGGAAGAGGCTCTTGTGCCAGAAAAAGCTGTCTACGCTGCCCCTTCTTACACAAGACGACCCCTCTTGTGCAATGCCGTTATGCCAATTATTTTCATGAATAACGGCATTGCGCAAGAGGGGTTTTCTTGCGCAAGAAGGGGCAGTGTTGATAGTCCCTTCTGGTGCAAGAGCCTCTTCCACAAAAATGGTGGCTCATTAGGTATGCAAATGAGGCTCGGCAATATTCCACACTTAGCCTCATTTGCATATTTCTGGCAGAAGCAGCCACGAGTGTAGACATAACCATAGCGTCCATCACAGGTGAGTGAAAGATTTACCCCAGGTCACACCTGCTGTTATCTATTTGCTGTTAGTGTCACACCTGTTATCTATTTGCCCCAGGTTACATCTTAAGTTTCCCTTACAGGTGTGCATAAAACTCTATATGTACATTGCATACAAAGGGGGTCAAATACTTCAAACAACGTATAATGACTTATTATTTTGACTGAACGAGAGGTAATTCTATACACTAGCTGTGAAAGAACTCTCTTGTATAGAGCCAAGTGTTTTTCACTTTCCATGAGTGAAGTTTGCTGTAGATTCATTTCCAGTCTTGGTAGTTTTTTTAAAGCAGAGGAGAGTTGGAATTGAAGTTGGGACTGGAAGTTTAATTTTGTCCTTATATTATTACTTTTATTGGGTTTTAATACTTTTCTGGGAAGCTACTGTTGGTCTCTCTCCCCTCACCAATTGTGTGTGTGTGTTAGTTCACTGTTACAATTAGTATGCACTTTTTTAAAACTTATATAAACATATTTTGCTCAAAGTATGCTTTTCAAATCTATGCAGCGGTCTGACATTCCATGCATATTTTATATTGCATTCTGCAACGCTAAGAGTTTTAAGCCAAATTTTAGAAAAAAATACCACTGCAGAAGAATAGTCGGGGATTTAATAGCATTGGCATATCCTTGCACAGTGACTTGATCAGAAACTCTATCCATGTGCCCTGTTTCTTTTAGTCTTCAAGTCTATAGGGTAATATAGAATAGCTTTTTGACTATGTTTGCTTTAGGCTGGCAGATCGGCCAGAACAGCTGTTGCTCTGGACCCTGGTTAATGTTCTTGGTCAAGAATATACTCTGGTTGGTCTGATCAGATCTCTTTCTTCATTGGTCCTTCTCAGGCCAGGCAGAGCTAGATGGACTGACACTGTGCTGGTGCCGGAGAGGGTAGTTGACTTCAGGATCAGATGGAAAGTTGAGAGAAAGATAGGCCAGGAAGAAGATAGGAGGAAGAAAGGAGCACTCAAGGGAGGTGAAAGAGCAAGATATCACTTGTGCAGTCTTACAGGCTAAGGTCCCTTGCTGACCACCTAATGGTGATGGTCAAGTGCCCCCACTGGAGTGTCATGGTCTGGTGCTATGGTCACAGTCCTTCCACCACAGTTCTGGTGATGGTAAAAATTCTTTTCTGCCCTCAAAAGCCTCTTTTAGTAAATGACTCCAAAAAGTCACTGTAATACAGTGCAACTCACCACCACGGCACCTCCTGCTGGCCACTCCAAGACTTAGAATTTCATTGCTGGAGCCCCCCTTTCAGCTAGCATCACATCTGCTGTTATCTATTAACGGGTGGGAGGATGCCACAAACTACTGCCCTGCCACAGTGCCCCCACCCTCTGGGGCCCTCTCCCTCAGGCCACCCCTAGACCTCTATGCCCACCTTGCCTCAGACCCCCACCACTAGGCTTCATCTAACCCCTGCCACAGGGACAAACTGCAGTCTGAAATGGCCACGCATCATTGGCAAGGGGGTGTGGACCTGCTGCCTTTGCCTAGCCTGGCTACCTCTCTGCAGCCCTAGGCTACGTCTAGACTGCAAGCCTCTTCCGAAAGAGGCTTTTTCGAAAGATACTTTCGAAAAAGCTTCTTTTGAAAAAGAGCATCTCGACTGCAACCTCTTCTTTCGAAAAAGTGAGCCGCTTTTTCAAAAGAGAGCACCCAGGCAGTCTGGATGCTCTCTTTTGAAAAAGCCCTGTTTGCATTCAAGAACGCATTTTTTTGAAAGAGCACTTTTGAAAAAAGGCATTCTCCCTCGTGAAATGAGGAGTACAGACGTCGAAAGAAAAGCCGAGTTCTTTTGATTTAATTTCGAAAGAACGCGGCTGTAGTCTAGACGCAGGTGAAGGCTACTTTTTTTGAAAAAACCCTGCAGTCTAGACACAGCCCTAGTAGCTTCAGGCCTTGCTTCAGGACCTACAGCCTGGTAGCTTGCCTGGCTGGAGCTTTCCAAGCTCTGCCTGCCTTTCCCCATCCCTGCTCTAAGTCAGGGACCCTCTAGCATCAGTGGCAGCAAGTTCCTCCTGCTTCCTCCAGCTGGAGCAAGAGTGACTTTGTGTCTCTTCTCCTCCAGAAGCCTTTATTTGGCTTAACAAGGAGATCTTGCATGATCTCAAAATAAAAAAGGAGTCATGTAAAAAATGGAAACTAGGACAAATAACAAAGGATGAATATAGGCAAGCAACACGGGAATGCAGGGGCAAGATTAGAAAGGCAAAGGCACAAAATGAGATCAAACTAGCTACAGGCATAAAGGGAAACAAGAAGACCTTTTATAAATACATTAGAAGCAAGAGGAAGAGCAAGGACAGGGTAGGCCCTCTGCTCAGTGAGGAGGGAGAAGCAGTAACAGGAAACTTGGAAATGGTGGAGATGCTCAATGACTTCTTTGTTTCGGTCTTCACCGAGAAGTCTGGAGGTGTGCCTAATGTAGTGAATACAAGCAGAGAGGGGGTAAGTTTAGAAGATAGGATACACAAAGAACAAGTTAAAAATCACTTAGGAAAGTTAGATGTCAGCAAGTCACCAGGTCCTGATGAAATGCATCCCAGGATACTCAAGGAGCTGATAGAGGAGGTATCTGAGCCTTTACCTATGATCTTTGAAAAATCATGGCAGACAGGGGAGATTCCAGGAGACTGGAAAAGGGCAAATATTGTGCCCATCTATAAAAAGGGGAATAAGAACAACCCAGGAAACTACAGACCGGTCAGTTTAACGTCTGTCCCAGGGAAGATAATGGAGCAGGTAATTAAGGAAATCATATGCAAACACTTGGAAGGTAATAAAGTGATAGGGAATAGCCAGCATGGGTTTGTGAAGAGCAAGTCATGCCAAACTAATCTGATAGCTTTCTTTGATAGGATAATGAGCCTTGTGGATAAGGGAGAAGCGGTGGATGTCATATACCTAGACTTTAGTAAGGCATTTGATAGGGTGTCACATGATATTCTTATTGATAAACTAGGCAAATATAACTTAGATAGGGCCACGATAAGGTGGGTGCATAATTGGCTGGATAACCGTAGTCAGAGAGTTGTTGTTAATGGTGCTAAATCCTGCTGGAAAGGGATAACAAGTGGAGTTCCGCAAGGGTCTGTTTTGGGACCCGTACTGTTCAGTATCTTCATCAATGATGTAGATATTGGGATAGAGAGTATACTTATTAAGTTTGCAGATGATACCAAACTGGGTGGGGTTGCAACTTCTTTGGAGGATAGGGACATAATTCGAAATGACCTTAGCAAGTTAGAGAAATGGTCAGAGGTAAACAGGATGAAGTTTAATAAAGAGAAATGCAAAGTGCTCCACTTAGGAAGGAACCATCAGTTCCATACATACAAGATGGGAAGCGACTGTCTAGGAAGGAGCATGGCGGAAAGGGATCTAGGGGTCATAGTGGACCACAAGTTGAATATGAGTCAACAGTGTGCTGCTGTTGCAAAAAAAGCAAATATGATTCTAGGTTGTATCAACAGGTGTGTTGTAAACAAAACTCGTGAAGTCATTCTGCCGCTCTACTCTGCACTAGTTAGGCCTCAGCTGGAGTACTGTGTCCAGTTCTGGGCGCCACATTTCAAGAAAGATGTGGAGAAATTGGAAAGGGTACAGAGAAGAGCGACAAGAATGATTAAAGGTCTAGAGAACATGACCTATGAAGCCAGGCTTCATGAACTGGGCTTGTTTAGTTTGGAAAAAAGAAGATTAAGGGGGGACATGATAGCAGTTTTCAAATATCTAAAATGGTGTCACAAGGAGGAAGGAGAAAATTTGTTCCTCTTGGTTTCTGAGGACAGGACAAGGAGTAATGGGCTTAAAGTGCAGCAAGGGAGGTTTAGATTGGACATTAGGAAAAAATTCCTAACTGTCAGGGTGGTCAAATATTGGAATAAATTGCCAACGGAGGTGGTGGAATCTCCCTCTCTGGAGATATTTAAGAACAGGTTAGATAGACATCTGTCAGGGATGGTGTAGACGGAGCTTGGTCCTGCCTTGAGGGCGGGGGGCTGGACTCGATGACCTCTTGAGGTCCCTTCCAGTCCTATGATTCTATGATTCTGTGATTTATACTGCCCTCAGCTGGGCCCTAATTGGAGTCAGCAACTGAGGCAGAGATCACCACAGTTTCAGCCCTCTCCCAGGGCTGGGTTTTAACCTTTAAAGCTACCAATTAAAAGACCTAATTTCCAATACACCATTTTTTCCTATTGATTTAATTGATTTCCTCTGCTCCTCTTGTTTACCAATCATAATCTGAATAAAGTGTTTAACTGGTAGCCATAGAACCTTTTCATTTAAATTTATTCAGACTTTGTCTCTTCTTATATTTTTCTTAAACCATTTTATACAACAGACCACTGAGACAAATCATAAGCCTTTACCACTTTGCACCAGCTATCTAATACATTAATACAGGCCCACTAGGCTTCCATGGTTACAAAGTGTCTAGGACACTACACTGAAGCTCAGCAGCCCTGGCTTCTAGTGTTGAATCTGGCCTGCTGGGTGATCTTGGGGAAATTACATCACACTCTGTGCCTCAGTTTCCCTGCCACTAAAAAGGGGATGATGATATTGACCATCTTTGAAATCTCCTGACGACCACTGTTATATAAGAGCTAAGTATTATTACTGTAATAGCTCAAAGCTTAGTGAAGTCACATTTAATCCACCTGGTTGTCCCTACGTGCCAGAGGCATGTTAGTTAGTTCACACTAACTCACATGACTTCCTTTTATGAAGCACCAGGATGTTCTAAAGACTTGAGACCTGATTCATAATTGCTTTGCACTTTGTGCATTATTTGCACCCGTGCAAAGAGGATGTACAACACTATGGTTGCATCTAAACTGGCATGATTTTGCCGTTAAAAGTTTTTCCTGTTAAAAGTATTTGCGCAAGAGAATGTCTTTACTGGCATTTGCCTTTGCGCAAAAGATTTGCTTTTGCGCAAAAGCATCCGTGCCTGTGTAGACTCTCTCTTGTACAAGAAAGCTCCGATGGCCATTTTAGCCATAGGGCTTTCTTGCACAAGAAATTAACGTGGCTGTCTACACTGGCCCTCTTGCACAAGAAGACTTGCGCAAGAGGGCTTATCCCTGAGCGGGAGCGTCAGAGTATTTGCGCAAGAACCACTGATTTTGTACATTACAAAGTCAGTGTTCTTGTGCAAATACTCGCAACCAGTGTAGACAGGCAGCAAGATTTTGCACAAAAGCGGCCGCTTTTGCGCAAAATCATACCAGTCTAGACGCAGCCTATCACTACAGAAGGGTTGGGTTTTACTCTACACTGTTTTGCATGAGTACCAAAGACTGCAAAAGGCACCAATAGGGGACAGTCTTACACTCTAGCTTAGAGTGCAATGTGACCTTCAGACCAGCATTTTGCTGTCATATCTAATAGCAGTACTACAGGGTTATGCAAGAAGGGCACTTTATCATTAAAAGATATTTTCTGTCTCAGCCTTTAGGTAAAGGTCCCTGCTACTGTCTCTTCTCAGTGGTCAGATAGAAATTAAAGATCTCTTGGTACAGAAATGTAGCTGACTCAGGAAATTGGGCTGCAGACCCTTTTAAGCCGAAGGACCTCATTGTACTCCCACAAGCACCAATAGAAGTCAGCAGTATCTCCATCATTTTCTTCTTCTTTTCTCCTGTCTTTTCTGCT
The DNA here is from genome assembly GCF_052426305.1 of Pelodiscus sinensis. Taxonomy (NCBI): domain Eukaryota; kingdom Metazoa; phylum Chordata; order Testudines; family Trionychidae; genus Pelodiscus; species Pelodiscus sinensis. The sequence goes on along the minus strand of NC_143055.1, from coordinate 21,793,377 downwards.
CTTTCCCAACTTTGCCAGGCTGGATCAGACCCAGGTCCACCTTGTCCAGTATTATCTTACTTCAGAGAGAGTACAAGATGTGTCTGGAAATCTCTGTACACGTAAGAAATCTGCCCTAGGCAAAGAAGTCGGATAATACATCCCCCCACAATAGGTTTGTTCCTGATCTGTCAGAGTTAGAGCTTGTCCTAAGCCCTGACTCATGAAGTTTAATATCCTTGCAAATGTTTTGATATTATAGATTTAGGATAACTCTGGATACCCTTGTTATTTGTATAAAAGTCCAGGACAGGATGTGCTTCTGCCTCCCTCAGTGTTCCTCTTTGACTCCTCAGTCCTCTGCTTCAAGCTGCTCCTACATTTTGTCCCAGCCTGCCAGCCACCTGCCAGAAATAAGACTCCTGGCTCTTCATTTGTACAAGCTGCTTTAAAACCTGCCCTCAACACTTTTTTCTTTCGTTGCTCAGCTATGTTTCAAACTGTAAAATAAAAAAGAGGGTAAATAAACTCTGCCATCTGGCAAAGTGTCAAGAGTCAGGCATCTGTTGGAGGTAAGGAGTGCAGAGAGACTGGTAACTGCTGGTTAAAAGCTCCACTTTCATTGTGTGTTGATACCTATGTGCTTCTGGTTTAAATCAGTGCCAGTCTGCAGGGATGTAGACCTTTCTAGTGACAGCAAGAATGGCATTTTGGATTATGGAAAGAAAATAGGTATATTTGGAAACAAAATCAGGCTTCTTAGATATTCCAGGTGCATAGAAATGATCTTAGATGAAAGTTTGATCCACTCTAGCAGCTGCTTCACAAAAATACCTTTCAGGAATAGAATTTCCTCTTTTACGGCAGCTCTCCTAGATGATGTTTTCCCTAGTTTGAAAAGTATGACTGTAGATTGCAGGGGGTGGAATAAAACCCTTCTAGATTAGTGAAGTGCAGTATCCTGATGGCTGACTCCCTGCCTGGGCAAACTACCATATTTACATTCAGAATCAGCAGCCACTGATTGCAGGTATTTATGAACTCTACATTCTTTGCAGTTACCACCAATCAGCTAGAATATAGGACTGCAGACTATGAGCAATAGACACCTTTTTTATATCAGATTGCTGAAGAGGTCACTTGGATAATGAATACTCAGTCTTAGTGCCTCTTGAAGCTGCTGTTGAATTAGTCTGTGCTCTGCATGGCATAATGATAGAGTAAAATAACATCATGTCCTCCTTTCTCAGGGTCATCTAAAGTACCTGCCTACACACTGAGGCTACATCTAGACTGCATTCCTCTGTCAACAGAAGGATGCAAATTAAGCACATCAAAATTGCTAATGAAGCAGGGATTTAAATATTCCATGCTTCATTAGCATAAACATGGCCGCCGCTTTTTTTCGAAACGGAGCTTTTTCGGAAACCCCCCCCCAGCAGTCGAGACGTGGGTCTGTTGAAAATAAACCCTTTTTTGACAGATCCTGTATTCCCCAAAAAATGAGGTTTACAGGATCTGTCAAAAAATGGTTTATTTTCTACAGATCCGCATCTAGACTGCCGTTTTTTTCCTAAAAAGCTTCGTTTAGGAAAAAAAGCGGTGGCCATGTTTATGCTAGTGGGACAAAAATGCACTATAAAGTGTATACAGAAACAGTTATACTAGTAAAAACACTGGGGCTATTTCTGGACAGCAGGCTTCTTTAAGAAGAAGCTTGTCTGGAAGAGAGCGTCCACATGGAGGATATGTCTAGACTGCAGGCTTCTTTCAGAAGAAGCTTTTCCGGAAGAGATCTTCCGAAAAAATGTCTTCTGAAAGAGAGCACCAAAGTGCATCGAAAAAGTAATCTGTGGATGCAATCTTGCATTTAAGCTGTGATTACTATGGAGGGAGTGGCCACCGGGGGCACCTGTGCTTTTTCCTCTTCTTTCGAAAAAACTCTCTTCCATGTCCACACATGCCTTTTTCTGAAAGAGCTCTTTCAGAAAGAGGCCTTTTCCTCATAGAATGAGGATTACCAATGTCGGAAAACCCCTCTGTTCTTTCAAGTTTCTTTCAGAAGAACGCAATTGCAATGTGGACATAACTCAAAGTTTTTTTGGAAAAACAGCCATTTTGCTGAAAAAAACTCTGTAGTGTAGACATACCGTGGGTGCAGTCCAGGCCAGATGGGGAGGTGATACAGTAGAAGAGAGCAATAATGGTTTTGTGGTTAAAGCACTGGATTGACATTCTGGAAACTCTGATATGAGTCCCTGCTGTATTACAGACCCTGTGAATAATGCTGACTACATTAGTTAACATATTTCTGCCTCAGTCCCCCATCTGTAAAATGAGGATAAAATGTAAAATCTTTAAAATGACCATTGTCTATCTAGATTGATACAAAACTGTTTGGACTTTAGTTTCTACTGATTTTCATAGAAAAACACTGCAATCTGGAACAAAATGCAGGACAATGTAGCACTTTAAAGACTAACAAGATGGTTTATTAGATGATGAGCTTTCGTGGGCCAGGCCCACGAAAGCTCATCATCTAATAAACCATCTTGTTAGTCTTTAAAGTGCTACATTGTCCTGCATTTTGCTTCAGCTACCCCAGACTAACACGGCTACATTTCTATCACTGCAATCTGGAAAACACTTAATGGCTAGTTACATAAATACAGCAATTCCTAACGGTCCCTTGTAAAGACCTGTGCCCTGTTGAGCTAGGTGCTCTGTATGGACATATAAAGAGACAGCTCCTGCCCCCAAAAAGCTTAGAGCTGAAATAGAGAAAACAAAAGATAAGAGGAGAAAAAGAGAAGCACAGACACAAAGTAAATTATTTAGTCATGGCCACACAATAGATCATTGGCAGCATTCCCAGTTTGGTGACCTACCCAATAGACCACACTGCATCTGACTCATAACACTAGATTGTATCTGGCCTTTGCGTAATTGCAGAGTCTTAGCAAGTATATAGACAGTTCCCTTTTGTGTGTCCTGTGCAAGGGACGAGGAAAATCAATCTCTGTGTTTGGAGGGGAATGCAGGATAACTCTGTGCTCTCCACAGCACAGGACAGAGGCAAGAGGAGAGGGAGTTATACATGGAACTTGAGACTAATGTATCATTTTTATGAACCTTCAGAATGCAACACGCACCACAGAAACTGTTCACATGAAGATGTGAGTGTTTTCCAGTGTTTCAGTGTAATATAGGGCTTGGAGTAAATCTGGGGGTTTGAACCAAACTTCAAAGAAAACTTGAAACCTGTAAAGTGAACCCAATTGTCTTGAGGATGAATATCCATGCTAAGGAAAACAGTGGACTTCAGACTGCCCTAATCTTAGCAACATGTTTGCGTTCCTCAGACTCAGTGAAGCTTCCTTTGGCTTCCACTTAATACATTTAAGTCAGGTAATAAGTGTTCATTTATTCTAGCTTGCCAGGAATGTCATGTGTCCTGTATGTGTACAACATTGGTTAAATTACACATCCAGCTTAACTTCATCAGACAGAGTGATCCTATAATTAAACCCACAAACCCACACTATTAAATGTCTGGCAGTCTGGTAGTTAAGGACACTGATTATTGTATAGCATTGTATTGCTTTGCAATCAGTTCATTAAATACTAAATAAATAATATTTAAATATTAAGGAGAGTTAACTTATATTCCTTCTACTACTGTGACTTATAGGTACAATGTGTGTGCGTGTGCACGCGCAAGCACACATGCAGCCATTTGATCATTGTTTTGTAGCTTGTATCTAAGTTCAGCAAAGTTCAAGGTTAGAATGGGTAGTTAACGAACATCTTCTATTCAATGATTAGGCTGCTAAGACATGACAATGCCCATATGTCTACACAGCAACATTTTAAAATAACTTAGTCAATGTCTAAACAGCTGGCAGATATTTCAAAATAGTGTTCAAATACTGTGAAGCTGGAGGACTTTTCTCCAACTCCTGTAACGCACATTATACAAGGAGTAAGGGAAGTCGGAGGAAGAGTGTTCTATTTCGAAATAAGAGCTGTGTAGACGCTCCCAATTTCAAAATAAGCTACATAGTTTGCATAGCATATTTCAAGTTGAGCCCTGCTGTGTAGACGGACCCTGCATGTTAGCGAGAGCTGTCATTAAAGTTGTTTGGTTGGTTGTTTTTTTTTGCCCCACAGTAGGAAATGTCAAGGTTTTTGGCAAAACTGTAAATACCAAGATGTTTCAGTTCAAAACCAAATAGATTACGGGAAGGGAAGAAGTTGCACCATCCCTGGTTATGGTGCTTCATGGCAGAAGTAGTCTGCTGGGGAGACCAACTTACATTGCAGAATGGGGACATGAAGAACTGAACTGTAAATCTCCGAAGCACTGCAGCAGGATATGCGGTTCAAAGTAGTATGGCTTTTGGCCAAAATACTTTGGATATAGGAAGCTTTTTAAAAAAAAAAAAAAAAAAAATCCCCAACCCCTCCTCCCCCAAAAAATCTGATCAGGAAGCTTTACTTATTCAAACTTCCCAAACCTCCCTTTGCTTATATGATGCAGATTTTAATACTGCCGAGATTTCCAATTTTTATCTATAGAGGGCGGGGGAATTGATGAGCACCAACACATCTTCCTTAGGTTTATTCTACATTAGAATAATAAATCACGGTTAATTACCTCATTGTATACTTTGACCATTTTCCTAGTACAGAATGCATGCACTAGGCTGTACCCGGTTGAGGTCTACCCTAAATGCATATGCAATTTTTTTCTTCAAAACATTATGGATTTCACTGAAAAGATTAAAAAGAAAACAGTTTTCACAAACATTTGCATTTTCCAATAAAACCCTTTCCCACAGAAATGTGTTTTGCCAAAAAATTTCAACCAGCCGTATAGATGAGTCATTTTTTTCCATTACATTGATGCTTGTGTGGTCATCCACATCTGTGTAAGGTAAATACAAAGTACTGCTGAATCCAAAAGTTAGAGTTTCATACGTACTTTGAATAGATGTTAAAATTACTAAGCAAAGTGCAACACAAGTGGAGAACCAGATGCGGTCATATTGTGTTTTATCTAGACTAGAATTTCTCAGTCCAATCACATTTCAAGAGTGGAGTTAGAAGTGGTTTTCAGATTCCAATTTTAAACATTCTGTGTACTAGTCCCTGTGACTTCGGACTCAAGAGATAGGAACAAGCAGGGCTCATGGAACACTTAATAAGGTACACATTTTTCTAATAATAGCAGCAACAATTTAACTTGTAAAAGATTCTCTTACACTGCGAGGTAGATAGTATTTGACATTTTAGTAAAAGCTCTTTGATTGCTTGTTTTTCATTTTGCTGAGGGCTCTGTTCTATTTATTTAGGATTTTGGCAAGTGTTTTTCTTTCTTAAGATTAAATTTTATTTCCAATAATGACCTAGGCTTATTGGTAGGGATCCTGAGTTGAATCCTTTGCTGATATACATCCTGGGCAGCGTCAGTGGAACCACACAAGGTGGATGTTAGTGCAAAATTTGCCCTTCTGTTTTACTTAGAGATCCAGGTTGCTCACAATGTTCACATGCCATTTATACGATGCTGACCTGTGTTAACTGTGCATCTCATATTACCAGGGCATGGGGCTGAAGGGTAATTTTCCACGTAAGGGGCTGAGGAAGGTAGTTAGACCCCAATTCAGAAAACTTAAGCATGTTGTACTGGATTGGGTTAGGATCCCAACCCCATCCAGCATCAAAGTGAGTTCAACCTGTCTCAACAAGCAACCTGGACAGGTTAATAGTCTTGCCAGGCCCTGCTTCAGGGAGAGGCAACAATCAGTCCAGATACTTGGGCCTTGCTCAGGCTGAGCAAACATTCAATATGCCCAAGCCCCTGTTCAGGGCAGGCTGGCAAACACTTCAGGTTCTCCGGCCTATGCTCAGGCTCAGCAGCAGTCAGTATGTGCAGACCCTAGTTCAGAGTGGGGCAGCAAACAGTAGCAAGCAGTTCGGGGGGCTCTGGGCATACCTGGCTTGGAAGCAGTTCCTCTGGGTCCTCCAGGTGTGGAACCTCTGGCAGGCTTTCAGTTCCTCTGTGTTTGGGATCATCAGTGCTCCGGGCGAGTCCTCTGTTTCCTGAAAGTATGTACCAGCCTCCTACCTGGGGAGATCAGGCAAGGTGTTTAGCTCCTTCAGCCACTGAGCACAACTGAGCTCTTAACTTCAGCCTTTATACTTCTGCCTCCACCCTACTGCTTCCTGGGGGTGGGGCAAGATTGATTGGGCCCTGCCCATCAGGCTGCAATGGGGTGGTCTTCTCCTCCTGGGTCAAAGGGAGGCCAAGCTGCCTCTCTATACATGTGTTTTAACTTTGAGCACATGCTAAAGTTAGGCACATGCTTACACACCTTCCTGAGTAAGGATTCTTCCCTGAACTGGAGCTTGGGGAAATTAATTTTATCTGACCAATCACTTACACATTCTGCTCTGTGCCTAATCCACAGAAAATGTGAATCTGTTCTAGGCCTAACTGTAGTGTGTGGTTGATTAGGTCAAACTACAGAATCTCATGCTTTTAGTTCTGCAGGTGCAAGTCCCTCCATCTTTGCCTCAATCGCTGGCCTGTTGGCCAAGGTAATAGCTATCACACTTGCAATGGAGTTATAACAATTTTGGGTTCATTAAATAACAAAACAGTGAAAGGGAAAAGAATAAAACGTCAATAAAGCAAACCAGAGGTCTTCTGTAATGAGCTGATGCACACAGCTCTGTGGTGTTCCTCTCTCAACTCTTCTTCAGGAGCACAATTCCCAGTTCCCTTGCTCACAACACTGCCCCATAAACATTTCTCTACATCTTCCCTGTTAAAGAAAAATGAATTAACTATTTTATATAAACTATTAACAAATATCTAACAACACACACATTACATTCTCAACCCATCTAGTACATTTCCAGAACCCAATGTGTCAGCTACCTAGAGAAGGGAGGGTACCAGCACATCACTCTCAAGTGAGTCTTTACCTGACATTTTCCTCAAATACCCAGCCAGCTTCTTCTCCAGCCAGCTTACAAGACAATTTGAATCTTTCAGGATGTTTAAGATTCCTCTATGGATCAACTCTGGATCAGCCTCTCATTAGACTGAGTTGTTCTCTTGTTCCTTGACAATTTCTTCTTTGTGCACTGATAATAAAAGATCAGTCAAGATGGGACATTCCAGAGTCCACTTCAGCTTTCTCTGTGTTGTAACTTTGTGGGATTCCTTGCAAATCCCTTTGATTATGTCTCCCTGGTCTGTTAGGGCTACATAAATCCTTGACTGCAGTTTTCTTTAATGATACCTCTTTGACCCCTCAAGTATTGTGGTATGATTCTTCAGGCACTCTGGCTATGTCTAGACTATAGGCTTTTGGAAGAAGCTTTTCCGGAAGAGATCTTCTGGAAAAACTGATTCCAAAACAAAGCGTCCATACTGCAAAAGTGCATTGAAAAAGCAATCTGCTTTTTTGAAAGATAGCATCTATACTGAATGGATGCTATCTCGCATTTCAGCTGTGATTACTATGGATGGAGTGGCCACCAGGGCACCTGTGCTTTTTCCTCTTTCCTCTTCTTTTGAAAGAACTCGCTCTTCCCTCCCTCTTTGGAAAAAGGCTCTTCCTCGTAGAATGAGGATTACCAATGTCAGAAAAACTCCTTTGTTCTTTCAATTTTCCTTTGAAAGAATGCGATTGCAATGTGGACGTAACACAAGGGTTTTTTTCGGAAAAATGGTCGTTTTAGCAAAAAAAAAACCCTCTGTAGTGTAGACATACGCTCTATCACTTCAGTTTAGAGATGGGTGGTCACAGGACCTTTTATTCAAATAATATTTCTGCATCCATTTCTGATTTTCTTTGATCTTCCATATGGTTGTATTGTTATGAAATTTCCCATGATTCATCATATTCTGCACCACAATACCATTCATTTTTACTCTCTAGGAATTTTCTCAAACTGCTGCTTTGGTAGATAGATTATCTATAATTTTTTCCAAGATAATTAACCATGTCCAGGAAAAGTTGGACATCTTTCTTTGACTGGCGATATGGCATCATTTCAATGACTGGCATCATTTCAATGACAAAATCTTCTTATCGGGTTTTATACCTTCAATTGAAATATTGTCTCCAACAAAAGTCAGCCTCTAACAAATATTTCCCTTTATTTAGTTTGAGGTTTGCAGCTCCCGTTGCTCCTGGGACTTCCTGAACTCTAGTATCATGCTTTTCTTTTGTTAAGCCCCAGATGATGATGTCATCTATTGAAGTATCAACATCATTAATATGTTCATAGATCATATGTATGGTTTATAGGACACTTGGCACCAAAGCTATGCCATGGGCTAAACATCAAATGGGCTATTACATGTGCATAGCTTTGAGCTTTCATCATTTTCTTTAGTGGCCAAACCCCTTAGGATGCATCCAATTTACCTGAAATATTGAGTATTTCCAAATTGAGCCAAAAGCTCTTTTCTGGTTGGCAGTTTGAAATGTTATATGAATACAGCCCTGTTCAAGACTACAACCCTGTTCAAGAATACAGCCCTGAAATGAATACAGCCCTGTTCAAGACTCTACATACGTGAAGCTGGCTGCTACTTTTCTCCACAATGACCAGAGGACACATCCATTCTGTTGGCGCCTCAATTTTTCATATTACTTTTGTTGCTTCAATCTTTGCAAGCTCAGCCTTCAGTTTATTACAGAGTTCAAAGGACACCTTTCTACATAGATGGACAACTGAAGGAACCTGCTCGTCTGTCCAGATTATATGGTCATCCTACAAGCAATCCAATCCTTGAAACAGGTCATGATATGCCCAAAAGAGTGACTCATGGTCAGGTTCAGTATGATCTTGTAATGAACCATTCATTTTACCAGAGTTTCTCGCATGTAGCCAGGCCTGTAACTGGGGTCATCTCCTTTGGTGCTACAATAAACAGGAGCCTGAACATGGTGTTTTTATGGTTGAAGCTAGCAGTGCACCTCCCTTTCATTGGTATATTTATTCCAGAACCACAAGCCCCCCCCCCCCCAATAATTTTTATTTTTGTTGGCCCCATTTTTGGTCTTGTTTTGAGTCTGTCATAATCTCATTCAGAATCTGAACTCCTGTGTCCAGTTTCACTGGAATAATTGTTCCATTCACTGTCATAGGCAGTAATCAGTGTTCCCTGTAAGTTCTGTGTTTGTACTCAGAAGAGATTCAAAAGCTGCGAAGCTGATTATCACAGCACCCAGAGCTAGGCTTTTTGTTTGTTTGTTTCTATTTGTGGTGCACATTTGCACATGCCTTAGTGAACATAAACAATTATTCCGCACATGGATTGAAAAAATCTGCACAAGAATGGAAAACATTAGAGAGAAAATTTATAGCCGTGGTCACCAACCCGTTGATCCTGATCGACGGGTTGATTGCGAGGCCTCAACCAGTCGATCGTGAGGAGTTCTGGGTCCCCCATTTCTTCCCACCCCCAAGAAGCCCCACTACCTACCTCCAGTGACAATGGAGGTAGTGGCGGCTTCCCAGTGGGTGGACAGAAGTCCTGAGCTGCATGTCACTTCCGGGGCTTCTGGAAATGCGCTGGCTGCTTCCTTGCTCCAGGTCTGTGGCATGCTGGGAGCTTACCGGGGGAGTCCCCAGAGGTGCGAGTTGGGACTTCTCTTCTCTGCGGGAGGGGGGGAGTCGGGCCCAGAGTGGGCATGCACAGGGGCTTCCCAGCTCTGCGGGAGGCTCACGCCGGCCCTGGAGGAAGCATGCAATGGGGCTTCCTTCCTCCATGGGGAGGAGGGGTGGTCCTAGATGGGGTACATTCACGGGCTTCCTTGCTCCACGGGAGGGGGGAGTTGGACCCAGAGGGGGCACGTGACAGGGGCTTCCCTGCTCCATGGGAGGTGCGCGCTGGCCTCGCAGAAGGCATGTGACAGAGCTTCTTTCCTCTGTGGCGGGGAGATGGAAGGGAGTCCTGGGAGGAGGCAGGTGCAGGGGACTCTGTCCACACTGGCAACCTGTCCCCTGCGGCAGAACCCTGTTCCCCTGCCCTGCTGGCACCCTGTCCCCTGCCACAGAACCCTGTCCCCACTGGCACCCTGTCCCTTGCCCCAGCACCCACTAGCACCCTTCTCCAGTACCATGTCCCCTGCTCCCACCAGCACAGTTGGGGCCACATTAGTGAGGCTTGGGGGGTTTTGGATGAGTTATTTGTTTGCATCTCACTTGTGTGGCCCCAACTGGCTTTTCTGTGGGTCAGTGACCCCTGACTCAAAACAGGTTCCCTGCCCTTCTCATAAATAAAGACAATGCAGAAACTTCTTGTATTTGACATAGTATTTTATTTAAAAATGAAGCCTGGCCAACAAACCCCCAATTGGGACCAAGCCCCCATCTGGCCACAGCATCGTAACACTCCTGCACTCTCCTTTCCTCCAGACTCTATCATACACTGGAACCCCCTGCCCTGAGCCCCTCACATACACCAACCCAAATTCCTGCACCCTCACATCCGCAAGCCTGTGGCCTGCTTAGTACCCCAACCCTCCATCTGACCCCAACACTGCCCGGCCTGGAGCCCTCTCCCCGAGCCAGCGTCCCCTTCTCCACCTCTTCCTGCATCCAGATTTCCTCCCTGAGCTTACACCTCTCACCCCTTCCCACACCCAAATCCCTCATTCCCACCCGAGACCCTACACATACTGTCTCAACCAAGCGAGGGTACAGCTAGACTGCAGGAGTTTATCAGGATTCCAGAGCTAACCCAGAAAAACTCTGCTGCATCCAGGGATGTGTTTGTTCTTCCGCTTTTTTTAGTGGAAGAGCAAACATGATCTTTTGGTCACCCCTATATTCCTCTTTCCACGAGGAGTAAGTGGGCTTCCAAAAGAAGGGGTTTTTCCTGACATTTGGTCCAGTCTAGACAGGCCAAATGTTGGAAACACCTCTTCCTACAGAAGAATTGGGGAAAAAAAGCAGCAGTATAAGGGTTGGGGATAGCAAGTGATGGAGAGGAGGAGAATAGAGAGGGCGGGTGGGGCTTCAAGGAAGGGGCAGGGTTTCAAGGAAGGGGTGGGGTCTTTGGGGATGGATGGGGTGGTAGATCTTGGCTTGTTCTGTCATTTTAAAAGTGATCTTGGGTGTAAAAAGGTTGGAGACCAGTAATTTACAGTATCCCTCTCATCAGACTAGTAGGTTTACCATATTTGAACTTTCAAAAAAGAGGACGCTCCTGAGAGGGAGTGTATCTGTATCGGTATCTACCAACTCACGTTGTATTAATGTGCTATATAGATTATACAATGCGTATAGCACATTAATACCTGAGCTGGTAGATACTGATACAGATACACTCCCTCTCAGGAGTGTCCTCTTTTTTGAAAGTTCAAATATGGTAACTATAGACTATTGTCTTTCGCTGAAGCCACTTGACTTATCTGTACTTGTGATCTGCAGCATTTTGTAAAATGGTTATTTTCCCTAAAGGCAACATATTGTTTGAGACCAGGCTGTGATCCGTACCTTTCACCTAATTGTCTGTACCCAATCTCCCCCTCCCCTCACCCTGGCAGTGGTTTTCATAGCGAGGGGTCCACTTTTTGATTTGACCTATTCTGGCTATATTCTTTTGTACACAGTGCATGGATAACTCCTGGTGAATTCAGCTTATTAGCTTGTACATTCACAGTTTCTGCTGCACTGCATAATTGGAGAGCTCTCCTACAGTTAAATCTCCTTCATAGAGCAGCCTTTTTCTTAACACATTGTCCTTAATGCCATAAATGATTCTGTCTCTGACCAGCGATTCTGCCAACTTACTGAAGTCACAGGTTTTACTCGGTTTCCTTAATTCTGTGATATATTGCTTGCTGGTGTCATCAGTTTTAGTTTCTCAAAGGTTTATTCCTTTTATGGCATACAAAATTGCTCAAATTTAGTCAGTATTTTATTTAACTTCATGTTTTCATCTTCTTCAGATGTTATAAAGTTGTTATAAATATCCAATGCATCCTCCCCAGCAGCATGCAAAAGGCAGATGACTTCACTTTATCATATTTCTCCTTTGCTGCTATGGCTGCTAAGCACACTTCAGATCTCTGTTTGATTTTTTTCCAGTTCTCTGAAACATTGTCTGACAATTGCAGAGTGAAAGGAGGTTGCAACACGTCCCTTTTTGTTGCTCCCCCTCCACGCTAACCTAGTCCAGCTATTACTGTGCTCACCAAATACATGCAAATGCCCCTGTACCGGGTGCCTCTCTGTCTCTGCTTTCAGTTGCAAACACAGGTATTCACTTCAAAATTATGGCGGTTGCTTTTGTATTCAGAACTTCTGACTATCTTGGGGTTTGTTAAATAATAAGCCTGTGAATTAGTCAAGAATAAAACTTCAATATAACAAACTTGAGATTTCCTGTAGTGAGCTGCTGCACACAGCCAAGAGGTGTTCCCAATTCCCACCTCCACGGCACATCTCCAGATTCCCAGACAAACAATACTGTCCCCTATGAGGGCACATATCCAAACTACAATCTCTCATAAACATATCTCAATGGTAGTTACACGGGACAGACAGTGGAATTGAAGATGATGCTGATTGTTGGTCAAATGATATGTGGTGCTTCTTGGGAGACCATAGCCCTCCGTGATGTAGGAGTCACTACTGAAAGAGTGTCAGAGGGGCCCTAAATAAAGAGTGCAGTCAAACCCAACTTTATGAACATCAATCTTATGCAGGACTGCGTATCTGGACCATTTTTCTGCCACCAAAGTACTCTTCCTACCAACAATGTGACTTCAGTCTGTCAGACAATCTTCATGAGGCTATAAACATTTGAAAAGAGAGTAATTTGATGACAAAGAAGAGTTGAAGTTCTTTCAAAGAAAAATGTTTACATTTACACACTGTTTACATTTGTTACCACTGACTACATACACTACTGTATCACTGAATGATTAATATACCAACATATCCCCATATCTAATATATCAATTTTATGAACTTTTTTATTTTATGATCTCTTCAATCCCCATTTATTTAACAAAATAGGAATTCTGCTATAAGGCAATATATTATATTTTGGGGCAGTTTTTGGAAGAGTGTCATAGCTTTGCCTTTTTACACCATATCTTATGTCTATGTTATCCATGGGATGGTCAATACCTGTTACCACAAGAGGAGACCATACAGGGGAGGAATTGCAGTTGCTCAATTAAAAACAGCTGCATAAATATGTCTTTCTTTCTTTCTTTCTTTCTTTCTTTCTTTCTTTCTTTCTTTCTTTCTTTCTATGAACATTTTTATCCAGTTCTTCCTATTCCTCCTCCCCCAATCTTTGAAAAAGGGAAGTAGAAAGTGGGTGACATAGTGGGATCCAAAATGCAGCCAGGTGAAACTGTGAACATTAATTGTATTGGGCCATATAGTATCCTCACTCTGTATACAAAACTCCCATGATAGCACAGGGAAGTTCAAATAAGGACAAAGGGCAGCCTGTAGTAAAGGTTATGGCTCAGGAGGGAGGAAGGAAAATTTTGCAGAGGTCAGCAGTAGAGCTGCCTGTGAATTTTCTCATTCAATTAGTAATTGGCAAATCGTTACAGAAAAGCTAAGCTAGTTTAGTAGCAAAAGAAGGCAGCTTTTGAAAGATGACAGCATTATTTCTTTCCTCCAGCAGGGAATAGCTGTGAAGCATTTGGACTAAAACTGTTTCAGTGGGTACAATTTATCTTAGTGCAATTCTAGCAAAGTAAGTAGTGTTGTACCAGGCCAAATTCATTCCTGATGTGATTCCACTTACAATGCAGCTGTTGCACTAGAGATTAATGTGCCTCCATCTATCTTTAAACACGTGCTAGGCAATGTAAAGAGATCTTTGATTTTAATGTAGTAGAAAAAGAAAGCACCAATCTCCTGTGCAATGGAATAATTGCAATCTTCCTTGTGCAACTCCTGAAGGATGTGGGAGTTGCCTGTAATATTTTATTAATGTTATGTATCTGTGTGTGTTTCTGTTGTTGTGTTAAAGGTAGGTATGTGTGTGCAAATGTTTGCAGATTAAGGCATACCTTGCCATGTTAGGACCTGATCTAAAGTCCATTGAAATGAAAGCTAAGACTGCTAGGCCACATCTACACTGCAATACTATTTCAGGATACTGTCAGTATCCCGAAATAGCTATACTGCGTCTTAACAACAAGCCCGTTATTTTGAAATGCAACAGGTTCACTATTCCAACATCCCTGTAAACCTCATTCCATGAGGAGTAAGGGACATTTTGGAATAGCAGGTTATTTGGAAGTTGACTTGAAATAAGCTACATAATTGACATAGCTCAAATTGCGTAGCTTATTTCAAGCTACCGGTGCAGTGTAGACACATCCTGTAATAGACAAAAGGAGTACTGACCAGCACCAGTGACTAAGGGATTAAACTCAGGTAGCTAGCAAAGGTGTTGGCCAGGGGGCTGGGAGAACCAGTCAAGATAGAGGGTTGAAATTTGAATTGGATATAGATTCCTTGCCTGCTTTCTTTGTGTGGGAGAGAAAAACCAGGAGTTGAGAGACAGAATGATTAAAACCCAGGCAGGACTACCATGCCTCCAAGGAATTTGGGGGCATGGAAGTGGACTGAATATAGAAAAGATTGGAAGTAAGTAAAGGAAAAGTGGATCTAGTCAGCATAGGGATATTTTTCCTTATTTTGAATGGCTTTGTGAATCTATGCCTCCTCTCCCCATTTACCATTTCACATTGTGCCCAGAGACTTTTCTCTGTGTTTTAATTTGTTTCCTTAGTTGCTCTGTAACATGTAGAAATCAAGTATGCTTTATCAAGTTGATCTTTTGTTTTGTAATAAAAGATCACTTCTTTAAGGTGATGATTTGATTTTCGTGCCCTGGAAGATCTATCTGTTTGTGTGTATCTGCATGCCTCAGACTGAAAGGTCAGCTACAGAGACTGCAGCTTGTTTTCTCTTTTATTTTTCTAAACTCTTTTGAGGCAAGAGAGCTTGGGCTACCCCTGGGGATAGGTTCAAGTGTTCACCCCTGGTTTTAGGGATTAAATCACTTGATGGTGGCAGCTTGTTTGTGTGCTTGTTTATTTCTCAATGCCAGGAAATCTGTGATTCTGCGAAGTTGTGGTAACCAGTGCCTGTAGAGGCAAGGTTTTAAAGCTCTCTTGCAGGACCCCACCTTCTGCACTCAGAGTACCAGAGTGGGGAACAGCCCTGACACACCTCTACTGACTTCAATGGATTTTTTGGATCATCCTAAGGCAATGAATTAGCTGATCTATGCATGTTAAGAACAGTTCTGGACATTGACAATGTATGGCACCTGCTGGAATGCCAGTCTCTTTCAGGAAGAGCAAAAGATAAGGCCTAAGCTCTGTGGATGTTTGAAGTGGGCACTGGCTCAACTGTGTTCATTAAGTGGCTGGGCATTAGCCAAACTTTTGACTGCTTCATGGAGATTCATTTGTTTATTCTTTTCTACAGTAGACTAAACAATGGAGCTATTAAAAATATTTGCAGACACCAAGTCACAAGAAAACTTTCTAATTTTGTTACAAACTCAAACATGTCAGCCAGGTTTTGTTAACTTAATTAAGTGAGATGTGAACGCAAATCAATCTCCACCCCTTCACTGCAAGCCCAACCGCCTCTGCATCAATCATTGGTTAATGATTTATTGATCAAGCACCAAGAAGGCAGGAGTAGATGAAAAAAATAACAGTTTATTTAGACACCCCAATAACTATACCAAGTTTACAGACAAAAACTACATGAGTGTTAAAGCAATACACTTTATGTCCAGATCCCCAAAGCACACAACACCAGGTAAGGGTGAGACAAATTAATAGGATAAACACATCACCAGTTTGGTTGGCACACAGGAAACAGAACAAGAATCACAGAACCAAAGTATGCCACCAGGATCTCAGGACAAGAACTGTGATCACAGAATACCAGAAGTCTCAGGAACTGGTACAGGTAAGCTGCTTTATTTTTCAATCTTAACACACTGTCTCAGCAGGAATGAACATGCACACAGGGCTGTCTTGCAGATGGATAGCATTCATCACCAGGCACTACACTCTCTTATAGCTTTCTATGTCGCATGACCCTTTCTTACTCAAACTTTAAAACAGGCAATAACATTTCCCACTAAACTGCTGTGACTATGCAAATTTACATTCACAGAGAAACTAGAAAGGGACATAATATGGAAGGGATAAAGAATAATTAACAAAAACAAGATAGGGAACTGCAGATAGCTTACAGTTTGTTGAAATGTCCACTATGATCCATTTAACTTTGTATTTTTATACAAATCAGGCTCCATTTTCTTCTGAATTCGGATTCATTAACTGTTCTGAAAAAAAAATCATGTGTATTTTATCATTAGAGAACTGGTTGAGAAAAGGGAAACATATCCCCCAAAAATTCAGAAAAATTTGCTTTCTATTTTGTTTGTTGAAGTTTTGTTTTTGTTGATATTTTCTGGTCAGCTCTCTACAATAAAGATAATATTGTATAATGGACACCATATAATAATCAAAACAATTTTTAAGTGATAGTGCTGAATTAAAGTGTGCCTGTTATTGGATTCACAAAGCCTTCTCATCAACATCTCAGAGGAGCCTATGTTTTCACTGTTTTTAAATGAGCACATAATGCAGAATTTATCCCGTTCCTATCTGTGCCTTTTTTCACCTCAATTATTGTGAATTTCTTTAAGCTTTAGAAAGATGGAGTTACAATGAGATAAGTTACAGATGGAAAAAAATCTTCAGGAAGCTGGCTCGAGATACTGTTCATTTAGAATTATTCCTTACAGCACATTTTCTAGCAGTGATTAGTCTAGCCTAGTGGTAAAGTAGGAGTAAATCATGAGTTAATAATATTTATACACTAAAAGAAAAGCACACCACTACTCAAAAGTAACACTCAGTGATTTTAAATTAGTTATTTGCTACGGTAAGTTTAGCATTTCAATATGAACAAACTACTCTGTATACAACACAAAATTCAATTCAAACAGTTCCTTAGTGACTTGTAAATAGTGTTTCTTCCCTGCTATTTTTGGGGGGGAATAATTGTGAGCCGTGCTGTGCAGTACTGGAGTGTGACATGCCCCCTTCACTCCCCTGTGTGGGCTATCTGTATCCAGCAATGCAGTGCAATGGGGGAGTAGGCTCTATGGACATTCCTGGAAGATCAATTGGTGAGTAGGCAGAGTAAAGGTGGGACAAATTGTTGTATAGTAAAATCCTTTCCATATGATGCTACAATATTTGCTGAATTGGCCACTGATTTCTATAATTAAAACAAGCTAGGTTGCTATAGAAGATGTTCCCAATTTCTTTTATCTCCTACATTTCCAGCATTGATGTACAAACTCACAGGGAAGATATTAGTCCCGATAGCATTGCTCAATGGCATTACCTCTTTGATGTTGTCATCTCTCATCATTGGGTCCATTTATTCTCCTCAATATGGTACGGGGCCCAGGTGTAAGGTTTTCTTTAAGAGGCCAATAACTGAAAAGCTGAAAGAAAATCAGGTACTTAAGGTTGTACAGCTGACATTCCCAGACAGCATAACTCAACTCTGGTTGGTATCAGCCCACTAGTCAGTTCTAGTTGCATCTAATGGTGCAAACCTGGAACGTAGTTATTTTATTTTTTGCACACAATGTAATTCCCAAATAAATTACTTTTAAAGGGAACCCCCCCCCCCAAAAAACCCACAACCAACAACCTACTCTTGCAATATTTTAAAGGTATGGTTTTGAAAGGAAATATGAAAATACCATACAATTCAAATGTAAAGAGTCTAATTATGATTGCACACCAATTTTGCACTTTTGTAATTCCATTGATTTCAGCAGAGTTACTCCTGGTTTATATGAAAGCAGAATGAGGCATGTGGTTCCTATAACACTGCCAAGCAATAAAATAAGCAACAAAAGGCAACTTCCCACTGGCTTTTCTCAGGGAAATTGCTTGAGGAGTCAATCTGGAGGATGCAATGTAGTAGATATGTTTTCAAGTTCTGGGATAGAATAGATGAGATAGAGGGATCACAGTTTTGTTTTAGGGATCAAGAAGCCATTGATGGGGGATCTCTTTACTTTTCTTTTTCCCATATGATTCAATGTTAGTGACTTTTAAAACATTCCTCTCTCCCTTATCCCCCTCTCACGGACCTTGTGATAGACATGATGGATGGCATTGTCAGATGTGTACAACACTGGTTTAACTCTGTTCCCATTGAAATCACAAGTAGGCAAACTCAGCCTTTTTGAAATCTCATCTAATAGATCTAAATAAAATTAACTGCTATCTATGTGCAAAGGAATGTATTACGATAGCTTTAAATAACACAACTTTAAATTTGTTGGTCTGTTTGAATACTCTGCTAGAGTGGTCATCAGTTGACATTTTATTTAGTTTCCTAGAGTTTGATTTTTAGTTGTTTTTAACTGCATATTTATTGTTTTAAGGGGAGCAGGCTCTGTCCAGAGACTTTTACTAAACAAACTGACTGAGAATAACAATAACAATAATAGGAGGGACAGTTTCACAAATAATTTTATTTTTACTTGTACTGTAGTTCATATATTTGAAATAGGGAACTATGAGTGATTGCATATGTAGTGTGTTTATGTCTTTGAATGTGAAATTAAAATAAATGACCATTAGAAAAATGTTTTTGGGTTTGGAATCAATGTTGAAAATTGAAGTAGCTTTAAGAAGCTTAGCTCCTGCTGTGTTTATTCTAATTTGCAATTTGCTGGGATTCGCTTTTAAAATGTCACTGGGGGTTCTGTTTTATCCCAACAAACATATTGAGGCAGTTCTGTGGCTGAAAGTAGCTGATCATCAAGAAATTAATTTTCTAGATGACATCTTCAGAGAAAAATGCATAGTCACAAACTTTTCATTTCAAATTAAATCAATTGGCACATCATAAGCAAAAATCTTTGCTGATTTTTAATTGCCAAATATCTTAGGAAGCTAATGTGTACCTGAACGCTTAGTGATAATGAACGAGTAACAAGGCACCATGTAGGGTTCAAAGGATGGAAATGCTAGAAAGATGTAATCTGTTTACTTCATGTATATCATACTGATGAAAGTATTCCTATTTGACCTTCATGGATTAACCAGAGATCATTTAGAAAAAGACTATTTTTCCCTTTTGTCCTGTCAAGTCCTTTTTTGAGGCCTTCACTTCTTCCCTATTCTGAGTTTCCCTCACATTCTGTGCAGGAACATCCTATCTATCATGTGGAACAAGTTCTCACAAACTCCCCCATGGGTGGTCATCTTGCACAACCTGTTGAGGCATGGCAATCTGTGGGTTTCCTCATTCTGCCACCTACACAGAATTCTAAGGAAGATCCTTGCAAAGGGGAGGGCTCTTTAAAGTCCTAAGAATCCAACTGAGAGGTACAATTAGTCTGGTTGGTTGTATTAAGAGTTGACTATTAGACAGTATGTATTCTAATCCTTTCCTGTCATTGTGTGCACAGCGCAGCTGTTGCCATGTTTTCTCCCCCCCCCCCCCTTCCCTCTCTCTGCTTGGACAGGGATTCTAATGGGGGAAACCAGAGAAACCAGACTTTACCAGCCCAAAGGGGAGAAACTGAAGACTTTCTGGGTAGCACAACTTTCTATCTCTTGCCTCTTTGTCAGTTCTACTTTGAAGGCACAAGAAGAGATGAATATAGAATCTCTCAGCTAGATAAATGGATAAATGTAGTAAGAAAAAAGGATTCCTTCAACCTTATTTCTTTAATGCTTATATAAAACCATTCCCCTCAAAGGTGCACTCAGAAATCTTGCAGCCATAAATTCAGGTAGCCATTAACCACATTAAAAAAGATTCCTTTACCTTATGAAAAGATGTTTGTTTGATTTCAGATGACTGGGGATGATATTATCAAACGCTCAACTACAGTTATAGGTGTTAAAGTAGAAGAACAGCTACTCAAATAATACTATTATGAAGAAAGGCTTTACATATGTGTGTGAGTTGTATTATTTAAGGGATAGATTTTCATAGGCTCAAAAAGTAGGTAAGCATGTAACTCCCACTGAAAGTCAAAGAGAGTTGGGAAGTTAATTCCCCTTTGTACCTTTGGAAATCTGTTGATGGCTCTCTTGATTGTTTACTGTTTGATATATTTAGAAAAACAAAACAGAATTCTTGATGGGCTTCTTAAAATGCAGTTAAAGGCATCCAGAATGGAGATGAGATTGACAAGGGAGAGCCCTCCTCTAGTTCATGGAGGGTGACATTTGAAAAAAACCAATACAGTAAAACTCCAATAGTCCGGCATCCAATAGTCCGGCACTCCTGATAGTCCGGCATCAAAATGGCAAGAGCCTAGTGAGTGAGTTTCAGCAAAAAATGAGTCACAAGGTAACAGCGGCAGCAGCTGAACTGAGCAAAAAGGGTAAAAAAGGCTTAAAAACCCGAAAATATTACAGTATACTGTATACCATATGTATAATAAAAAGGGTTAAGAACACTTTATATATAGTATATAATGTATACAGTATATATATAACCACCTTATAGTACCTCCTAATAGTCCAGCATATCTGATAATCCGGCACCACCTAGGTCCCATAGGTCTGGATTATTGGAAGTCTACTGTACTTCAGTGCAGGCATGGCTGCTGTTAGTGCCAAAACTCCACTCGTGTCAATGGAGACAGAGCACTTTCAAGCCTCCTCCACCCCTGCATTTGCACTGAACCAAAATCAAAACCAAGCTGGGAAAAGTGCAGCATTCCGTCAGTTCAGTGGAGACCCGATATCTCCCAAGTGCCCATATGGTTCACATCGCACAACGCCAGCTGATGACATATCAGGTGCTAGCACTGAAATGGGATCTAGTCCATGAGTAAGTACATGACAAGTTCATTGGTCAAACATACTCTGTCCTTGAATTTTGCATTTTGCTGTTTCAATGATGGATGGGCATATCCTAGTTGCAGCCAGAAGCCCTCCTCCAGCATCCATCTCTAAACTTAAGGCCCTGCTGTCTTGCAGTCAGAGCAGCCATCAAGTGGTTGAGTGCTGTCACTCAGGAGATGTTGGCATCAAAAGTAGAATTCAGCTCTTGTGGCTCATCAAGCTGCAACATGGTTATTCATCTCTGATGTTAACTTCTTAAGGGGCATATACAGCAACTGACTGTATGGGGACAATTTCTATTCCTTCTCCCTCCCCAGCTGCAGTCTGGGCACAAGCTGGGATACCAGTTGCATATTTGGCATATCTGTCAGGTTGCTGCAGAATCGGCTGATGCTACAGTTTTAGCAGGTCCACACCAGCCACCTCCTCTCTGGCACTGTTGATTTGGAGGCTTTTTTGTTTGCTTTCTCCTTAGGAGTGGAAGGATATCCTAGTAGGTAGGTTGCTAGCCTAGGACTCATGAGTCTTATGTTTAATTCCCTGTTCCACCACAAGCTTCCATATTTATGTTGGTAAAAATCCTACTGTAAATGCAGTTATACCACTATAACTGTGCATATACCCACTGGGGAAACTAGCCTAAGCTATAGCGGTATAAGCAATTTTATATTAGTATAAGTGCATCCACAATACGGGGCCATGCCAATTATCTACACTGATAAACTGTATTGGAGAAACCTTCCTTGTATAGAACAGGCCTTAGAGTCCATATACCTTGGTTCTCCATCCTCTTGTGGGGTGTGGTGAAGATTAATGCATTAATGACGAAAGTGCTCAGCTTATATAAACACCAGTGACATAGCCTTTTTTGAAAAATGGTTCCCTTACAGCCCATGAATAATTATTTAAATGTTGTTTGATTCCTACCACCCGTGTGCATTCCCAAGACTATCGGGATGTGAGGAAATGCTCCTGTGCATAACATTTTGCCATACCACAAAAGTGAGTCCATGGGCTGATTTATTCACAAGTACTTTCATACTCAGCTCCCCCCAGAGCTAATCCACCCTTTTGGCATTTAATTGCTTGGTAAGTAGTGATATTATTTTAATTGCTTCAGAGGGGTAGCTGAGTTAGTCTAACTACAAATTTTGTTAGTTTTTAAGGTGCTACTACATTATTTGTTGTTTTTTAAGTTTTTTTATTATTATTTTAATTAAATGCCTTTTGGCTAGGGTAATCTTTGAAA
Source organism: Pelodiscus sinensis (assembly GCF_052426305.1). Lineage (NCBI taxonomy): Eukaryota > Metazoa > Chordata > Testudines > Trionychidae > Pelodiscus > Pelodiscus sinensis. The sequence continues at coordinate 21,771,207 of NC_143055.1, read as the reverse complement.
AAAAAGTATGAAGAAACTCAGACAAATGCTGCCATGTGTTTTAAGTAATTAAAATAGAATTAGCCTGTGTTTTTAAGTAATTAAAATAGAAATCAATCAAGCATGTCATATTCCATTGCATTTGTCCTAAGGCTTGAGAATAGCTGGATTACTGTAACCATTCCACTACATTTAATGCAAGATTCTGTGCTTAGCACGAAGTCTGAATTAGTTTTATGTTTATGTGGTTCTGTGCCTTAGTTCATGCATGACACTTACAGTCTTTAGTAAGGGGCAAAGTGTGCCCTTTAGCCACATATATGAAACCTGATTTAAAGAGAAGTGATTCACATGGGGAGCAGACTAGGGGAAGCTCATGCAGGGGCTGCATCTCAAGAACACAGTGGAGTGCAGCTCTGTAGGACTTCTCTGCACTGTCTCACTGAGGGGTCATTTGAGAGCAGGACTGGAAGATACATCACTTCATGGTTCCACCAGGCCAGCCTGCCAGATGACTACTGCCATCATGGGAGCTTCTAGCCACCATAGATTACAGACGGAGGGGAGGATTCTCCCTGAAGCCTGGGCATAGCCCCCCTCTCCTGACTCCTTTTTGGCACAGTGTGTCTCATAGTCAGTCAGGAGAGTGCAGTGTTTGTACTCTCCTGAGCACAGGGACTGGAATTGTCTAACGTTTCTCTGGTTGGGGGAGGAGGCTACTTACATTTTCCCCTGCCCTAACTCACAAAGGCCGTTCAGAATCTGGCCCTAACTCAGTAACTGTTATGCAGGCTCAATAAAGCAAATTGCTGAAGTGAATAATCACTTGGAATCAAACCTATTACTCAAGTGAAGGAAACATTAATCATACACTGACAGTGCAAGTGTCTCTAGTTAGAGTGCTGAAATAATTTTGGAAGGAAGACAGGTTATGTAGCCTTTAACCACATACACGTACTATATGTACTTTGCTGCAAATACAATTGGATCTTAAAACATATCTCACTGTGAACAGCTCAGCTTCCTTGGTTTCTCTCTTTGTCACTACCATGGTGCATAAAATTACAGGTTGCATTCCAGCAGAGAAAGCTTATTATTTGTACTTCCTTCATTATTCTATGAATGTACTGTTTATTATATCTGAAAGCTGAGACTTCATTCACCCATTCCAACCCCCCCCCCCTTTCAGAACAGTTTAAAATGCAGCAATAAATCAAATGGCATAATCAGAGGAGAAAAGCACAATCAATTGTGAGAAATGCAAACTATGGGCTAAATCTAGCCGAGGAGCCAATCCAGCATTTAGCAACATAGCCTATGGAAGTAGCTCTCAGTAACAGAAAACCACTGTAGTGAAAATACAGCTATAACAAATGCCCACAACCTTTTCTCTGTAATGGGGCTCATGGAGGACTAGCAGAGGTAAAAAGAACAGGGTGACACTAGCTTGGTAATATACTGATCTAGTGGATCCCTAGACTCCCATTGTGTGTCTTGACTATAACTCTCAGCTGCCCTGTTGTGATGGAAATCCTGAGAAAGGCATGGCAACATCCGCACTTCCTGCCCTCACTTGGAGTGACGTCTCCCTGGTCATAATGGGGAACCCTGGTACAGGGAGGTATAATTTGTACCCCCGAGATACAACACGAATGTGCTAATTTCTATCGTAGTCTGATATGAAGACAAAATACACCACTTCAGAAGTATAGCTATCTCCTTAGGACTAGTATATGCACTGTGCATGTTTCCATCCACTGAATTCTTTGGTGTGATAAATGCAATTTAAGTAGGTAAAGAAATATCTTCTACTTCAACATACCTGGCACAGTTTTATTCATCAAGAATACACAGTACTAAAGTCATTCCTGGAAATCCTGGCTCTGGAAGATACACTGGTACTACTGGAAATGTACTTAGCTGCCAATGAATCAGCATTCACAGGGCTGAAAGTCATTTCCAGGAATACTATGATTTATAAGTCTTGACTTCCTGAACTTGTGATTGACAAAGCAAAAGAAAATATAAAGGGACTTTCAAATGGGAAATCAATATCTTCCATATGTAAGCAACAAAAAAGCTGAAGATTTTTTAGCTACACATGCAACTACTCTTAGAAATTACTCAAGAGTAAAATAAACAATCTTAATAATTTTTTCCACTGCAGATTAAGTTTCTTGTCTGATGTTGAGCCCAAAGTTTCTGTTGAACCTGGAACAGGGAGGATATAATTTAAATTAAGAGGATCAGTAAAGTCTTCCTCCATTCTGCTGTTTTCATCACCTGTTGAATGAATGCTTCTGGTATATGGTTATACAGTAGATAGCTATTATCATGTTAATAATAATAGAGATGCAGCAGTGTAATGTCACCGGTCACTTCAATGTTGTCATTACTTCTATTGCAGTATATCCCAGTGGCACTATGGTTAGTTATAAACCAGAAATACAAAAGGAAACCTAAACCAAATCTCTCTCTCTGTTTTTTTGTTTTTTGTTTGTTTTTTGGGGGGGAGGGAAGGGAGGAGAGATACCCAGTAATTTTAATTTGGAAGGTCAATACACAATAATTGTCCCTTTATAAATGCCCCTACATCTCCTGAAGTGCATTCATTGGTGGTTGTTACTCACGGAAGGGAGAGTGTTCTTCTAACAGCACCTTTGGGGTAGACAGCATATATGCTCTTTGGCAAGTAAGTGCTGTTGCCCCATCTCATATCCTTGAGCTCTTGGGAACTCTACTATAGGTCCTGCCCTTCTGGCCTATGGTTTTTTCCATTCTGAGGGAAGTTGGGTTTTGGGGTTCACATGGCTCTGAATGCCCCTTTTTGGTTCCTGAAGGGTCTGAACATCTCATCACAAACACCTTTTGAATAGATGCCGCACAAATTCTATCAGGATTTGCCTCCGCCTTGAAAAGCTTACACAAATGTTGTTGTAGAAGTAAAATGTAGAATCCTTTTGGCAGACATCAGTTGCCACTTGGCTGAGTAGAAAATGAAAGGGAAGGCTGGAGAGTGTTACTATTGAATCATAGCATCTTGGGAACTGTGGCACGTTGAAAGCTAGTAAGGAGTGTATGGCTCCATTCTCTTGAGAAAGATATCAGTGCTTCTGTGGTCCAATCCTTGCTTAAAAAACTAAAATCACTTGGCATGTTTTTGGGGTGATGTCAGGCTAGTCCTTATTTATAACATCTCGGTGCCTCCGTATTTCAAATCCCTTTCAAGCTGATACCAGGTCTGGTTATGCCACAGCCAATGGCCTTGTCTGTAAGGTAATAATTGTCTCAGGGTAATAAACAGAGGTCAGGCTTCCATGTTGCTATAATTATGGCTAGGAGCTTTTCTCCTGTTGCTTATGCGGTGGTGATATCTTGCCAAAGGAACCCAAAAGCAGTACTCAGATTTGCAGGAAGATGGTGGCCTTATTCATTTCCTCAGGGAAGATTCCAGAAAGTTATGATGAGCAGATGCTCATCCTCTCCAATAGTTGTCACTTCTGGAGTTCCATAGAGTCCTGCTTTGTCATTTTCCTTTCTTAGAGTATGTCTACATAGCAGAGCTAAAATTGAATTAAGATACACAACTTCAGCTACATCAGTTGCATAACTTAAATCGGAATAGCTTAACTCAGCTTTTGGTGTCTACACAGTTTATTTGGGGTATTTTGGACCAAACGACCAGCTTGGACCAAAGTTGCCAATGTAGTATCAACTGCCTCCTTGCTGGATCAAGGTAAATATTAATGGAGTGCCTCTACTGATCAAAACTGTCGTAATAGAGCATGGAGAGAGTCGCATTTACTCATATGGAAGGTCCCAAGTCATTTATGGCTTATAGATCAAAACTCAGTATTTATATTCAGTCTATAAGCTAATGGCAGACAGTACAGGTCATAGAGTGCTGCTGTCATAGTCTTCCACTAGGAAGTGCTGCCGCATATGGCATCAGCTGATGTTTCTGGATTAATGGAAGGCACAACACAATGCAGCTATCTAAAAAAGTGTCAAAGGCATGGGTCATGCTAGCGACATCAACATCTCACTGAAATGGTTGCAATCTTAAAGCAAGATGAAGATGTTTAAAAAACATTCCTGGGTACAATGATTGCATTATAGTCTAACCTTATAGAACCCTATGTTGTGACCAAGAGTCACACTATCCTGTCTGCCTTTCATGAGGCAAAATGTACTGCAAAATGTACTGGTTCCATTACTGGGGATATGCATTTTTTTCACATCTTGTATCTGAAATACAGAATCTTTAAACTATTTGATTCAAATTTAACTCTAGAGGTGGGAAGTGGCTATGCCAGGATCCTCTTTTTCAAAATTGGTTTTGCCATTCCAAGCTCTGACACAGTGGGTTGATATCCACAAGAGTGTGCAAAATATGGTGTCATGGGCTTGAATACAACATATATAACAAAGTAATTGGAGAAAATGGTGTCTATCCAAAGATTTTTATACTGGGTACATGCCAAAAATATGCAAGTGAATTATGCTTCCCTTGTGAGTAAGTGCAAGTATATAACTGTAAGTAATATATTATACATTTTTAGTGTACATGAAAGAAGAATAAGAACTTCAGGTGGCCTAAATAACCATGTGATGTTTTAAATAAAAAAGCAATTACTCTGCTAGATTATGTCCCTATAGGAGAAAGAAACTGGAAAAAGGTGTGAAATTTCAATAAACATAGAATATATAGTAGGTTAAGTACACAGCTCAAAAGGCAACTGTAAATTATTTCTTATACCATAAATAGAACATTTAAATTATTACTGAAGGAGACAATAGCCATCTTAAGAAAGAATGATTGTTGAACTCAGAGAAGAGGAGATATACAAATTAATGGGACACTTTTTTGATCAGCTTTGTTTTGTTGAGGTTACTTATTCATTGATAAATCATCCATAGGCAATCAAGTGAGGATAGGCAAGAGGGTAAGAGGCTTTGTGATTTCAACAAAACCCACCCCCAAAACACTCTCAAATGGGAGTATATTTTCTGCAGCTCCTAGACTGCACAATTTATCTCAGACATAGCAGCGTGGGTGCTACTGCCACACCTAAGCAAAATATCTGGAACAATTTTTTTTTCAGAAACCACTCATCTATAGCTCTAATTCTGCAACCTGTTTGTGGAGGTGTGTCCATGCAGAGACCCACTGATGTCAATGTCCTCCGTAAAGGTCCAGTTTTGTGCCCATAGAGATCAACTTGACATGTGCAGAAAAACTAAAGCAATAATTCTGAGAGGTGAGAAATGCCCCATTCAACTTAATTGGGTATCTACTCAGAAGTCAAATGATGACAATGTGAATTTGAACATTGTGAAGTATTTCACTGCTAATCACATGAGAAGAAATATTCAGCTAAAATACTCATCTATTTTTTATTCAAGAATACATCTTATAAAGACCTCAAGTGTGCTAATCACAACTTAAATGTAAATGTGGTCTCATGATATCAACAATGAATATTGGGGTGACGGATAATAAGTTGACTTCTCTGATCAAGAGAGGCTAGGCTACGAGAGTGGCAAAGTTGTTCAAAAAGGGAAGATTAATGTTATGATACTAAATTCATACCATCACTATACAATGAGATATAGTAGTTATGGATTTTGCTGTACCGTATTTCCCCTTTCTTTTAGGCAAATATTGAGTATATGCAACAAAGGATAGTTGTTCATACCTTTGCTTTGATTGCCATACTTGATTTTAATTTGTTTCCATAACTAGAGGTATAAAAATATATTTTAAACTCCCTCAGCTGCTTGTGACAGAGTAGCAGCCTCACTAATAATGGCTATATAACAGTTTGGCATATGCCAACACAATTGCCTACCGGACCATGGTGTAAATTGAGCAAATTGTAGGACAATTTGACTATATCACTGTGGATTGTCATTACATCTTAGTGTTGATTGTATTAACAAATAATCTCAATTTGCCCTGCAGTAGAAATGACAGTTATAAACCACATGTCCACCCCCATACTGCAGGAACTCTCTAAAAATATCAACAATCAGCTCTGATAGCTAAGCATGCTCTTACTAATTTAAATGGCAAAACTCCCAAAGGGTATGTCTACACGAGCCACTCTAGTTCAAAGTAGGGTGGCTAATGTAGTCATTCGAACTTGCAAATGAAGCCCGGGGTTAAAATATCCCGGGCTTTATTTTCATGTTCCTGGGTGCCGCCATTTTTAAATGCCCGATAGTTCGAACTCCCTGCCCGTGACTACACGCGGCATGAGCTATGTAGTTCAAACTAAAGCCCCTAATTCGGACTACCATTACTCCTCATTGCAGGGAGTTCGAACTACGGGGCATTTAAATCCCGGGCTTCATTTGCAAGTTCGAATGACTACATTAGCCACCCTAGTTTGAACTAGGGTGGCTCATGTAGACATACCCAAAGACTTTAGTGGGAGTAGGATAGGACAGTAAGGTAGCACTACTGTAGCAAAAAGATGATAATGGGAACCTCTTTTGGTGCAGTAGAGTGTTTTGACAGTGTAGAAATATTAGTAGCTCACTAAATCAGTGCTGTAGGTCTGGTTTTCAGATGATACAATACAAAATAAGATCCAAGCTGGTTTTCCAGAATGTGTTCTTCGGTGATGTTAATCCAGTTCTTTTACACAAATGTTATATTCTCTATCCCTCATCTTTTGTATTCACCACAGTCTTCATCAGAGCAAAGATCAGCATGCCATTTTGGAACAGCTGTTATCAAGGGAGTACCTAATTTAATTATTAAAACAAAACAGTCACAAAAAAGTCACTATTGCCATTTAGAAATGTACGTGATTTGCACTTCTTTTAATCAATTAGCCATTTAATTACATTATACATGTATCACTGAATTAAAGAATTCTTTTCCCAGTAGACATAACTTCGTGAAGATTTTGCATGTGCTATTAGGATTTTATTTGTCATTTGTATAGTGTCCAATGGGTGAAAGGCATCTCACTAAAAACCACTTAGCATCACATTTGATTTTTTTTTTTTTTGCCACTTAACAGATTTCCTGGGGAAACATCCATTAAGAAAATGCAATTTGTTTTGCTACAGGGTGCTGCCTTTTGTTCTGACTTTTCCCTTTCAGCCCATTCCTTTTGTGCTCTTTTCCTTTTAACTTCCTTCACCACTTATATAGCCACACCTAAATTACGTCTACTGAACTCTCCACAAAGTGCTTTCCGTTAAGTTCAAGAAAGCCCACCCCATCTTCCCAGTGATTTCATACTAGAGAAGAGAACATATTCTAAACCAAGGACCATGAACCCACATATCCCTTCAGATCTAAACTTTCTGAAAGGTTAGAGCTGGTTGGAAAATGAGATTCTTTTCTGTGGAAAATGTAGATGAAAACAAAATAAATTTGATTTTTATTACAATTATCAGTGGAAATTGTCATTTTGCTGAAGAACTCAAATCCCACATTTTTTTCTATTTTTGATTTTTGAGCATTCTAATGAAAAATTTGTCTTTGAACATGTTTGTGTTGAAAAGCCAGATCTCTTTTGAAATAGGATTCAACAGCAAATTTGTGATGAGCCCCAAATAAGCTTTTTCAGTATTGTCACCTTTTCCATTTGGCTGAGCCCTTCACTGTTTTATCAAGGCTGTGGTGGATTTTGCAGATTAGTTTTTCTAAGGCTCTGATGCTGCAGGAGTTCTGCTTGGGCACAACATGGTATCCTCTTGTCACCCAGTTGAAATCCATGGACCTCTGTAGAGGTGCAGCCACATGGAGCTATAGGCAGTGGTGCAAGTAATTCAGTTACCCACTGCCCCAAGATGGTGGGGGGGGAATATCATGCTGCTGAGAAGATGTCATCTTCTATTTGGAACCCATGGTAAAACTGAAGTCCTATTAATTCTGACCATTCAAGATACAATGTCATTTAAGCGGCATGTACCCTAGTGCCTGGGATGAAATCTAATTTAAATAATTATTTTTGGATCACCTAAAATGTTGTTGTTGTTGTTTTAATTGGAGGTGTCGTTCTTCTTCACTTCCTTTCCCTAAGCTACTTTAAAGTGATTTCACTCCAAAGGTTGTTGATTATTGACCCTGACCTGATCTTGGAAGAGCTATAGATCAGCATAATATATAGCCTGTCTGCTGAGCATCCTTATAGAAATGATAATGGAAGTTATTGAAGTGTAGCAGCAGGAGGAGAACACACATAAAAAAGGGGTATTGGGCTTTGTTATTACAGAAAGACCAAGGTTTGTGAAGTATAAGGCTCAGGATGGTGAGCTTGCTTATTAGAAGTTAATCAAAGCAGACTTGTTAGCCAAAAGGGCCTTAAAAGCTTAACCATTGGTCAGATAATTATGCCCTTTCCTGCTGTGATACAAACATGTGGCCAACAAGAATAGGTACACTGCATAATTGTGTATGAAATCTTGTGATAGGGGGTATTTCGGGGACTTTTGCAATATGGTAACCATAGAGATAACCTCATTAATACAAACGAATAACTGAGGGAAATGGCTTGTGTCTGTGGTTGGAAGTTTGACTATGGTTAATTGGAATATAGGCAGGGGTTGAAACCATATCACGTTATGATCCCAGACATGCTTCAGTAGAATTGGAAAAGGTGTATAAAATGTGTTTTTTTCCAGCCTATTGCTGGGATACAGGCATGATGACATTGGACAACTATATAAGAAGCATGGCTCAGAGCCTTCCTCTTGTTGTGATCTCCACTGACTTTTTCATCCATTTTTGTTGTTAATGGTCTCTAAAAGGTTGTTAGTATGCACAGGGTAAGACTGTAAGCAGGAAATTACTACTTTACTTATCATATTCTTATATATTTATTTTCTATGATTTAAATATTTGACTGTATAATCCAAAGCTCCTAAAGTTGCTGTGTGTTCTTCCTTCTTAATTCCTCTGTAATTAACTCTAAGTAGCTGCCAGAATAAAGAACTTGTTATTTGTGTCAAGTATATGTTGCACCCCAGCGAATAATTTTATAATTGCAATAATCAATCAAGCTCTGAAGTCGTGGCATGGATGAGATGAAATCACACCCGTGTGCATATAATCTGTAATTCTTTAAAGTGCTTTGAAGCTGGTCAAAAGCGGGGAATACATCAATAAATAATAATTTCATTGAGATCATTAATGGATGATGGCCGGTAATCCATGTGCAATATCCATCAATAAGAACATTAATAAACATTATGTGTTGTATTACTGAGCAGTACAAGCAATAAGAACTGTAATACAGTACAAGTTTTGTATTACTGAGCAGTACAAGTGTTGAATTTCTAGTGCATCCCCTGCATTGTTCACAGCATTTATCATCTCCTGTCATGTGGACATCTCAATGCTCTATATGTCAAAGGAAATCAAGAAACAGTTATCCATGATCTCAATTACATTGGTGAAAATCAGAAGTGACTCCAGTGAAAGGAACGGAGTTTCTCCTTCTGTAGAGTGGTTTAACTAAACAGAATCAGATCCCTTCAGTAAATTATAGTATTTAAGTATAAATTATCCTTAAGTAACAGAAATCCACTGATAAACAGCATCCAATTGAAAATATTTTCCTCAAATAACACAATAAAAACACAATAACACAATAATTATCATACCAGATAAGACCCACCTTCTATATTATCCAGTTTCTGCCAGTGGCCAGTGCCAAGTATCTCCAAGAAAGGTTAAAAAAGAAAACAAACAAACAAAAAAAACCAAGCCCATGCACTAGAAGTTATGGAATAACCTACACATAAGTATTTGTTTCTTCCCATTTTCTAATAGAGGTTTCCCAGCTACCTAAAATCCTCAATACTGTAACTTTGGATGTTTCTATTATTGAACTAAGGGCATATCTACACATCAGGGCAAAAAGGTCAATTAAGATATGTAATTTCAGCTACATCAGTGGTGTAGCTGAAGTCGAGATAGCTTAATTCGGCTTTCGGCGTTTTCTCCACAGCAGGAAGTCCAAAGGAGAACACTCTTCCTTCGACTTTCCTTACACCTCATGAAATGAAGGTTACAGGAGTCAGAGTAAGAAGTCCTCCAGCTCGCCATTATTTCAAATTAGTGGCTTGTTGTGTAGACCTAGATTATGTTATTTCAAAATAACATCAGTTATTCCAAAATAATGTTGCTGTGTAGACATAGCCTAGTGTCCAATCAGTTTTTGAAACTTCAATTATATTCTCAATTATATTACACTGTATGGAAGAAACATTGTATAGAAAAAACATTTCCTTTTGCTTTACATTTTTTGCCTCTCATTGTTCTTGAATTTTGAAACAGAAGGAATAGAAATGCCCAGTCCTGATAAATTCTCAGACAAACAGCTAATTACACGGCTTGCACAAATCAGATTCATTCCTTGTTATTTATGTGTCTAAAAACTTCCCTCTGATCTTTTAGAAAGGAGTTGAGCAAAGTCATTGGGAAGAGGACCGTGTTATCTAACTCTTTCTGGTTACTCTATACATTATTCAGACCAGAGGTGAATATAAACTGGTGTGCTCCAGTGTGTCACTCTGGCAAGAAGGAGCTGGCCTGCTGGGGCACTCAGCTGGAAGAGGAGGTGTGGTGTGCTCCTAGCCAGGTCTCAGGGCTCTCCTACAGACTGCCCCCACACTTCCACCCCCCTGCCACTCCTGCAAACCCCTTGCCTGAGGCCCCCCCCAACCCAAGCCCCTTGCCCTGAACTCCTTCCACACTCAGCCTTCTTCCCTGACTCATACACCCCTCCACACACACCCTGATACTTTGCCCTGAGCCCTCCGCATACACCCCAGCCCTAACTCCTGTACCCTTACACATACACACCAGTCATCTGCCCTGTGCTCCTTCTCATCCCTCCTGCCATATTGCAGCTCCCCTACTGCCTGCCCTGAGGAGATATGGTTTGGATATGACAGCTCCTGTAAGAAATTTAAGTTACTTTCATTCCTGGTGGAGACAGCCCAAGAAACCTCGCACATAAGCTAGCACTGAGACATCTGAAGAATTAATTCAACCATCCACCTACACATGTACAATGTTAATAGATTTTAATATACAAAAGACGTGTTTTTCCTGCAAAGATGAAGCACAAATTTCAACTGTGAACTGTCTGGCACATTTAATTAGTTTAGTGCTCTCCTCTTTGTAGGAGGATCAATTCAATCTCCTACTGTGGCAAAGTCTATCAGGCCTTCTCCAGTCCCTGAAGACTACCTTCTGCACACCCCAATAAGCCCAGGTCTACACTAGGGCTTTATTTTGAAATAATTCCCCCTTAGTTTGAATTAATAAGTGGCGCATCCACACTACCAAGCCTATTATTTTGAAAGAAGGGGCCGCTTAATTCAAAATCTGTACTCCTGCTTTCCTCGAGGAATAACCCTAGTTCCAAAATAGTTATTTCAAAATAGCAATCGTGTGGACACTCCCATCCCACTATTTGTAAATAACTACTCCCCAGAGTAATTCAAATGGATTACTCCCTAGTGCTTCCTGGGACTGTAAGTCAAGGTAGCATGTCCAAATTAAGGGAGCCTGCCTTAATTTGAAGATTCCCCTTAGTGAGGACATGCTATTTTGATTTTGTTATTTTGGAAGTTATTACATTGATTTTAGTTTCTTCAAAATAGTTTCTTAGTGTAGACATGTCCTTAGACTTATTTATCCACAGGCCTAGAAAGGGTAGAAAGAGATATTGAATATTTGGGAGTCCGCAGGCCAGTTAAATAGGCTGGCTTGCTTCTTCTTAGGGGCAGTGTGGGGGTGAAACTGGCAGACCCAGACCCAAGCTAGGTCAGGGCTTAACCCTAAAGTAGTGTGCCTATGTGCTTGCCTTTAAATTTGTTTGTTTAAATAATTTACTGTCTAAAGGCTGACACCAACCTTATACCCCAGGCCACTAAAATGCAGTTGTTCTGTGTGCCCAGAATATCAAATGTTCTGGTGCTTACAGGATCGATCTGGGGTTGTACCTGTCAGTGTGATGTTGCATGCACATTGAGTGCACAAGCATGCCACACAGGGTAGGGGGCAGAGGGGTAGCCGAGTTAGTCTGTAACTGGAAAATCTTAAAAAACAACAAATAGTCTTGCAGTATCTTAAAGACTAACAAAACACATAGATGGTATCATGAGCTTTTGTGGGCACAACCCACTTCTTTAGATAAATGGAGTTATTAAAAGTCCAATTTCAAAATAAATAGGGGATGGAAGGTGGGGAGGAAAGAAGGAAAAAAAGGGAAAGAAACAGAGTCTCCATGCAACATGAAGCTTCTAGAGAAGTTGCAAATTGTTCTTAAGTACCCTTGGGTTTTTTTTTTTATGTCATTAGGATGTGGAATGTAGCGGGCCATCCAGGGCAGGGGATGTAATTTTAAAGAGTACACAGCCCTCCCACTATTGGTCTGACCTTGAACACCTGCTATACATTAGTTCATCCTGGTGGGACGTGGAATGACACTTCGAAAAGTATCCCCGTCTGATACTGGGAAAGCCATATTTGTTTTGCCCAGGTACTTGATAGGGGACAAACCGGCCTAAAAGAGGATTGTCTGTTATAGAACTGGATGAGTGGCCTCCCTCTTTGAACTGCCCTATGTTGAACAAGTGACCATACATTTTTGACTATGGCAGGCAGAGCCAGACCATTACCCAGAAGCAGAATGGCTCATTTTCAGTGAAAGGCAAGAATGTAACACTGCTTGAGTTTTTCTGTAAATTAGATGAGAAAATACCAAAAAAAGGCTTGTTAGCAAAATCAATTGGGGAAATGGAAAGAAAATGGTAGAATTTCTAGAAGAAAAATTGCTGAAAAGCACTTTGTGGCTGATAAATATTTGTAAACATTAGACCATAGTCTCACTGTGGAAATTGTCATAGTTCCATTGACTTCATTCTTCACTCTTCAGTAGCTACGGATCTGGGTTACCATTTTTTCTCCCTTCACATATTGTATATATCATCTATATCTATCTATATCTATATCTTTTATCTATCAATATTCTTTTTACTATAAGTTTTTGAAATGTGTGTCTATCTGTTTGTCTGCTAGTCCATTTGTTCACTCCTCCTACACGGTAAGAGCTAGGACCTCTGTGCATAACTTATCATAACCTAAATCAAGGTCAGAGTTTGGCTGTGTCAGGAAGATGGGCTGTGCTGGAATGGGATTGCTTGTCATAGAATCACACAGAAAAGAGACAGAATTACCAAGCAGATGAAAGGGTTTGGCTGGAGTGCACCTTCCCCAATCTAGGACTGCCCCAGCCCCAAGCTTTCCCCCCCCCCCCCCCGCCCCAGGTGCCCTTTAGAGAGGGAGAGGGGGCTGAAACTCCCCATCTCATTTGTATGGAGACATTGCTGGCTGTTCCCCTCTGTCAGGGAGCGAGGGAAAAATGCATGGTTGATGGCATTCCCCACTCTGGCTGGGAAGTGGAGGGGGCAGATGAACCTGGACCTGTTCCAGCCTGAGTACATGCACCCTCCTCTGCCAGCTCCTCCCTTTGGAGTTGCAGTGGCCGTGGAGAGACACTTCTCACCTGGAGCTCCCACGCTGTTCCAGTGAGAGAGGGTTGGGGTTGTCCTCTCTCCCAGGGCAGCCTGCATACAGAACTTACCCCAGAACAATGATTTAAAATGATGCATGAACATGTTCATTTTATTTAAAAGACAAAACAAAAATGAATTGTGTTAAGGACCCAAGGAACGGCGGGTAAATATTGTAGCCCAATGCAGTTCCCAATGAAGTGAAGTGCAAAAGGAAGGCCATGTGTAAGTAAACTTCTAGTACTAAGATAAAAATGCTCTTCTACTTGGTCATTATGGCTTTCCAAAAAACAGTCTCTTCTACATGGCTCCCATGGTTACCTTTGTAGTAACTTTTTTGTTTGGTTTATATCATTTTAAAATTAACAAATAAAGCTGGTTGGGAACTGGAATTTCCATTCCATGGGAAATTCCAGCATTTTATTTTGTTGTTGTTCTGAATCAGAACAAGCAACTAACATTTATTGAAACTTCCAGTGAAATGTGAAAGTTTGATTCAGAAAAACTGAAATGCTCTTTCAGTAATGTTGAAATGGAATTTCTATTTCCTTGCTCTTATCTGAAACAATTGAAATAAATAGGATCTTTGGGGGCTTTTAAAGCATTCGTTTCCACTGATAGCTTGTTCTTAAGTTCTGTTTGTGATACTCCCAATGAGCAGCAGAGAGAATTATTTCAGTGTCACAAATAGAAGAATATGATTTCATGTAGAAAAGCAGAAACAACCATAAATTCCTAAAAAAATAAAGATCCTTCTTGTCATATGTAAATCAGTGGGAGTCTTTCCATTTATTTTAATGGAAACTAGAGCAGACTGTAGGAGATTTGACTGTTGACACAGTATGCTGTGAGCATTTATCAGCTATGCCCCCTCCAAAGGACTTCTTACTTGCATAACATTAATCATGTTAGCATGTGTGACATAGTGAACTGTCACCAAATGGGAAGAAAACAACCCCCTTCCCAAAGTTCTCTGAGAAGCAGGTAGTGGACTACCTCCAAGAAATTAGAATTAGGGTGTGGCCCAGCTGACTCTAAATAATCACTAATCAAAGCAGAGGCAGCTGGGACTGGGAGTCTATATAAATCATGCCAAGCCCATAGCTTGGGTGAACCAGCTTCAGGAGAAGTATTGCTGAAGTAGGGCCGGGGGGGAATCTCAGAGCATAGAACCTAACAAGAACTCAGGAAGGATAGAACAGAGCCAGAAACAGGGAGGCCCAGAATACCAAAGAACAGGCCTGAACTTAGAAAGCAAGGTAAGGAATCAAGGAGAATTTGGGGCCAGATTGGGCTCTATCTCTATTTAAAGACTTGAATTTAGAGGTCTTCAAATAAAAGAAACTTTAATATAATATGAGGTACAAGGTGCATGGATGTATAGGATTTGAGTGAAAAATAAACCCAACCAACTTTGTTTAAAGAACCATTACATTCCCTCCTTCCTTCCTGACACACACATGTCCCTGCCTTATTTGTGTTTGTCAGGAATAACCTGCAACAGCTGATTCTAGGCCTCTGTTTTGCCAAGGGATTGAGGAACTGTTCCTTAGGGTCCAACCTAAGTTGTCAAAGCCAGTTCTCATTGTATTGCCAGAGCAAAGAGCATTTTCTGGTTTAAAATTCAAGTTTAAAAAATAGTCTTTTATACATGCAAATGCATGACTCTGAAGGGTAGAAAATGTGATTTAAAAAAAAAACTTTGCAAAAGGTCATGCATCTGAATTAGCATAATATGTTAGTCCTTTCAGCTTCCTCTATTTGCATAAATCCTTTGAAAACCCATTACAAAATAGTTAATTTAAATAATTTAAAGAATAATTATTTAAATGTTTTACTTTTTTGAATAAGGGCATGAGGAAAACATGCCTAACAATATAGAGTTAATGGTCTGTCATATTTAAAATAATTTACAAACCTTTATCTAAAAAAGGAAAATGAATGAGCTGACTCCATTATAATCCAAAGTGATAGGCAGATGCCATGTCTATTTGAAGTTTTATTCTCTTGGGGCTTGCGTGATCTTCTAGTATTTGCACACACCAAAGGGCTATATATATTAATAGGAATCTTACTGTGGGGCTATAATCTGGCCATTAAAGAATTGTGCCCTGGTTCAGCATGGCATGGGACTATTTTTGTGCTTAAAGCTAAGCAAGTACTTTGAGATGATGTTTAACCTCGAATCCTCCTCTCACTGTAATTAGTAAAACTTTCCCTGAGATCAGTGGTGCAGGATCAGCATGGATACTTAGTCTTGCAGCATGTGCAGTCCTAAAAGGGGTAAAGAACCTTTTAGGTGGGAACCTACATGGGTGGGAAATATTCAAGAGACGGGACAAAACCAATATTCATACCGCATCTGGAAATAGCACAGATACGCAGAGAGGGTTGAGGCTCTTGTGCAAACTAATTCTCTCTTGCCTTCTGCATGGTGCTGCTACTTATTTTCCAATCTGTTACTGGCTCTAGAATGGGGAGAAACTCAGAACACTGTTTTCAGGGAACAAAACCAAATCCACCCATTGAATTTGGATTAATCTTCCACCCTATTTGCTGGTGAGGAGTGACTGTGGGAAAGGACTCCTACATCTTACTGATGGGGTATTCCCATTTCATCATTGCAGTGTCTCCTTTCTCACTCCTCAGATTATTATTGTAGGGAAAATATTCCCCTTGCTCTGTCATCTTGCCCCTGAATGAGTTTAATTTTGGAGCTGTTGGTCAGATATATGACACTAGGACAAATGTCTCCTTTACAGTTTCTTCCCTATCAACTGTAATTGGACCTTCCCCCTCTAGCCCATTCCTGTTTTGGGTCAGCAGTTCTGTTAAAACCAGAGGATACTGTTCTTGGACTATGGGCCTTGACTATAAGAGGCATCTGTTTCCATTGAATATTCATTCTATGGGAATATGGTTTCATCGCATGTATTTAGTCATTTAATACAATGGGTGTGAGTCTCCATTACTTTACATTTTGTAGTCATCTCTGTACCAGTTTCAAAATGAATGTGAAACACCTATCGGGATTGTAGCATTTTGCACACGTGTTCAAATGGAAGGGACTGTTCAAGTTGTAAGGGAGCAGAGAATTGAGCCCAAAGGTAGAACTGCTATCGTTTATTTACCACAACTTTATTTTTCTATTTCCTATATTTTCTCCATGATGTTGGTGTATGGTCTTAGTACTTCACACTCTTTCCCCTTTTCAGTTGTACACAAATTTTGCAAAGCTATTTTATGCCAGCTTGCTGAATTTCAAACTAAACAAGCAGGAGTTGCAGCACTGCAATTTACCTTTTGCAAAGATATAATTTTCCCCTGCACTTCGCAAAATCGGGAATAGTACTTAATTTTCTTATGCGAGTCAAAGGAGTGTTGTCAGGAATGATTACTTATGCTCATAGTATTTGAGAAGGTAAAATGCTAGATCAAGGAAATGCTGCTTAAATATAATTTGTATAAAATGATCAGAAAGCAAATAGTTAGCTTTGCATATTTTGAGTCATTTTATTATTTGCAAGTATTTGGATAGTTACAGAGTATTTGCTCATGTAAATCACTCAAAGTAAATGTTCATGAATCCCCAGAGTTATACAAATAGAATAGGAGTGAACAGTCATCTGAAAACTGATACTTATAAAATTAACCCAATAGAGCGGGCCACTGCAAGGCCCATGCATAACTTGTCAATGGAGTTCCACAATCCTTACTTTGAGGCTTCAGTTAAAATGTACCTGCACTAAGGCCTTATATTGCCCCTCTCGCAAAGTTTATACTTCATTTTATAATTGCAATGAAGAATGTAGGAAAGGAAAGCCAAAAATAGCTCTGCTTCCACTCCATGCTCCAAGTTTTTCCCTACTTGCATGCTAGCTGAACTGTCTGGCTTAAAAGAAAAGCCGGTACAACTTCAGAATATGGCTACTAACAGGTTTTTGCATATGCGACTTTTTCACTATCACTTTGATTTTCTTTACTGCTTCCTGCTTTTCCCAGTCATCCACTTGTTTCTGTGGATGGTAGGGTCTAGCTAGAGTAACAAATGGTCAATAGATTGTCCCCAACATATTTGAAATGGTAAAATAGTTCACCTGATTTTTGGCATTATCTTTGCCAGTATCAAAAGCCTCACTAAAGTAAAAATATAGCACATCTCCCCCTTCCAGACTATCCACAAGGCTCGTTACCCTGTTAAAGAAACTATCCAATGGGTTTGGCCTCATGTTCTTACTTATCACCTTATCTTCTAGGTATTTCCAAATGGATTGCTTATTTGTTCCATCATCTTTCTGGGTATTAAAGTTAAGCTGACTGCTCTGTAGTTCCCTGGGTTGTCCTTATTTCCCTTTTGATAGATGGGAATTATATTTATCTTTTTCCAGTCCTCTGTAATCTTTGACTTTTCCATGTTTTTTCAGCGAATGCTGAAACCTTTGTTACAAGAAGCTTAAGAAATACAATACATCAGTAGAGGCTGTTTATCTGAATACACAGAGAGCTAGCTGAAAGCATACAAAACATATACTGTTGTCAAATCATAATAGTTTCAACAATATTAATGATCCTGCAGATGAAAACAATTTAAGAAATATGCTAAATGCTTTTACCTATGGTAATTAGAGGGATAAATGAAGTGCTATAATTCCAGGATTAGACCTACAAATACCAGGACAACAAATGCCTTTGCATAGTAATAATTTCTGAAATACTATACCAGGAATATTAATTAAAAACAACAACAAAAAAACCCAGCACCCCACTTTTGTCTTGGGAATGTGCATCTGTTTTAATGTAATGTGTAGGGTCTATATTACTGTCAAAATGTAAACATAAATGCCATGCTAAAACTTTACAATGCATGCTCCACATACACAGGGAAGGTGGTTATTGGTGCCGCCTTGTCTGAGGGGGAAAATGTTAAAAGTTACATAAGGAAGATGTACTAGATAAAACTGTGAAACTCCTCCCTGTTATGAATTAAAAAAGGGAGTAAGCATAGAATCGTTGAAACAATTTGGCAACTGCTTTCTTTCAGAGGTTGTGGTAACATATCTATAATGGAATAAAAGTTGAAGGTTGTGCTCTTTTAATGGAATCATAGAATGATAGGTTTAGAAGAGACTTCAGGAGGCTGAGTCCAACCTCCTGCTAAAAGCCGGACCGACCCCAACTAAATCATCCCAGCCAGGACTTTGTCAAGATGAGACTTTAAAACCACTAAGGTAACCCATTCCAGTGTTTTACCTCTAAAAAAAGCTTTTCCTAATATCCAACCTAGACCTCCCCCCCCTGCAGCTTGAGACCATTGCTATTCATTCTGTCATCTGTCACTACTGAGAACAACTTCTAGCCATCAGTGTTCCTTCTAAACTGCTTGGCAGCACAGCTTCACAGGTGATTAATCAGCCCCGCCCAGTTAGTTAGCTCCATGCCTGGAGCCCTGAGCTTCTGAATGGGCAGGGCTGATTAAACACCTGTGCAGCTGTGCTGTGCCTCCTCCTTCCCTCCCCCAAGCATAGAGGGAACACTGCTCTCTATCCTCTTTGGAAGCTCTTGCTATCACATCCCCCCCTCACTCTTTTCTCTTCTGCAGACTAAATAAGCCCAAATCCCTCAACCTCTCCACATATGTCATGTGCCCCCTAATCATTTTGGTTGCCCTCCGCTGGAGTTTCTCCAATGCACCCACATCTTTTAGGTAACTGGGGCCCCAGAACTGGATGCAGTACTCCAGATGTGGCCTCACCAATGCCGAATAAAGGGGAATAATCACTTCTCTAGATCTGCTGGCAATGCTCCTCCTAATGCACCCTACTATGTCATTAGCCTTCTTGGCTACAAGGGCACACTGATGACTCATATCCATCTTCTCATAAATTGTAATCTCCAGGTCTTTTTCTGCTGAACCTGCTGCTTTGTCATTCAGTCCCCAGCCTGTAACAGTGCTTGGTATTCTTCAGTCCCGAGTGCAGGACTCTGCACTTGTCCTTGTTGAACCCCCTCAGATTTCATTTGGTCCAGTCAATGTGTCTAGGTCACTTTTGGCTCATTATGCTTAAACTCTGATCAGAATCTGTGCACACTGAAGTCACACTGGAGATCTCAATATAGGGCTGAAGTCACAAGTAAATATCACCTGGCCCACTGCACAGGGATGAATCTCACTTAGCCGATGTAGTCTTTCTGTTTTGCGGAAATCTTTATAGGGGTGAGGTATAAAAGAAAAAGAATTATTTTCCCCTGGACAACAGAACCACTCAATCATGAAACTCATTTTTCATGTTTATCGCAAATTAGAACAACATTTTCTTTGTACATCTGTATCTCCGTCTGAAGAGTTTATGACTTGTTCATGTTCTTTAAAGGTCCAATTCTTCATGATGTATTTCATTGAAATATGTGATTAATAAAAGGATATATCAATATTTTTTTAAAATGTCACCTGTTTAATCAATCCAATTAGTTTGGAAGTGTCACTGTTACAAGAAGTGGGAGATTCAAAGTGCCACTGACAAATACATTTTTACAAGGTGCATTTCAGAAGCTATATTTTACAATGTAGAAACAGCAGCTTCATTTTGCTGGGAAAGGAGAGGAGGGGAGGAATTGGAATTCATTTGGTTTGTTGAATGGCAATGGATTTTTTTCACAATGACTCTTTTCCCATTTCCTCTGAGTTAAGCAAATGCTGCTAGTATTATCTACAAACAATCTCCTCTATTTCTACAGTGCCTAGGACAATGGGAGTCCTGGTCCATGACTTGTGCTTCAAGGTGCTGTTGCCATAATAAATACAGATGAATCAGCAGTGGTGTTGATTCAGCTGCACCAAAGCACCAACATAAATTTGCTTACTCTTTGGGGATTCTGGCCTTTATTATACATACAAACTAGATTCAGGATCTGTTGTATAAGTTTCTGTACAGTGTTAGGATACAGCTATTTAGGCCTGTTGTGAAAGGCCTATACTTTAAGAATTTAAGTATTTTTTATCACTTTGTTTATAATACCTCTCTAGTAGCTAAGAATCAAAATCACAATCCATCTGTATATGGGCCTTCTCCCATTATGATAGTCTGAGGCCTTTTTCTTAAGCCAGGCCTTTTGGCTAAGCAGCAGGGGCAGCCATAAATTGGTAAACCTATGCTCACATCCTCTCCAGTCATACTGAAAGAAGGTGTTAAGAGACTGTTAAGAGGGGGATCCAATCTAAAAGCTGCAGAAAAAAGATCCAAGAATGTTTAAAGAAAATGTAGGTTCATAGCTTTCTGTCTGGTAAGGACCCCCTTATTATTGGTTGGAGTTGTGAAGTCCTCATTTCTTTATTGTTTTATCATAATGGTCCCACTTCCTTATTGATTGTCTGTATGATCGCTGTCTGGTTCTATGATTGTTTCTGTCTACTATATAATTTTGCTGGGTGTAAAATGATGACGGAAGTAGGATACAACTGATTAGAATTAGATAATTAGCGTGGGAAAGTGAGGAAACAGATTGACAGAGCTAGACAAGTACACACAAATCAAATACCAGGCCAAACAAGGAAAATAACAGAATAACACTGGTCATCACCTACATCCCCTCCCTGCCCAGCTTAAACCCCTCCAGTGCATCATTGACAATTTTAAACTATCCTGGAAAATAATCACTCAATCTCACTGAACTTGAAAGAAAGGTCAATACTCACCTATAGACTACCCCACAACCTGAAGCAAATACTTACCAGCAGCCACATACCACTCCTCAGATTCTCACCCAGGAACCTAGCCCTGTAACAAACTCTGCCGCCAACTTTGTCTTTATATCTATGCAAATGACACCATCATAATACCTAACCACATAAGCTACAACATGAAGGGCTCATACAACTGCACATCCTCTAATGCAGGCATGTCAAACTGGCATTTGGAGGGCTGCATGTGGCCCAATCAAAATTTTTTGCAGCCTGCCAGAACATTTTGATAAAAGAATGAAGTGCGGCCTGCTGGCCGCTCGGCGCATGCGGCCGAGAGTCTGCTCATGGCTGGCTGTGCCACTCTGCAACATAGCAACTGCTCATGGCCAGCCGGGCTGTTCTGTGCATGTGCTCATGGCTGGCTGGGTACTCTGTGCTGGGCACTCCAGCAGGCACTCACAGCTGGCCACTATGCTCATGCCACCCCAGCACCTTAGGCAGCAATATCGACTTCAGGACCCAGGTATTAGGTTGAGGGATCTGGCTCTGGGGGAGGAGGGAGGCATAAGGTTGGGGGGGGGGGCTGGCTGTGGGGGAGTGGGAGGGGATATTTTGTTTATATTTTGGTGGTTATTTATTTATTCCCAAATAAAAGCACAAAATATATATTAATTTTATATCAATAAATGTCAATTTTTTATAATTGCATGAATAATTATCTTTATGCAAAATCTCAAACTTACGAAGTATCTGAAATTTTCACAGAAGCCTGTTCTATTTGATTAACCATGGTCTATACTTGTTTTTATTTCAACAAAACAAGTTATGTATCATATTCAAAATTTAAAGGTACCTTAAATTTATATTTAATTTAAAAATCATGTAAAATTATTTAATATGAGCACATAACAATTTTACACATCAAATTATTGTAATATTATAAAATAAACCTAAAACATAATCTGTAAAATAAATAACTCTGACTTTCTAACAAAGTACATTTTCTTTGGTGGTCCTAGGGTTGCCAGGTGTCCGGAATTGGTCCCTTCTGCCTGGCACCTAAAATGCTGGGGGGTTTTTTGCTCAACAACAAATTTTTTTTTTTTTTGGTCAAACCATCTGGGAACCCTAGGTGGCCCTGAAAGCTATCAGTTATTGTTTGTGTGGCCCTCAGTGGGCTTTGAGTTTGACATGCCTGCTCTAATGTGATATCTTCCATCAAGTGCCAGCAATGCCCCTTTGCCATGGATATTGGTCAAACTGGACAGAAATCAGACATCAGGAATGGTAACACACACAAATCTATAGGGGAACATGTTAGCCTACCTGGACATTCAATAATGGATTTAAAAGTAGTCATTCTTCTACAAAGGAGTTTTACTACCCAATTACAGATGGAGATTGCTGAAAAGGAATTCATTTACAAATTTGACACTGTTACCCTGGGCTTGAATAAAGATATTAACTGGCACTACAAAGGCAATTTCCCCTGCCTTTGACATTTGCATTTTCATATCAAAACTGACGAAGGGGACACTTCTGGTTTATACAATTAGTTTCCTTAACACGGATCCTACAATTGACAGGTAACTGTTTTTGCTGTTATATATACCTTGGATTCTGATATTTCCACTCCAGCTATTCTGATGAAGTGGGTTTTACCCTTGACAGGTCATGGTCTTTAGAGTTACAGACTAACATAGCTATCCTTCTGAGACACATTGTAATATGTTAGGACTGGTTAGTTAAATTTCAGTAAAATGGCAGGTTAAGGTATAATGAAGTAGATCTCAAATTTTACTACATAGACTGAAGTCAAACAGGAAGTAGGGGGAGGAAATCGGAATCCTATTTTGCTAAAGGGAGGGAATGGGAACAAGGAATAGGGACACAGGCAAGGTTCTCTGGTGTCAGAGCAGGGAAGAGATGTTAACAAGGTAGTGCACTAGTCTATTCCTTGATGGGTCCACTTCATTTGAAATATTTTTCATATGGTTCAATATTTCCAACTCACTAATGGTTTTAATCCATCACGCTTCCTAAGCACTTTTCCACCCCACAGCTCTGGAATACGATGACTCTGATGTCCTTGGGAGGTGGGAGCACATCATTCATACTTAGGAGTGGTTTGCATCTATATCCTGCAGTGTTTGAGGGAATATGACCTAGAAGAGCTATAGCCAAATTCATGTGGCTTAAATTTAGGACAAAAGATCTGATTTGAAATTATGAGACTTCATTGGTTTGCTCCCGATTTATGTGTGTGCACACTCCATGCCCTATGGATTATATATGTGATCTGAATTTGTAGACAACGTACCAGTAGGTACATTCAAGAAGGAGAGAGAAAAATCTTGCAATTCTGTTTGACTCTTGTTTTAGCCAAAAAGATCACTGATCTCACAAAACATTTTAAAACATAAGGGTCAAATTCCTGGTGAAATAGTCCTGAGGTTATTTTACTATATAGATTGAAGTCAAACAGGAAGTAAGGGGAGGAAATTGGAAATTTTGCTAAAGGGGGAGGGGAGGATGGGACCAGTTTTGGTCCAAAATCTGATCCCAAGTCAATCATAGCAGTTCTCAACTGATATTGGAAGGAAAAATACTCGAACATTGAGTTTGGAAACACTTAAGGAAATAAATAACATAGCTTCCCTGGTGCGTTGCTTATTTTACAATGGAACCAATGTAATCCATCACTAAAGATAAGAAAATGCTTCAATTACAATCAAACTAGTTCAGGATTGGATTATTTTGAAAGTGGAGAGTCTTACATTGAATGTGGTCAGTGAAAAATAATGATGGTGGAATTAGATGGTTGATTTTGGTGAATCAGGGTCATATTGGCGTTTGTGCTGACAACGTTCACTCTTAGCCCTTTTTCTTTGGGGCTACTAAAATGTACAATTATGAATGTATGTATTTGTGACATACTGTAGCCTATTACCCCCTGTATTCACTGTTGTATAATTATATGTTTTGGACTAAGTGTGCCTTGTGAGGTATAATTTGAAATGTCTCGATTTGATGAACCTCATTCACCTCTTGGAACGTGTATGTTGTAAATTAAGTTGAGATTTTGCTATATGCTTGTTATTGAAACATGTGAGTCGGGGAAACAACCATAGACTAGAGGTGACCAACACTGAGCAAGGTGTTAAGCAGTCATCACTGATATTTACAGCTTCCCTGCTGGTGAATTGAGAAATTTAAAATTAGTAATCCAGGATGGTCAGCAGCTCACATACACTATGGGAACTGCCTCGCACCATGCCACAGCAAGGATTTTTAAGAGTATTAATGAGGGACTGTGACATCACCATGCCTGCTTCTACTCTTCCCCTCCCTCCCTCTCTACACAAGGAAGCAGGATCATCTGGTAAACAATGTTGATCCTTTGGGACTGCCTGGAAATAACTGGAGTTCCTAGATACATCGATTCAACTAAACTCACATGAGAACTAAATCCTATTTCAGATTCTGGATATGAGAGTATGCAGCGATATTACTGAAATATACCACCATTTCCCCCAAAAGTAGTTAGCCAGCTCCTCAGCTGTTATAAGTTGACATAACTGTGGCATTGCACCCAGGGGGCATCGTAAGTGCTCTGTAGAAGGACTGTTTGTATCCTGCTATGAGAGAACCACAATATAAATATTAATAAAATCATAGAACTGGAAGAAATCTCAAGAGGGGTCATCAAGTCTAGTCCCCTGAATTCATGGCTGGACCAATTACCATCTAGACTATCCGTTTCAGGTGCTTGTCTAACCTGCTCTTAAATATCTCCAAAGATGGAGATTAAACAGTCTCCCTATACAATTTGTCAGTGCTTAAACACCCTGGCAATTAGGAAGTTTCTCTCAATATCCAATCTAAACTTCCCTTGCTGCAATCTAAGCCCATTGTTTCTTGTCCTATCATAAGAGGTTTCTCCTTCCTCTTTGTAACAACCTTTTTTTTTTTTTTTTTTTTTGTACTTGGAAGCTGTTATCATGTCCCCTCTTCATCTTCTCCTTTCTAGACTAAACAAACCCAATTCTTTCATTCTTCCCTCATAGGTCATGTTTTCTAGACCTCTAATCATGCTTGTTTGCTCTTCTCTGGACCTTCTCCAGTTTAACATCTTTCCTGAAATGTGGCACCCGTATTGGACACAATACTTCAGTAGAGGCCCAATCTGAGCAGAGTAGAGCTGAAGAACTACTTCTCATGCCTTGCTTGCAACATCCCAGAATATTACAAAAAAGCAAACAAGATCACACTGTTAACTTATACTTAGCTTGTGACCCCTAGATTCCTTTCCACGGTACTTCTTCCTTCACATTTCCCAAGGCAAACATCTTGATAGCTTACTGATGGCTTTTAACAGAAGATGAAACAAGAACTACAACAATACTGTAACCTTACATTTGGTATAATAAATATGCAGAAGTCACAAAACTGAAAGAAAGGGGTTTCACAAGTCATAGTTACCCATATTATGCCTATGAATACAGAGAGAAAACCAAATATTTCAAGTGTGTAATTTAAAAAAAAGTTTCCTGAAGTACTACTTGTTACTAAAAGACTAACAAAACATGTAGATGGTATCATGAGCTTTCGTGGGCACAACCCACTTCTTGATACCATCTTGTTTTGTTAGTCTTTAAGGTGCTACTAGGCTATTTGTTGTTTAAGTTTTTCCTGTTACAGACTAACTTGGCTACCCCTCTGAAGGTACTTGTTACTGTTTGTAGTGATTTTAAGAACAGAGAATATCACTAAAACCGGTAATATCCATGAAACTAGATTGAATTGTGTAATCTTGTATAAATTGTGTTACAAATGAGATGACAGTATAATTTGATCCGTTAAATTTTAAAATTCCAGGCTTTCAATAAGAACCTGGAAACTGAATAAGTAACTAACTGTAACCATATCTGGGACTCACTCTGTACATGAATTGTCCTATCTTGCTTCAGTTCCCCAGGGGGGAAAAAACCTTCAACACTGGGGAAGTGTCAGACAGAAAACTCTCAAGGTGATATTTTGTAGGAACTAATTGAAGTGTTTCTACTCTCCGTGACATTATGGGTATGTCTACACAGTAACATCGTCTGCATCTACACTACAAGCAGTTACTTTGACATAATGTTGAAATAATGTCGAGCTGGAGGACTTTGTATTCCAACTCCTTTAACCCTCATTGTACAAGGAGTAAGGGAAGTCAGAGGAAGAGTGCTCTTCTTCAGATTTCCTGCCATGTAGACAGCGCCAAAAGCCGAAATAAGCTCTTTTGACTTAAGCTACACAATTGATGTAGCTCAAGTTTTGTCATTTATTTTGGCTTTAGCCCTGCTGTGTAGACATGCCCAGAGATAATTCTATGCTATTATTTTACAATAGTATGTCCTTTTCTGGAGTGGTGATATACAGTCATAACCAGGGCTAAGTAGAAAACATATTTACTTTTCCATAGACCAGCATATTTAATTTACTTTGAATGTTTTCATTAACTATCTTTGAGGGGTGGGTGGGTGTGTGTGTGGGGGGGGGGGGAGGACTTAAACTCATTTGAGTTTTCAAAAACTGAAACCCAAACAACTTTCAGCTTCTGGATTTTCTCTCATTTTTGGCACATCTAGGTACAGTGGGGGGGTACTGTGGGGTAAGGGGATGGTACTTTTGACTTTGCAGAAAAATCTTGACCACCCAGCCTTGCAGAAAAACATCTCCAGACACAATAGCTGAAACCATAATGGTAGGAATTAACTTCTCCATCACCTTCACTTCCCTGACGAGTGAATTGCAAAGACTAACTGGAGCCATATATCAATGTAACCATAAGTGAGGGTGTTCTAATTTTAAGTGTAAAGCTGTGCTTTTGCAGCCTTAATGTTACATAACTAGAATCAGTAATGAAATCCAAAACTAAGGATCTAATTGACAATTAACTTATTTCATAATAACCTGGTAGTGTAGACATAGGTATAGAGAAGGTACCACAGTTGTAGTCTGTGGAGAGTCGAGTTAAGTTATTTCAAAATAACTCCCAAAATAACTATTTTGAAATAAGCTTATTTTTCTTCACAAGCAGGAGTTAATGTCAAAACAACAAGCCCATTATTTAGAAATAACAGGCTTGGTAGTGTGGACGCTCGCCTTATTTCAAAATAAGGGGAGTTATTTTAAAATAACTCCCCAGTGTAGACATGCCCTCTATGTTCTTCTAGAAGCATAGCTTAATGTTGCCATTTATAGCACAACAATAGCAATATGACTCTTGTAGAACAAGCATGACAGAGTCCATAACTTTTTTGCATTCACCGTCTAGTGAACACTGCCAAATCCCCAGGTCTGACGGGATTTCCTGGGACTAGCAAATGCTGCAATATGTCAGTGTTAGAAAGCAGTTATAGTTTCACTATAAGGAACACTTAGAAATACCTCTGGTCACATTAATTTTCAGCTTACTAATAGCTTTTAAAAGCATCATCTCAGACTTAATCCGCTCACCATGATGCAGCCAGTGATGACAAATGAGCTGTGAGTAGGCAGATTCCCCTCTGCTCACCTCCAATAACAATCAAATTCCTGCATTGTGCATTAGCTTCGGGGACTGGATTAGCCTTTTAGCATTCTACTAGAAAGCACTTTGCAGCAATTCTGAGATCACAAAAGCATGAAATACCCATGTCAAGTATAAATCCTACTTTAAGGACCTGACTTTCATCTCATATCATTGTGAATCTAGGGTAATTCTGTTAGTCAATGCAGTTACGCATTGTTTTTACAGTGCAATATATGTCTACATTGTAATAAAAAAAACCCATTACATTGAGATTTAGAGACTGAATCAGCTGACTTGAGGTTGTGAAGCTATAAAATTACTGTATAGTTGTTTAGGCTTAAGCTGAAGTTCAGGCTCTGAGACCTCCCACACTTCTAGGTTCTCAAACCAGGTTCCAGCCTAAATGTCTGCACTGCAATTCCAGCCTGAGCCGGGCTACCACAAGTCAGAGGACCTGGGCCAGCAGCGGAAGTGCCACAGTTCTTTTAATGCACTGTACATATGTCTAATATGTAGTAAATCAATAAAACATCATGAGAGCAGAAACTGGATGGAGAGGGAGAAGGAAAGGGGGTCACATGTAAAAACTACAAAGAATCAAAGTTACATTCCTCTCTCACTGAACATGATCTTTCTCTCTGACTTACTGCTGAGTTCTGTCCTGTTACCCCCGCCAGCTTGCAATGTGTATTACTCCTTCAATTGACTGTATGGTCTGGAAATAATCTGCCTAAATTCCTACTGGGTCACAAAAACTTAATATTCAGATCCTGCAAATTGTGGCCAGAATTCTGAAGTAATAGGAGAGGGGGCCACTTTCTTCTAAACTGTTGAACTATAGTACCATTAAGAAGTAAAATTTCTATAAATCTAGAGAAACAATTGACTGGGAAACTGAATTCCATTTCCACAAACACTTTGGAGGTTTTGGAGAGAAGTCAAAACCTTAAATTGTTTTTTTTAAAGACGTGAAATGCCACAATATTTTGGTGGAAACACTTAAATAATCCAGGCCAGTTTATGTTGAAATCAATACATTCCCATTTTTATTTTGACAAACTGGCATCTTCTGACAGGGGAATGTTCTGCTGAATGTTCCAACCACCTCTAAGAAATATGAGGTAGCTTCCAAATATGTGAAGAGAAAAGATTTACCAAGTTATTTCCCCTGCTGAAATGGTTAGGAGAGGATCTTACAGCTGTATCCTTCTAGTTATTCAGCAAGACTTGCATTTGCTCCCCCTTACATTTTAGAGACTGCCCTGTACTATGTCATAACACTGGCAGTCAGACTCTTTTGTTCTTCATATGTTCCCTACTGGCTGCCTTTCAGATTTGCAACTTGTGGAAACTACCTTGTAAAATAACAAGAAATTACCTGCAGCCTCTATATTTCCATGTGTAAGTAGATTTGTGTAACACCTAGAATATTATCATCCTTCATCATAATAGATTCTGAACAAATAGAGAGAAGTTGCCTACAAACATACATTCAGCCAAATTTGAAAATTTTCTGACCATGTTTACAATCTTTTCACTTCATTGTTCCCTTTACAAGATTTGTACAGTGATCCAATGTTATTAGCAAGAATTCTTGCAAGAGCAATACTAAGATATAAGACTTGGCTAAAGGTTTTATCTCTTTAAGAAAAAATGTCTTGGTGGCTGACAACCTTTGGCTAAGTTTAAAAACCATCAGAGGCAGCAAAAACTCCACACTGTGTCAATAAAGACTGCTGGGAATTAAATGTCATTCCCTAGCTCAGGGTTATGTGGGGGAGTTTGCAGAAAAATGCACACATAATGACAAGCACCTTGTTTTTGGCACACACTTAATGCTCTTTCACACTGAAATAACAACTTCTAACCTAGCGCTAACTTAATCAGTGGTAAAATTCTTCTGTGTTTTACCAGAGAATGTTATCCCATCTCTGAAAATTTGTTAGATGATTTCTTCATAGGCGAAGGAAGAATGAAGATGTTTCCTTACTTGCGTAAGTGGAAGTACAGTATAATCGAACCATGCTCACATAGCCCTGGTCTACACTAGGGCTTTATTTCGAAATAACCCCCTTAAGTCGAATTTATAAGTGAAATATCCTCACTACCAAGCCCTTTCTTTTGAAATAATGGACCGCTTATTTTGAAATCTGTACTCCTGCTTTCCTCAGG
Organism: Pelodiscus sinensis; assembly: GCF_052426305.1. Taxonomy (NCBI): domain Eukaryota; kingdom Metazoa; phylum Chordata; order Testudines; family Trionychidae; genus Pelodiscus; species Pelodiscus sinensis. The sequence goes on along the minus strand of NC_143055.1, from coordinate 21,741,265 downwards.
GAATAATGCTAATTTCAAAATAGTAATTTCAAAATAACGGTAGTGCGGAAGCACCGATGCTCCTATTTCAAATAACTACTCCCCAGAGTAATTTGAAAGCACTCCCCAGTGCATTCTGGGGCTCTAAGTCGAAATAGTGCATCCACATTAATGGAACCTGCTTAAAAGTCATTTCAAGGCTTCCCCATAGTGGGGACACACTATTTCAATTTTTGTAAAATTAGGAGTTAAGTCGAATTCAGTTATTTCAAAATAATTTCCTAGAGTAGACACGTCCTTATACAATACAATAATGCACATAGCTGAATGAAGGACCCCTGGACAAGGTGTGTGGGGGGGAGTCAGCTCTGCACTTCCAGATGGGTTGGGGCCTTGGGATGAAAGAGTGGGGCTGGCAGCAGCTGACCTCAATACCACTCAGAGTGCCAACCCTCAGAGCCACCCAGAGCATGCTGCATGGCACGCCAGTGGCAATTCAAAGGGCCCCGTTATGGCAGTAGCAGCAGTGCTGGCTGGGACCCCTGGGCCCTTTAGAATTGCTGGGCCCTGGGGCAACTGCTCCCTTTGTCCCACCACCCCTTGTAGGCAGGCCTGACAATGTTAAGGTGTGTCACAGCATAGCAGAATTTGATAAGCTCTGTACAGAGACTGGCAGTCTTGCTGTTGTCATAGATGTGGACGGGCCACAGAATGACTGTCAGGTATAATATCCTTCATTCTAATCTCCATCCCCAGTGGAAAGGAGGAGTTGAACACTACTTTTGGCTTTACAGTAGAATATTCATTTGTAGAGAAGGAAAGATGCAGTGGAACTATGTTATTAATGGCATTGTAGTAGCATCTAGGTATCCCAGTTCCAGGCCAAGACCTCATTGTGTTAACAAAGATAGTCTCTGTCCCCAAAACTTATCATCCAAGTATAGGACGAGACAGCAGGTGCAGAAAGATTGGGGAACACAAAGTAATGAGACAGAAGTGCTGTCAGGCTAGGGCTGGATAATTCTGGGAGCTTGCAAAAGGTGTAGGGGTATCCAGTTCTGTGTGCTGCTGCAGAAGTAGTTTTGGAGATGGGGGAGCCATGCTAGCAGAACTATAATACTACAGGTCTCCTCTTCACTGTACATCTTGTATCCCCCTAAAAAGCAGGGATGATACCGTATTTTAGTTCTAAAGTTATCTTTGTTCCATACCAGTTTGTTTTCTCACCTACAGAGTTACAAATTACTTACATATGAGACTCTCATGGTGCTGAGACTTGTCAAAAGGGTTGCATGTGCTAGAGAAATGATTCCTGCAGTATGGTAAGTGTCCTACAAGAATCATTTTGTCCATCACATTGAGTCTCCAGATACTGTGTCTCATGTCTGAGCCAAGGTAGGCTCACAAAGGAAGCTTCTCCAGGTCTGACTACTGCCATGTTATGAAATTCCCTCTCTGCCGCGTTGCTGTCATGCTCTCATTGAGATGTCTTAGTTCTCAAGCTAGGAATCCATTGTCCTCTGTTCTTTCTTCCTCCTCCTCTCCTAAAAGAGCAACAAACCCATGGCACTGCTGCTTCCAGGGTTACGTCTTGCCCTTTAGCAGCTCTGCTCTAAGGTGCCACTAAATTCACTCGATTTTATTCCCATTGGTTTTTCAAACCCTGCTTATGATCCCATCTTATTGTAGGCTCCTATTTCACACGCTAGGAAGTCCTACCTCTGAATCCTGTCACTCTGCCTTGTTCCCCTTTCTCTTGAGTGTCATCTTTGGCTCCCCTCACTTTTCATGTGACACAGTTTAATATGGTTTTTAAATGAATATCTTTAATCTGCACTTAATATGATCACACTTTTTTTCTCTTTTGCTATCAATATTTCCCTAATTAATGATAAGTGCTTTGGGTCACAATTGATCTTCAAGTTCTCGCATTTAAAGATTTTTCTCTCGCTGCAGTTTCTTGTATCAAATTCACTGTCCTGTTTTAGACTCCTGATCCATGCTTTCTGTAAACATGTATTATGTGCTATATGTTCCAACAATCTAAAGTGGAGAGATCTGGAGTTTATCACAGGCCTGAAATTATGGAATACAGAATCAGAAGTTTAATGGAAGGTCATGGGGAAGGATATGAAACTTACTCCCCCTTGGATATCCTCCATTAAGAAGCAGCTATCTCTTGAGAGTCAGAGAGACCCAAGTCTATTATCATATTTGGAGAATGAAAGAATTCGGCATATCTATTTCTTATCCAATGACTTGTGTTCAATTCATGGAGGGCTAATTGTACCTTCAGGCCGACTTGTTCTTTCACAAATTGTGGCAGAAATTTGTCTTCTGGAAATTCAAGGTGCCTTTTCAAAGACAAGTCTGGATATGTCACTCACTGCAGCTGGGCACATCTTGGGAGGATGGGGGAAAACTCTACTTCTCTGGCCTCTTAGTTTATTCTTATTTTTTCACCCTACCTCCGTAAGGTTATCATACGGAAGTTGGTAAGGGGAGAGGAAACTACAAGAGTGCAATTGTGGAGTGGGGGTGAGGTACTGGAGAAGTGCTGGGGGGCTACGTTTGTCCCCCTGGCCCAGACACTCATATAGCCTCTCCCTTAGAGCCCAGGGATCCAGAGGGAGGTCCTGATGCTGGGTTAAGAGCTTGTACGGAGTTTTCTGTATGCTTCTTTCGAGGCATGAGAATCTTCAGCTTCTGGGAATCCTCCAGCTTCTCCTCCTCCCCCAGCAATGTCCTCAATTTGCAAGCTGGGGAGCCAGGCTCTGCAGGATCCATCAGCCCCTAATGGCAACTAGTAGCACTGCCACATCAATTCTGAAGGAAGAAAAATGAATTGCTGTGGAGAACAATAACTCTGTGCAAATTCTGCATTATGCACTGGTGCAGGATTCCCCCAGGAGTTATATTTGCTCATGATGGATGGAAGCTTTGTTGCCAACGAATCCAGCATTGTCCTATTGAAAACATTGGTAAATTACTGTAGAATATAATGTCATGTAACCATGTTGTGGAATCCTGGAAACCAAGCAGAAACCATCCCTCCCAGAAATGGTTTGAGTGGTAAATTCAAGTCCTCTCACATTAGGGAAGCTTCACAACCAGAAATAGTTTCCAATATTTATCTACATTGTTTTTCTTGCACCACAGCATCTTGCCCTGCCAAAAGCTACAGTTTCTGTGGGGAGGATTTTCCCAGCATTACTCAAAACCTAGTAGTAGTAGTAATAATAATATTACTTAATAATGTGCTTCAGTGAACATGTTATTTCTGCTTGTCACCTACATATATGCACAACATCATAACAAATCATGTACAAAAATATGATACTACAATGAATGACACGAAGCTATAGAATCTGTTACTCTGTTAGGATCTATATCTTCCCTGTTATATATCAGAAGGAAACTGATATAACTTCAAAATATAGGCTGTGTTGGAGTAGGTCTCTGTGCACAGCTTTACTATTACTTGAATTTGTGTTGCATAAATTATCAGTTATTTTGCTCAACCAGAATGAGAAACTCACTAACTCCTTTTGTGCACTGAAACTAATTACAAGCATGAGAGTAATGTTTTCAAAAGTGACCAAGGACCATATTTTTAAAGGTGTTTAGGTGCCTAAAGACTCAGTTACCAATGCATTTTTTAAAATCTCTGTAGATGTCTAAATACCCTTAACAATCCCACTTTTTTTTAACCCTAAAGAGCATATGTTAATTTTGGTAACACCTTTGACTCTTTAGGTCTGTCTGCACTTGCAGCCTATTTTGGAATAGGGCTGCAAATATAGGCATTCAGAATTGCAAATCAAGCCCGGGATTTAAATATCCTGTGCTTGATTTGCATCTTCCCGGTCGGGCACCATTTTTGAAATTTACAAGCCCAGAATAACTGCCCGTGTCTACACGTGGCAGTGAAACCGCCGTTCGAAATAAAGCCCTATTTCAAACAACCTGTTATTCCTCCTGCAATGAGGAAGATGCAAATCAAGCACGGGATATTTAAATCCCGGGCTTGATTTGCAATTCTGAATGCCTACATTTGCAACCCTATTCTGAAATAGGCTGCAAGTGTAGACATACCCAAAGAGTCTAATTATCATGATCCTGAAACTGTACAGTATTATACAAGATTCAGGGTTTGGTGGACAGAGATTTCAGCCTACTTAGTCCTATGATGGCAAACACTCATTTAGAAAAGGTTAAATTTTTTTTAATGAACTTAGAGAGAGAAGGAAAAATAGCTAAAGCATTTGAAATGTGAAATATCAAAAAAGACTTTCATTTTAACATCCCTTGTTTCCTTCTGTAGCTAGAAAGAATTTTTGAAAGGAAAACACCCTTACTTTGACATTCTATTATATAGCATTAAAGGTGGTAATAACTGTCCCTTTTTTGAGGGGCATGGGAAATGGTTTAAAGAGACTGGCATTATTGTCAAAGTCTGATTCAATTTCCTTAAAGACTAACAAACACCAGGCTAGAGAGAAGAACAGCAGAAATAGAAAAAAACATAGCTTCCATCCCTGATGTTGACTTTCACCTCCTGGAGAAACACAGAGATGGCAATTTGTCTTATTAGCCACCCTCTAATCTGGCAACTTGTTCCAGCATTTGGCTGTTTTGAGCATTGCTTTTAGCTGCCTTAATCTGATCACAGACTTATTGCACTGATGCCAGAAAAAGAAAAAAAAGTCTCGGCCAACTAGGCTGAGATTGTATTACAGAAGGCATAGGAATAGGACGATGAAGAGGAAGCATAAGACATAAATGGGAGGTATGTATATGTTTGGGATTTACAGCCAGATCCAGTGGTGTTTTCAAGGCTGTCTGGATTTCTCTTATGAACTGTCACTCACTTTTTGTAGCTGATTCACAGTTAGAACTGGGCCTACAAACTGACCCTCATAATACCTGTCTCACTGACAGTGGGGGGAAAGGGAAATACAAATCCTTATGGGATCATAACCCAGTTTACATTTAGCCATGAGCCAGAGGCTCATTCTTTCCAAGACTTGAGCACATAAGTAACTATATCCACCTGCATAGTCCTTGAGCTTAAGTCCTTGCAGGATTTTAGTTCAGATTTTTAAAGGTATTTAGGCTTTGCAGAGCAGAAGTTGCCTTTGAAAATGAGACGCAGGCTACAAGCTTCTTTCAAAAGAAGTTTTTTTGGAAGAGATCTTCCAGAATAACTTTTTTCAAAAGAGAGCATCAATACAACAAAAGCACATTGAAAAAGTGATCTGCTTTTTGAAAGATAGTGTCCACATTGATTGGACGCTATCTTGTATATATGCCACCTGGAACCAGTTCAGGCAGGGAGTTAGGTTAGTGGTTGCTTCCAAGTGCTGATGTTGAAGCCTAGCTGAGAGACACGCTTAAATGGACCCCCTTGGATAGTCGTTTCTCTGCTTCTGCTGCATGCTTGCCTACCTATCCGAGGAACAGCAAAATTTGAGCTGCGTGTGCTTTTGTTGCCCAGCTTTTGGATTCCACAGCATTTTTCCTTTTGACATGATGCTGGAGCTGTACCTGGGCATGTGATGGCTTCACATGGCCATGCTGCAATTTGTGCAGGCTGCCTTCATGGCCCTCCACGAGCTCGACACCAAGCTCATCCTTGAGACCCTCTCCCTGTGTGTGGGAGCAAGAACCTTGCAACCGCACCTCACAGTGGAGAGACAGTTTTGGAGGCTGGACACCAGTTCTGACTGGTGGGACTGACTGGTGATGGAGTAGTGGGATGACCAGCAGTGGCTCCAAAATTTCCATATTTGGAAGACCACCTTTTTGGAGTTCTGTGCCTGGCTTGACCCTGCCCTTCAATGACACAACACTCCGCGGCAGCCCAACCATCCTCCTGCAGAAGTGGATCTCAATCGCCCTTTGGAAGGTAACCACCCCACATAGCTACTGGTAGGGTGGGAAAGTCCACCATCGCGGCCCTCCTTATGGAAATAAGGCACTCTCTGGCTGGAGTCCCTGCAGGGGGAGGAGTGAGTCCTGGAAAGGGAACCGTAGGGAAAGGGGGTTGGAGGGGTGCAGGGCTGGGTGTGGGGGGCAAGGGGTTTGTGTCATCCTACTCTCACACAGTCCTGCTGCTAGGGATGCAGCCTCATAGGGGTGGCTTCTGAGGTGTTTGGGGGAGGGACGGGGAGTGGGGTGGGCACCTCCCAAGGGCTCAGGCGCACTCTCTCTCATTCTCTGTTTTGTGTGTTTGTCTCCTTTTGCAGGTTGTGAGGGCCATCAGCTCCATCCTGCAATTAACAATCATCTGTACCGGAAATACATTCTGTGGTGCCATGAATTCCCTCAGGAAATAAAGAGCATCACAAAGGTCACTACTTTCTACCCCAAGTACAAGGTGCATTCCTTTTACCTTGGCTTTTATGATGTGGTGTTACTGAAATATAACCATTTATATGCATAATATTGCCACTGTTAGACAATTGCAACAAAACTGGTACAAAGTATATCATAAAAGGTGTCAATGGAAAAGCTATGATTTACTAAAGATGAGGAGCCTGTTTAAATCCATGTGTCACTACTGTATTTCAAGTTACAAATATTGGCTATGTGTCTATAACTTCAATGTGAAAGCGACAAGGAGTCCTGTGGCACCTTATAGACTAACAGATGTTTTGGAGCATAAGCTTTCATGGGCAAAGACCCACTGCGTCAGCATTTTCATCCTGGGCCCTGCTACCCAGGGCTGCCAGAGCTGCGGTGGCTGCCGTGTCCCCCGCCTCACCTCCACTCCTTGGGCTGCCATGTCTCTGGCTCCAGCCCCATCCCAGCCCAAGTGCCAATGGTTTTTGGAGGTCCAACCTGTACAATCTATGACACTAAAAAGGCACTTAATATACTTCCTCTTTTACTGGAAGACTGCCAATTTGAATATTCTTAGATAAGACATTTACCAGAATAAACAAGATTCAACTGATTTAATATGATTTTTAATTAAACTGATTCTCTTCCCTCTTGCATGGATGTAAATGGGTAACTCTACTGAAGTCAATGGATTTATACTCATCCAGAACCAGTGAAAAGGGAGTTAATCTAGTTTGCCATCATGATGTCCAAATTGCTGTTTTGAGAGAGCTGATTTATTCTGAGACACTGTAGATAAAGCAGGATGGAAGTTCTTATAGTCATTAATCCAGGCCCTAAAGTCCCCACTCATTTTTATTCCATCATTATTCAAGCAAGACTCTTACTGAAATGCAGGGGAGAGTAGGGTCATGTATATTGATTTGACCTGCACCTCAAAACATTATACATTGAATTTCAGAGGTAGGATGTTGGAATGGAAGAGGAAGAAGACCATTTCAGCAAATGCTAATTCTGGATGGGGAGATCTGACAAACAGTGGAGCAACCTTCCCAGGAGAGAATTCTCTTATTAGATGGCTTAGGGAGGGGGGAAAGGAAGATTTCACAGCAAGGCTTTGTTTAACCAGTTCATTGAGCAATATTTCAGCTGACTGCTAGGTCGGATCTAGCTAAGAGTTCTGGTAATTAGGCTCAGGCATACACAGAGAGTTGGGCATACACAGAGAGTTGGACTCCAGAGAACACTGCTTCACCAAAAATGGGAGAACAATCTGAGACAAGTTGTGAAGATAAAATGGCACCAGCCTGGGAGCCAAGACTTCCCCGACTCCTAAAAATAGTATAGAACACGGATCTCTTTCTGTTGCTGAAGAGAGAATGCCATTTAATTTGGCTTGCAGTGAAAACATAAGATTAGATGAGACTAAATATGCATTGCGGCTTTGTCTTCAAAACTTATTTTAATGCTTTGTTTCACTTGTTGATAAACGTACTTTAAGAGCTTCCAAATTATAGATACTTAGACCTGCACAGGAAGGCGAGGGCTACATTACATCTTTCTTTGGTATAATGTGTGTTACCCAATGGTGTGAATAAGCTGCTCCTCGGGGATATGTCTTCACTACAGAGTTTTTTTCAGAAAAACAGCCAATGTTCTAAAAAAAGTCACTTATATCCACACTAATCATGTTCTTTCAAAAGAAAATGGAAGGAATAGAGGGGTTTTCCAACATTTGTAAACCTCTCTCTAGGAGGAAGAAGGCTTTTTCTAACATAGCTTTTGTGGAAAAAGGCATTTGTGGACAGGGAAGAGGGAGTTATTTTGAAGGAAGAGAAAAGAGGAAAAAGTACAAGTGCCCTGGTGGCTATTCCATCCATAGTAACCACAGCTTAAATGCGAGATAGCATTCACACTGAATGGACACTATCTTTCGAAAAAGCAGATTGCTTTTTCGATGTGCTTTGGCAGTGTGGATGCTCTTTCAGAAGAAGTTTTTTCGGAAGATCTCTTCCAGAAAAGCTTCTTCTGAAAGAAGCCTGCAGTCTAGACGTAGCCTGAGTGAACCAAAGTACACTGATCTATATATGCCAGCGTGCACAGCACTGTCAGCAGGAGAGCTTCTCCCACTGACATACGGTTTATTGTGCCAATGGGAGAACTATTTCCCACCGGCACAGAGTGTTATGAGGAAGGAAAGAAAGACAAAGATGGATATGCTGCAACCTCCATCCACTCTGCAATTGTCAGGTGACATTGCAGAGACCTGGAAAATTTTCTAACAGATTTGAATAGTATTGAGCAGCCATGGGGGCAGAAGAGAAAATGATAAAGTGAAATCCTTAGTTTTTTGCATGTTGTTGAGGCAGAAGCATTGGATATTCATAAGAACTTTAAGTTTGAAAAAGGTGAAGAGATGAAGTTAAGGAAAATACAGATTACTGACATTTGGGGAACTTTGCATGGTGAAAAGAATGAGTTCTTTGAGACACATTTTCATAGGCATATAAAAACTTGATGCCACCTAGAGCAACATGTCACAGAATTACAGTCCTTGTGACTTTGGTGAGTTGACAATCTCCAGTCAGAGCCAACATCTTTTGTGGCATTAAAGACTGCTGCTCTGTAAAGGAGATTTAACTAGAAAAATCTCTCCAGGGCAGCAGAAACAGTGAAAGTACAAGCCAAAGAGCTGAATTCACCAGAAGGGATTGTCCATGTACTAAAGGACATTTGAAAAGGTCAGATCAAAAAGTGGAACCAACCACTATGAAAAACACTGCTTCTGGAGAGACTGAGTACAGTCTATTATGTGGAAGATGTGGATCGGCTCACAGCTTGGCCCAAAACAGACATTTGCCTTTGGCAAACTGACATACACATGGGAAAATAATTTTGCAAAATGCTGCAGATCCCAAATACAGAAAAAATCAAGTGCATGCAGTTGAACACAATCTAATTTAGGAGTTTTATGTAGATAAGGTAGGATCAAGCAAAGCTGATGTGTGAGTGGATACTATCAATTGAAAGTGAATTAAACAATTATGCCATTCATAGTGCACATAGGAGCTTAGACAACGAGTCCTATTACACCTTAGGCTACGTCTAGATTGCAGCTCCAGTATCCCAGAAAAGCTATACCATATTTAAGGAACACATCCTCTTTTTTGGAAACATTTCTGAAAAAGTGGACTCCTCCTTTTGCCATCCATGTAAACCTCATTTCACGTGGAAGAAGGGATGTGTTGAAAGAGAAGGTTTTTCCAAAATTTGACGCCATGTAGACGCGCCAAATTTCAGAAAAGCCCTTTCGAAAGAGAAGCGGGAAAAGATACACTAATTGCAATTCGCAATTTGTGTACCTTTCTGACTTTTCTTTATAGTGTAGACTTAGCCTTAGAGACTAAGGCACCTCTACACAGCAGAGCTAAAGGCAAAATAAACCACACAACTTGTGCTATGTCAATTGCGTAGCTGAAGTCAAAATAGCTTATTCTGGCTTCTGGTCCTCTCTGCACAGCAGGAAATCTGAGAACACTTTTCCTCTGACTTTCCTTACACCTCATAAAATGAAGGTTACAGGAATCAGTAAGAAGTCCCCCAGCTCAACATTATTTTGACAATTTTAGTGTGGGATGGAATGGGGGGGATGCTCAGGGCAGGAGTCAGAGCAGCGTGTGGGAGTGTCAGGACAGGTGGTTGGAATTGTGGGAGGCCCAGGGCAGTGGAGTTGTGGCATGAGTAGCTGAGGGTTGGGGAGAGCTTGAGGCTGGGAGTGCAGCCACCACACTGCCCTGCTCCTGGATCCCCAGGGCTGGCAAAGGTTCAGTGACGGCACTGCCCAGCCACTGGATTCCTGGAGGGTGCACTATGTCTGAACCCCACAGGAGCTCAGAGTGGCTGGGGCCCACCAGGGCTGGGGCCTCACTCCTCCACCTTTAACTGTCTGACCAGAAGTGCGCGTGTGTGTTTTAGTGAGGGTTTGGGCTCCTGTGTGGGAGGAAGTTAGAAGGAAAGGGATAGGGGCAGAAGGTGATGGGTGGACCACCCATGCTCAGCACCTGAACAGAAACTTTACCTGTCCATAGTGGTCATCAGCACCCAGAGTCCTGCCCCCAGTGGGACACTCTCTTACTGGTGCATCGCATTACCAGGCCACACCAGCTACTTTTGTTTTTGTCAGAGGCTGGAAATAAGATCAAAAGTGGGACCAACAAAGAAGGTAACTGGTTATTCTGGAACAAATATACCAATGAAGGGGAGGGGTACTGTTAGCATCAAATGTAAGGCTCTGCAGGATGTTTTTACAATTCACTGAAGTACCAAAGGAGGTAACACCATTTTTAGGCCTGTCTGCCTGTGAAAAACTCAGTCTGGTAAAACAAATTCTCTCCCCCCTCCCCCCCAGGATCATACTGAATATGAGACACTCATTCAGAAATATCACAATCCTATTGGGTTGCTTGCAGGGTGAACATACAATCCAGAGGAACAGGCAGACCTCTCCAGTTATCCATCCATGTAGAAAGGTTTTATTTCCACTCAGTGATCACCTCAAGACTGAGTTTGCAAGGATGGAAGCAATGCAAATCATATAAAAAAACTGAGGAGCCAATGGAATGGGTGAGCACCTTGCTCATTGGTGGGATAAATAATTTCCACTCTGCATATGCTTTGATCTGAAAGATTTCAGCAAGGCTTTAAAAAGTAAACTGCCAATATTTCAGTACATTGGATGCCTCCTCAGTTTCTTGACAGCTAAAATTAAAGCTTTGCTATGCACATTTAGTGCCCATTGGGGAAAATACAGATTCTTACACCTCCCCATCAACATAGCTTCAACACCAAGAGCATACCACAAAACCATATAAACATCTTAGGAGTGTCAACACCTCAATTAAAGGGGAGCATGAGTGTAGCCTTTGGGAAATTTTGGATGCAATTAGAGCTGCAAATTTGAAATGAGATAGGTAGAAATGTGTTTTAGGTATTACAGAAATGATTTTTGATGTAGATATTATTCCTGACAAAGGCATTGAACCATTGAAGTGATGCTACATCCTCAGTCAATGAAAGGATGTCCAGTGGTTCCTGGCAATGGTTAATTATTTTAGATTAGGTATGAATTTTCTACCTACAACTGTAGTGGGTTTGAGGAAATGTCAAGAAATTTTAAAAAATGGTACAGTGAAAGCTTTGTTATCAAGCACTTTGTTAACTGGGAGTATCTGAAGAAGGTTCCTCTGGCTCGCTTACCATCCTTAAACATTTAGGCTGTGTCTACAGTAGCAAGATTTTGCGCAAAAGCGTCCCGCCAATGTAGACACACTTTTGCACAAAAGCGCATCGTTCTTACGATGAGTCCTGGAACAAAATAGATGCCCTCTTGCACAAATACTTTTAATGCAAAAACTCTTGCATTAAAAGTATTTGCGCAAAATCATGCCAGTGTAGATGTAGCCTCAGAGTGTGTCTACATTGCACCCTTAAGTCAAAATAAGCTACACAATCTGAGCTATACAAATTGTGTAGCTTATTTTGAAATTTGGTGCTATCTATACAGCACTAAATTTTGAAATAAATCGCTGTTCTGGCGTCTTCCTTAATCCTCATGCAACGAGGTTTACAGGAAGCTGGAATAAGAAGCCCATTATTTTGAATGTAAATAATGGATATTATCCCGAAATAGCACCGTTTTGTAGGCGTACCTATGAGTGAGAGAATTGGAGAATCCCACCGCCGGTGAAGGGTGTAATTGTAACACCTTCTGGGTGTGGTGTACTGTCCTACCTACTGCACTTAGACCACTTACAGAGAGAATGAATGAGTTTGCTGTTTAGCCTTAGCTGAGAGCCAGTTGGCTTTTAGCTCACGCACTAAGTTCCAGTGGTCCCAAGTTCAGTTCTGCCTGACAGTATTACATAATTAGACCAGAAAGGGGACAGAAATGCGGCTAACCTGTAACCAGGTCAATTCCTCTCTGCTGATGGTGACAAAAAGTTTTGCCACTTATAATTGGGGGTTGTGATACTCATGATCATTTTGTATGGAAGCTCCTCAGTAGAGACTGGTGTCTAGCACTGCTAAAGTCATTTCACACACAGCACCTCACAATGATTGGAGGGTAACTGTTTTTGCTACAGAGAAGTGGATGAGATTTGACCTGGGTCCTACAAGTGAAGGTGTAATTAGAGGTATGATATTTAGGAGTGCTTGAAGGAGACTGCTCGTTGTTTCCTGCACTGGGCATGTACCATGGGGCACAGTTTCAAATTGTTACAAGCATGTTACATGGTGAAGAGAGTTCAGTATCTGCTGACTCCAGTGGAGGCTGTTACAAAAGGATTCTTTGGCTCATTACCTAAGCATCAGAGACATTGTTCCTCCCCAAAAATCTATATTTCAGATCTTACCCACTGCACTTGTATTACTGTGAGACACATCACGGCTTTGGATGTCGACCAGCCTGCTGGGAAGAGAGAGTTTAGGGGGTCTCTAAGTATCAGCCTTGATAAAACTATATTACTTGGAGTCGCACTTCAAATTTTAAGGAGCACAGACATACTCACATGGCTTACGTTGCAGGTAGGCTTGTACTTTTGTCTACAGATGGTAGAAAAAGCAAATATATATGCAGCAAGGAAGATGGCGTCCCCTCAGACACAAAGGGAATGTTGCAAGCCACCTGGCCATGACCTGAACTCTGGAAGCAGAGTGGTGGGACAGGAAGGGGCACTATAAAAATCCTGGCTGGCAAGGCTCAGGTGTTAGGCTCTCTATCTGAGGTTTCAGTCCATAGGCTTTGACTTTGCACCCCCACCCCTTCCCAGGGCAGTGGGGCTCAGGTGAGCTCAGTCCCCCCTCCTGGGGCCATGTAGAAATGTTTATTGTCAATAGGGGGTTACAGTGCAATGAAGTTTGAGCCCCATGGATAGCCAATACCCCTTGTATGAGCACCAGGTGCATTTCCATGGTGCCACATGATAGACTGTGAAAATGAAAGGCGCTATGTTAATATAAATTATTTAAAGCCCTTTTTTTGTCAAATTCTGAAAAGAGCTAATGGACAAAAAACTTTCAAATTTAATATGGGATGAATTTTTTTCCCACATGCCTCTGACAGCAGCCTCTCTCCTTGTCTTTGAACTTCAATCAAACATTCTTTGAATGCCAGCTATTTGGATTTTTACGCTGAGCTTTGGCTGGCAAAGAGGCTTTTTAATGGAAATGGATCTTCTCAATAAGCACACAGGGGCACAGTCTGTTACCTTCAGTCAGGTTAGCTTTCAGTAATGAAAACAGGTAAACCAATCCTTTCCTTCCAGCCACTCTGTTCTGAAAATAGGCCAGGTCCCATTGGGAACAAAAGCTGCTCCCACAAAAGACTATAATTAGATCACCTTGGTCTGTTCTGCTCAAATACCTCATTAAAGTTCAACTATGGTCAGGTTTGGGCATGCTCAGGGAGATGTGAACAACTCATCTAATAGACACATTCTGTGGCCATTCCACAAAGCAAATATTGCAGTGATTATTTATCATTCCTTCCAAGCTTACAGGTGATTTTCTTGATGAATGACAACTGTAGTGTCTTTTCACTAACCTCAAAAGGTATTGGCTCAGACCCTAAATGTTATGTTCGTGGCATACACTTAAGGGAAGATAGATACCAACATAAAGTATTCTTTTGGGAAGGTTGCTACACACTACTTTATTTCTTAAAATCCAGAACATGAACACATGCGAACAAATGAAACCCATAAACGGAAACAAAAACACAAATGCAAACAAAGAGACAAAGAAGGCTGCTCCCCAGACATGAGGTCCAACTCATCCTACTCAGCCAGACTGCTGGTTCTTTGCAGTCTGACTGTAGAAGATCCTGATTGAATGGTTCCCTATAGAACTCCCTAACTTGCAAGCAGACCCAGGTTTATTCTTAAAGTGATAACGTGTTGTTGTAACAGTTTTCAATACACTACCCAAGAAATGCCTCCATATGCGGGGGGAAAAAAGTAATAACCCTTGCCTTTAATCTATGCACTAAACAACGGGAGAGGCCATACAAATTCCTTCCTCAAGTTTATAACAACATTCTGTAACTGCCACTGTCTAGTATCAGGTGACAAAAACTAAAATAAATGTCCAATTCTGGTTGAAAGTTAACTGGCAGTAGAATCCTATCACAGTTTTCTCCTTTTCTAGCACTAGATCTTGAGAAGATTTTAATTGTTGACTCTTTTATGAAGTTTTTTCTCCATGTAGACCAAAAATTAATACTTACGAAACTTGCATTAGAAAGTTTTAGAGAAAAAGTTTGTTTGCACTAGTCAATTTAAAACTTAATTTCATTCTTGATTCTATAAAATCTTTGGCTACGTCTAGACTGGCATGATTTTCTGCAAATGCTTTTAATGGAAAAGTTTTTCTGTTAAAAGCATTTGCGGAATAGAGCGTCTAGATTGGCACGGACGCTTTTGCGCAAAAGAAAGCCCTGATCGCCATTTTCGCCATCGGTGCTTTTTTGCACAAAACGGTTCTCAGTTGTCTACACTGGCCTTCTTGCACAAAAGCATTTGCGCAAGAGGGCTTTTTCCTGAACGGGAGAGTCATTGTATTTGTGGAAGAACACTGACGATCATACATTAGATCATCAGCGTTCTTTCGCAAATTCAAGTGGCCAGTGTAGACAGCTGCCTTTGAGTTCACTGGCATGGATTCCTTAAGACAGCAACTGCTTCCTCTACACAGGAAAATGTGTGAAGTCTATACCATACTCAATCTCAAGTCAATTTCATTCTTAGCCATTGGTTGAGATTGTCACACTGTGCCCCATATGGAAGTTATGCATTTAGATGCCAAAGAGATCCCAATTTTGGTCTCAAAAGTCTTGCTCCCTGATACCATAACCTTGAGTATTTTGTTTGTTTTTAAGATGATACACAGTGTAGGCATTATGGATTTCTGAGAAAGCTCTTTGTGGTGGTGATGTTGATGATAGTGGGTCATAGTGGACCACAAGCTAAATAAGAGTCAACAGCAAGCCACTGTTTGCAAAGAAAGCAAACATGATTCTGGGTCCTAGAATCTGGGATGCATTAACAGGAGTGTTGTGAGCAAGACACGAAAAGTCATTCTTCCACTCTACTCTGTACTGATTAGGCCTCAACTGGAGTATTGTGTCCAGTACTGGGTGCCACATTTCAAGAAAGATGTGGAGAAATTTGAGAAGGTCCAGAGAAGAGCAACAAAAATGATTAAAGGTCTAGAAGACATGAGCTATGAGGAAACACTGAAAGAATTGGGGTTCTTTAGTTTAGAAAAGAGAAGACTGACGGGGGACATGATAGGAGTTTTCAAATATTTAAAAGGAGTTACAAGGAGGGAGAAAAATTGTTCTCCTTGGCCCCTGATTATAGGACAAGAAGCTATAGGCTTAAATTATAACGAGGGAGATTTAAGTTGGACGTTAGGAAAAATTTCCCAACTGTCTGGGAAGTTTTTCCTAATGTCCAACCTAAACCTCCCTTGCTGCAATTCAAGCCCATTGCTTCATTAAACACTGGAATAAATTGCCTAGGGATGTTGTGGAATCTCCACCATTGGAAATATTTAAGAACAGGTTGGATAGATGTCTATCAGGAATGATCTAGATGGTGCTTGGTCCTGCCATGAGGGCAGGGGACTGGATTTGATGACCTCTCAAGGTCCCTTCCAGTTCTAGTATTCTATAATTTTCTATGATTGTGTGATGACAAACTGCATTTTGAGATGAGAAGAAGATATTTCATCCCAGCCAGAGCTCCAGGCAGTACTGTACCTAAAGTACACACAGTGTAAATAAGAAGCTTGTGTGAAGCTCCACTGTTGTATCATCATAATGACAGGCTGTGTGCAGAGCTGCCTCCGAATTCAGACAGCTCTACAATGAATAATTGGAAGCCACTTATCAGAAATTCCTGTTTGTTACTCTGAGCTTGCATCCCTAGCTCAAAGTATTCTCCAATTTTGTATGGCCTCTGCTTGGGGTACAAAGGGAGAAGAGATTCTTCACTCCATGTGCTCCCGTGTTTTTAGGGAGGGTTTAGATACATTCTTAGTGTATTCCTGGCATGAAAGAACATTTTAAAGGCCATGGTAGATTGGCCTGGGACTGAGCATCACTTTCTCACTATTCATTTGAACAAGTACTACTCAGTATGAGGGAAAGTTTCCGATTTGGGCTTAAAGTGACTATTATGGGACAAACTATAATATGAGATACAGCAAGGCAATACCATATGGGCTTCTGAGCAAGAAGTTCAGACCTAAGTGAGATGAGAGAATGAAAGAGGAGGGGGAAAAAGGTGGGGAAGGCAGGAGGAAAGGACTGAGGATCCAAAGAGAAACATGTGATTAGAATGTGAACTAAACAGTCAAAACTATGACACAGCATTAGAGCAGAGACAAATGGATTTGATTGAAGGGGAAAAGAATTGGAAAAACAGGCAAGTTTCTTTTCTTTCTCTCTGTATAAAATCTAACTCCAAATTTTGTTCTTAATTCAGCTGATTTTCTCTCCACACTGCTGCTACTACTAGGAATGTACCAAAGAGTTTGGTTACTACTTGCCCTGCAGCTTGTTTTTCACAATTATTTTGGGTGAAACAATGCTTTGATCACTTCTGCTGTGATGCCTTTTGTTATGTTAACATCATCCACATGGAGGAGTTCTATAAAACATATATATGCCTGCAGGACAGTGTTACTCAAAAACTTCCCACTGGAGCCTACCCAGGGTTACACTAGTATGGATTTATTCATTGAGGAATTAACACTCCACTATATGCACTGTATGGTTAAATTGAAGAGGCTAGGGCTGCCACTACAGATTTAAACTAAAGGGGAACCAGCTATCTCTCACAAACACGCACACATTCATTCATCCCTGCCTTCGGGCACCCACACACTTACACAGGCATATGGGTTGCAGAAGGAGCCAAGGCATGTTACACCTGGAGGGTCTCTCTGCTGATCATGGCTAGGGAGCTGGCCAGAAAAGAAACTGGCTGCAAAAAGAGGAGCTCCTCAGAAAAGAGGGTTTCTGCCACATACGCTCTCCTTTTATAGCCTCTGTACAACCCCTGTGACTTACCCACATTCCTCACCAGGGAGCATGCCCACCAGGGAGCACTTCCTTTGATCCAGCAGAGCAGCAATGTCTCCTTGATTGGTCTGATGACTCATTACCTGGCTCCACCTGCTCAGCCTTGCAGTTTCTAATCACAAACCCTCAATAGTCTCCACTCATACACACACACACACATTCATATCCGGGGAGAGTGCAGTTTAGAGCAAGTTACAAGCAAAGTGGCTGAGAGTTACAAAGATTACAGAATTTCAAGGCTCAACAATCACCAAGTTTACAGTAATTTTCTGAATTTATAAAGCAAAGTTGCTAAGAGTTACAAAGTTGCAAGGTTTTACAAAGATTACAAGTTGCAGAGTTTAAAAGGCAATGCAGCTGAAACAATTACAAAGCTTCAGAGAATCATTTACAAATGAAGTGACTTAGACCATAACTACGCTCCTCCCCCACCACCACCACCACCACACACGCAGCAATGCAGTCAGCAGGAAGTTTTTGTCAGTCTCTAAGTCATGTGTTGGCAGGACCTTACAGTTTAGTGTATTTCCAGAAAATCCATGTGTAAAATCAAGTAATAGCTTGGGCGGAGGCTTTTATGCAACCGACAGTTGCAAATGTTTTGTTTCCTGGAGTTCAGAATGACAACATGCAAGAATCCAAAGACTGGGAGAGAAAGCCAATTGCTTCCTAAGACAGCTAAGTACATAGAACTCACCCCACTTTGCTTTAAGTTGGCTCTTTTCAGACCCTCATGCTTGGCTATAGAGCCCCCAGTTTGCAAGTAGCAGAAGAAAATTTGCTGCATTCTTAGGGCATGTCTGTGTTAGGAAATTATTTCAAAATAACTACATTTGAAATAAAACTTCCAAAATAACTATTTCAAAATAAGCTTATTCCCCAAGGAAAGCAGGAGTACATGCAGTGTCAAAATAACGGGCTTGGTAGTGTGGACGCTCTGCTCATTATTTCAAAATAAGAGAGGTTATTTTGAAATAACTCGGTAGTGTACACCAGGGCTGTGTCTACTCTGCATCCCTTTTCTGGAAAAGGGATGCAGATGAGACAAGTCGGAATTGCAAATGAAGCGGGGGATTTAAATATCCCCCGCTTCATTTGTATAAACATGGCTGCCGCTTTTTTCCGGATCGTGGCTTTGCCGGAGGAAAGCTCCAGTCTAGACGGGATCTTTCGGAAAATAAAGCCTTTTCCGAAAGGTCCCTTATTCCTCTTAAATTCAGGAATAAGGGACCTTTCGGAAAAGGCTTTATTTTCCAAAAGATCCCATCTAGACTGGCGCTTTTCTCTGGCAAAGCCCCGAGCTGGAAAAAAGCGGCAGCCATGTTTATACAAATGAAGTGGGGGATATTTAAATCCCCTGCTTCATTTGCAATTCCGACTTGTCTCATCTGCATCCCTTTTCTGGAAAAGGGGTGCAGTGTGGACACAGCCCAGGGCTTAGTGATAGCTTGCTAAACCAAACCAGTGCTACACCCCACCCATCAAACAGTGGTAATGGATAATAGCTAGGCAGGTGGCAAGCTACACAGTGCTCAGCTATGTGAAAAACATGCTCAGATTGTTACTTCAATTGAATTCCTCCCCCAGAGCCACCCTTTTGCTGCTTTTATCCTTCTGTATTTTGTCGTCAACCAACGCCACAGCCCTGTGGTGTCTGATACAGGTGCTTATCTTTATACACTGAGCTGCTCCATTGCACTTGAGATTACTGAGTATGTAAATATTAAACATGAATTTAAATCTTTGGAGGGTTGGGACTCAAATTTGTAAATTCTCCCTTTTACCACTTGCATGTACAGCTCCTAGCACTTCAGAAACTACTGCACTGCATATATGGATTTCATGAATCTGAGTCAGACTGGCCTGCCTTCCCCTGGGACACTGAGTCCAGTTCTCCTAATCCTGTTCTCTGGGATGCCACTGTGTTAACTGATTTTGGATGCCAATTTTCTGGGTGCCTAAGATAAAATACCATAACTTGATGTAAGTGGTAGGGTACCCAATTCCTTTATGATTTCTTCAGTGAACAATAACCAACTCCCCATCCCCACTAGGTCACAGAAATTAGTGTGAGGAAAGACCTATTAAATCTCTCTGCCTGGTCCTTTAAGTAAAATGTCTAGTGGTCTCACTTGTTTTAAATGCCCACTACTGAGTGACTCCTACTGCTTGCTAGACTGACTACTCACAAGCTAAAAGTAGTTGCTAGAAGTGTTCCAACTATTCTACCTAAAACGATTTCTCCTCATTTCCAGGGCCCTATACACTCCACGTATCTCTCTGCACTCATTTCCTAACTTGTACTCCTACGCTCACTCCCTTTTGATTGGCACAACCCTCCCTACTATCTGCTCCCTTCATAGAATTCTCCCACTCAAAGTTCTGCTCTGTCTTTCATGTCACCTTTTGAGCTTAGAACAGCCTGCCTTTTCCCATTCACCAGACAACCTTCCTCCAAATTCCTTCTCAAAACCCACTCTCTATAAAGGATTTCTAAAATAGCCTTTTTTTAGACTCTTACTTTACCTCCTAATCTCAACATATTTATGCATTGCTTACAGCACAGCTGGCTTTCCCATATCTGAGTTCCTTAGGGGTAGGGTGACCATATTTCCCTATACTGAATACAGGACATCTGGTAAAATTACTCATATTCAAGTGACTTCAACAGCAATCAATCATACAAATGTTCAAATTGACATCAAGTAGACTGAACCCCTGTTAAAAAGTAATACTGTGTAGATGAATTGTTTTTATTTACTTTCTCTTTAAGGCTTTGGGGTTAACATGGAGAGTGGTTACACACATACTCTCACACATCTCTCACACATGTGGTGGTAACTGACTGACCCAAGCCACCTACCCGGTGCTTTCCATCCTCCATGTTTGGCTGAGCCCTTGGGAAAGATCCTACTCTCCACAGCAACACATAGGTGGGGCATGCAGAACTAGGGACACCTCTCCACAGATTTCTGCCAGGGTTCACTACAGAATGGGGCCAGCATCAGCCTTTGAGCACTGTGTGTGGGAGAGGGAGGGGAGCTGCTTTCAGATGCAAAGAAGGGATGACCTAGCCCATGTCTGCAAAGCTCTTCTCCCCTCTGACTCCTGTGCAGCTGAAAGCAATTTGTTCCTTCCTTCCTTCCCACACAGTGTCAAAAAGCAGCTAATGCCTCTAGGCTGCTGTTGGCCATTGACATAACCCAGCCATCTCCTGTCTCCCTCTTATAGCCTAGGCAGGAAGGAGTTATGCCCTAAGGATGAGTTGTGCATTAAGGGGCAAGGAACCTGACTGCTCAGACTTCAGCAAGCCAGGCCAGAGAGGTGGATCAGCAGGGAAGGATACCTAGGGGCTGGAGCAGCCCCTTGCTCAGTGGTGGAGATGTGGATGAAGAGGGTGCTAAACCTCTGCCAGATGGGAGCCTGCAGGTTCAGGGTGTGAGCAAGCTGAAAATTGCTTCTCTCCTCCCACTCCAGAGCTTAGCTGAGTGGTGGTGAGGATTCTCATGCTAGCGCTGTGAGTGGCTTTGGCACATGCAGGGCTCAGCTCTTCCTAGCTACCACTCCAAGCCAAAGGGATTTGGGGTTTCCCACGGTGCTGGCCCTGGTACTTGACTTTGATCTCTCTCTGTTACTTTCCTTTCCTCTTATCGGCAGAGCATGAATAAAGAGGTAGAGACAAGAGACTTTTCTCCAAATCTCCTCTAGTTCTGTTACTGGCTTCTTTTTTTCCAGCCAAGAAATATTCACTACAAAATATATAGTCATATTTCCCATGACCCACTAAGCCAAATCCCTTGCACTACAGATATTTATGTAGACCTATTTTATCTCTTGTCTTAAAGCCATATAAACAGAGGGACCAGGCAGTCTACTAATGGCAGTCTATTGCTGTTGGATTTACCTATTTGGGGGCAAATTAGACTTATATTGGTGCTTTGAAAACTTAAGTATGTTTCAAGTGACAGGCACTGACTTTCATTTATCTGTGTGGTTGTGCCACCCATCTCCGCCTGAGGCTCCTGCCCCTACTCCACCTCTTCCTCCACGGCCCTGCCTTCACTCCATCTCTCCCCATCCCATTCGTATCTCTCTCCCCACCTCCTGCTAGCTGCCAACAGCTGATTGACAGGACTCACAAAATAGCGGAGACTGGTTGGTGTTTAGCATCCACTATTTTTTCTGTGGGTGCTTCAGAATCAGCAGCTATGTTTCAAGTAATATTTTAGCTTATTTACATGCCATATCTGATTGGGCCACATCTCCACTTTCCCGAGGATTGACGCTCTTGCAATTGATCTTCCAGGGTTTGATTTAGTGGATCTAGTAAAGACCTAGTAAATCAAACACTGAGAATGCCCCCGTCGGCACCGGTACTCTTCAGTGTCTCAAGGAGTAAGGGAAGTTAGTAGGAGCATTTCCCCTGTTAACCTCGCTTTGTAGAATCTGTAACACCAAGCTCAGCTTAAGATACGTTGACTCCAGCTACATTATTTATGGGGATA
Organism: Pelodiscus sinensis; assembly: GCF_052426305.1. Lineage (NCBI taxonomy): Eukaryota > Metazoa > Chordata > Testudines > Trionychidae > Pelodiscus > Pelodiscus sinensis. The sequence goes on along the minus strand of NC_143055.1, from coordinate 21,719,290 downwards.
TTAATTATTTATGGGATCTTTGGGGCAGGACCATCTTGTATGTTTGTACAGTGCCTATCACAATGAGGACTTCGATTGGAGTCCTTAAGTTCTACCCCAATACAAGTGAATAATATTTCTAATAGTAATTGTCATGACAAGAGAGGACAGACATTCTGATATGGGTGTAGCTGCTTTGCACTGCCCTGCAGGCATACTCTGATTTTAATATTTTTTCACTCACCCTGGATTGATCCTTCATGGATTAACAATGATTTTTCAGTGTTCCTAAAACAGCATAGAGGGACGTAAGCCACTACTCCTATCTATGTACCAGAAATGCAGGAAAAAGGAAGCAGAGCTGAGGGACAAGCAGCATGGTACCCAGACCCATGCTAACGTTTGGTGACATTTATGGCTTGTGGAAGTTTACAGATTGGTGTAAATTGACTCTGCCTCGGGGGGACTAACCTTGCTGAGAGCTGTCTCAGGATCATCTGAGTGCAAACGTAAGCTTTAAACTCACTGTATTTTGAATCTGAATATGAGAGTCAGGGGGATTGTGCTGTTAGATTTGCATCTGCTAACTTGGAAAAAAATGTCAGTTCTGAGCCCAAAACTATACTCTGTCATGTAAATGGCTCTTGCTCATACTGTATTATTAGTCCCACTTTGGTTAGGACTAATCAGAAGAGTAAAGATTTACAGAATCAGTGGCTATTAATGAACTGTTTTTTCCACTGTTGCACAGATCAAACATGAGGTATTTCTTTGGACAGACGAACCTATATCTCCATTGACAATAAGGGGCAAGGGTGTGGGTAAAATGAATAGAAATCAACTTTTAAAAATAAAAAGAAAATACAGGACTCTACAAGTTGACTTGCTAGAGCAGATCATTTCTCTTTTTAGTCCACTGTCCCTTGGCTGCTAAATACATTGATTATAATACAGGCCTTGAGAGAGAGGAACGTGTCATAAAAAGTCAAACACAATGAAGAGATGCCTGATGATTACCATACATTATTTATGCCAGAGTGGAACTTGGTTGCAAAATGCTGCAGTAATGGAGAAGATTGTATGATTATACAGTAGTATGGGATTAATATGATAACGCAGCCAGAGATGAAAGTCAGCTGGTGCGCTTGGGTGCCGGCAGGCTGGGGCACTCAGCTGAAGCAGGAGGCAGGGCATGTTCCCAGCCTGTTTCTTGGGGCTTTCCTTCAGGCTGCTGCACTGAGCAGCAGGCAGCCAGATAATTTAAAGGGGCTGGCTGTGGCTGCACTCCCCCACCGGTCTGAGCCTGCCCCAGATCTGAGCACCCCCAGGCTCTGTTTAGGGAAGACAGAGATTCATACTGAGATGCTGCTTGCTGTTCTCCTTTGTCGCTGTGAGGGAGCAAGAGGGAAGTGCACAATGTGCATCACTCACTCCTCGGCTCCCTCCCCTCCCCAGCCAGGAGGAAAAGAAATGTGCAAGAGGAAAGCGCACACACCCTACCCTGACTCCTGCACCCCCCATGCCCCAACCTTCTGCTCTGAGACCCACTCCCCTCCAGGGAGTGAGTGACCCACACTGAGAGTCTCTCTCGCTCCCTGACAGTAACCAAAGGCAACAGAAAGCAACAGTATGTATCTCGGGGGTCAGGGAGTTCCAACCCTCTTACCCTCCCTAAATAGCACCCTTTTCTCCTACACATATAACCCACTTCCTGCTCTGAGCCTCTCCTCACACAGCCCAGCCCTGACTCCTGCACCTCCCATGTCCAAACCCTCTGCCCTGATGCCCTCCCTGAGGGAGATGCAATACAAGAGTAAGTGTAAGAAATTTGAGTTACTTTCTCCTCTGAATGCAACTAAAGACTGAATCATAACAGCCCTTCAAAAGGGGACAGAGTTCACTTTGTGGGGGCCATGTCAATGTCCTTCCTTGACTTTCTTAGTGCTAACTGTTCAGCTTTCATTCTCTCCCAATGGAGCTTTTTTGATGGAATAATATATACATTCAATAGTATTGCCTGTATTTAGAGAGGAAACTTATTACTGTTGACCTAATGTACTAATGCTGCAAACTGCAAGATGTGCAATCAGCAAACTATTAAACACCAAGAGCTACATAACTTATTTTCATACCGCAACTGAAATGTAATGAAAGGTTTCTACAGCTATACTACTTTATTTCCAGCATTAGCATGGTCTTCATGTAAAAGGTTCATCTCAGTGAAATTACACATCTACTTAGCAAGTACAAGAGCAGAGCACTGGGGAGCAAAATGGATATAAAACATATATATGGCTGTGTCTACACTGGTAAGTTATTCTGGAAAATCAGCCGCTTTTCCGGAAAAACTTGCCAGCTGTCTACACTGGCCGCTTGAATTTCCGCAAAAGCACTGACGATCTAATGTAAAATCATCATTGCTTTTCCGGAAAAACTATGCTGCTCCCGTTCGGGCAAAAGTCTTCTTCCGGAAAACTGTTCCAGAAAAGGGCCAGCGTAGACAGCACAGTAGTGTTTTCCGCAAAAAAGCCCCGATCGCGAAAATGACGATCAGGGCTTTTTTGTGGAAAAGCGCGTCTAGATTGGCCATGGACACTTTTCCGGAAAAAGTGCTTTTCCGGAAAAGCGTCCTGCCAATCTAGACGTGCTTTTCCGAAAATGCTTTTAATGGAAAACTTTTCCGTTAAAAGCATTTCTGGAAAATCATGCCAGTGTAGACGTAGCCCTCACGACGGAAGTAACTAAGGGTATGTCTACACTACCCCGCTAGTTCGAACTAGCGGGGTAATGTATGCATACCGAACATGCAAATGAAGCCCGGGATTTGAATTTCCCGGGCTTCATTTGCATAAGCGGGGAGCTGCCATTTTTAAATCCCCGCTGGTTCGAACCCCGTGTAGCGCGGCTACACGGGGCTCGAACTAGGTAGTTCAGACTAGGTTCCTATTCTGAACTACCGGTACACCTCGTGGACTAGGTTCCTATTCCTCGTGGACTAGATTCCTATTCCGAACTACCGGTGTACCGGTAGTTCGGAATAGGAATCCTAGTCCGAACTACCTAGTTCGAGCCCTGTGAAGCTTCATTTGCATGTTCGGTATGCATACATTACCCCGCTAGTTCGAACTAGCGGGGTAGTGTAGACATACCCTAATTTCTTGCAAGCTTTACCAAAGGAAAGGGTGTTAAGGATGGACTTGAAAATGGATATGGGAAATGATCTTGCATATCATCTTAGGAATAGTGACACAAGCATGTGGGCAGCTGTGGAACAAAGACAGTTGTGAGAAGCAGCTGGTGTTTAGAAGCTGGGGAACTTTATTCTGGTTTGGACAAGCACATCAGTGTTGATGCTCATTTGAACCTTGCCAAGCCTCTTTATCATAGAAGTCAGATTTTCAATTGTGAGGACCATTTAACTTTGGAACAAATGATCATGGGTGTGACAAGAGTCTTTAGATCAAAATTGGATGCCTTTCTGAAACATAGCCAGTCTTCACTGTGTGATGGAGAACTTGCCATATCCCAAACTAATTTGTTTTAATGTCTAATTAATCTCATCTGACAATTTTGAATCCTATTTAATGTTATGCTTTTGTGTGGTAGATTGGAGACCCATCCAGTAACACAAGGCCTAATCTTGCATATTTGTGTGCAGGAAGAAGCTAATGGCAAATGCAAAATAGTTAATACAGAAAATATACAAAACAGAATACATGAATACACTTGTTCTATCAGGGTCACAAATGGATACTTAAGGGCCCCTATTCAGCATATCGCATATACAAGTGCTTGAACTTTAAGCATATGCTAAGTCCTCTGTACTTCAATAAAATGTAAGGATCTGCTTATGTGCTTTGTTGAATTAGGGTTCAAACAATTATGCATGTACCATTACTTCAGTTGCATAAAGTATTACCTGTTTGTACCTCAACTGTACCTGTTCTGAGCTTTATTTTGCTCTCTTAGCCCTGGTCTACACTAGGGAGCTATTTTAAAATACCCACCTTACATTAAATAATAAGCAGAGCGTCCACACTACCCAGCCTGTTATTTGGAAATAATGGGGGATGCTTATTTTGAAATCTGTACTAATTTCAAAATACTTATTTCAAAATAATGTTAGTGTGGATGCTCTACTGCTGCTATTTTGAAATAACTACCGCCCAGAGTAATTCGAAGTAATTACTTCCCAGTGTTTCCTGAGGCTCTAAATTGATGTTGCATGTCCATAATAACAGAGCTTGTCTCAAAGTAATTTCAAGAAGCCTTCATAGTGAGGACACGCTATTGTGATTTTGTTATTTTGGGAGTTATTATTTTGAATTTAGTTATTTTGACATAATTTCCTAGTGTAGACATGCCCTTTGATATGTAACATTATTATGTGAGTGCATTTCCTTCTAATTTTCAATATTCAAGCCATTAACATAGGAAATGTAGAGAAGCTGCCTATTTCTTATGAATTTGGTCCATGTGTTATAATTTTTAGCTAGATCTTTGGCTTGTGACTGATGCATTTAGGCTTTCTCTCACTTTCGCTACAGAAAATCACTGGGAAGTAACATTGAATTCATCTTAAAACGCTACCCAAGTCAAAGATACATTACTGTACATTAAAAGATCCTTATAGACATGAACAAATAAAATATGACATCAAGTGCCACTTATACTGAATATTACATGTAATCACTTGGCTCTGATTACTTGAAATTCATTCTAGAGTACTTAAGGAACTGGCTGAAACAAATCTCAAAACTGTTAATTATTAACTTTGAGAACTCAAGGAAGATTGGTGAGGTCCCAGATGACTGCAGAGGGCAAACATAGTATCTCTCTTTAAAAAGGAGAACAAAGGACTCGAGGAACTATAAACCAATTGGCTTAACTTAGAAATTAATAATTTCCCATTATCTTTCAGGTATCAAAGTACCTAGAGGATAAGAAGATTATAAGGAATAGCTAGTCTGGATCTGTGAAGAGCAAATCATGCAAATAAAACTTCCTACCTTCTTTGACACTGGCTTAGTGGCTGGGCAGAAGCTGGAGGTGTGCTATATCTTGATTTTTAATAAGTCTTTTGATACAGTCCCACACAAGGTGTTCATAAGCAAACTGGGGGGATGTGGCCTAGATGAAATTAGGGTTGCGTCTATACTGCACAGTTAAATTGGAAAAAGATACACAATTTGCAGTAAGTACATTTTTCAAATTTTCTTTCGAAAGAGGCTTTTCCGAAATTTGGCCCTCCAAATTTCGGAAAAACCTGCTCTTTCTACACATCCTTTATGGCTTGTAAAATGAGGTTTACAGGGATGGCGAAAGTGTGCATCCATTTTTTTTGAAATTTTTGTAGGAAAAGCAGACACATTCAGTATCCCGGAAAAACTCTGCTGTGTCCAGGGAATGCATTTGCTCTTCCGCTTTTTTTTGTGGAAGAACAAATGTGCCCTTTTGGGGATCCCTGAATACCTTGTTCTACAAGGAATAAGGGTTCCTCTGAAAGAGGAGGATTTTCCACCATTTGGCCCTGTCTAGATGAGGCCAAATGGCAGAAAAGCCTCTTCTGGAAAAGCAATTGGAAAAAGCTACGCAAATTGTGCACCGTAATTTGTGTAGCTTTTTCTGAAAAAAGGCTATAGAGTACACCTAACCTAAGAGAATGCATATCTTCTTTCAAGACTGACAGTTAACCAATGAGCACAAACAGTGGGGAGATGTACTCTCTGGGATCCATGAGGTATCCTGAGATTGATAGCATTCAATATTCAGATTAATGATTTAGATAATGACACACTGAGTGTGTTTATAAAATTTGCTGGTGGCACCACACTCAGATGGGTTGCAAACACGTTGCAGGACAGGATAAAAGAAGTTACCCCAGATGTGAGAAGCAAGACTGAAGACAAAATGGAGGTGATGCAGCTGACTTTTTATATTCTCTGCCATTTGAATGTACTTGTATATCTTTTGCCCAGCACATGGGCATGGAAAAGGATTTGGAATGCCCTGTCCATTGGCATGTCTCTACAGATTCTGCAGATGCATGGACATAGCCCTTGGCTTCTCTCAATGGGCTCACTGTACAGATGATTGCTCTTCAACAACTTTGCGGTCTCTTTGCTGCTGCCACAACTGGCTGGGAACTGCCTGGGGAAGGGTGCTCTCCGTGGCTGGGCAGCTGCAGAAGGAGCCCCTTCTCGTGGCAGCAGCTGGGAGGTGCAGCTCCATCCTTATTCATTCAAAACAGCTTTGTCAGGTTGGAGCATTGGTCTGAAATCGACAACATGAAATTCAACAAAGGCAAATGCAAAGCAAGATGTGAAAGAAGGAAAATCAAATGCACAACTACGAAATAGGGGATAAATGGACAGGCAATAACAGAGCTGGAAAAGATCTGAGGCTTATCAGTAAGTCTGTGTTTTAGCCACAGGTATTTTTAGTAAAGGACATGGACAGGACCTGGGTAATAAACCAAAATTCATGGCCTGTGACCTGTCAGTCGCTGACTACTCCACGTGCTCAGCAGGAGTGCAGGTGGGTGGCCTGGGGCACCATAGATGCTGAGGTCGGGTGGCCTTGGACTCTTGCTATTGCTACAGACAGTGAGAGTGGCAGTGTGTGATCTGGGACCCCCACTAGGGCTGTGGGGGGAGTTAGTGGGGCAGGCAAGCTCCCTACCTGGCTCCACCCCTCTCAGAAAGTGGCAGCGTCCCCCATCCTCGTCTCTTAAGTGGCCGTGCAACCAGACAGCTCTGCATGCTACCTCTGCCATGTGCACCAGCTTCCAAATCCCATTGGAAACCACGGCCAGTGGGAGCTGTGGGGATGGTGCCTGCAAGCAGAGGCAGCACACAGAGCTGCTTGGCCATGCCTCTGCCTAAGAGCTGAGGGAGAGGAATGCTGCTGCTTCTGGAAGCCTCCTGAGGTAAGTGCTGCCCAGAGTCCTTATCCCCTCCCATATCCCAAATCCTTCTTACATCCAAACTCCTGCTGGCGCTGGGGAAGGGAAGCCACAGTGGCCCAAGATTGTCCCAGCAGCAGCTAGCCCAGCGATAGCCCAAGCTGTTCAGGGGACCTGTGGGCCAGCCACACTGTCTTCTGCAAAAGTCCTGGAAGTTCTGGAAAGTCATGGAATCCATGACTTCCGGGACTTGTCCTATGTCAAACATGGGAGAAAATTGTCCCGCTCTGTTTGCCTCAGGGTAGGTCTGAGTTGGTGCATTGTGTCCAGTTCTGGGCACTGTGGAGAGAGTCCTGAGGACAGCAACAAAAATGGTAAAGCGTTGTAAAAAATCTGATCTATAAGGAAAGGTATAAAGAAACTAGGCATGTTTAGTCTTGAGAACAGAGTTGGGAGTGGGGGGAGGCGGGAGGTGAACCAGCTAACTGTTTTCAAATACATAAAGTGAGTGGTGCCCAGTTGTTCTCTGTGTCCACTGGAGGTAGGACAAGAGGTAATGGGCTTAATCTGCAGCAAGGGAGATTTGAGGTAGGAAAAACTTTCTGACTATATGGAGAGTTATGTGCTGGAATAGATTTCAAAGTAGATAGTGGAATTCCTATCACTGGTGGTTTTAAAGAATAGCTTAGACCAGGGGCATGGCACCAGCAGTAGGCGCTGGGCCCTTCTCTGCCCTCACTGACCACAGGAGGAAGTGAAATGACCCAGCTCCCAGCCTACTCCCTGCTTCCCGCTGCCGGTGAACGCGAGGCCTGATTCCTCCCTTTCCCACAAAGCTCTTGCCCAGCAATGCAGCCCAGGGACTAGCGGGAGGTCTGGTGCAGGCTGCAGGGGTCAGAGCCCCCCTGCACTCATTGGTAGTGGTGGGAAGCAAAGTTACCTGATTTAGTCCAGGCCGTTCCATTCCCCCGGCTCCCAGCTATGTCGTTTTAGGGAGGCAGCTGCAGGGAGAGGGTCAGTTTTCCCTGTAAAATGTGCACTTGGACATCCACCCAGAAGAGATTCTGGTGCTGTTTAGCTTATTAGCAGAGTACTGACAGCCCATAGCCAGCAGCATGTGTTTTTATTGGTGCTGCACACCCGCACATGACTTGATGCACATAACAACATTTATTCTGTGCATGGTCCTCCTTTAGTGTGGGAGGGCTGGAGTACAGGACCTGTTGAGGTCCATCCCAGATCTTTGTATCTATCATTCTATGACTTCCTCAGAGAGAAAAATGTAAATGTAAAATGCTGAATTGGCCTGGATAGCTTTCTACTTCAAGACAAAAGCTAAGTGGCTTGAGTGCATTTTCATTGTTGAATGCTATATGCTAACAATGATTTGACATGGGGTGGGTTGTAATTGTTGGTTATTGCTTCAAGTTTGTATCAAGGAAGGAAGTGGGAATCGACTATTTTTCATCTAGACCAAATTAAAGTCACACACACTAGGCAAATGAACATCATTTTACACCCGTGGCATAATCACAAGGCGTGGGAGAAAAAACAATGCCTGAAAGTAAACTGCTCATTAGAGTGGAAGTATATTAGAGAGCTTGTGAGCAACATGAGCTGCTTTTGTTGCTTATGAAGGTTGAAACTTTCTTATTCTCAGTTTGTAAAAATATCAGCAAATAAAAACAAACAAACAAATAAATCTTCACATCCAATGCCCCAAGTCACCTCCATGGGAGGCAATTTTATACTCAGGTATACATGAGAGCAAGCCCAGAGCAGGGCTCTAAACATGATGTGCAGTTCTGTATCAGTGAAATAACAAATGGAAAAGGCAGAAAAAGTACATCTGTGGAGATCAAGGAAGGTGAAAATGTGCAGTTATTTCACCTGCCAATACTGATTTGTTCCTTATGCGGTTGCCCACATCGATGACCTTTGTTCAGTCCTATATACCTCTTTGTCTTGAAAGTCCCTGGGCCTTGTGTGGTCATTATGACTTGTTGATCACAGACCCTGCATAATAGGTGGTTTGGTTGTTCCTCCAACCACAGTTAAAAGCATGCTGCACACCTAGCATAGGGAGAGGAAATGAGCACATGTATTTTTACACCCTTTTCTTGTGGTGCCACTGAAAACAGTTAAGGGATAGAGTCTGACTTCTTTATACTGGATGAAAATGCTGAGTAATCACATTCACCTCAGCATGCCACTTCAGAATCACACCATTGTCATTGAGAAGAAATCTGATCCTAAATCACTAGATTATTTGGCCATACTTGCCTCTTCTAACAACTACACCCTTGGTTCTCTGTCATGGTGACGTTCTTACTCTTTTTTCCTTTTTTTCATGGTGTTTCCTGATCATTCGCCAAAAGTAAATAAATATATAAATAAAATCACCCCTTGTGTTCTTTCCCCCATCAAAACAATGATGTGTCATTTAAAATCTCTCTAACATTCAGCCCTGAGGAGATATGGAAGGGCAGAGGACTGTGGCAAGTATTCTGGCCCTGTCTCAAACCCACCCCCTTTATTCAGGAGCCCAGGGTTTTTTGTCATACATTGTGTACAGCCTCACACAATTTCCCTCCATTCTGTCCTGCCTCAGTACAGCAACCACAGCTCTGCTGAGAGGGGGCTGCCCATGCCTGGGGATGTAGGGATGGGATTTGCACCTAAGTGCTTGTACAGTGCTTACAATACCCAATATTGGTGCTATTTTAGTGCCTTGGAGACGTTCTCATAGCCAGGGCTACCACTGTGTGAGGTGCTGTGCAAACACACAACACAAAGTTGGGTCCTACCCATGTGTGCCTCAGAATGTGATGTCCGTCATCCAGTGCACTAAATGCCCCAATTACAACGATGCGGGTGAAATAAGATAATCCCAATGCTCTTGAATGAACTGACACGTGAAAATAATAAAAGACCAAAACACCCTGTCATGGGTAGAGGAACACTTTCCACAAAGCGATCACTCCACTCTGACCTATCAGTCCTGATCCTCAAAGGAAACTGTCACTACACTTTCAGAAGGCAACCCGGGGAGTTTAAATTCATAACTTTGCTAGAGACTGAAAGTTATTGTGTTAATAAAGATTTATGGCTTATTATAATGATCGGTAGCCCACTTACCTCCCCCCACCCATTTTTGCCCTATGACTACAGGGGTGCGAAAGGGCCATTCATCTTGAATGGTCCCTTTGCACATATTCTACACATATGCCAAACCACTTATGACACTTTAAGAGTATGTCTTCGCTGCAATGAAAAACTCGGGACTGTCCCATGCTGGTTGATTCAGGCTTGCAGGATTTCGGGCTGATTGGCGGTTTAACTGTGGGGCAGATATTTGGACTCAGGCCGGAGTCTGCAAAGTGGAAGGGTCCCAGAACTTGGACGGTAACCTGAGCCCAAATGCCTACACCATGATTAGACAGGCTCCCTTGAGCCTGAGTTAGTAGGCATGGGCCAGCTGTGGACAGGACTCCCAACAGAATTGCCAAGTCTCTAGCAAGCTGGGTGGAGGGGCAGTTCTGGGCCTCTGGAAGGGGCCAGGCCTCAGGTGAAAGGGGTGGGGCTGGGGGCCCAGCCTCTGACCTGCCAGCTGTTCAGCACTGCTCAGCCTGTGCTGCCCAGGCTCCAGCAGCTGCTTTGGACCTAGTAGCAGCAGCTGAGTGCCCTAGGCCCTTTTAAAGTGCTAGCAGCTGCTCCTTTTGCCCCCCTCTTCTAGTGACCCTGGCTACACCCTAAGTACTTCTCCCAAAGCGAGGAAGAGCTCCATGTTCCTTGCAAGCTTCCCTCTCTCACCAGCAGAAGTTGGTCCATGAAAGATATTATTTCACACACCTTATCTCTAGGGGGCTCTCTACACTGCAGAGAAGATCAAAGCTGCCACTGTTGATCTTCCAGGATTCAAATTAGTGGCTCTAGTGAAGACATGGTAATTCAAGCTGAGAAGGGCGCTCTGGTTGATGCCAGTAGTTCTGCTTTCATGAGGAGTAAGGGAAGTCAAAGGAAAAGTGTTCTTCCTTTGTCTTCCCACAGTGCGGTCTGTGCCTAAGGTTGGGTTAAGGAACTTTGACTTAGCTGTACAATTAACGTAGCTGAAGTTGCGTATCTTAATTGAACCTTATCCCATAGCGTAAAAATACCCATTGAGACCCCCTGCTCTAAGCAACGCTAATTGTTAACTGATACTTTGAAAGCTTTATGAAGAGTTAAAATAATCCCCTTTCTTATGTATTTTTTTATTTTACGTCCCATTTCCTACTGTATTGATGTACACACACAAATGTAGTAATGTGCCTCTTTTTGCATATTGCATTTAATACTTAAATATTTCGTCCAAATCATTAATGTCTCTTTGCAGCAGGGTCCTTCAAGGTCCCTCAGTTTCAGACTCATTTCTAGTCTTACTGCTTTCTTCTTTCAAGTGGAAAATGTAGTGCACATAATTTTATCTCCAAAGATTCTATAGCCTTCAGAGACAAACAGACATTCTGTGGTCATTTGAGTGACCGGTTACATACCGTGCACTCTTGCGTTGCCCCTTTGACCTGAGCCATTAGCCAGAATTCGGAATCTTGTAGGGTGGCTTTTGTTATTGAAAAATTAGGAATATAGATCAGGTATATATTTGGTGTAATATAATCTTGCTTATTTACAAAAATATCGATTGATACTCAGTCTTGTTTCCTCTTTTGTGTCTCCCTTCTCAGAAATCCCCAAGTGCAATATTCCAGTGAGAACCAAATACAGGACTATGTAGCACTTTAAAGACTAACAAGATGGTTTATTAGATGATCATCATCTAATAAACCATCTTGTTAGTCTTTAAAGTGCAACATAGTCCTGTACTTTGTTTCAGCTACACCAGACTAACACGGCTACATTTCTATCACTATTCCAGTGAGCTGTGTGTGGAAACAAGTTCTTTCTTTACTTCCCATCATGGCCATGCTCCCATCTCCTTTTACTGGCTCTCGGCCGTCAACATCCTAGACCTGGCTTTTGTAGTAAAGGAAACCTGTTATTTAGCCTGAATTAGATTGGAGGAAGGTAGGGAAGGCCTTGGTTCCAGGCTCCCTAGAAGGGGCAGAACCTTGTGCAGAAGGAACTAGCCTCCTCCCCCAGCCAGCCCTCAGCACTGCACAGGACTTGGGGCTCTGGCCATTGCCGTGGTAGCAGCAGGGATGGCCCCAGGCTCTGGGCCTTTTCAAATCACTAGGTCCCGGAATAACTGCACCCCGGGACTCCCCCTCTCCCTCATCGGCAATGCTGTGCCTGCTGTGCCTTGAACAGTTGTCCTCATGTCCTGCTGCTCTTCTTACTACATAAAGGGGGTTTGTTGCTTTTTCTGTTGAAGCTGAATGAGTGCTTGGCATGCCTACTGACTTTCAGTATAACATCCTTCCTGGAGACTTGATTTTTGTTCTTCTTTATTTATTACGTTAATCTTCTCAATAATAGCAGATTTGGCTGAAAATATGTTTCCGATTAGCACATAGACAAACAGTCCTGTTTTTTGAGCACTGGCCTTCCTATAATCAGTATTACCTCTTGAAAAAACTTGAAATTTCTTGATCTTTTAACATATCTTACTTGTGGGGTTTTTTGTTTGTTTTGTTTTCTGGCTTGGGTTATTCTTCAAATAAATGTTATGTCAGCTTCCTGTTCTTACATAACCTTTCATACTGTATCATCAGAGTACTGACATGAAAAACAGCAACTTAAACTACTGCTTTAAAAAAAATTCTCATTCATTAATCAAGGTGACACCTCCTATTAACTAGTTAATGTAGAAAGACCTTTGGGCATTTAGGAATCTATCATTTCAGCAAAAGCAATGAAGCGGTAGCAAGTTGAAAAAAAAAAGGATTTTAAGAAAATTCACCAAGGGCACATTTAATGTTATATAAGTATCCAAAAATATCTATGCTAGAATATGTGGAACGAGGGTTTTTATTTTAAAAAAAAACCCTCCTAAAGAAACACCAAATCAAAAGAGTCTAGACTAGAAAGAAAAACTATTGATCTATTTTTGTTATTTTGAATACCAAATATTTAGACAGCTTCCTACTTGTAATAAACTACATTTTTATTGGATAAAATGTGGAAACAGAGATACTATGAACCAATTAATTTCCCAGGAGGACTTGAGGGCAAAATTTAGCTCTGCATCACCTATTGGTGTCTTACTGGAAATGTAATATAATAGGTTTTGTTAAACGAGTTAACGGTCTTAAGGTCTGGTTCTGATTCCCTCACTGATGTTGGATAGTACTTACTCAAGAAGTGATTCCACTGACTTCTAAAAGGACTCTTCAAGTGATGATTCAACATGAACAAGAGTATCACAGAGGCTGAATATTGTTCTTAGTTCTGCCATTGGCTTGCTGTTTGCTACTTGATCTTGCCGGGTGCTGAACTTGCATGTGGGGTGATGAGTACTCCTATGATGTGCTAAGCATACTCCACTTCCATGGACTATAAAGTCTGGCAGAACTGAGTCCTTAATTTCTGTGTCTCATTTACCCATGAATATAGTAGAGATGGATTTTGCCACCAATGGAATCAGTGACTGATTTCAATGGGAGTGGATTGTGCTGTAATACCTGTGTCCTTTTGGAAAGTGCAAAATAAATACTCCTATCCGTTAAAGAAAACTCTCCAATCACTGCAGGGAGATTAAATTAAAAATGAAAGATTTACCCCATTATTTCTAGAGTTACACCCTTTCCCCAACAATGGCTGATTAACTTCATTTGTTATTTACAGAACAGCTCATCTTCTGTCTTCCTAAAAACAAGTACTCTCAAATTCATTTTTACTTCCTAGTTAATGGAGATAATGGGCTAGTTTCTCTTCTGATACAGTGCAGGAGGATTGGGCAGCATCAAGCAACTGGTCACATACTTCCGATTCATGGGGCTAGTCCCAGACTGGACATGACTTAGAGCATCCCCATAGTTGCTGTAAGTACCCCACTAATATAAGGTCCTGAATGGATTGGTGTAGTAGAATTTGCCCCCTTTTAACCATCCCCCAACTCCCAAATACTGCTGTAATGTGAGGCAGTATAGGTAAAACCACAAGCACAGACCTAGCCATGTGAACCTCTGTGTCAGTAAGGGGTTCCTTTCTGGCAGGGGAATTCTTTGCTGGGCATTTGTGGCCAAGTTATGTCCATATTGCACAGTATGAATGGTGTGAGGGGACCATAATGCAATAAAGAACCTGACCCAACGTCTTTATTTGACTGAAATTGTCCAACCAAAGGAAACATAACGTGTTCCAACTTCTCCTTAGTCGCTCATTGTCATAAGCTTTATAACCATACATACAAAAGAAGCTACAGGGCTCTCCTGATCATTAAAATACCTGTCAACACCTGAATTTCATCTTGCCACCTTAAAAAGCATCAGCTATTTGAACTTTTTGTTGGGTGCTTAACAAGAAATCTTTGATCAGTTACAGGCTCTATTACAACTGATTGATTATTTCATGATATACTGTGCTGTTATTTCCTATGTGGTTGGTTGATGAATGTTTTTACCTCTAAACAGATTATTGCAGTCTGAACAATGATCATTGGACCTTTTCCATGCTGTTGTTTCCCTAAAGTGTGTGGTCTGTAATAACTGAGTGCTATTTCCAAAGAGAGAATTCAGGCAGCTTTGCTGTGTCCCAAAGTACTTTTCTACACATGGAGCCCCAGGGCTTGTCTGCATGAGAAAGTTATATAGAATCCGAGAATCCTAGGGTTTCTAAGGCTTGCCTGCATGAGAAAGGTAAGTTATAACTTAAGGTGTGAAATGCAAACCTGAAAGCTATACTGATGCTTAATATTGTGTGGATGCTTTTATTTCAGTTTGAGTGGATTCAGCTAACACAAAAAGCCACTTTTCAACCAGAATAATGGGCCCACATTGTTTTTTGTGTCAATTTAACTAGACAACCTGCCAACATTGGAGGGAGGGATAGCTCAGTGGTTTGAGCATTGGCCTGCTAAACCCAGGGTTGTGAGCTCAATCCTTGAGGATGCTATTTGGGGCAAATATTTGTCAGGGATGGTACTTGATCCTGCTATGAAGGCAAGGGACTGGACTCAATGATGTAGGCAATTTCCTATAAGTATAATGTGGTCACCCCATCTCAAAAAAGATATATTAGAATTGGAAAAGATTCAGAAAGGGACAACAAAAATTATTAGGCATATAGAACAGCTTCCATATAAGGTGAGATGAATAAGAATGGGACTTTTCAGCTTGGAAAAGGATGACTAAGGGAGGATATGATAGAGAACTATAAAATCATGACTGGTGTGAAGAAAGTAAATGAAGAAGTGTTATTTAATTCTCATAACATAGGAACTAGGGGTCAGCAAATGAAATTAATAGGCAGTAGGTTTAAAATAAACAAAAGGCAATATTTATTCACACAATGCACAGTCAACCTGTAGAACTCCTTGGCCAGAGGATGTTATGAAGTTCAAGACTATAACAGATTTCAAAAGAGAAGTAGATACATTCATGGAGGACAGGTTCATCAATGTGTATTAGCCAGAAATGGCTGGGATGGTGTCCCTAGCCTCTGTTTGCCAGAAACTGGAAAAGGGCAACGGGATGAATAACTTGACAATTGTCTGTTCTGTTTACTTTCTCTGGCGCACCTGGCATTGGTCACTTGTGGAAGGCAGAATACTGGGCTAGATGGACCTTTGGTCTGGCCCCATATAACCATTCTTATGTTCTCAAAATTCAGTTCAATTTAAATGAATGCAACATTTTTTGTGTAGAGAAATCTTCAGTGAAATCAGTGGAGCTACTCATATTCCGAGGAACTAGTGAGAGTGACAGAATCTGGCCCTAAATTGTTTTCCTGATGGAAGAGGAGAAAAGTAGGGGATCTCTTAATGGGTTTTGGAATACTCATTCTGCTTCCTTCATATCATGGGCTTTAGTTTCTATTCCTTGCAGAATGGACCACAAACTCCACCCCAGCTTCCCCCTGAATCTGGCTGAGGTGCAAGTCTGTCCCATGCCCTCAGTCTCTGGCAGTGAGACTCTGATAGAGCCACAATATTAGGGTTTGCCTTGGTTGTGGCCTCCTCTGGAATCCCCTCAAAAGTAGGTCATCTTACACTTAGGTGCTCTGTGGAAAGCTTATACAAGGGCTGACCTGTAGTATCAAGAATCTCTGCAGAGGGTGCAAATATAATTTCCCTCCCCCAACCTCTGCTTCTTCTCACCCACACATTTTCAATACACTTCCTTGCACAGAGTCAGCTCTTTGAGGAATCCCAAAGGGAGGGTGTCAACAAGGATGTGCTCCTTCCTCCCATAATCTTCCATGTTGAATGGGTGAGGGCCTCATGTCACAGGGACATAAACTAGGCTGATATGTTGAAGTACTTAAAAAACAATGAATAGTCTAGAAGCATGGTAAAGACTAACAGAGCATGTAGATGGTATCATTAACTTTTGTGGGTACAACCCACAGGAGAGATTCCAGAAGACTGGAAAAGGGCAAATATAGGCCCATTTATAAAAAGGGAAATAAGAACAACCCAGGAAACTACAGACCAGTTATTTTAACTTCTGTGCCAGGGAAGAAAATGGTGCAAGTAATTAAGGAAATAATCTATAAACACTTGGAAGGTGGCAAGCTGATAGGGAACAGCCAGCATGGATTTGTGAAGAACAAATCATGTCAAACCAATCTGATAGCTTTCTTTCATAGGATAATGAGTCTTGTGGATAAGGGAGAAGCGGTGGATGTGGTATACTTAGACTTTAGTAATGTGTTTGATACGGTATCGCATGATATTCTTATCAATAAATTAGGCAAATACAACTTACATGGGGCTACTATAAGGTGGGTGCATAACTGGCTGGATAACCATACTCAGAGAGTAGTTATTAATGGTTATCAATCCTGCTGGAAAGTTATAACAAGTGGAATTCCGCAGGGGTCTGTTTTGGGACTGGCTCTGTTCAATATCTTCATCAACGATTTAGATATTGGCATAGAAAGTACGCTTATTAAGTTTGTAGATGATACCAAGCTGGGAGTGGTTGCGACTGCTCTGGAGGGTAGGATCATAATTCAAAATGATCTGGACAAATTGGAGAAATGGTCTGAGGTAAACAGAATGACGTTTAATAAAGACAAATGCAAAGTGCTCCACTTAGAAAGGAACAATCATTTTCACACATACAGAATGGGAAGTGACTGTCTAGGAAAGAGTACGGAAGAAAGAGATCTAGGGGTTATAGTGGACCACAAGCTGAATATGAGTCAGCAGTGTGATGCTGTTGCAAAAAAAGCAAACATGATGCTGGGACACATTAAAAGGAGTGTTGTGAACAAGACATGAGAAGTCATTCTTCCATTCTACTCTGCGCTGGTTAGGCTTCAGTTGGAGTATTGTGTCCAGTTCTGGGCACCGCGTTTCAAGAAAGATGTGGAGAAATTGGAGAGGGTCCAGAGAAGAGCAATGAGAATGATTAAAGGTCTAGAGAACATGACCTATGAAGGAAGACTGAAAGAATTGGGTTTGTTTAGTTTAGAAAAGAGAAGATTGAGGGGGGACATGATAGCCGTTTTCAGGTATCTAAAAGGGTGTCATAAGGATGAGGGAGAAAACTTGTTCATCTTGGCTTCTAAGGATAGAACAAGAAGCAATGGGCTTAACTGCAGCAAGGGAGGTTTAGGATGGATATTAGGGAAAAGTTCCTAACTGTCAGGGTAGTCAAACACTGGAATAAATTGCCCAGGGAGGTTGTGAAATCTCCATCTCTGGAGATATTTAAGAGTAGATTAGATAAATGTCTATCAGGGATGGTTCTAGACAATATTTGGTCCTGCCATGAGGGCAGGGGACTGGATTCGATGACCTCTCGAGGTCCCTTCCAGTCCTAGTATGCTATGATTCTATGATTCAGATGACATTTATCAAATCGCTGTCTTGAAAGCTGGGCTGGTAGTAATGGTGTCTACTAAATTGTAATACACGGTGGCTATGTCTACACTGCAGGCTTCTTGCGCAAGAACTGTTCTTGCGCAAGAGTATCCATGACAGTTTGGACGCTCTCTTGCACAAGAAAGCTCTGATGGCCAATTTAGCCATAAGGCTTTCTTGTGCAAGAAATTTATGTTGCCTGTCTGCACTGTGTTCTTGTGGAGCTCTTCTGCAAGAGGGCTTATTCCTCCTGGGGAAAGGAATACCTCTTTCGGAAGAAGTCCTGTTTTCCGACACTATATTGTAAATTTACTTGTGCGAGAACGAGCGTGCAGTGTAGACACTCTGCAATTTTTGCACAAGAACAACCGTTCTTGCGCAAGAAGCCTGAAGTGTAGATGTAGCCAGTGTGTTTTGGGTATATTACTACTAAGTAAATCCTGTCTGTTGTGCTATCTCCTAAGATATTTTGGACTGGCAAATTCCTTAAATCGCACAGAACATAATTTAGTTGCAGGGAGTTAGTATAATTCTGACATTTAGAGCGTTACCTGATTGCTTCAGTAATCACAACATAACTGTATTACTAGGAAGCTAAAGCAAATTGGTATCTGCTGTCTTCTTAAATACTGTAATTGCTTTTAAGAATAATTTAGAAATGAACTAGAATTATTCTGACTGCATTTCCGATATAATGTCTCAAGACCCATTTTTAAGGTTAATTCAGTGATTGATATATTATGTGATATAAGCAACAATGAATTTAGAAGTGTCTTGCATTTTCATTTTAAATTATCATTTAACATAAATCAATGATTTTCAGCTGCAGATAGTATTCTTTTATCATTTACTTTGCTCATATTTAGGCTTGGTAAAAATTGTTTATTATTTAAAATATCAGTGGGTAATAAAACAAATATTTCTAAGCAATTTTATTTCTATTCATTTAAAGGCTTATAGTTGCACAAATTATGTTTTAAAGTGTTTTATCAATTTAATTGTTTATAGTTCTGGGACGTTATGGGAGGAGTCAGATAATCATTATTTATTTCAGTAAGATACTGAGATTCAAAACCTAATATGTTGTAACTGTTAAAATATACACTGTCAACAAAGCATGTCAAAATACACCAACTCTAATAAGTTTTCAAGAAGTATTTCTCTTACTTCACCTATCTTGTTTTATTATCAAAGGAAATATTTTTTTGTGTATGTATATAGTGAAATCAATGTTTACTGACAGTTATTGATTAAAAAAATGTAATCCTTTCAACTCTATTTACACCTGGGCATGTCTCTTTATTTCATCTGGGAAAACCTTAAATTACATTTATATTGACTTCTCAGATAGAAATATATTTATCAGTAATGTGTCTGGCAGAGAGACAGTATTTTTGTTGTTTTGGTATTCCATGTCATTACATCATGTTAATCATCTCATGGGGGTACCAATAACTGAATTTGGCAATGATAAGTCATGTGTGGTTAGCAGAATCATCCTCACAAAGTATAACTCCGGATGGCTGGGGTTTTTTTCCCACTTGAGTGGTAGCAGGGCTCTCGTTCAAGGACCTAAATAAAGATGGGATTTTTAAAAGTACTCAAGACAGACTTTGAGTGCAAAGCTCTTTTGAAAAGTCTAGTCATTTACTTTGTTGCCTAAGTGCAAGCTGAGTGGCTGAGAAAATCTGACCTTGGATCTGCATTCTTTAGTTTTTATGGCTTATAGAGTTTTTCATCAGACCTGTGAATGGCTGCTGTCATACAGATTCTTGTCTGTAAAGCTGATCCGATAGAGAGCTTAATTGTCTCTGAAATTATGTTACTGTGTGAACACATGTGCCTGATAGCTCTGGAAACAGACTTGGTGTCTCAAGTATCCATTCCCGTTGTGGCACTCTCTCTAGTGCCACTCGCCAAGGAGTTACATGCTCAGAGATAAATAATAATGAATAATTCACCATGGCCGGGGGGAACCAACAGCCAGTTGCACTTGGTTGCACAGATCTCACAACTAATCAGTAGCCAGGGCATGAGACTGAAGGGGTTGGATATCGGCTGCTGTGGTATGATATCTCATAAATTCAGTCTGACATTTCAGTCAGTCAAAAGCAACCTGGGAAGAGCCACACATACAGATACAATATGAGGACTCCCTTGTTCTCTAGTTATTATCTTATGGAAACAGAATGGGGTTGATGCTACACTGCAAAACATTCATTTAGATCAGATATTACCATCCTATTTCTCGCCTCTTACACGAGGGCTGTGTCTACACTGGGCCACTTATTCCGGAAAAGCAGCCGCTTTTCCGGAATAAGCTGCGAGCTGTCTACACTGGCCCCTTGCTTTTCTGGAAAAGCAATGATGATCTACTGTAAAATTGTCAGTGTTTTTCCAGAAAAACTATGCTGCTCCCGTTCGGGCAAAAGTCCTTTTCCGGAAAAACTGTTCCGGAAAAGGGCCAGTGTAGACAGCACAGTAGTCTTTTCTGCAAAAAAGCCCCGATCGCAAAATGATGATCGGGGCTTTTTTCCTGAAAAGCACGTCTACATTGGCCACGGACGCTTTTCCGGAAAAAGTGCTTTTCCGGAAAAGCATCCTGCCAATGTAGACGCGCTTTTTCTGGAAATACTTATAACAGAAAACTGTTCCGTTTTAAGCATTTCCGGAAAAGGGTGCCAGTGTAGACATAGCCCAGTGGTATTTGCAAATAACTGCCATCTACAGAACAGAGTGGGACTCTGAGGTTCCACTCTCCTCCATGTCACCTGATGCGCCTTGAACTCAGTGTTTAAAATTTCTCCCTGTATAGCCTGACAGTTGCCAAATCCTGCCACTTCTTTATATCTGCTAAAATGTGTCTTTTCCTTTCAATCTTTTTTGATAAAAACTTTGCCTTGAGGCATGTCTGGACTCAACTGTTAAAATCTCTTGTCCCTCTAGGGGCCTGATTCCAATGGTGACTTTAGAACTCTGCCTCGGCTGCTTATTAACATCACCTTAAAATCTATCCAAAATGCTGTGAATGTAATGATATACCTCTCCAGTTTCTCAGACTATGCCACTGTTTATATGAATCCCTGCCCCCTTGCTTCCCACTTACATTTAAACCAGTCAGTCACATTTTCAAAGCTCTACGCCAATGTTCCCTCTAATCTTTTCCATTCACGTGTGGATTTTTTTCCATACATGTGCAGAATAAAATTGTATGTGCATCAAGGCATGTGTGAATGTGCACCCCCAGTTGAAACAAAAAAAACCTAGCTGTGGGCACTCTGCTAATCAGCTGGGCAGCACTGGTATCTCTCTAGAGTGGCCGCACAAGTGCACAACTTACAGGGAACACTGCTCTACACAGTTTAACTCCTGCCACTACTCTTCTCTAGTGTGTTTTCTTAGCTGTGACCAAACATCTCTTCTTCCTCTACCTTTCTAACCTCTTTCTTCTTTTGTAGTCATTGGCTCTTCTCTCATGCTGCATCCCATCTTCTTTTCCACCAAACATCCATTCACTCTTAATTCAAAAAGCTCCCTAAAACCATACCTTGTGATTCTTTGTGCTTTTCTATCAGACTTTATATCAGCTTGTATTGCCTAGGAGGGCAATGGGCAGGAGAGGATAAATATTTATGTGGAAAAGTCTATGCCTGGGAGTTTGCTGATATTGCCCTGCAATGTAATTAATGAGTGGCTGGCACTAGCGCTCATTCAAAATAGCTGTGAATGATTTACATGCCCGAGGCTGCATGTGAACAGGCCAGGAATGGTTGTTCTCATAGCAAAACAGTGTAAGAGGCATCCCAGGCTGGAAAATTGAAGCGATGCAGCTGTACAAGAATGCATCTTGTACTCTGAGTAATGTCACAAAGAGGTAACACGTTGCTTTTATTATTGTTTTATTAACTCACCACCCAAAAGTATGTGTAGGAAATGTCCACTTTATTGCCTAGGTGCTGTCAAGAAACTGAAAACCTTCATCGAAAAATACATTTTGGATATAATAGAATTTGTCAACTTCCGGCATTTGTCAACTTCTGACAAAGTGTCTCCAATGGTGGGAGGTTGTCAGAAATGGCACTTGATTAACAGTCAGAAGCTTTTAGCAAGGGTTTAAGAAGCCTGTGAATTCCAGAGTCAATGATCTGAGGAGAATAACAAATTTGGTTGTGGGCCTGTATCTTCCATAGCAATTTCAGGCTGAATTGTGCATCATTTAAAGAAATGATTGCATTTGCAAGAAATGAAACATTTCTTATAGCTGCCCGTGCAGTCCCAAAAGTTGCAACTGTTTGGCAAGGGCACTCACAGACCTATAAACTGTCCTTTTTGTATCTATGGCACTGAAATACAAGCCATATTTACAGAGCCTTATATGGTAACCAAAGAGTATGACTTTTGGGGAAAGCAACATGTGTGGTTCCATCAACAATTTTTCCTGATGGTATGCTGTGATGGGTTTAGTGGGTGCGAGCGCCCCCTTTCGGGTGAGCAGGGGGGTTCAGCGGACCCACCGTCTAGATCCTGGGTTTTGGGTCCCAAGGTCCAACCTCTCTGATGGGGTTAGAGGGTGCGATCACCTGTCGCCGGCTCAGCAAGAGGGTTCAGTGAACCCACCTTTACGTTCCTGATAAGGGTCTTAGGGTCCTGTCCCTGAGAAGGGTTTGGGGTTCCACCCCAACACAGGTCCTGGGGTCCTATTCCCGGATGCCCATCCTGTAATGGCAACAGCCACTAGAGCCCTGTTTGAGGCTGTTCACGCCCGGGAACCCCGGAGGGTGCGACGTGGCGAGTCGGCTCAGTTGCAATTAGGGGGAAAGGGAGTGGGGGACCCAGGCCCTCCCTCTCCACTGGGTCCCAACCCGGGGCCCTAAGTGGAGGGATTAGTGCGTTCTCTCCATGACAGGTGGGGTTAATCCCCGAAACTCGCCTGTCCATGGCCACCAGAGGTGGACTGCCCCGGGCTCCTTCCACTCCCCATCCAGCACTGGCCCCCCTGTGGACCCAACCGGGGCACTCACCAAGTCCGACTCCTCGGCCCCATCCTGCTGGTGTCCTAGGGGCCCCCGTGCTGCTCCTCCATCCCTCCAGTGGGGCGGGGTGTTCTTCCTCCTGAGTGGGGGTCAGCGGCTCCTTCCTCGGCCGCCTCCAGTCTGCTCACCTGGCCGCTTTTCAAGTGGCCCAGGGGCAGCCACCCAGTGACGGCACCCCTCCCCCTCCGTGTCACCTCACGCCGCAACGTCGGGTCGTGGGGCCAGAGCCCCACCCCCTGGGTGGCCCGGCGTTCGCCGGCCCCGCCGCTCCCCCAGCCTCACGCCGGGGAGCATCGGCATAACGTGGCCCTGCGCCCCACGTGGCCGGGCTGTGTCAGCCTCCCACTCCTCCCCGACCCTGCTGAGCCAGGAAGCGGGGCTGTCACGGCCGGACGCGGCACCGGACCGTCTTTTCCGCCTCAGAGGGGGGCAATCCCCCCCTTCAGTAGTGCGGGTCTGTCACATATGCATTATTAATTTTTGTTTGTAACAAATCATCTGATGTTTCAGGATGTTGAATTATAGACAGATACGGAAGCTAGGTGGGCTGCTACAAACAGCTGAGAACTCTCATCTGTTCTCAACTGATTTCTGAAAACAAATATGTGGGGTTTATAATGTTGGTGCAGAGGAGAAATAAGCTTCAATATCTCCTTGAAAAGTATTACCTGCGACTAGAAGGAATATGGCGGGGGAAGGGGGCGGGTTGTGGTCAGCCATAGCATAAACAGAAAACATTTCATAGGAGTGAAGAATTAACAGGCAGCTGAAGAGGTGAGCAAGCAGGTTCATGAACATCAAGGTAAGGTTAATCTTGTCAAATCAAGTAAAGTTAAGTGAATTCCCAACCTGCCTTCCTGTCTTTCCAAGCAAATTTTTCTTGGGCTAAAATTATACTTAGTAAATGATGGGGGTTACTTTCAAAATTTATTAGAAAAAACATATTGATAGTTTTGGTGGAAGACCACAGTGTTTGGTGTTGAGTCTTTGCACATCCTTGTAAGTCTTGCATGCATAAAACATGGAAGTCTCTAAAATCAGGATTTCTATGAACAGCACTATCAACTCCCACTTGATATAATAGTATCAGGATGCTTCTAATAGGAGTTTTTCACTATGAAAATGTTTGGGATAACATCTTTATAACTAGAGAGCAACTAGAGATCAACTAGTAGACCCACCTTCCCTTCTTTGTGAATATGCAACAGCCCTGAGCAGCCAAGGTACGTCTAGAGAGCAGAGCTATTTCAGGATACTTCTCCATCTACATTGTAAAGTTGTAAATGACTATGCAAGATGCACAGCAGTGAAGAAACATACTAATTATATTGATGGTCTGTAGACTTTGTTGCTTGATAGTTTCCAGATTTATTCATAATATCATAAACACTAATTGTTCAGAAATTCCCCAAACTTTGAGCTTGAGTTCTCAAAACATAGATTGAGGTTTTCCATTATATAGACAATAAGGTATGACTGGCTATGCATTTTGTAGGTCAAATTCTGCAGTCTTATCACACACAAAAGTTCTGTGGATGCCAGTTGTATACACAGCAGTGAGTATAAATTGTTGAGAAGATATGAAATCAAAAGCCATGTGATTTATACAACAGAGAAACATAATAATCATCCAAAACATATGATTTGGAGAACCTTATTTATACACAACTTACACAGATGGAAGAAACATTTAGATTAGATTTGTTACTGAGTTTAATAACAGATTAAAGCTATGGGCTTCCCAAGGAACCAACACACTAAAGTCTCCAGTAGACCTCTGAGATATCAAGATGACATAATTAGAACAAACTTTCAAAAACTTGTACCATGCCATTATTAAAAAAAAAAAATTCTGGATGAACATTTGCATGAGTGTTGGTCTTGCAATGGCATCTATACAGACATGCATGTCATTAAAAACCTGGATCTTCAACAAATCTTGACGCTGGTGACTGACAAAAATCTTCAGCTGTGTCCAGAATTCTAAACCCATTTACAATTGACAAAAAACTCTGAACAATCCTTTAGCAAAGATCCAAATTGTTGAAGTTGAGATGTATATTTATCCTATGGAAATAAAATAGTCAAGGAGGCCTCCCTAAAGATCATATAAAAATGCCAACACTTAGTTCAAATGAATTACATTTTAAAATGACCCAAAGAAATATAGGATGGCATTTTTCCACAGGGCCTAAAGGAGCCAGGTACTCAACTCCAGCTGAAAGTTGAGCTATCCTGGACACAAAGTATTTGTGTAACTCGCTTTACAGATATAAGCCAGAATTCCCACTACTATATCTAATTTTCATTGCTCATATTTATAAATGTTAAGAGCAGAAGAAATCATTTCCAAAATCTAGTCTGATGTCCCGCATAACACAGGCCATTGAATTTCATCTAGTAATTCCTTTATAGAGTCCGTAATTCGTGGTTGAGCTAAAGGATATTTTTAGAAAGCCATTCAATCTTCATTTTAATGTTTAAAATGTGAGTGCATAAACTGGATCTGGTACCGAACAATGTATAAAATATTTACTTTTGCATATACGTTTAAATCTGAACACTATGGAGTGAAATTTTGTTCTGCTCAGTGTATAAATTATAGCCTATCTATAAATTATGCCTGTTGTATCTGACAGCTGAAAAATATGTTTTGCCAGAGCAAAGCCACCCCTGTTCTCCTCCCCATGCATTTTCCCTGCTGAGTAAGGGGGAGAACTTTGATTGTACTTGTCACAGCACTATTACTGATGACTGTCTTTCAGTGAGAATGAAAATTATCATATAAAAATAGTCCATCTCACACAGTGTGTCTTTTTTTCATCTGTTTGCGCTAGTGAGCTGCTGTTTATGCTCCATGTATTTCTAATTATCCCATTGTAGACAAGAAAGTAGAGCTGAATGGGCAGTGTTTGGATTGGGATTAAGTTCAGAGTAAGGCTCAGCCTTGGGTTTGAGGCTAAATCAGGGTTAAGATTTGAGTTCAGTTATGATGCTGCTAACATTTCAGATGTTATGGATTACAGGGTTCTTTCAAGATAACTTGATCTTTTCAGATTTTTACCATGTTGTATAAAGGACATATCATAGCAGCAATGGTTCTCATGAAATTTCTCACTGAGGTGCTAACAGCTTTCTGAATGGTATCCTTCCTGCCTTAGCAATCTATCTACTGACTTTGATTTTTATCTTCTTTGGTCTAACACCCATTCTCCAGTAAACCGGGTGGTGGTGGGGTGAGAGACAGAGCATCTTTCTCTATTCCTCCCCCTTCCCTTCTCCTATTTATTTTGAGTTTTCATATCCACTACTCATAACTCCAGTCATCTGAAGAAGTGGGCTGTTTCCACGAAAGCTCATGATACCATCAACATGTTTTGTTAGTTTATAAAGTGCTACCAGACCATTTGTTGTTTTTTTCTGTAACAGACTAACTCGGCTACCCCCTGAAGCTCCTCATATGTTTTGTCAAATATTTCATGAAACAGCCATTCATGTGAAATTGCATCTGCTTCTAAAGTGAAGAATGGCTTGCTTTCCAGTTCTAGATCCCCCAACAATAGGAGGGCAGGTTTAGATCTATAACCTCAAAACCAAAACCTCCCCTCTTAAATTGTGTCAACTTTCTGGTTTTGAGTGAAGCACTAATTATGATTGGACAAAAGGTATATAACATAAAATACTAATTGTCCACAGGCCTAGTTAGACTAAAAGAGGCTTGAGCTGTACTGAGAATGGGCAAGCATGGTATAGGGAGGTTACATGGGCTCTGTATCTGTTCTGCAGGAGAGCAATGCAGAGACTATGAAGAGGGTAGGAACCTCTTGTAAATGAGTCTGCAGCCTCTGCAAGTGGCCCTTCTCAAATCTCCTCTTCCTCTGTGAGTGTTGTGCCCACAGAATATCATGCAACCCCCATAGAGTTGTGTAGGAAGAGAGGGGAACCAAAGTCCTGGTTCCTAAATAGCTTTCCCCTAAAAGACAATATTTTCCTGGTCTGGGAAAGTCCCTGGGAAGGTCTTTCTTCTTCCCGGCAGTCATCAGAGGAGCAGTGACTCTCCACCATGGTGACGCCTTCTCCCAGCTGATGGGTCTGTTTCAGTGTGATTAGATGGGAGCTCATCCCATGGGAAACATGGCTTTTTCAATATTCGCCTTCAGCCTGTTGCAAAGGCCCTGTCTTGGCTGAGATAATCCAACACTGCTCTGGCTGTCGTCAGTGTCTGGTTGTCAGGTGGAGAGGGGCCAGAAGGGAGGTGTTCAGAGGCCATAGAGGTTGTCCTTGTTTGGGACTTTTTCTTAAGCTCCACAGCTTCCCAGCACAGCCAGGATACGTGGGACCAGCTGATTTAAGAATGGATTTGGCCTTTAAGAAGTTAGGATGACATAATCCAGAAGGAGTTCCTTTTCGCCTGTCCTCAACGCTTCTCTTTATTCTGAAGTTTAGATATTGATTTGTCACATGAAACTGTGCTTATTAAACCATCAATCCGTTTATCTTCAGCAGGGGGTGGCACTTTATAGCTCCAATGCCATCCTTAGAACTCTCTATTCTGTTAATAACAAAGCCAGATTTTACCCACTATTTCCATGAGTCATATCTGTCCTTAAATATATATGTCCTTTAGTGAGCAAGTGGGTAGAAGTGCAGACGTCACCCCTTTTATTCCTTCACATGTCTTAGGTGCAAATTGCTTTACAAGATTACTCAAAGCTTAACACTCATCTTTGTTTGGAGATGGGCTAATAACTAAATTCATAGAGTCTAAGGCCAGATTAGACCCTCCTGATCATTCAGTTGGATCGCCAGGCCATAGGACTTTCCCAAATATTTCATAGAGCTGATATTTTATTCTGATAAACTTTCACATGGTCATGCTCCCTAGCTGAGCTTCTGACAATTATAAGAAAAGCTTAATTCCTACCTAAGGAAGTAGTTTTTAATGGGTGCTCAGTAGGCCTCCATGGTCCACAGACTACATTTAAGATTTTCAGAGGTGTCCACCCCTCCATCTGACTTTTTCTAGGAGCCCCCAAAGGAGCAAAAGGCTGACAAACACTGATCTAGGATAATATAATTTTTTCTGTTTGTATATTTTTGTCTGCCTTGTTCAGGTTGTTGGGTCTATACCAGGCTTTCATACAATGTTTTGTTTACTATTGCAAAGATATGGAGGGCCTAATCCCAAACCCATCAAGGTCAATGAAAAGGCCAGCACATAGTCAGCATAGTACAAATAATAATATCAGAGACAATTTTAAATTTCTGGTACAAACACACCAACCAACGTATTGTATGGCAAGAAAATACAATGTAGCTATATAAAAGAACAAAAGAAGGGACTCTGTGGATATGCAATTGCTGCTACTATATTTATCACCTAAATAACTTGATGATGATCCTTGTATAAGATAGATAGATAGATAGATAGATAGATAGATAGATAGATAGATAGATAGATAGATAATGTTGCCATTTCTCCATAAGGGGTCTTGCCTAAGACGTTTTGCTTTCCTATTATGTACATAACTCACATAAATTGCAAATAGTTTAGTATCTTTACATGTTAATTCTTGCAGTTGCAGCATTTTTGTCTACATGTAACATGTCAATTAGTAAAGAGAAATACACCCTGCAAAGTGGCGTCCATTCATGGAAGCACTCTCAAACACAGGGTTCTTCAAAAGTTTAAATTTAGATTTCCAAACACAACATATTGTTACATTTTAGTTAAACTTTCTAAATGATATCCCACTTTCAAAAGGGCTGGGAGTCTGTTACAGCTGCAAAATTCAAACATGCAATAGTTTCGAATTGTATCTTAATTTTCCCCCATCCTCTAAGCTAGGGCTTTTCAAACTTTGGGTCGCAGCTTGTATTGCTAAGCTGCTGGCTGGCTGCGAGATGCTTTGTTTACCTGAGCATCCACAGACATGGTCACTCACAGCTCTGGGTGGCTGTGGTTCACCCATTCCTAGCCAATGGGAGCTGCAGGAAGTGATGGCCCAACCCTGCACTGCTTCCTTCAGCTGCCATTGGCTGAGAATGGTGCACTGCGGCCACTGGGAGCTGCAAGCAGCCATGCTTGCAGATGCTCGGTTAAACAAAGCATCTCGCGGCCAGCCAGTGACTTACCCTTACAAGCTATGACCCAAAGTTTGAAAACCCCTGCACTAAGCTACAACTACTCAGAACTTTAGCGTGATGGCCGGAGCTATAGTAGAACTCAAGACCTCAGCAAGACCTGTGTCTTTCATTACTAACCCCGCTGTGCTGAGGCTGCACATTCACGTAAGTGGTTGATTTGAGAGAGAATTCTGCAAGTTACATGCACTGTTTTTGTTGTACCATGTTCTACCTTCAATATTTTTGAACACAGCACTATGGGGCCTGTAGATCTGATCAAAGATGTTTTGGGGTACAGCCTAGTGCCATAGAGATACAACAGTCAAGCCGTGGAATTAGAACAGGTTGGAGGATGACAATTCCATTTCATCACAGATTAAATAAAACAAAATACAGGACTAACAAGATGGTTTATGAGATGATGAGCTTTCGTGGGCCAGACCCACTTCCTCAGATCAAATAGTGGAAGAAAATTGTCACAACCATATATACCAAAGGATACAATTTAAAAAATGAACACATATGAAAAGGACAAATCAAATTTCAGAACAGAAGGGGGATGGGAGGAGGGGAAAGGTAAATGTCTGTGAGCTAATGATATTAGAGGTGATAATTGGGGAAGCTATCTTTGTACAGTAGACTTCCAATAATCCGGAACCTATGGGACCTAGGTGGTGCCGGATTATCAGATATGCCAGACTATCAGGAGGTACTATAAACTAGTTATATATTTACTGTATACATTATATACTGTATATAAAGTGTTCTTAACCCTTTTTATTGTACATACTGTATACAGTATACTGTAATGTTTTAGTTTTTTAAAGCCTTTTTTATCCTTTTTGCTCAGTTCAGCTGCTGCTGCTGTTACCTTGTGACTCATTTATTGCTGAAGCTCACTCACTAGGCTCTTGCCATTTTGATGCCGGACTATCATGAGTGCCGGACTATTGGATGCCGGACTATTGGAGTTTTACTGTAATGGGTAAGATAACTAGATCATTTGTTGAGACTCAGGTGTAAAGTGTTGAATTTTAGCATGAATAACAGTTCAGAGGATATTCATGCTAAAATTCGACACTTTACACCTGAGTCTCAACAAAGAATCTAGTTATCTTACCCATTACAAAGATAGCTTCCCCAATTATCACCTCTAATATCATTAGCTCATAGACATT
This sequence comes from Pelodiscus sinensis, assembly GCF_052426305.1. Classification (NCBI taxonomy): domain Eukaryota; kingdom Metazoa; phylum Chordata; order Testudines; family Trionychidae; genus Pelodiscus; species Pelodiscus sinensis. Next base: position 21,689,101 of record NC_143055.1, on the reverse strand, counting down.
TATCTTTCCCCCTCTCCCATCCCCCTTCTGTTCTGAAATTTGATTTGTCCTTTTCATATGTGTTCATTTTTTTAATTGTATCCTTTGGTATATATGGTTGTGACTATTTTCTTCCACTATTTGATCTGAGGAAGTGAGTCTGGCCCACAAAAGCTCATCATCTAATAAACCATCTTGTTAGTCTTTAAAGTGCTACATAGTCCTGTATTTTGTTTCAGCTACACCAGACTAACATGGCTACATTTCTATCACTATTCCAGATTAAATAAAGACCGTCTGAACATCTTCATGAAAGGGATTGTGGCAAAACAGCTGTTTGTTTTCATTTCCTCTCCCTCTCTCTCTCTCTCTCTCTCTCGCTTCTTATTTCTCATCCAAAGGAGCCGGAGAGACCACCCTGGAGCTCGGAAGCCTTCCAGTTGAAAAGTCTATTAGAATTGATACTCTCTGTGAAATGTTCTGGCTTTGACAAAACACCATATTTCAATGAAAATACATTGCATTGAAAAAGGTCTGACCAGTTCTACTGAAAATTGTTTTAATATCACCATTGTAATGCATCTAGGATATGAGAGACAGACAGAGACAAAATTAAACATACAAAGCCAAATAAAGAATCCTTCCACTTTGCTCCTGCCTCCCTTATTTGGTAGCTCTCAGCCCGAGGTTTCCCTGAAGGAGGAGTAAATGCAATGTCTTTGATTCTGTGTTTGTGCAGTGCTCAGCATAGTGGGACACTAGGCACCACACCAACACAAATAATAAGTAATAAGAAGAATCAGCCTGTGAACTGAGGATTGTGTGGTAAAATTAACTGTATATTTAAAGTCAAATAAAATATGTGCAATTTAAAATAATTATGCTTTTATATTTTTCAAAGGGAAGTTGTTGTAACCCTCTGTACTCCTGTAAAGGGGATTAAAACACATTTTGTATCGACTCTTGGGGCTCTATTGTAGCTCAGTAAGAGAAAGCATTTCACCGTGTACGTGAACAGCTCGTTCTTGCTGCATGCTTCAGAGTCCTTCAGAAAGACAAGGTAGTCACCTAATTACAGAGCAGGTACAGGGTTATTAGGGAAACTTAGTTCAATAATGGAACCATAATTATGCACGAAGATCGCTCTGAGAAACACTTAATTGCATCACTTAATGCTAACGACTTATAGCTGTAGCATGCTGGGGTGTGATGAAAGCAGCTGTTCCCCACACATTTCTTTATGGTGGGATATGCTAAATCTGTGTTTGGATGTAACTTGCGGAAAAGAATGTAAAATGTCTTTGTTTCATTTTTTAAAATTTAAAGCTCATATCGACAGACACACTTTGAAGAAATACCTTTTAAGGCTAGATCCACAATGGTATTTAGGTGCCAAACTATCATTTTAGAGACTCAGAATCCCTGCTCAACTTCTACTTAATCCTGTGAGTACCTAAATTCTAGGGATGCTTAAAATTCTGCTGGTAAGCATTCACAGAAGCTTTCTATCAAACTGGGCCTCCCAGAAAACAGCCGAAGAGGAGGTCTCTGCACTTAGAGCACATACCCAGGATGTGAAAAATCTAGGTGCAAGTCCCCACTCTGACTAGTATGGAACCTATATATTTTTTTGACCTCTTAGCAGAATGGCATAACCATCGTGCAATACAGATGAATTTCTCAGAAGCCCGCCTGTTGTATGAAATATTTAAATATCCAATAGAGCAGGGTATAGAAGGTGAGTGCTCTAACCAGTGGGCTACAAAATCATAGTCCTCTCTCTTTCTCTCTTCTTTCCCCTCCCCCCAGCGAATTATGTACCTAAGCCCATATTTTCTTACTAAAAAGCAGATTTCCACAAAGCAAACAACTTCAATTAATATTTAGTTTAAAATTTTGATAAGAAAATCTAACGAGAAATAAAAAGGCTCATTTGAAATCTTGTAGCATTTCAAGAAGTGGTTTGAAATCACTTTTCCAATTTTTCAGCATGCTCTAATAATTATTTAACTATGTACCTGATATATTGAGGGAAATATTTATTGTTGAGAGGCTCTGTATAATCACTTTGGGAGAAAACACAAATGTAAAAGAGCTGGATAGAAGTGGCTGATATTTTTCCAACTGCAAAATTTTGACCAAATTTCACATTTTAAAATAAAAGGAAAAATTATTACTTTTTGGTCTGTTTTTCAAACCAATTATAGAGCTGGTGAAAATGTTAATCAAATTTTGCAAATTAGGGATTGTGGGATCAGGGAAAGTATTTTTAAAAACTGCAATTTTTCCTTATTTTCCAAATATTATGAATCCATGACAATAATCACTGCCATGCATGAAAAAATCAACTCAAGGTAACACATCCTAAAGATAGCAAGTAAAGAACATGGATGTACAAATAACTGAGTTAGAACCCTGGACTTGCTTGTTCATTAATACCATCCACATAGACAAGCTTTTACCCTGCTCATCCTAAATCAATTCTTAACTTGCAGATATAAGTGGCACAACTAATTCCAACTTACTTTGATGAACTTAGAGGGATAGTTTGTGTGAAAAACGCTTGTTAGTTTGCACAGGCAATATGAGTATAAAAGTGTTCTTATTGGAGACCTAAATCAAAACTCCAGTTCTAAACACTTATCTGGGAATGTTCAAATCCAGATCTGGATCTGAACCATCCTTGCTTTTGTGGGCCAAAGCAAAATCCTGGATCTGGCCAACCCTGTGATGTATCTCAGCCCATTTCTCTAGCCCCTAAAAATTCAGAATAATGAGTAATGTATCAAGTATGTTCTGAGGATGCTGGCCATAATAGACAGGTGTTGAGCTGTGAAAAATACTTTGTAACACCGTCTGATCCCCAAGAAGTTTGGCTGGTGGCTTTGGGTTATTTTACCTCTTTGCCTTTTGCATCCTGGGGTTGTTCCATTCTTTGGATTTCCTTTCCCTTCACTATTTCCTTTTGTTTTGACTTATCTCTATTAATGAGAAATGCACAGTGTGTTATCCCTTTGGAAACAGGCAGTCTCTGAAATTTATGAAGGTGTAAATATATGTTCTACTTCATGATCAACCTTTGCCCAGAGATGTAAATCCAAAGTAAAATATATACCTGAAGTTAAATTATGTCCTAAAAAAATCTGCCTTGGTGAAAATAAGTGGAAAACTCCATAGATAGAATTGATGTCACAGATCCACCAGGGAAAACAAACAAACAACATGTAGGGGATTCTATATCTCCGCATGACTGGCAGGGAATGTGACCCGATCATTTGGATGTCCTGGGACCCGTGGGGAAATCCCAGACATCTTGGACTTAGTGCATCCACAAACCAAATTCATGAGGAAGACCAGAATCTACTTCCCATATTCCCATGTACCCTATGAAAGAATAGTTGCTAATGGAACAGTGTTGACATAGAGTTCCTGGCTGTGTCTGTCCTGCTATGTGTTGGGATGTAGGTTGAGAGACCAGAGTAGGTTTATACATAAGAAGCAGACAGTTTTCCTGTGACACATGAAGGATAATATAAAGCCACATGGTTTTGCAAATTCTCTTTTTCGAAGAAGAAAGTTTCTTGTGACCCCTGCAGTTTCTTTTAATCTGGCAGGTGACGGAGTTATTAACAGCAATCAAGAGGATTCTGTGTACATAACACACTGTCCCTGAAATTGTGTAACATAGGAAAAAAATCAAATGAGAAAATCTCTGCAAGGAATAAAGGAAATGGAGTGTCTTCAATTCACACCAATTCACTGAAGTGATACCGTTATGTACCCATGTCAGCAGCAGCATTGCTGCCAGGAACAGCACTGGTGCTAAGAAATCCCTTTGGAAGAGTCCTCTTTTAATTTGGATCTCACCAATGAGAGTTCCTTCCGTGCAGAGTCAAGTCAAGATAGCTATACTGTAAATTAAGAAATGTTGAAAGGAGGTGATCTTCGGGTGAACCTTGTGCATTTTCAATGTCTCAATTATCTGTGAGTGTGTGAGGCTCTCACATTCCTTTTGGAGGCCGATCAATACCATTTCTAACTTTTTCTTTCTTTTTTTTTATGTATGCAGCAATCCTTCTGTTCAGCCTGAGATGGTCTTTTGTCCCTATTGTGCTTACTGTGAAGCTTTCTGGCTCAGGAGAGAGAATTTCATTGAGTGCTGGAACTATACAGATCTTCTTTGCCAGAATTGCTATTAGAAATTTAACTGTGAGAAGTTTAGCTGAAGTCTTTTGAGGCCTGATTTATGCCATTCATAATAACTAATAATGTGCCTGGATTCTCCATTTTGGGTTGGGTTGGGAGGCTATGCCCTTGGTGTCAAACTAGTATTGCTAGCCTGTGAAGCATTATTATTGTATGTTGTTTTATTATTGTAATTCCTAAAGACCCCAGAGGTGGATCTGAGCCCCATTGTGTTAGGTACCATACAATCACAGAACAAAGACAGTCCCTGCTCCAACCTGCTGATGTTCCAACAGATCCCAAATATATATTATCCCTTCCTGCAACAGGTGAGTTGCTGCTTTAGGAGCTACAGGCCTGGCACCAGCCAATCCTAATGGAATGTCCAGAGGTGAATGTCGAGAACCAGAGACAAGAAGCTATAGGAAAGGAGAGTCTCTTGCATGGGTTCCTGAGGAAGAGAGACTTCAGAGGGGAAGCCTGGGGATTGTAAGTGAATAAAAAGCCCTATATGGGAGTTTTGTTTTCTTTTGGGGAGAAAACCAAAGCCTTGTGTCTTCCCCAGCTGCTCAGAAGGAAGAAGAGAGAGCTCTCAGGAAGAAGGGACTGTTCTCATCTTAAGGCAGCAGTAGAAGGCTTGTGGATTTCTTTTTGAAGTCTGGGTGAATACTATCAGACTCTAAGGAGGGATGTTATCAATGGGCTCATGAATGCCTGCATGGAATTTATCTAAGAAGCCCGTTGAAAGGGGAAACTGAGGTAGGACACCTGCAGATTAACTTTAGGCCATGAGGGGGTATCTAGGAACAGGTTATGTCTTACTCATTTTGAAAGTACCTACTCTTTAAGTTGTCCCTGTGTATTCCCAATAGGCTCAATGGCACTTAGTCTCAAAGTAAGACACTAAATAGTATGACTATTAGTGCAGAATCTGGCTCTAAAGTTTCTGTCCTTGATACTATGACAGCATAGATTACCTTCCTATTGCAGACTTTCTTTCAGTCCTAGTCTCACCAGATTTTTTGTCCCAATCTACTCCTTGCCCTCCCCTCTCGTCCAACTTTTTGCTCCCTTTGCATTGGTATCAAATACAATCATTGGACTGCCAGGGATCTCAAGAACTCATCTAGGCCAGCCCCTAAATTCATAGCAGGCGTAAGTATTACCTAATATTATCTAGATGGCTTTCTCTCCATGCTGCTTGACTGCCAATAAGGACATCACTGAGATCATAGAAGAGATAGGCTCACTGCTCTTGGTTCCACTGCCAAGCACCATCCTAGCCCACACCAGATAGCAGGAGCCATTACAGGAAAAATCTGGCTTCAGTCCCACACCTAGGTTGCACCATGCTTGCTTATTCTGTAGGGATGGTACTTGTGCAATCTGGTCAGCTCTAGCAGCTATGAGAGCTTTGAGCATGTTCAGTGAAGATGGAATCTTGCAGATTTTAGCTGCTTAAATCTGAGTCTCTACTGAGCATGCAAAAACTGCAGTTTTCCAAAGTTTTACAGCTTAGCCAAGTTTGAGCAGCTCTCCACAAAGACAGCAAAAAAAAAAAAAAAAAAAAAAAGCACATTCCTAACAAAAAGGCCATTCTCCCACCAAATGTCAAAACTCTGTACCAATGCACGGGGCCATTGAGCTGTTGAAAGAACAAGTCATCAGAATTTTTGAACATGGGCACAACAATGTACTGTAGTTTCTTAACCTTGCTTTTGAAAATGGCTGAACTCTTTCTGCTAAAATGTTTCAAGAAAAAAAAATCAGACTGAGCAAGATACCTAACATACAAAATTTCAGCTCAAATGGTTAAAGTTTGGCAAAGTTACAACTCACTAAAAATATGATCATATAATGGGAAGTGTAAGGACATCGTAATAATAGGTGACACTGTCAGCCTTATCAATTGTTCTGTTTTATATAGGTTGTTGGACTCAGCCTAGAAGTGACATTGACTGGACAGTTCTCTGACAAATGGGGTATGGCAGTATTCTAGACAGTCACAAACAGATTTTTTAAATATTGTGGAGTTCAGTAGGACAACAAGGCTTCAGACCAAATTAAAATTTGAGGACAATTATGTAATTCACATGTTCATTTTGGAGACAATTCAGGGCTCCATCAGCTCATTATGTGTTACATGTTTAGACTAGCTTTGAAGGTCAAAAGAACCTTAGAGATGAAATTCAAAACCTAGAGGCTGCATCTAGTGTGGCAAGTTTTTCCGCAAAAGCAGCTGTCTACACTGGCCACTTGAATTTCCACAAGAACACTGACGATCTCATGTAAGATTGTCAGTGTTCTTGCGGAAACGCTATGCTGCTCCTGTTGGGGCAAAAGCCCTCTTGCTTTTGCGCAAGAGGGCCATTGTAGACAACGCGGTATTGTTTTGCGCAAAAAAGCCCTGATCGTGAAAATGGTGATCGGGGCTTTCTTGTGCAAAACCGCGTCTAGATTGGCATGGACGCTTTTCTGCAAAAAGTGCTTTTGCAGAAAAGCGTCCGTGCCAATCTAGATGCTCTTTTCCGCAAATACTTTTAATGGAAAAACTTTTCCGTTAAAAGCATTTGTGGAAAATCATGCCAATCTAGACTTAGCCAAAATGTTTTTAGAAGAGATAAAGATGAACGAAAAATTATCATTACTAAAAGGAGTCAGCTTGTAGATTTACTTTCTTTCTACAAATTAATGAATGACTAGTGGTTGAGCTAAACTATAGAGGCAAGTGTGTTGTAGGTGAGTTTTTTTCTTCCCTAGCCATATCTGTGTCCTCCAGCTCCTTATTCTAAGACTCTTATTACATCTGGATCATTGGGCAAGACTCTCTTCACTTACTTTCAAATGCTCTAAAGCCTTGCATTTGTTCATGTTCTCAAGAAAACCATGATGCCAGACGCCAAAATAATAGAGATAGAGCAAACAGACAGAGAAGGGAGTGAGCCTGATAGAAATAATAGACAGGAAGTGAGAAATAAAGGTAATAAAGGAGTCCACATATTATTGGCTTTTAACTGAGGCAATTCTACCCCTGGAGAGTGTGTCAGAAGGAAGAGTACGTACGTATAGCACATGTGACAGAAATTAAATAAAAAAGTGAAGTCACATTAAAAACTGAGTTTGGCATACAGGCAGTCCCCGAGTTACGCGGATCCGACTTATGTCGGATCCGCAGTTACGAACGGGGCACTTCCTCTCCCTGGTCTCGAGCAGACCAGGGAGAGGAAGCAAAGCGGCGGCGGAACGCGCGGCCAGCTGACAGCCCAGCTGTCAGCTGGCCGCGCGCTCCGCTCTGCTCCCCCCCCCTCTGCAGACCAGGGGGAGGGGGAGCAGAGCGGAGCAGAGCAGAGCGGCGGAACGCGCAGCCAGCTGACAGCCCAGACGCGTCTGGGCTGTCAGCTGGCTGCGCGTTCTGCCGCTCTGCTCTGCTCCGCTCCGCTCTGCTCCCCCTCCCCCTCCCCCTGGTCTGCAGACCAGGGGGAGAGGGAGCAGAGCGGAGCACGCGGCCAGCTGACAGCCCAGACGCGTCTGGGCTGTCAGCTGGCCGCGGGTTCCGCCGCTCTGCTGTGCTCCGCTCTGCTCCCCCTCCCCCTGATCTGCAGGGGGGGGGAGCAGAGCGGAGCACGCGGCCAGCTGACAGCCCAGATGCGTCTGGGCTGTCAGCTAGCCGCGCGTTCTGCCGCTCTGCTCTGCTCCGCTCTGCTCTCCCTCCCCCTGGTCTGCAAACCATGGCGGGGGGCGGAAGCAGAGCGGAGCACGCGGCCAGCTGACAGCCCAGACGCGTCTGGGCTGTCAGCTGGCCGCGCGTTCCGCCGCTCTGCTCTACTCTGCTCCCCCTCCCCCTGGTCTGCAGACCAGGGGGACGGGGAGCAAAGCAGAGCAAAGCCACGGAGCCCGAGGGCAGCAGGATAGCCACGGCGCGTCTGGGCTGTCCCGCTGCCCCCGTGCTCCGCGGCTTTGCTCCGGACGCCTGTGGTACAGCAGCTGGGGCGCTGCCGGTTGGTCCCGTAGAGCCGCTCTGGGTGCCACTGGACCAACCCAGCAGCACCCCAGCTGCTCTGCCCCAGGTGTCCCCTAGTCAGCAGCTGCTGAAAATGACCAGTGGCTGACTACAGGAAGCCCCTGCCCCGGGCTTCCTGGAATCAGCAGCTGATCAGTTTCAGCAGCAGCTGACTTGGGGATGCCTGGGGTTCTTAAGTTGAATCTGTATGTAAGTCAGAACTGGCGTCCAGATTCAGCCACTGTTGAAACTGATCAGTTTCAGCAGCGGCTGAATCTGGACGCCAGTTCCGACTTACATACAGATTCAACTTAAGAACAAACCTACAGTCCCTATCTTGTACGTAACCCGGGGATTGCCTGTATATGGAGAAAGCAGAAAGAAGGCAGGTATTGTTGACTTTGCATAAGACATCTAAGGGTGTGTCTACACAGCAGGGCTTAACTTGAAATATGCTATATAAATTGAGCTACATCAATTGTGTAGCTTATTTAGAAACTGGGTGTGTCTACACAGCACTTATTTTGAAATAGAGCGCTCTTTCTTCAACTTCCCTTACTCCCCATGAAACGAGGGTTACAAGAATTGGAGTAAGACAGTATTTTGACATTATTTTGAAATAATTGCCTACAGCATAGACACGGACTAAGTTATTTTGTAGACGTACCCTAAATGACACACTGATTACAGATTGATGAAAGGTGAAGAACTCTTAAGTAAAATAGTTCATTACATCAGCATTTAACTGTAAGCAAACATAGCCCTGGTCTACACTAGGGACTTATTTTGAAATAGCTCCCCATATTTCGAAATAACAAGTGGAGCGTCCACACTACAGGTGTGTTTAGACTACAGTGTTTTTTGAATAAAGTAGCCTTTTTTTGAAAAAATGTCACCTGCATCTAGACTGCAGCTGCATTCTTTCAAAAGTAAATTGAAAGAATGCGGCAGTTTTTTCTATTGTGGTAAACCTCACTTTATGAGGAATAATGCCTTTTTTCAAAAGTCCTCTTTTGAAAAAAAAGGCGCTATTGAACGCAAACTGTGCTTTTTTGAAAGAGAGCATCTAGACTCTCTTTCGAAAAAGCAACTCGCTTTTTTGAAAAATCTGCTTGTAGACTAGACACTGTCTTTCAAAAGAGGCTTTTTTGAAATATTCTTTTGAAAAAGTCTCTTTCAAAAGAGGCTTGTAGTCTAGATGTAGCCCGTTATTTTGAAATAACAAGCCGGTTATTTCAAAATAATAAGTTCTGCTTTTACAAGTAATAACGCTTATTTTGAAATAGTTATTTTGCAATAGTGGGAGTATGGATGCTCCACTTCTGCTATTTTGAAGTAAATATTCCTCAGAGTCATTAAAAGTAATTACTCCCCAGTGCTTCCTCGGGCTTTCAGTTGAGGTAGCACTTCCACAATAAGGGAGCCTGCTTGGACTAATTTTGAGGCTTCCCTGTAGTGTGGATATGCTATTTCAAAATAATTATTTTGAAATAATTTCCTAGTGTAGATATGCTCATAATATCTCGGTGTTAATTTCTGGAATTAGAGATGTGACAAAACCTGAATAAATATTTGAGGAGTTGTGATTTCATGTAATGACACACACGATCAGTAGTTTTCAAGCAACAATGCATATGCATTTCTATAGCTTTGTCTATATTATACTTTTTCTCTTTCAGATGAATATTTCCACTTACTTAAAACATACTTTTAAGTGTAAAATTATTCTCCCAAATAGCTGTGTTGTGTCTTCCTGACTGTATACACACTTGTAAAAAAGAAAAGCAAATACAGGGAAAAAACTCATGACTCCCCAGTTCTTGATTCTGGCCACTGTGCTTGCTGAAGAAAGGGGTCAAAAGTTAGCTGGTTAAGTGAAGTAGCAGTCTGGCATATGTAGTTACCAAGGGGTGTTCACTAACATGGCCTTCACTCCAGTTGCTATAAAGAGAAGGTGGTTTAGAGATGACTATTCTGACTCTGCACAACTATTTTTCCATGCTCACGGATTCCTCAATTGTATTGCTCCTTTTTATAGTGTGAGATCAGGATCTCACCCTTTACTTTGAATGCAAGATGAGACAAATCCCTCTCAGGGTCAACGTCCATTCTTTCTTTTTGACATTTTATGGTGATGGTAAAATGAACTATGTCATCATTTTCACTTCTCTCCTCTCCCTATCCTGTTTCACCAATAAATTATTCTGTCAGAGATGGACACTAGACCACTATTTCCTGAGTAACATAAGCCATTCCACAAAGCAGCACCAGTAAGAAATAATGTTTCCCAAAGTTGACATGTGTTTGTTTTTCAAAAGCCATACCTCAGGATGATGCCTAAAACAAACAGAAAAAAATCAAAAAACAACTGGGTTGTGCCCACGAAAGCTCATGATACCATTTACATTTTTGTTAGTCTCTAAGGGTATGTCTACAATACAATGTTAATTCTACACTACAACGTTAACTAAGCTAATTCGAACTAACGGATCCAGACTAAAAAACTAGTTCGAATTAGCGTTTTGCTAATTCGAACTAGCATGTCCACATTAAGTGGACCCTAAACCGGGCTTAACGATGGCCGGAAGCAGTGCCGGCAGGGCATCAGAAGAGGACTTAGAACGTGGAGATGCTGTCTCAGGCTAGCCGAGGGCTGTGCTTAAAGGGTCCCGACCCCCACCCCGGACAGACAGTTCTCAGGGGTGCCCCGCTTGCAAAGCAGTCCTGGCTTGGATTACCCAGACTACCCATACTGGGCACATGACAGCACTCGGCCATCAGCCCGGCTGCACTTGCCGCAGGCTGCCATCTGGGGAGAGGGGACAATTGGGGGGCTGCAGGAGAGCTTCCACCCCCAGAAGCCTGCAGAGCCAGCCCAGTCCTCCCCATCGGGGGCTCGTACCCCATTCCTCCCTCACCTCCTTCCACTTACCCTTCCCTAGCCCCTCTTCTTGATGTACAAAATAAAGATAACGGGTCTTCCAAAATGGAATCTGTCTTTATTGAACAAAACTGGGGGAGACTGGGAAAAGGAGGTGGGAGAGGGGAAGAGAGAGGCTGGGAGAGGGGAGGGCAACTAAAATGATCAGGGGTTGGGAAAAGGTCCCATATGAAGAGAGGCTAAAGAGACTGGGACTTTTCAGCTTAGAAAAGAGGAGACAGAGGGGGGACAGGATAGAGGTCTCTAAAAGCATGAGTGGGGTGGAGAGGGTGCATACAGAAAAGTTCTTCATTAGTTCCCATAAAGAAGGACTAGAGGACACCAAAGGAAAGGAATGGGTAGCAGGCTTCAAACTAGTAACAGAAAGTTGTTCTTCAAAAAAAGCAAAGAGTCAACCTGTGGAACTCCTTGCTGCAGGAGGCTGTGAAGGCTAGAACTAGAACAGAGTTTAAAGGGAAGTGAGATCAAGTCATAGAGGCTGGGTCCATGGAGTGCTATTAGCCGGGGGGTAGGAGTGGTGTCCCTGCCCAAGGTTTGTGGAAGGCTGGAGAGGGATGGCACGAGACAAATGGCTTGGTCACTGTCTTCGGTCCATCCCCTCCAGGGTCCCTAGGGTTGGCCGCTGTCGGCAGACAGGCTACTGGGCTAGATGGACCTTTGCTCTGACCCAGGACAGCCATTGTAAGCTCAGGACTCAGGATCGGGGGTCTCACTGGACCCCCTTGATTCTCTTGCACACCTGCTCCTGAGTGGCCAGGCTGGCAGCTCTCCTGCCCTAGCCGGCCACTTTCCTGTGCCTAGTGCGGAGATCGTGGACAAGGTCCACGATGTCTGCACTAGCCCAGGCGGGTACCCGCCTCTTGCGGTCCCGGGCAAGCTCCCGGGAGCCGCCAGCCTGGTCCTGGGAACAGGGGGAGGGCTGCGGGGCATCGGGTGGGTGGCTCGATCCGTGCCAGGTGCAGGGTCTGCTGGCTGGGTGCTGGCAGGCTTGCACCTGGCACGGGCACTGTAGCCAGCCCGTGCCCCTTTAAGGGGTCCGGGGCCGGGAGGGGGGCAGAAGAGTTTCCCTGGTGTTGGCCAGAGTGGCCACCAGGGAAACCTGGGGAGAGCTAGCCTCCCACTAGTTCGAATTAAGGGGCTACACACCCCTTAATTCGAACTAGCTAGTTCGAACTTGGCTTAATCCTGGTAAAATGAGGTTTTCCTAGTTCGAACTAACGGAGCGCTAGTGTAGCGCCTATGAAAGTTTGTTCGAACTAACGTCCATTAGTTCAAACTAACTTTGTAGTGTAGACATACCCTAAGGTGCTGCAAGAGTATTTGTTGATTAAACAACTCAGGATCAACTCAGGATTAAACAAAGACTGTGAATGGCTTGCTAACTACAAAAGCAGCTTCTCCTCTCTTGGTATTCACACCTCCAGATCAGCTACTAAAAGTGGGCCTCATCCTCCCTTATTGGATCCACCTCGTCATCTCTAGTCTGATTCTGGCCTGCATATTTATACCTGCCTCTGGAAATTTCCACTACATGCATTGACGAAGTGGGTCTTTGCCCACAAAAGCTTATGCTCCAGCACTTCGGTCAGTCTATAAGGTGCCACAGGACTTCTCACCGCTTTTGCAGATTCAGACTAACACGGCCACTCCTCTGATAATTGACCTCCAAAATAGACTCTTGTGACAAAACTGCAGGCTTGAATTTCATTTACACTAAAATCCTTTCCTTCTCTGGCATTGTGAAAAAGCCTTATAATGGTTAAATTAAAACCTACTTTAAGGCCGCTTCACACAACCGGAGTGGAGTAAATAGGCCTCACTGAAAATTCAAATCAGGCCCAGTGGCTCAAATGCCATGCTGACTCTGAAACATTACTTGGAGTTAGTTATAGTAATTTTAAGAGAGGGAGTGACTTAAACCTTACTGATGATACACTTTTTTCATTTCTAGCACTTCACATGAAAACAGGAGCTGCTCTTAATCGAATAGTCATGCACAGTAGGAACCCACACAATGGTATAAATTTCTTTCTGAAGGTGTTTAATTTCTTTAATTTCTTCTTCCTCTGTGCTAACTCCTTAAAACCCATGCTAATTAAAACCTTGCATGCAGCATATTCCTGACTGAAACCAACAGAAACACCACTGGGAAAATAACTCCCTCTCTCCTCCTCCAGAAATTCTCTGTGCATCCTGCTTCGTCCTCTATGCAAAGACCATCACAGCTGTAATAACCTCTGCAGAATTAATACAGACTGAGGAAAGGCAGTTCTGAAATGATGTTCTTCCTCTGCAATCAGTTATTACTTGTTTGCAAGTGGGGACAGAGGCAGGGTTGATATCACAACAGTCATTATCCTCCCTACTCCCACACTTGCCTTTAGGCAAAGGGATTCTTCAACTTGACATCCTCTGTCCCTCCCTTGTGTGGTCAATAGTGCTGTCAGCTGGGTTACATCGATCCTGCATCTGTCTGTCATGTCCATTTCCCCTTATTGTATATCCAGGGAGGCACTGCCTAAGCAGAGTTTATAAAGAGTAGACCTTGACTGGCAAACTTGGTTGCTTTTTTGGGCCTGGGATAGATTTTTGAAGGTGCAAAGGACTCTTTGACACATAACTGCTACTGAGAGTCAAAGGGAATGAGGTGCCTAAGTGCCATTTGAAAATGTGCCCTTAATTACAAAATGTGTCTGAAGGGAACATACTAGACACAATAAATCTGTTTTTTAGGAAAGCATTTGGCACTGTGTTTAATGAAATCTTACTGCCAAATTAACTTGGATAACAGCATAGTTAGGTGGGCTGAAAACTCTCCAACAAACAGTAAACAGAAAACAAAAAGCCACATGCTACACAACCAAGTGGAGCTAACTAACAGGAGCAAGCAAATGGGAGTTTGAGGCGCAATTTTTAGGAGGGAGAAACAAATAAAATGAGTATAGCTCAGAAAGGCTTTGTTACCTGTGCCAACATTGCTCCTGGCTCTTCCATCCATACCAGTGATCAGACAGAGAATCCAAGCATAAAGGCCTCTTCCCAGGTCCTGGTGTGGATTTTTAGAGATGATGGCCTGCCTTTACCCCCTCACAGAAAGCCAAGCAGAAGAAACCAATTTGCGTGATTGGTTCCTACTGGAGAGCTATAGGAGGATGGGTTACTAGATTGAGGAGCTTCTCTGCACATGTATATGACGACTTTCAGGTTTGAGGAAGAAATCCACCTCAAGAGGATTGCAGTAGCACCAGCAGGGGAGCAGGAACCTGTTCTTCATTGGGAGGAATGGGTCTGCTGATTACTTCAGGCAGCAGGGGATGCACCACCCAAACTCCCTTCCCACTGTCCATAGAGATTAAAAATACTATGCTGCCCTGGCAGTGACGGATGAGGAATCTCCCCCAAATGCAGAAGGGAAGAAGACTGGAAGGAATTCAGCCGCCACTCCCAAGAGGGGAGGGTGTGTGGAAGCATCCATGTACAGGCCTGAACTGACATCACAGGAGGTTTGTTGCCTGTCAAAGGCCTGTATTTGAGACATAACAGAAGGATTGACAAGGATCATCTGTTGACTCATGTTTCTAGACCATCAGGGCAATAATGATACTGAAAGGTATGGCAATGAGCAGATCAGAAATGACTACAGGACTGAGAGTTGGAGGCACAAGTGGTGTTCTCATAAATCCTTCTCAAGAGTAAGGACCCAGGCAGACACAGACACATACATGACTGAGTGGTTGTGTCACTGGGAGAGCTTTGGCTTTCTCATTCATGGGATCCTATGCTGGGAAGAAGGACTGCTAAACACATGTAAGGTTCATGTATCAAGGAAGGGGAAGAGTATCTTCAGATACAGACTGGCTAACTTAATGAGATGGGTTTTAAAATAGGTTCGACAGGGACAGGAGACAAAAGTCCGTGAGTAAGTAAAAAATGTGGAGAACAAGTGAAGGGTTGGGATTTAGGGGGAAACATGGCCAATCACGGAGAGGAGAAAGATGTTTATATACTAATTCAGTAAATATAGGGAATAAACCAGAAGAATTGGAAATCCTAGCCAATAATCACAGTTACGATATTTTGGCATCACAGAAATGTGGTAGTATAATTCACAGGAATGGAATATAGATATAGTGGATACATCTTGCTCAGAAAAGCCAGGCAGTGTGGAAAAACAGGTAGGAGGTGTTACCTTGTACATCAAAGATATGCATACTTGCACAAAGGCTGAGATAAAAGTGGGAAGAGAGGAAGTCCTGTTCAAAGTCTCTGGGTAAGGTTAAAAGAAGTAAATGACAAGGGTGATGTCATGATAGATGTCTACCATACCTAACCAGTAAGAAGTTGATGAGGCTTTTTTAAAACAACTAACAATATCATGTAAAACACAGGACATGAAGGTGATGAGGGATTTCCACTACCTAGACATCTGTAGGGAAAATAATGTAGTAGGGCACAGATTATCCAACAAGTTCTTGGAGTGCATTGGAGACAAATGATTCTTACAGAAAGCAGAGAAAGTAAATAAGGTACAGGAGATTCTGGATTTGATGCTGATAAACAGGGAGAAACTAGTTGAGAATCTAGTGAAAGTGATCATGAAGAGTTAATAAGTCAAAGGAATGGTAGGAGGGAAAAGAGCAGAATAAAGACAATGGACTTCAAGAAGGCAGGCTTTAACAAACTCAGGGTGTGTCTACACATCACCCTAAACTCGAAATAAGATATGCAATTTGCACTACGTAAATTGCGTATCTTATTTCAAATCTATTTCAAAATAGCTTATTTTGAAATTTCGCACATTTACACAACACCAAATTTTGAAATAATGCTCTATTTCGAGACATCCCTTAACCTTCATGGAATGAGGGTTATCGGGATACTGAAATAGCACGCCCATTATTTTGGAAAATATTTCAAAAATAATGGGCGGCTTGTGTAGACATAGGGTAGCTATTTTGGGATACCTTCAGTATTCCAAAATAACTGCAGTATACAGGCAGTCCCCGGGTTACGTACAAGATAGGGACTGTAGGTTTGTTCTTAAGTTGAATCTGTATGTAAGTCGGAACTGGCGTCCAGATTCAGCCACTGCTGAAACTGACCGCCAGTTCCGACTTACATACAGAATCAACTTAAGAACCCCAAGCGTCCCCAAGTCAGCTGCTGCTGAAACTGATCAGCAGCTGATTCCAGGAAGACTGGGGCAGAGCAACTCTGCCTCGGGCTTCCTGTAGTCAGCGCTGGTCAGTTTCAGCAGCAGCTGACTTGGGGACGCCTGGGGCAGAGCAGCTGGGGTGCTGCCGGGTTGGTCCAGTAGCGCCCAGAGCGGTGCTGCGGGACCAACCGGCAGCGCCCCAGCTGCTCTGCCACAGGAGTCTGGAGAAAAGCCTAGTCTCCTGGGGGGGGGGGCATACTAGCTGCGCCCCCCCCCCCCACGCCAGGAGACCAGGAAGATGCGGGCGGCGGACCGAGATGCACCGCGGTCCCGCCGCCTGGGTCCTCTGCGGCTTTGCTCCCAGTCTCCCTGGTCTGCTGGAGACAAGCAGACCAGGGAGGGAGCAAAGCCTCTGAGGACGCCAGCAGCGGGACAGCCGCGGGGCGTCTGGGCTGCTCCACTGCCGGCTTCCCCGAGGCTTTGCAAAGCCGCGGGGGGGCTCAGGCAGCGGGGCAGCCCAGGCGCGCCTGGGCTGCCCCGCTGCCCGAGCCCCTCCGCGGCTTTGCTCCGCGGCTTCCTGGTCTGCAGACCAGGGAGACACGGAGAAAGCCCCGGAGTACACGGGCGGCAGGACCGCGAGGTCCCGCAGTCCGTATCCTCCGGGGCGAGCCCCGTTCGTAACTGCGGATCCGACTTAAGTCGGATACGTGTAAGTCGGGGACTGCCTGTAGATGTACCCTCAGAGAATTGGTAGGTAAAATCGCAGAGCTCAGGACAATTGGCAGAGTTTTTTAAAACAGAAATACTAGTAAGGATACAAAAACCTGCCATGCTAATGCTTAGGAAAGATAGGAAGTATGGCAAGAGAACACTCTGTCTCAACTAGAAGATGTCCAATTACTTTAAAATTAGAAAATCCAAGGCATAAAATGAGCTAAAACTAGCCAGTAGTATTAAGATGTCATGGTGTATGACTGAATCTGACTATTTATATCATTGTTGCTACCACTGTTATACAATTGCATGTTATGTAAAGTGTCAATGGAAAAGTTATGATTTGCTAAGTATGCTTGTTTCAAGCATGTATCTTGGTTTACCCATACTATTTAACTCAACATACATTTACACAACTACATCCTATTATTATTTGCTCTTCAGATGTGCATTATAATGAAACACACTGGCCAAATGACCAATTTGCTTCCAGACTTAATTGGTAAGGTAAAGTGGATTTCTTATTAATCATTCTCTATTAGTACTAACCCACTGGAAAGAGACACCAAATATAACCCCTTATACCTCAGCACTAATCTTACATAGAGTGAATAATTAGAGGCAATCAATAATGAAGTAGAGACTATTTTAGTATGGTGCCGTTTATTTGAATAATGCAACTAAGAATATACATAGATTTAGAGCAACTTCTTATTTTTTTCCTGAAAAACTTTGTCCCATTATAACTTCATATAAAAAAAATTGATAAAATGGATCAATAACACCTTTTTCCCCCCTGCAGCCTAAAAATGTCTTCTAGTTAACACATAGTCCTTATCCCTTTTCCAGCATATTGATTCTAAACTCATCTTTTTTATTTTCGCTGCCTACATCATGAGTCAGCACCAGCTTTATTACCAGAAAGGATGGATTGCACTTGTCACATAATGTAGATTCATCAGTTTGGAAAGGCAGGGTATATGCTTAGTCACTCAACCTTAATCATGTTGAGTGTGTGGGACAATGGTGTAAAGTGAGAAAAAGGAAACTGAGGCTGTTGTAAAGTGGCTAGTTCTAAGAATTGCTGAAAAGGAGCAAGATGATATGCTGAAAGAGAAAGGAGATAATGCTTATGATCCGGTCAGTTGTCTTTCAAACATATAGAACAATAATTTTCAAAAATGTTTCATTGTAAATGCATATTACATGTCTTTAAATACACAGGATTATCTTATTTCATCAGTTAAAAAAGGAAAATATTAAATACGTACAACACATTATCCTGGGTTATTCCAAGGTAGGAGTCCAGCTCCCACTGATCATACCATTAGGCAATAAAGTGCATTGTTTATTAGGTTACACCTGTTTCTTGTGCAGTATCCCATATCACTCCCTGCTATATGTGAACTGTTGACCTTTGAGTCCTGACTAGTTCTTGGGAGGTCCATGCCTAAGATGCTTACAGGGGTGATAAAAAACAATTAACATTATAACACAAGTAAGGGAAAATATTATGCAAAATAATTTGAAATAAACTTTGCAATAAGCTTCAGGCCTCACAGGGCCTCAGGGTTAATACAAGGCCAGAATAGTGAGGTTTAGTGTTTGATTTAGAGTTATAAGAGTTAGCAATAGGTAGCTGGTGATGAGCATACAAACAGCAAAATACCAGACTGAGTTTAAATTAGCAGGTTTTTAGGAACCTTTTGGCATATGTAATCCTGGTGTTCATGTGCCAAAACATTGGGAAATGTATTGTTGTAATTAGCTGATTCCAGCAGTGAGTACCCTAATTATGGTCCCCCAGAATAATAAGGTTGAGACCTAATCAAATATAATCCCAGATGTATGGGGATGTGAGGAAAAAAGGGTTATAAAAGATTGTCAGACCAACCCCTAATTGGGGCCTCAGAATGACAGGACAGTGGAAACCGTATCATCATTCCTATGTATGGTGCTTTTCCACTTCCTGTTCTTTCCATTTTCACTTCTGATGATCTTCATAAGGCTGTGATTATGCACAATGCAGGGGATCATTCGGCTATGCTTACCTTCCTTTCCTATAATTGCTATTATACGTGTATGTATTTAAGTACTAAATAAAGTTTTCATGTCTCCATATACATGACTCACCAATCTCATTTCCAATAAAAAATAGTCAAGTAGCCCGCCTGAATAAAAGAACCTGTTATTAGTGACTTATGCATTTTGCATCCTAAGTTATTTAAAGGCACAGTGTCTCACATATTATTATTTGCAAATTCTGAATACATCAATGGTCAGATCTGAAGGCTTAACATTTGGAAAGGTAATTTCTCCTAAAAGAACAATGAGCTTTTTGGTTTTTACCTACTAGCTGGTTATTATGAATGTATACATTCACTGAATGGGCACTTCCTATAGAATCCTATTTGTATCTTGGTTACTGATATTTAATGTTAACAATTGTTGAAAATGTAACTACAATGCTACATTACCATAAAATTAGGAATGTTCATGAATATCAAGGTTTTAGAATGCCACTCTTGTAAAATAATTTGAGTGCACTAACATTTATAAACCCTTAAATCATGTACAATATCTTATTCAAAGTAGCTTACAGAACTGACTGTTATGTTCCCTACTTGACTTAGCTAAGCATATGCAATGAGAATATTTCATGTAAGTTTTCTGGCTTAAGGACCTATAGATGTGACTGACCAATGTCTTGTCTTGAGTCCTAAAATTGCAAAGCTTTTGAGGGCAGAGACTGTCACCTCTTCTGTGTTAGTTCAATACCAATCACATTTTGGAGCCACTGGAATAATAATAATAGCAACAGCAATAATAATGTATCTGTATTACAATAGTGTATGTCACTCCAATGAGGATCAAAGTGTAGGATAGACTTAGGTGGAAAGACATTCTCTACCCCTAAATATTTCAATTTAAATATAAGACAAGACACAACAAGTTGCTTAACTAACTAACAAAAGAAGAGATGGGGAAGACATTTGTTAACCAAAGACTCAAAGACAATGTAATGCAGTTCCACAAAGCAGCAGATCTGCCTGATTGTTTCTGAAAAGTGTTGGCTTACAAACATTTACATTAAAAAAAACATTTTTGGGTTTTGAAATATGATATTGTTCCCATTGGAATGAACACAAGACCTTTTAAAAATGTTGTGAAAATCTGTTGGGGGACAGAAGAGTGTGCTGAAGTCCAGTAATCTTGTGGCTAGGGCCCAACCCTGTAAAGTACAAAACCAAGGTGCAGTCCCTGTACAGTGTGATTCAGAGTTAATACACCAGATCACTCTGAAGCAGGCTCTTGAACCTTTCTCTCCCACATCTGAACCCAAGTATCTTAACTGCTTGGTTGAGGTCTCACTATCCAGCCACCAACACCTTCCCAGTGTTTTGAATTT
Organism: Pelodiscus sinensis; assembly: GCF_052426305.1. Classification (NCBI taxonomy): domain Eukaryota; kingdom Metazoa; phylum Chordata; order Testudines; family Trionychidae; genus Pelodiscus; species Pelodiscus sinensis. Next base: position 21,668,718 of record NC_143055.1, on the reverse strand, counting down.
GTTTTGGTTTACACAGGAACCCTTTTGTTCAGTTTCAAAGAAACTTTTTTTCATCAAAAAACTTTTGAAGAGCTCTATGTCTGAGCTCTATGTATCTAACATTTTCTCTTTCTTTTTTATAGCTTCTATCAGAACAAAAACTAGCTTCCTTTTCAGTGTTCTGAATACAGACTGTAGATCTAAAGAGGTCAAGAAGACCTTTGTCTAGTGACTGTACTCACATGAGAAAATGGGAACAGTAATTTTTCACATGCCTGTCTTGCCACATAGAATTTTTATAACCCTTTTCAATATGATAAAAAGTATGTGCTGGCTGCAGCTGGATATGTTGTTGAAGTAATCATGTTCTGGAACTGGTGCTATGCTAATGAAAATGACTGCAATCCAGACATCAAGCCTAAATGTGGCCTGTAATAGGGCAAAAATGAATTTAATTAACAATAATATTCCACAATTCATAATCAATCAATAGTTTGCCCGTTTATTTCCCTTGAAATCATAAAAGCTGCTCTATGAGAAAACTCAAGCCAGAGATTTATTTTGAGAGTTGGATTATTATAAAGTGAAGTAAGTGAAGACAGCCTTTGCTGAAAATAAACTAAATCATAATGAGTTTCTAAAAAAGTAAGGTCAAATAAGCCATATAGTCTTTTTTCTGGGGATCTGCTTAGTTAGTGGAAGGCATTTTGACTCAGTTGCTCAGAGGAAGTGGCTCCATTTTAGGTAATCTCCCTGAACCAATTCAAACAAAATGGTGGTGATCAGAGCAGAGAAGAGCCATGTGGTATTCCTTCTACTAGTGTGTCTGAGAAGGTCATTACTGACCCTGATGACCAAGAATTGAAGAGGAGATTCCTACATAGACACCAAATGGGAAAGTGAGGCCCGAGGCAAACTCTTCACCTAGTCCTTCTCCTCAGTGAAACAGAAATAACCATGTGTTCAAAAGAGTGGGGGATCTGTCTCAGGAGCTTATATCTAGAGAGACAATTATAAACTATATGAGAAGAGAGGATCATGTGTCCTGCATAGATTTACTGAGGGCCTCTGCACCATAGCTTACTGGCTCCAGAAGTATTACCTTTGAATGGATTCCTGGTGCAGCTGGTGAGGGAGTCCACCTACCCTCCACAAATAGAGCCCTAAGCCAATGCTGGCACATTAGCAGAATCTGAGAGAAGGAACATTGCTGCTGCAAAAGACATGCTCTTGGCAAAGGTTTCAGTCTTTCCTTCCGTAGCAATGGAGGGGATGACTTAGGACTGTATTTTTACCAGTACTATTATTGTTCCTAGGCAACATCACAGAATGTGCTGGAACCCCTGCTAAACCAATGCACACTAGCTTGTTACAAAGTGCCAGTCTTAACCTGGCATTTCCTTGATTTTCTTTAAGGGATGGAGTTTTGTTAAAAAAAAAAAGTTCAGTGAAATATACCATGAAAGGATGAAAAGCACATGCTAATCATCGTTTCTGAAACAGCTGTGCATACACAATAGCCACTGTTCAAATTTAAACACCTTGGCCATTTAGAGCATTCTAATGAGAGTGGCACATTATAGAGTGATCTATTGCTTGTCGGTCCCATTTTTAAACGTATTTTGGAATTTGAATCTTCCTATGAGAATGTGTGTGCGCAAGTGGGTCAGTGGGGGGAAGGGGCTGAAGGAGGTTGAGGAGAGGAATATAGTTAGTCCTCACAAGAAAGATTCAGGTTGAAAACAGCTTGCTATTTCTCTCAGGAAGCAGGTGATGCCAATGGCTTACATCCGCCAACAGAGGCTGCATCTATTAGTGGAGTTATGAAAAAAAAAACATTCTACGGTGATCAGTCAGAGGAAGGCAAACTATGATGGATTCTTCTTAATACTGAGCGGGAGGGGGAGAGGGCATGAGACCCCATTCCTTCCATGGGCCCATCCCTTCTCCTCCTCTTCCTCAAAGGACCTGCCCCCTAGCTAAGCCAGAAGCTGGAGCTGGGCCAAGGATCCTGGGCCCCTCCTCCTGCTGGGGGCGGGGGCAAGAACTGCTCTTGGCTCTTTACTCCAATCCAGCTCCAGCTGGGGTCATGGCCTCACAGGCCTAAGAGACTCTGACAGTCCTTGGTGAGAGCTGCCCAGGCAGCCGTGTGGAGTTGTGGTCCCTCCACCTGCTCGGGGCAGAGGACATGGAAGTGGGGACATGAATTGGGGTCTGCTTTCAGGCATCGTCACCCCAGGCATTCCTACCCCAGGTTGTCTGGGCTCCCTGAGCCATTTCTAACCAGATGGGGATCCAGCTTCTAGCCTGGTCAGGGGGCAAAGTCTCAGGGGAAAGAGATGAGAAATGGGGTCTAAGTCTGTCCATTTGCAAAAGTGGGAGGGCCATGATCCATTGGTCTCCCCTGCTCTGGCACCCCGAGGCAAGCTATAGCTTATCAGATTCAAGCAAATGCCTTCCTGGATACACCTCTGCAAGACTATGACATGAGAGTTAAAGGAGAAAGAAAAAAGCAACCTGGTTAATTCTGTATATTGAAGGACAGGGATTTCGTTGGCCTGAATGTGCTCTAGGAATTTTGCAGGGGTAAGTTCTACACAGAAGGGGAAACTAGATGATCACAGCAGTCACTTCTGGCTTTGGAATCATTAGGGCTAAATCATGAGATTGATGACACTGCCCAGCATAGGGAGTTGAGCAGAGCTGCACCCATTCAGGATGACAGCAGAAACATTGTGCCTCATGCAGGCTCAGCCCAGGGCCATCCCTAAGCATACACAAAATATATGTAGGGTACCTAAAAATCTGGGGAACTAAATTATGCCTCCTCTCTGGCCTCTCCCTGCAGCTGCTACAGAGCTTCTCTCTGCCCTCTCCCCCATGTGCTCCTCTCGGCCAGCAGCAACCAACTAGTAAGGGCTCCCTCCTGCCAGACTGGGGGCAGAAAGGATCCCCCTGCCTCTTCAGTTCCTCTCTGTCCCAGGGAAGCTTTTGAATCCCAATAAACTGCAGGGGTGGAGGGAGGAGGAAGCAATGCAGGGGTGGAGAGAAGCCCTGAGCCCCAAGTCCCCAGCAGAAGTTGCATGTAGGAGGGAGGGAAGCCCAGACCCATGTCAGAAGCTATGCAGTAAGTGGGGGAAGAGGGAAGCTGTGTGGGGAAGGAGGGAAGCCTCAAGCCCCCAGCAGGAATTATGCGAGGGGGGAGAAGCCCTCAGCCCTCAGCAGAAGTTTCATGGGGGGCCTCAGTTGTACAGGACCTCATAATTTGTAAGGGTGGCCCTGGCTCAACCTGGTCAAATACCGTGACTTAGTTCTACCCAATTAGACTTGTGACCCGGCCCCATTTCACAACCTCTTCTCCTTCCCATCCCTCTTTGCTCCTTGTTCAAAAATCAGGTGTGCATGCCAGGCCCTGCACTTCTTAGAATACAACACAAACAAGCACTAGTATTGTGAGGAGCCCTTGAAGAATTGTCCAGTGAGGGAAGGTTTTTTTTTACCTCAATGCAGTTACTACAGATTTACATGGGCACAATGAAAGTAGAACAATGTGGTTTATGCTGAGAATTTAGGGTAGCCTGTGGTAGCAGAAGATCAGAAATGAGGCTATTTGAAGTCATAGAATCATAGAATACTGGAACTGGAAGTCCAGTCCCCTGCATTCATGGCAGGACCAAGCAGCATCCTAGACCATCCCTGGCAAGTGTTTGTCTAACCTGCTCTTAAAAATCTCCAGTAATGGAGATTCCACAACCTCCCTAGGCAATTTATTCCAGGGCTTAACCACCCTGTCAATTAGGACATTTTTCCTACTGTCCAACCTAAACCTCCGTTCCTGAAAAAAGTCAAATCCAGAAACCATTTCCATCAGCAAAGGTTCTGTTTTGGTGACTTTTTTAGCCCATTTATAAAAATGGAAGAGCAACAAATTCTGAAGTGTGTGTATCAAGGAACATTGCTACATGATTGGTGATTAGGTGGGTGCTAAAATCTTTGATTGCCTGACAAGACTGCTAGTGATGGAATAAACTGAGTAACAATTAGACCACCTTAAGCACCTGCCCAGAGATCATTCCGTAAGGCAGCCCATTTACAAGGAAGCCATGTCCCTTTCAGATTTGCTTTGAGGATGTAGTCAGACAGGTGTTCATATGTTGCATCTTCATGTACTGAAGCTCTCTGGAGCTCTCTACAGTAAACAAATTGTCAGCAGTTTCAGAACATGCCACTTAACGTTTTCTGGTTCCTGGGAGAGCTAACCATTGTCACATTCATTGAAAAAATATATAAAATATAGACTCCTGGGAATTTCATCAGCATGCCTGCAGTCACAATAGATTTATGACAAGCTGGAACAATACAAAGCTGTTATCATGAGCCACTGTATTTCAGGGCTAAGGTGGCTTAAAATAGTATGAAAGAGGTATATTAATTTATTCCTATCTGATTTAAAAATTCAGCATGAGATACCTATGTACTACAATGACAGCTAGCAAGAAAGAAGGAAAGCTACATGTTCTCAATTTTCAGTTTATAATACCTGTGGAATCTCAAGGAAATCTGTTGATCATTCTATTTTGTTCTTAATTATTATAATAACACTTTACTTTGTAAAGTAATGAACTCTAGTTAAGGGACTAATTCTGCTGTCTTGGACACTATTATAAATCAACATTAAAAAAATCTAATATAAACTATTGTCATTTTTATTTGTAAGACAACAATGAGCATTTTCTTTAAGTTACAGATTGACTCACGCTGCAAAATTCTTACTTGGATCATGAACGCTAGAAATTTCGGGAATGGTCTTATCTGTATTTTAGTTCATTATTTTGTAATAATAATGCTGACTTTTTATATAGAGCTTTTCATCAAAGGAGGTCGGTTGCATTATCCCCATCACACATCTGGGGAAATTGAAGAATGGAGAGGTGGAATGATTTGAAAGATGGTGGCTGACGTAGGAATTAAGCTCAGGTCTCCTGAGGACCAATCAGTGCTCTGTCCAGTAGATCACACTGCCTCCCTAACAAGAGGAACTGTTTTCAAAATTTGGTTCCAGATACAGGTTCAGATGCCTAAGTCCATTTCTACATGGTTGAGAAGTACACGCTATGGTGGTAATTTCTAATGTGCTATCCTTTAATTAATCTGTGTGGAGAAAATCAGCTCTATGTTAAAGTGCACCAGGAAGATGCACATGGATCTATTAATGTTCAACATGTTAGGGTACTTTGGAAATCACACCTTACTAGAGCACATTACCCCACTACATAGTCATTCCTCAAACCCAAAAACTGAGTGCTCCATTCCAGAATTTTGGTTCGGGCCTATTCCCTTGTTGTGTTGAATAATAAGATTAGGTGAACAGTTTCTAGAATAATAAACACTGTCACACATACATGACATGACACACATATGCAAAAAATCTGTGCCCATTTTTGGAACTATAGCTCAATCTAAATTGGTTTAAAGTTTCCAAATGTGTAACTCTATCTTATTTTCATTGTTCAATGCCTTTGTACTTCCAGTTGCATGAAGAAACCCCAAGAATAAAACTGTTCCTATGGCAATTTTCACCTTGGACCAGAAGTAGATGCAGTGAAAATCATGTGATCAAATCTTGTGTTTAAATGATTCCTTGATTCTTTAGTTTTACAGACTTGAGAAACTTAATACGTTTGGATAAGCAGCAACATGAACCCCAAAGTATTTTGTGGTTAATTAGTGTAACTGTAAAACATATGAGTATGTTCTTTCGCTTCTCTCCTCTTCCCATCCTATGATGGAGTTTGCAAGGGGGAAGAGTAGGGAGACCTTATGGTGTCTATGAACCCCAAGGAACATCTTTAAAGTTTATTTTGGGGATATTCCCAGCTACCAAGTCTACTGTTTGTGCACTGGAGTGAATTGTAAAGGAACTGAATTAGAGTAATGAATCAGATTTATGGATTTTCTACTACAATTGCTGATACATTAATTAGCATAACATTATCATTATGTGTCTTGTTGTTATTTGTTTTATTATTTCATGTTTCTATATAGCATTATAGATATGCATCATTCTTTAGCCAGCAGATAAGGATACTCTGCTTGCCCCAGTACACCACAATCCAAATCAGTCAGGGTGAAACAGGATACTGAAATAGGGGAAGAACTATACAGAACAAAGCTCTGCTGCTGCTTGAGTGGGGTAGTGTAAATTAAGCTAACAATGGCAATGTGGTAGCACTAATTAAAGCCAGGGTATACCAACATGCCTTGTTATAATGGTGGTGGATGAAGATTACATGACATGCACAGCTGTCCACTGGTAAGTGCCTTGAGATCATGAAATCAGTTTACATAAACCTTTGAAAATCAGTCACATGGTTACAATGTTTGCTCACTCCAGACTTGGGCCATATTTAAACCGGTGACCTATAGGTTAAAGGTTCTGTCTCTTGAATCATTCCATTCCATGGTACAGGTCATCTAATTTAACCCTGCAGAAAGAAAGAAAGAAAGAAAGAAAGAAAGAAAGAAAGAAAGAAAGAAAGAAAGAAAGAAAGAAAGAAAGAAAGAAAGAAAGAAAGAAAGAAAGATTCCCTGACATCCTTATTTGCATTAGCAAATAATTTGATACAATTTTTATGCTCTCTTCTTCCTGTTTCACTTCCTTCATTAAGATTAGAAGCAAATTAAATGCATTCCTAGCTATTGCAGAATGCATGGATTACTGCTACGTTATGTTCAGCTGTGATCTACATTGGAATTTTGCATGACACATGGCTTCTGGTGTGAAATAAAAAGGAATTTGAATAATCCTTTGTCATTTCCAATTAATGCAGTCCGTTAACAATAAATTGAATAAAATGTAATCAATATTTAGAATGGACTAGTATGAAGATTTAATAATTTATGTATCCATTAAAAGAAAAGGAACAAAGTAGTTAATGGATTTGTGTCTTCTGGATGGTATTTACTTTTATGGAACAATTATAAACAACTTGTTCTTCTTATTTAATATTTGTATAACAGTATTGTATTACAGTGAAGACTGGGGCCTATTGTGCTGGATGCTGAGCAAACATACAGGAAGGTCCTGCTTCTGCTAACACTTGTTGTACATAACTCATATGAGTAATTTCATCTAGTTTAAATGCAATTGTTTACTTGCATAAAGTTAAGCATGTGCATAAGAGTTTGCAGGATTAGGGCCTAAGAGAAAGTCTTAGGCCCTAATAGCATCCAGTCTCCTTCTAGTTATATTCATGTGTGTTAACAATTAGCATTGGTATGAATCATATCAGTATGATCTTTTGGTTTTAGTTTTGTGTTTGTACTGAGTATCTGTGTTTAAGGAACCTGTTACAAAAGTAGGAACTCCATCATAAAAGTGAAATAATATTGGAAAGTTATCCAATAATGTGAATAGAATTTGAAAGAGGTTGTAAAATTAAGCAACAGATGTGGGCCTTTGAGAGGGACACACACACAGAGATGTGGGTTCAAAGAACACAAGCATTCTGATATATTGCCAGAGATAAGACAATGCAATTAGTAAATCTGTTTCTTTAATATAGTGATAGAGATGCAGCCGTGTTAGTCTGGTCTAGCTGAAACAAAAAACAGGAGTATGCAGCACTTTAAAGACTAACAAGCTCATCACCTAATAAACCATCTTGTTAGTCTTTAAAGTGCTGCATAGTCTTGTCTTTTGTTTCTTTAGTGTGAACCTTGTCTTATGATACATGTGTGCATAAATCAGAAGTCAATTGGAATAAGTACTGTAGAGATGGGTATGAATGGATTTACATATGCAACTTGATATATAGCTCTGATCCTGCAGAAATGTAAGCACCTGCTTAACTTTACACACTGAGTAATCCCAGAAAAGTCAAAGGCTGAAATCCTGGTCTATTGGCAAAACTTGCATTGACCTCTATGGAGCCAGAATTTCACCCAAAGGGACTACTTGGGAAGCATAAAGTTAGGTAGAGGCATAAGTCTTTGCAAGGTGGATATATACATATCTGACAAGAAGTCTGATTTCTTTTTGTTTTACTTTCTGCTATTGTTCCCATTTTTCCAGCTTGCTTTAACTTATTCATCTCATCTCCAGTGTATAGAAAGTATCCTTTCTTCCTCTGAAAAGCTTGTTTTAGAGAAAAGGTTTTGAAGAAAACCTTCAAAGCCTCTCTATACACACACCTCCCAATTATAGTTGTCCTTCTGGTTTCCCAACTCCTCCATTTAGAATTGGCAGAAAAGGGCTGCTCTTGAAAATGTGATAGGAGAGTACCTAATATTTGGCCCTGTCATATGATAAAGTTGGATCTGTTTACCACATAATATGCAAGGTTATTAACATCAGGAGGAAGACATCTACAAGCACCTTACCTGTCTAATATTTGCTAAATGAGTTGTGGGTCATGGCTATTCCAACTAGATGGGAGCAAAGTCCTGAGAGGTCCTGGCTTGGGGAAAGGGAGCATGATAAGTAATAAGTTGAGAATCACTGGCTATTGTGGTCACACAGCGACCTTTATAGGATGTTGTTTTCCCTGCAGGCCCTCTACCCGTTATAGCTTTGAGTAGCCCCCTAAAGCTGCACCTTTAGCAGCCTAACTCACAGGCTATGCAGCAATGGTGTTTGTGTTACTAGCTTTCCTTCATATATTTCTTTAAAAGATTCATATGAATTTACAACTGCATTTACGTCAGATTTATTCACCCTTTGTGATTTGGGAAGTGACACTTTCCTAATGAGAAAAAAAAACATTCTTCCTGCTTCAGCGTTGTCCTCGGGGATAGCACAACACACATTTCCAGATAACACATTTCATGCCACACTGCGCTGCACTTTCATTAAAACATAGAACTTTACCATGGCAACCCTTTCAATTCGGACCTGTTCCAAACCCGACTGAAATCAATGGAGAGATTCCCTGGGCTTTAAAGCAGGTCCTAGTAGAACATTTTCAAAACATCCTTATTCCGATTGTGGGAACTGCTACTTTACAAGGCTACCTTGTGCAACTGCACATATATTGCACCATATTCTTGGAAGTATAATACTCATGTTTGGTGGCAGGCAAGCTAGCTTTCTCTTTTCTTCCTTTCAACACTGGAGATCAACTGAAAAAAGTGGCAGCAGTTATACCTGGCTGTTTATGTCTTTGCTACTGTTTGGATGCAGCAGAATAAATCAATTGCTTTCTTATGTAAGACTTATGGATTCTCCACCTGCCTTATGTGATCAACCTTCTGGGAGGCATGTAGGGATAGTCTCTGCCAATAAGCCCCAAACTTTCCCTAAAGTACCCTGGATTCTTCTTACATATGCCTTTCCAAATCGTGCTAGGCTCTCCCCTGTGACTGTTGGATGAAAGAAAATGAAAGGAGTCCTCTAACTATAGAGATTTTTCCCAATTGCACGGACAATTTAATTTGATTTTAGTTTTCATTTCAGGGAGACCTAAGGTGTCTACTGAAAGGGCTCTCACAGACGTGAGTCTTTTACATCGTTAGCCAGTAGGGGCTACAGGCTTACTGGCGTTAGTCCAAGGCTAGCAGGGGTAAGCTTGTGTGGTTCATTAAGACTTCACAGTGGTGGCTTTTTTCGTTCCGGGGATGGCCCAGGGGAGACGAGCCGCATACGCGGATGCTGCTTGTGGAGGCGGTAGGGGAACTGGCGCCAGAGCAGACACCACTCCAAACGAGCAGGGGAGACCTGCTATGGGCTATGGGGGCCAAGTGAGCTGCAGCCAGAGTCCCCCCCCCCCCCCGCAATAATACAACCCCAGGCTCCAATGGGCCATCACGCCCATGGGTGTGCGGCGCGCCTCGCAGAACGCCGGACCCTTGCCAGTAGCCCGTGAACTCTCCCCGTCGCCGAAGGGTTAACGCGGCTTGGCAGCTGGCTCTGCGCGGATCCCGAGCGGGACGTTTTCTCGCCCTGGCCGGCCTTGTGCCGCGGGAAGAGGGGAGGCGAGGCTGCTCGGCGCTCCCTGGGCTCGGCTGTGGCTCGCAGCGCCCCGTCTGCGCATGAGTCACCCCGGGAGGCTGGCGGGGTTTGACTATTTCAGCGGCTGAGCGCTAGAGTTGCCCAGCGGCCGAGGAGCGAGCGGCGCAGGTGCCTGTGCCGGGCGGGCGGGGAATGGGAAGGGCTGGCGCCCGGGAGCAACTTCTGCCTGCGGTTTGAAGCGGCCAGGTCGGATGGGAGCTTGGGGTCAGGGTGGGATCGTTTCAGCACCCTGGACAGCGCCGGCCGGCAGGTCGCCTGTACTTTCCGGCAGTCCAGGCGTCAGACCCACCCCGAGTCTCCACCGACATGCCTGGGCGTCTCTGGACACCCCCCCGAGAGGCACCTGGGCCAGCTGCGATGCCCCCTTGCCGCTCCACCTCTGAAGCCTCCCCTCTGCTCATCAAGGGGCGCATGGCCAGCTGGTAAGACATGGACTTAGCCGGAGGTCTCTTGGCTTTCTTCCTCGTGCTGGTGCTGGTGATTTCCCTGCTGTCCAACCTCCTGGTGCTGCTATGCTTCCTCTACAGTACCGAGCTCCGCAGGCAAGTCCCCGGGATCTTCCTGGTGAACTTGTCCTTCTGCAACCTGCTCCTGACCGTCTTAAACATGCCCTTCACTTTGCTGGGGATCCTGAGACACCAGCCGCCTTTCGGTGACTGCCTCTGCAAAGCGGTGGGCTTCCTGGAAACTTTCCTCACCTCCAACACCATGCTGAGCATGGCAGCCCTCAGCATCGACAAGTGGATTGCCGTGGTGTTCCCCTTGAGTTACACCAGCAAGATGCGCTACAAAGACGCCGTGATTCTGATGAGCTATTCCTGGATCCATTCCCTCGCCTTCCCCTTGGTCTCCTTGTTTTTCTCTTGGGTAGACTACAGCAACGTGTACGCCTCTTGCACCTTGCACCTGAGAGAAGAGACGGAAAGAAGGAGGTTTACAGTGTTCACCATCGTGTTTCACACCACCAGTTTCATGCTGTCCCTGGTGATCCTGTGTTTCACCTATTTAAAGGTGCTAAAAGTGGCCCGGTTCCATTGCAAAAGGATAGACATTATTACAATGCAGACGCTGGTTTTGCTGGTAGATATCCATCCCAGGTAATGTGTGTGTATGTGTGCGTGTATGTGTATGTGTTCCGATATGTTCAGGGTGTTTTAAATCACCCTTGCCCTGAAGGACAAAACAAAAACAAAACAAAACAAAACAAAAAACCCACTACGCTCCAACCCATGGCTTGTTTTTCTGAGCACCTTTCGACGACTTCATTCCTGTCCTGCAGACGTGATGGCTCCTTCTCCTGCAGCGTTTCTTTACTAACTTCAAATTAATCCATTTAGTGCCAGAAGCCTGGGTCTAGGTACTGATAGGCGTCAGTGTTTAAACTGGGAGTGAATGTTCCGAGAAAAGCCGGGACACGACTATCGCTCAAGTAGCGGAGAAATAGGGGTGTTCATAGGGTTAACTATCCCGAGAGTTAGTGGGGATGGGCTTTTGGTTCCTTCTCAGACCCTGCATTTGCCAAGTTCCAGCCGTCACCTGAGACCAAGTTACTGTTCATGCTACCTTCAGACTTGGCTGAAGAGTCCCCTAGCATCTTGTCTTAAACTGATTGTTATTTTCCCTTTTCAGCGTGAAACAGCGTTGTCTTAATGAACAGAAAAGGAGACGGCAGCGTGCTACTAAGAAAATCAGTATTTTTATAGGGTCTTTCGTGATCTGCTTTGCTCCTTACATTATCACCAGGTTAGTACTGCCTGCCTCTTCCGGGAGCCTTCGGGGACAATATGTCATGAAAATTAAGTTCTCCCTCCCTCCTCCCCGCCCCCCCCCCGCCAAGATTCCTGGGACAGCAAACAAGACTTTGAGAGGATAAAAATAAACAAAACTTTCTTAAAAGTCATTAAGGATACTGGGTTTGACCAAGGGTGATGTATTGGAAGAAATATGAACACATACAGCCATATCATTCTAAGCCATATTTATTAGTACATTGATGAAGTAATATAAGATTTTGCAATCTTAAAAGGCGTTTGTTTGTTTGTTTGTTTGTTTGTTTGTTTGTTTGTTTACAACAAGGTATAAAGCCTCCAGAAAAAGTTGGCTTTTAGGACTGGTCAGGAGTTCATCAAATTCCACTAAGAGGCGTTAGCAGTTAGGTTTGTCATAAGCACTTTCACTACTAGCCCAAAGATAGACTCAGGCATTTAAGAAGAAAATAAAGACTTAAAGCAGAGTCAGTTTTTCATAAAAATATACTTTTTCATAGAATACTCATAGAATCATAGAATACTAGGACTGGAAGAGACCTGGAAAGGTCACTGAGTCCAGACCCCTGCCTTCATGACAGGACCCAGTACTGTCTAGACCATCCCTGATAGACATTTATCTAACCTACTCTTAAATATCTCCAGAGATGGAGATTCCACAACCTCCCTAGGCAATTTATTAGCGTGTTTAACCACCCTGACAGTTAGGAACTTTTTCCTAATGTCCAACCTAAACCTCCCACGCTACAGTTTAAGCCCATTGCTTCTTGTTCTATCCTCAGAGGCCAGGAAGAACAAGTTTTCTCCCTCTTTCTTGTGACACCCTTTTAGATACCTGAAAACCTCTATCATGTCCCCCCTCAATCTTCTCTTTTCCAAACTAAACAAACCCAATTCTTTCAGTCTTCCTTCATAGCTCATGTTCTCTAGACCTTTAATCATTCTTGTTGCTCTTCTCTGGACCTTCTCCAATTTCTCCACATCTTTCTTGAAATGTGGTGCCCAGAACTGGACACAGTACTCCAGCTGAGGCCTAATCAGCACAGAGTAGACTGGAAGAATATACCTGTTAATGCATCCTAGAATCATGTTGGCTTTTTTTTTTTTTTTGCAACAGCATCACACTGTTGACTCATATTTAGCTTGTGGTCCACTATAACCCCTAGATCCCTTTCTGCCATAATCCTTCCTAGACAGTTGCTTCCCATTCTGTATGTGTGAAACTGATTGTTCCTTCCTAAGTGGACCACTCTGCATTTGTCCTTATTAAGCTTCATCCTGTTTACCTCAGACTATTTCTCCAATTTGTCCAGATCATTTTGAATTATGACCCTGTCCTCCAAAGGATTTGCAACCCCTCCCAGCTTGGTATCATCTGCAAACTTAATAAGCATACTCTCTATGCCGATATCTAAATGGTTGATGAAGAGATTAAACAGAACCGGTCCCAAAATAGACCCCTGTGGAACCCCACTTGTTATAACTTTCCAGCAGGATTGTGAACCATTAATAACTACTCCCTGAGAATGGTTATCCAGCCAGTTATGTACCCACCTTATAGTAGCCCCATCTAAATTGTATTTGCCTAATTTATTTATAAGAATATCATGCAATACTGTATCAAACACCTTACTAAAGTCTAGGTATACCACATCCACCTCCTCTCTCCTATCTACATGGCTCATTATCCTATTTTTTAGGGGCATATGGCTAGATCCTCAATTGGTTGAAGCTCATTGACTTCAAAGGCACCACAAAGACTTGCACCAGCTGATGACCTGGCCCATAGGTTCTAGGTCTAGAAATATTATTGATTAAATAATCAAGGGTTTGATTCTGTGCCCACAGACGTCAGTAGCAAAACTCCCAATAACTTCAATATTGCAGGATAGTTTTCCAGTAAGTGTCAGCTCATAAACACTAAGAAGTATCCAGTTCAAATCAAAGGTTAACTAATAATGTCAGCAGACTAGATCCTCGTGATCTAAATCAGCATGATAGAAGACAATGGGGCTACACTGATTTACACCAACTGAGAATCCAGTCAATTCTTTTTCACTTGATTGAAACTGAGTAATGATTTTCAAAAGTGACTAGGTTTTTTTTTCTGTGTGTGTATGGGAGACTGAATTTTTGGATGACCAATTTCTGAGACCCTGAAGGGGCCTGATTTTCAGAAATTACTGAGCATAGCTGGGGTAGGTCGGCTTTGAGCAGGGCATTAGATTAGTTGACCTCCTGACATCTCTTCCAATCCTAAGAATCTATGATTCTATGATGCATCTTCTTAAAATCAGGCCCTTTAAAGACACATCATGTTGGAGACCCAAACACTGAGGCACCCAAACACTACTAACTTTTGAATATCTTGAGTTTGCTATACAGATTTTGCATAATTAGGGCCTTATGCTATCATCTTTCTTCACCCTGTTCCTACCACACTTGACTTCAGAGGGACATCTAGACCAAGGAGGCATTTGAAGGACAGAACATATAGATTGTCCTCAGATTTTTCAACCTTTACTTTTGCATGTTTTAACCTTTGAGATGATACTTTTTATTATTTCACTTTTTTATTAGTTGAAAGAAGTTCTTGCCTGGCTGGCAAGGCAGCTGCATTTCCTCTTCCTTTGGAAGATTTGTTACAGATATTAACTTGACACCAGAAAGTTAAAAGGTTAATTGATTAATGCTCAATACCTCATGAGTCATTTTCTCTTCATTATTGTAACCATCAAGCTATAATTCAATACCAAGCAAAGGACGGATTCTGCCATCTTAATTCACATTGTAATTATACCCTGCTCAGCAAATTCCGGCATCCAAACACTTTTTAATAGGAAATATTTTCCATAAACAATTGAAGCAAAAAGCTACTCCATTCTTTAGACAGGGTGTTTTCTAAATGTCAGCTAATGCATTATCTTAATGCATTAAGTGACACCACATATGTTAGTAGAGAGAAAGTTAAAATTCACTTATCAGGGGGTGAATTCTGTCCTTGCTCCTTTGGCCTCAGAGAGCAGCAGAATGGAAAGGGTTTGGGGAGAGCTATGTAGGCATCTTGTAGGGATCTGTGTAGGGCAACATGCAGGGTCAGGGCAGGGAGAAGGTTGGGATAAGCCTGGAGTATTTGTTGCCATGTAGGCGTTTCTCCATTTGATGGATTGTGTCTGATCCACAGCAACCATACCTGCCTTTGAATTAGAATAGCCTTCATAGATGCTCTGGGATAGAGGATTCCCCAGCATATGGTGTAGCTGCTCCGGCTATGCTCTGAAATTAGGATTTGCCCCTAACTGCAGAAATGTTAATGAGATTTTGGAAATCAACAATAAATTCTATCTGTTGGGACTAAATTAAATGGATGAAGTTTGTCCTCACTATAACAGCCTTGCTGTTACTATCCTTTATCTCACTGCAGTCAAGCAGGGGGTGGAGGAGAATTCCATTTACTTTAGTTTAGGGTTGCACCCATAGTCTATTATATAATACACATATGTGCATGTGCGCGCACGCCTGCATATACACACACACTCAAGCATATCTCTATATACTGTTCTGTTTAACAATGTTCTACAAATGTTCATTTTGTACAGATCAAGCATATAGATGGTATGTGGATGATCTCCCACATGGGATAGTCCGAGGAACCATGTACCTACCATGTGATAAGTTGCAGATCCACATGATACACTTGCTTATAATGCACTTTTTGACTGCCTTCCTTGCTTTCTGTCATTAGTCCTTCTCCATAAGATTTATTCTTATATTCCAAGCCCTGGCACAGCTACAGACATCGGCTACCTTTTTTAATCCACTTGCCAGAGACGTGTTCTCCCCTCCCTATTTTATGCACACACACAGAGCTGTGGATTTTACTGCAGTATTTCACATACCAGTGCCAGGTTTTATAGAAATATAACTTTAAATGCCAATACTTTTCAGCCCTGAAAAATGGGAGCTTTGTACTATAAGAAAAGAAATTCCAAGCTTCCCAAAGAGACCAAGAGCTCATTCCTAGCACTGGGAATGCCTGGCATATCACACTTTGAAGCTATTACCTGTTAGGGCATAGAAAGCCTATTTTAGGTCATTTTCAAAAAGTCTTTATAGTGTATTTTAGGTCAGTGCAGTTGGGGTGAATAGATATGAAAAACTGTATACATAATTTTGCAAAAACCCTCTCCACTTTATTAAAGGAGGTTTTTTTAGTAGCAGATGCGACGCACACGGAATACACAATGTTACTGTGTGGCATACTGTAATGATTTTATTGTCACTTATTTGAGATGGCCTCAACTCCATTACCCCACTCATTCCAAACTCATGTTGATAAAGCCTTTATGCCCAAGATTCTCATATTGTGCTTCTATAACTACTAGTGATTCGTGGAGCCCATGTTGGTGATCTAAACATGGATAGTTTGACAGAAAGCAACAACATCTCTTCCTTGTATCAATCTTCTACATACCTTAGCAGACAATTAAAATGCATAAATACATTCCTCATTTCACTTTTCCAAAGAAGAAATTGCAGTGTGATACAAGGATAGCCTGTGATTGCAAAAACGAGGAGAAGTAGTCTGTATGATCAAGAATGAGAGCAAATGGCCATGAAACAATGTGTATTATCTTGATGTGTTTTGTATCACACCAATCCATCATGTATTCTCCTTCTGTGCGTAGCCTTACATAAATTAAGTAAGGATATATTGACATAGAATTCCATTTTCTACAGTACATATTACATGTCTTTCTACTTGCTTAGAGAGATGGGAGAAGCCAGGAAGACAAGAAACTTGTCCGACAGTGCTGAGATCTTGCATATATTTCCAATTGCTAGCACAGCTCACTAAATAGAATTAGGCTTAAGGTTTTGCAATATGTTGCTACACTTCTTTGCATACAAGACATATGAATATGTGGCCTCAGTGCTTAAATATATAGTTAAAATCCTTTGTCCTCCTCATGGTTGTCTTTACTCAGGAAAATCTCTCATAATTTTACTTGTGCAATGACTGCAGGATTATCCTCTCTGGTACTGCATAATACAAACATGTATGCTATTATTCCTGAAAATGCAAGTTGAACAGTTTGCTATTGTGAATATAACACTCAGCTTTCCTTCTGTTTGCTAATGTTTAACAGGTTGATAGAACTTCTTCCTTTTGTTACCATAAACTACTACTGGGGGATTGTAAGCAAGTGCCTCACCTACAGTAAGGCTGCATCGGATCCATTTGTTTATTCTCTTTTACGTCAACAGTACAAGAAAGTAATGATCAACATTGTCAATAGAATACTTAAAAGGGACCTGTATCCTTCATCTGGCTACAACAGCTCTCTAGACACTGAAAATGATTACTGCTTACATAGAACATGCTAACACCATGGCAGTCACTAGCCTTCAAGCTAGGTCAGGCTTTTACCACCACAAGGATATTACTTGATCTATCACATGTTGACTGGACAATGGCAAAGCACACTTTTGGATATGAAAGTTGGATTCCTGCAATGCATTGGATTGTGGGCTTTCAATGTAGGCTCTTCCACTGTCTGCATTTAGTACAGAATTTAGCAGCATAGTCTCTGTCAGGGATGGGCAGAGGTTCCACTGCTTCTTAGTCCTCTGCACTGACTGCTTCTTGGTACGTGGAGTAAGTTCAGCGTTTGGAGTTTAACTTTTGAAGCCTATAACATTCCAGATGTCACGTCCTGGTATTTTACTGAAGATCTAGCATCATACTCTCTTAATACAAAGATTATGGGACCATTGGAGCGTAGGGCACGAACAGATAGTTGGAGCACCATTTGTACAATATACTTGCATCTGCAATCCTGGCTTTGTCTTAGTTTTAGAACATTTTAAATGAGTATTTTAATTGATGGCTTGCTGTAATGATGCCTACAATAGCTATTAAGAATGGGCACTTTGAAAATGAGATGATTATTTATTATAAAGCAACATGATTGTAACATAGACTTTTAAAAGTGATATGTATATTCAGTATGCCATTATTTTATTAAGCATAACCAAAGGTCGTGTATCTGATTTACTAATATTTAGCACTTTTGTGATATCACATAATTACAATAATCACAGTGACAGCAACAAAGACATAATCAGAATTTAGTTAACGAGCATTGTAATTTATGTCACTGAGCCAGTTCCATGCAACACACCTTTCATTAGGAGGAAATCAGGTCAATTAGACTGGAAAAGTGAAACTATATTTCAGATTTCAGACTTTGGTTTTTATTTTTTTATTCAAGAGCTATGTGATAACATATTCCAGGATAAAATGCAGTCATTCTTTCTGAAGAAAATATAATGGGGAAAAAATCTTTTATGCATCAGGTAACGGATAACAACAATATGGTATGAACTTTGTCCTATGATTTACATAAGAATATTGTTGGCTACTGGAGCAGATATGCTGCCAACCTCCCATATAAAACATATCAAGGAGAGAGGCAACTGTATTATAAACATGATATTAATTATTTTTTATTACATATTATTACATACTATTATTATTAATTTTGAAAGTCTTTTGGAAAATGCTGGAACTAATTATGAACACAAGTCCACCAATCATATGTTACCATGAATATGAATGAGCAGTGTTCTGTGGAGTTTAATAAACTAACGGAAGTAATTTTAAAATGTATTTTTAAGAAGAAAACATATAAGACAAAGTATAGAGTTTGTTTTTATTTTTTAAATGATAGTAGCCTTAAAATTAGAGCTCTAACATTGGCCTTGATCCTGCAAAAAGCTGAAAATTCCAATCTTGATTCTGCAGAGCACTTAATCATGTGATTTACTTTAAACATGTAACTAAGTCTTATTGAAATCAATGGGACTAAGCACAAGTTTAAACTTAAGCATATGTTAAGCACTTTGCAGAATCAGGTCAGATTTTCAGCTTGCATGACTGAGCCTATTATCTACCACCTATGATAGTTAAAGGCCCTATTGAAATCTCATTCAGTCAATGAAAAGGCTCATAAATACATAGTAAATACAAAGTCATATTCTCCTCTGCTTTCAAACTCTGAGGTCTTTCTAATGCTCTATGGCCATGCAAGTAAATTAGGCCTCCGTATTCTGCATCTATAGCTCGCTGGTATTAAAGCTGAATGTGATATCATATTATTGTCTACTTAGTAAAGTAGTTGTACTCTCTCTAACTTTGTGTAAATACAGTATTTCAGAATAAGTATTTGTATGACATTTTCAGGGTTTTTTTTTCTTCCTACTCCTCTCTTCCCTCCCCTCCACTAGTCTAATGAAACCTAGTGTTTAAATCTTTTATAGCAACTGTATCAGTGGTGTAATAATTAGACATCTCTTCTGGAGGAGGAATGGTGAATGTTAATTTGTTTTAGAGTCAAGCATTTACGTGCCAAAAAGTTTTGATGTGCTCTGACATCTGTCACTACAACATATCTGTAAACCTCTGTGTGTTTAATGAGAGCTGCAATGGTTATCTGGGCTATAGTTTTTTAAATAAAATGCTGCTCCCTTTGAATATTACATTTCATACTTAGCTGAATGTATTGCAAACTGTGACCTCCAAAACAATATAAAAATGAATAAAAACATTATTTGTGTTTATATTTTCTAGTGTTAATGAATATGAGAGGAGAAACATATTATAACAATATCTGAAATTACGGTATTACTCTTTTAAAAACCACGAGCCAGAACCAGGTTTGAAGTAAAGTGTGCTGTGCTGATTCATACCATCTGTGGATAGAGTATCACAGAATCCAACAAGGTGCTGAGTAACTACTGGAGGTGCTTACTGTCTTCAGGTTCCATGAATTTCAGTTCCTGTAGGTGCTAAGCACCTTTCAGGATGAAGCCCTTAAGAGCAGATAATTCAGATGTATAAATTAGCACTTGATGTACTGTGGTGAATAATCATCATCACAGAATGATTACTGAATATGGAATTATCCCACCCTAGCCTGACTAACACAGAGAGATTTTTAACTTCACTTTGACAGACGTATGCAACATTCTTCTGTTTCAGGCTTTCTATACGAATACTACAGTGGAATCAGAATTCTTTAAGCATCATTTGTAATCCAGTTGTTACAGTGCATTTAGAAAGTGATCTTAAGTTCTGTGAGTCAGGGTTAAACTTAAGATTGCTTGAAAAAAATAGCACCTTTGAATGTTAAAGTGTTAAAATTACAGTTGATCATTTTCTGAGGCACTTAATACTCAATTAGACAAAGCCCTTGAAAAGATACTGTACAGAAAAATCCTATACTAGCAGGGAGATGGAGACTAGATGAGATAATGGGCATATTTTGATTTGCTTTTCAAAAAAGTTACATGTGCAATTGTACATACAAAAATGCCTAAGCAATTTATGCATACATTTTCATGGACACTTAGCATGATTCAGATATTTGTATCTGTAAATGTCTTGGTATGTTTGTAATTAATGTGGATAGCCAGTGTGTGTATTTTGACATAGTTAACTACATGACCAAGTAATGCGCAGAGGTGTGCCTCTGGCACCTTAAAGACTAACAGAGTCACAGTATTTTAGGTGCCACACGACTCCCTATTTGTTTTGCACATACAGACTAACATGGCTACCCCTCTAAGAATTGTGCCTTTGATATTTTGAAAAGCAGGTCCAAGTGAATCTTGCCAGTCTGTGGGTCAGATTCTGTGTTGTACATTGACAAAGGACAGAAGGCTGAGGCAAGGATTTAATAGGGTTACCAGGTGTCCAGTTTTGAACTGTACAGTCCAGTATTTGAGCTTTCTGTTCGGGAAACAAATTGAGAAAATATAAATGTCCGGTATTTTCTAAATAAAATGTAATGTAGCGTGTGATGTAATGTCAAGTGTGTCCAGTATTTTTGTTGAAACCATCTGGCAACCCTAGGATTTAAACCATATCTGTGCCATCCCAATGTTGGCAAAATGGAAACTGAAACTTTAGTTTATTTAGACCAGCAGCCTGTTACAGCAGCCTCCCCTCCACTACCTACCGCAGTGACAAGCCAGAATAGCAGTAGTGGGGAACACCATGGCTTGTCTCATTCCCATCATTCCCAGTCCTCCTCTCAATATAGATATTCCTCTTTCGCCCAGACTTCCATGGGAAGGTCAGCATTATATTGGTTGCAGAGTTGGGGCTGAATCATTCCTGGTGACTTTTATGTGTATGCAATGAAACTTTAATGGCGCTTACCCAATATTGTGCTCATTCATTGTAAATAAAGTACTTAGGTTTTTGGTATGTAGAAATGACAACAAAACCATGTTTGAACAGAAAAAACCATAAGTCATTTACACCACTCCTACCTCCTTTTAAAGCATGTGTTTAAGAAATTGTATTGATTACTAAAAATATCTTCACCCTACATTTTAATCCAGCAGCACCTAATGGCCACAGTTAGGTTGCTAGGAATTATTTTGTGTATATTAAAGACCCTGTGGGTGAAAATGTTATTTGTGCTATCCAAGTAAACTTTTATTTATGAATCCTGTATCCACTCCCTTTGTTGCTTGATTTTGGGAGGCTTAATGTTTTCAATAACAGCCATGCCAACTACTCCCTAAATTTTGCCCTTTTTGCATAAAGTGAACAGATTCTTATTTGTGCTTTTAAATGTTAATTAGGTGTCCAACTAAGCTTCCTTTCTCTTTCTAGGCTAAATGAATTGAATTCTTGAACCCTTTACTAAGAAGACATTCTTCCCATACCCTAAATAAGCTCTGCTTTACTTCTCTAGCTACATTTTCTAATAGTTTTTAAGTATTAAACTCATGCTTCTATACTCCCACAATATATCAAATGAGGCTTTACAAGGCCTTTACACAGCAGCCTCATTATCACCTTCACTTCACTTTATAATTCCCCTCTTTATTCACCCAATCACCTTGTTTTTTTTCTTTGCTGCTGCCAAACGCTGTGGCTCATTTTCAGACTGTTTTGTTCAAACACAGTAAATAACTATCCTGTAAATGACACGGAGCACACAGCAGCCTCCTTGCTGATTGACCAGGTATTTCAACAATAATCTTGAATTATTTTTTACATCGTTGACCTCATAAATTAGACTTGTCCATAACTGGAAGAAAATATGAAATGGCTATACATGACCTTTGTGCTGTGGTGCTAGCATTCAGCCCTCTTTACATTTGTACAGCTCATACTGGAATTCAGCTTGGAACCTGTTTGCTGCAGGCTAAACAAACAGCCTGTGTATTCATTGTTGATAAAGGATTTTCCAAGCAAGTGAGGAGGAAATCAACTGATCAGAAGGTTCGCTTGGGAGACGTGGGCCCTATGTTTGGCCAAGAGATTGCTGAGGGTATGTCTACACTACCACCCTAGTTCGAACTAGGGTGGTTAATGTAGGCAACCGGAGTTGCAAATGAAGCCCGGGATTTGAATTTCCCGGGCTTCATTTGCATATTGCCGGGCGCCGCCATTTTTAAATGTCCGCTAGTTCGGACTCTGTGCCCGCTGCTACATGCGGCATGAACTAGGTAGTTCGGATTAGGCTTCCTATTCCGAACTACCATTACTCCTCATGGAACGAGGTGTACCGGTAGTTCGGAATAGGAAGCCCAATCCGAACTACCTAGTTCGTGCCGCGTGTAGCTGCGGGCACGGAGTCCGAACTAGCGGACATTTAAAAATGGCAGCGCCCGGCATTATGCAAATGAAGCCCGGGAAATTCAAATCCCGGGCTTCATTTGCAACTCCAGTTGCCTACATTAACCACCCTAGTTCGAACTAGGGTGGTAGTGTAGACATACCCTGAAGTACCAGAGGTGGCCAGTGTGTTAACACTTCTATATAACTGGCAAAGAGAAAATTTAAAGGGACTAGTAAAACAATGTTTTCAATAACAGTCATACCAATCTATTTTCAATACATTTGGTTTGGGAAATCAGTCTTGACTGCTAGATCTGATTATCCAAACAATCACGCTCCGAGATAAGTATAGGGCATTGAGCTGATCATAATCCTAGAAGACATGGAACTTGCTTATCCCCTGCCTTCAGAGCTATGTATCTGACTTGAGACAGTCAATAGGAGTTTTGCCATTGACTTAAAGGTGAGCAGAACCAGATCCACAAAAGGATATGGGCACCTAATTCTCACTTCAGGTACCTAATTCTAAAATGTAAGTGTTGCTGAGCTCCTCAATACCCTGCTTAGATGCTGCATAACTTTGGAAGTACCTAATGCTCTTTGCATCTAAGTTTCTGCCATTGAAGTCTTCAAGATCCCTAAATTTCCCGTCTCTGCCTCTATCTGACACATTAGCCCCAGGCAGAGCTTCAAACAGGGTGGAGATAGGTGTTACCTATCTTATCTCTCCTGCTGGGGCCAATCTGGGAGGTGTACTCAGAGTACACCTAACTCAACATAAATGAGCAAAGAAGGAAAACTCCTTTGTTACATTTAGCCCAGTAGTTTTGGAACTCACCCAGGATACAGGAGATCTGTGGTCAACTCTCCCTTCTGCAGAGCAGGGATTTGTACTTGGGTTCCTCTACTCTCAGCTGAATACACTGTGGATGGGGATATTGGAGACTGTATGGGGTGATAGAGAAGTTCTTTTTGATGTGCAGACATTTTGCCTTCCCAGAGGAAGGAGCAACTTGACTCTGAAGGCTTGGCTGACAGCTCCACTTGAGAAGCAGCATATGAGGCTGACATTGAGAGAGGAAATTATTCAGCCTGGAAAGCCTGTGCTCCACAATGGCACACTGGAGCCAACATTATTCCCTTGTAATCCTGTTGCCATACCCTGTAGCAGTAGAGATATAGTAGTCTGGGACACCACGTTGAGGTTCAGCTTCTGGAGGCAATGAGATACCCTCACCTCTTGGGATGTGAGGCATGGTCCTGAGCAGTGATTTGGCCCCACAGAGGGACCTGGCTGAGGCCATCAGAATTCTGAAGGGCACAGTGTGGTATTTAGATGAGTATGTTTTTTCTCTTTCTTCCCCTATGGAAAAAAGCATTGGGGTCAGAAACTAATGGCTAAAAAAATTTAGAACAAATACCAGCATACGGTCATCTGGTAGAAGCTGTTGGCATGGTAGGTCATAGAGTTAAATACTGTAGTATGACTGGATATTAAAAAGGACTCGATCATGTTAACATTACTGATGACAATTGTAGCTGTGCCCATTATAGGACCTTTCCTGCAATCTCTAATTAGGAAAAGCTCCTCTTGAACTGAGTTGCATAGGGGCAGATATTGACAATGAGGGGTAGACAGAATGCTTCTGGTGGGCAGAACCAGGAAGGTCATACTCTCCACACCAGAAGCAGGGAAGTAGGAGAGGAGCAGGAAATATAAAAGACAGGTTCTGTAGCTCATTTGGGGAGCAGCTGCCAAAAAGACAGACACGTTCTCCCTATTGCAGACACAGGCGCTTGTAGAAGACGCTTGTCCTGAGGAAGCTCCCAAGATACCTGAATGGCCAGACATGCTTGACATTGAGGAATTGCTGTGACTGCTAGTTGCAGTGCCCATCAAGATGGAAGATGACCCTTGGAAGCAAGTACACTTGAGGGGGGGCTATATGAAGGCTGCCCAGGCTACCTCTGGGTTGGAATGCCATAGGGTTGGGCAGGCCCACGTCCTCCCTGCCACCTAGGGTGGCAATAATCCCACTCCTTATGTCAGGGGGCCTGGGCTCCTGAGCCCCAAAGAATGCTTGGTGCTCACCTTGCCTGCACCCTATAGACTGTGGTTGGTGCTCATCCCTGCTCAAGGGCTGGAGCACTAGGCTCCTTGGTGCCCCACCCTGTCCAAAGGCCTGGTCCCCTGAACTGTTTGTTGCTGTACCCTGCCTGTAGGTTTGAGCCCTAGAGACAGCTAATTTCTCCCTTGCACAGACTGCTGATCCAGATGCATTGCAGCAAAGGGGCATGCCTGACCTCAGAGACTGGCAGTAAGGAATGACCATACACCCCTACATGCCCACAGGCATTATTGGCAATATCTCATCTTCTTCCAAATATCATCAGTGAGAGCCAGATCCGCAGCTGGCACAAACTGGTGTAACTCCATTGATATCAATGACTTACAGCTGCTGAGGATTGGGCTCAAAATACTGGCTTGAGTGAACAATGGGAGACGTACCCATGTAACTTAAGAAATTTTAGCCAAAGCTTAGTACTGACATAGGCACCAATTTCCAGATGTACTGGGGAGGGGGATGTCTCAACTCGTGCTCCATTCTAGGTCATGTCTCCAGTCCAACCCTTCCCCCAGGATCTCACCCCACCCCATCTCTCCCCACCCCAGCTCCATCCCTTCCTCTGGTGGTACCCCGTATTTAACTGGTGCCTCCCTGTAGTGGGGGACATGATCTAAAGAGTAAGTCCATTTCCTCCTGCTCTCCCCCCAGCCACATGGTCACCCCACTCTCCCCACTCCATGGGACCTGTGGGGAGGGCTCTTTGTCCTCCCACCACTCCTTCCCCCCACATGTTCTGCTGCTATCCTTGATAGGCGGGACCCCAGCTGTGGAGCAGGAGGAAGCTGATTTTAACAGTGGCGCCTCCTGGTTGCTGTTCTGCAGCCTAGCCCAGTGGCTGCCTGAGAGCCTGGATTGGAAGGAGGCACCTTCTCCCCATCCAGGCTCAGCTGCCAGGAATGCCAGCACCCGAGCCTGGGCAGAGAATAGAAGTCGCCTCCCTCCCCAATCTGATTCTTTCAGGCAGTCACTGGACAAGGCTGCAGAGAAGCAGCTGACAGGGGCTGGTCCTGCCTTTCCCACTGTCGGTATCTGGCCTGGGCCATGTGTTGCCCAGATCTGCTTCCTGCTTCTGCCTCCTCCTGCTAAGTGCCTCCTACCTGTTTGGTGGTGTGCCAGAGGTCCTGGAGGGGAGGAGAGGGATGAGCTGATTGGTGGGGGCCTGTCACTGGTAGGAAATGTGTTTGTGGGGGGCACCAGTGGGTGCTCAAGCAAAAATCATCCATGGAGTAGGAGCCTATGATGCTGATACTGCAGACCCTATTTTCCTATGGAAAATATTCTGCTATTCAGCTTCATTTTTTTCACTCATTTTAATCCACTGAGTCCCACTGACACTTAGTCCCTCCCTCCAGCCCTGAACAATTATTTTCTTCCAGAGTTTCCTATATACATCCTATACTTGTAAATGGTTCTTGCCTCTGTCATCAGTCATAATTTGGCCCAGGAAAACATATACACTGGAGTTCATATAGTACTTCCTGATGAGTCAGTCCTTCAAACCTTTCATCATTTTCATTGCTCCTCCTCAAGTTTCTTTCAGCTTGCTGGCATGTCTGGTATTGAAATACTCATGGTCTCAATGGTTTACTGGCAAGATGGGAATAAGGGAGTGATGTCGAGTGGCGCTGATAAGTCTGAACTTTGCTTTCTAGGCTGAAACACACAACAGGAGCAATTGAGTCCACTGGATGCTGTTACAACCAATATATTTTTTTCTCATTTCAGGAGCAGGACCCAGTGAGCTTCCTGCTAATTCTCAGGCCAGAATGATTGCACTGGGCGCTCATTGTACACATGGTTTCTTTGGAGGGAAGAGCAAACCTATCAAGGTCTGATCCAATGCATGTTGAACCAATCAAAAAGCTCTCATTGATTAGGATAGATAAGTCTTCCTTTCTGATAGATGATCCCTTCTTTATATCAAATATCACAGTGGTATTCAATATCCAGTCCCAAAGAACCAGTCACTGAACCCACATCAATTGCATCTTAGATTTCATATCACAGACAATGTGTTTAGCCAATCCTATAGGAACCCACCTAATGATTTATTAACTAGAAAAAGGAAATGAGAGTTATTTACAAGGCTAAAGCCAGTAAACATATAAACACAAATGAGTTGCAGTTTTAAGTTTGCAAGGAGCCTCTATAATAAATAAGCTTTATGTGACCTTTACTGAGGCCAAGTACTTGAGATCTTTTGCATATGCTCAGTAATCCTTGAACTCAGAGTCCAAGACAAGAAGCATAAAATATACAGTTTCTTTTTGTTGGGCTTTTTATTCTTTCTCCCTTCAGCTTCAAGCTGCAAGTTCAGCTTCTGGGATGAATTCAGCTGCATGTGTCATCTTCACAGGGGTTGGGTGATGGGGAAACACTCAACAAAGTCTTTTTGTCCTCTGATGTTCCACAGTGGCTTGTCTCATGTTAATGGGCTGTCTTTTGTTGGGCCTTTCCTGTGGCAAACTAGTAATTCATACTTGTTAATGCGTCTTTCCTGACTGGTGATTTGCAGTTATAGAGCAAACACCTACATTTTACCTTTATCATGTGGGATACAGATATTAGAAGTGAGATCAATGCGTGCAACAACTTACAAACATTCTATAATGTTTATAATTATAATACTTATTACTAACACACAGGTGAGCCAGCTTAGTTCCAGCTAGGTATTTGTCAGTGTTTGAGAACTAAGACCCTTGATATAAGCTAGCAAAGTGATGGACAACATAGGCTAGTGAGTGGTCCACATGAGTGGCCCACCTTCTTCTAGGTGGTCTGCAATATTGTCGTAACCAAGATAGTCTCCTGAGATAGGTAGTTTTGCAACTTGTGTACCTAGATTTTGTGGGATGTGCTGAGTGAATCACAGCAGCTCTTTGACTGGATGCAGAGGGAGCACACAACTCTCACAGTCAAAGTTGTGTGCAATCAGCAAACACTTCACTTCACATACCCTTGTTTTGTGTGCAATGCCAGTAGGAAAAAAACTACACAGATGGAAACCAGAAGAATCTGGCAATGCTGCACATAGACAATGGCACATAAAATGTCTTGTTGACTCCATATAGAACACCGATGGGCCCTATATAGCCTACTTGGGATCTTGAGCTAGCACTTGGCTTCCCAGGGTCGCAGCACTATCCCAAGCTAGCCCTTTAGAGCACTCTTACATCTTTTTACTACAAAGCTTTCTGAGCTGAGAAAGAAAGAGTAATTGAACGGGCTTCAAAATAGGACCCACTTCTTTTCAGATAGAGCTTATATTAATTTTTAATATTCCATCTGTAATCAGGAGACAAGAAGGACCTTTGGTTCTTAACACAAATCTTTTTGAGCACACTTATTTTCCCTTGGTTAGTTCTGTGGTGCTCAGACTTCTACAATTTTTTAATCATTTTAAGAGCGAGAGAATCTTCACGCATGGATCCAATCTCACTTCCCAATAAATTTTTTCAGAATGACTCCAACACCCTCTCAGTCCTACATTTTCCTAAAACTGACAGTAACGTAGTGTCCAGCCTTCTCCTGCAACACTCAGAGAGGTTATTAAGTTTGCTGCCCCTATAAAGAGCCAATGCAATCTAGACAAAGCCTCTTTATATGTATTATTACCTAATATCTCTTCAGTGTCATTCAAAGCACATCCTGCATCATTTTGCAGCATGGCTTATCCTCTAGTGTTTGTTCCTCTTCCCAGTTTGGTGTCATTGATAAATATGATTGCAGATGTATTTTTGCCATAAAGAAATTTTACCCAACAAAGAAAAAGACCTTTCAAGAGACTTTATTTCTTATGCATCAGACAAATAGGCAGACAAGTACAAGAGAACTCTGACTGGCACCCCATGGGGCTTTATCAGTAGACTGACTGACATATAGACAATGGAATCTTTCAAAGATGATAAGACAGTCTTCTGTTTTAATTACATGCTTCAGCACTATAACAGAATCAGCTCTGTGGACCACCTGGAAGTGGGTATAAGAACCTCATTTTGAGGGTCATTGATTTAGTTAATCTGTGAACAGCTGGGGAAGAATGCAAAACAAAATATAATTATCACCATAGGATTTTATTGAGTTTAAGTGAAATGGAGATCTTTTAAGGGGTTTATTTTGGTAAATGTATTTTTTGTTATTGCATTTATCCAGAAAAAGCCAAAAATCTTCTGATCCTCACATAAAGCGTGCCTTCTTCTCCTAGTTTCCTTTCTAATATGTGAGAAAATTCAGGGGAGGAGAAATAGGGGGGAAAGTAACAAAATTAAGGGGTTAATGTTACATTTTAAACTCACTGCAGAAAATCTAATTTTTATAGTGTGACTAGACTAAATTGCTCTGAGGATTTCTGACAGAACACTTATCCTTTTGCCATTAGCAAACTTATTCAAATATGGGTTCAGGTCGATAATGATAAAAATAATTACTAGTTGACAGATTCAGAGTCGTAATTGAGATGAGTAGATGATTTTAGTCCATAATCCATTAGAGGTAAAAATTCTAGGGTGCAATTTAGGGAAAGCATATTTTTACACTCCTCTTTTTCTAATACCTTTTTATTTTAATCCATAAATTAAATTTCAGTTTCGTCCTCCGCTACAGATGCTCATATGCAGTAACTTCTAAGCCTCATACAATATCATGGATCATAAAGGAAGATAAACACAATGTTGAGATAAACGTTGCTTAGGGTAATATTTGCAGAGAAAAAAATCCAGCCTTCTTAAATAACGTGAAAACAATGAGGAGGTCTATGGCACCTTAAAGACTAACAAATTTATTAAAGAATAAACTTTCATGAACTGCATCTCACTTCATCAGGTGCATGAAATGGAAGCTTAAGTTTGGCAGGAATTTATACATACATATAGAGATAGGAGTGTTACATCCGTGCTTAATGAGGCTAATTCAGCCAAGGTGGAATTAACTATTTCAAGTGCCTATTCAGAACCATTATGATGGTGCAAGTTTGCATATGAATTCCAGCTCAGCTAAGTTTCACACTGCAGTCTGTTTTGATGATTTTTTTTTGAGAATAACCACTTTTAAGTCACTTTTATCACAGTGCTGCTGCTTTGAAGTAGCCCTTCTTCTCCTCCCCCTTTGCTGCCTCTAGCTGATGGGGGAGGAGGCGAGCGACTAGTTGACTCAGCTATCCGATAACATTTGCTTATTGACAAGTCCACTAGTCCTTAACATCTTTAGTTTAGGGGAGGCCAGAGCCCGTGGCTAGCTGGGCTATTTATTGCTTTCATCCAGCCTGCCTGTTCTGATAGGTAACCGCCCCAAGGCTCCGCATCGGCGAACGTGCCCTGGATTTTAAACGTGTCATTATTCTCGCACATGAAATACCACTTGTGGGAAGAAAGTTGCAGGACAGGAGCGCCTGGCCCGGCAGCCGCAGTCAGTCTCCGCGCGCTCTAATGTCCGACAGGCTGGAAGGAAGTTCTCAGTCCCCTGGGGAGCTGCGCAGTCCGAAGAGCAAACCCGCCCGACAACTGACCCCCGGGGTTCCCGTGGGACCCTCCCCCCCAGCTTTTACCAAACTCAAACGCCAGCCTACTGCGGGGAGGGGCTTCTCCCCAGTCTGCACCCCCCCTCCTCCCAACACTCGGGGCGGCTGTAACATGACTCCTGGCCCGGAGAGCCTGTAAAACGTGGGCATGCACTTATTTGCTTTGCACTGGGAGAGAGAGCGGCTGGGAAGCGCGAGGTGGAGAAACTCCTCCAGCAGCCAGTGCCACATCACTGGGCTGACTGCACACAAAGGGGCTCCAGCATGCTTCTGCAGCTCCTGCTGCTGCTCGGGGCCCTGGCTAGGGTCACTGAGCCAGCCCCACGCTGTGAACCCGGCCAGGAGACCTTAGGTAAGGCTAAAAACGACCAAGAGCCCCCTCCCCTTTCGTTCCCTCCCTCCAGCGCTGCTCCTGGAGCTAAGCAGGTAGGCTGGGGGTGCTCTTTGGCAGGACACACAAACTGCCAAGGCCAGTAACGTGTCTGTGTTGTAAACATGAATGGGAAGGCAGCCATCTGTGTTGCTTTGTAAGAGAGGAACAAATATGTAATGATGTCAAATGTTTCCCTGTCAGCATTTTATAGAGCGCGTGTCGCTTTGTTGGAGTACTTAGAAAGTTACAATCTGTAGGACTAGGGTGACCAGATAGAAGTGTGAAAAATTGGGACACTTTTTTGTGGGGTGCTGGTAGCAAAGTATAAGACAGAACTCCTAATCTAGGACCCTCTTAAATTCTGCTTTGAGGAACACAGTAGATTCTTCCTCTATCTAGCCTTCCTTTCCAGGAATCTGATCCTCAGATTGTTGGAAGATGAACTTTTGACCTGGTGTGTGGTTTTTGTGCTAATTTTTCTTCTTACATTTACTTTTTAGTAACATATTAAATCCTAAGTGTGAGGAATTTTATTAGAAGCTAAGTGTGTTTGATAGCTGTAGATTGTAGGGTATAAACTTTACAAAATGTGGGTAAATTAATTAAATAGACACATTTATATGGAATAAAGGTTAGATTTATATAGAAGAACTTGATTAAAACAAATTTAAACCCTTTATTTCAGTAACTAAAGTTACACTTAAAACTGACCAGTGCTGAAAAACTTTAGTGGCCTCTAATAATCAATACAGTGTTTTGGTTTTTGTAAAGTGAGCTTAATTCTGATTTCATATAGACCAACCAGCATAAACACAGAGTAATTCTAGTGGAACCAAGAGTTACACCAAAGAAAATCAAAAGGAAAGGAAGAGGAAATGATGTCCAGTAGATTCCAATTTTAAATGGCTCATAAAAAGACATTATATGTTGTTTTATAACTGGGAATTTCTCAGAGGAGGAAGGAAGCTAACCTGGAAATGACCTAAATGTTACCCATAAAAGTTCATCTATAATTTGAATTTTTAAATGTAACCCATAGGTTCTATTTTGAGGCTGAAATTGCAGTCAGTATAATTCATGGGCAATGATGCATACAAGCTGTCAGCGCAGCTTCCACAAACCTCAAAGTGAGGTCAACCATAGACTGAAGGGTTTTTTTTTTTGTATAATGTTGCTCAAAGATAAGTATCACAGAGTATTCAGAGCTAGTTACAGGAAAAGACTATATAGGATATATACAGTTTCTTTGTAGGGTTTGATTATGCTCCAATTCCAGTCACTTAGAGTTTTACCATTGATTTCAGTGTGCCCAAGCACATTACAGAAACGTAAATTTCAACTGAAAGTGCAGGCATGCAAAACACTTTTGGAAAAGGGATGCAAATTAGACGTAGCCCTTCAGTGCAAAAGAATTACCACCTTGCTGAGCAAAAGGGGATGGTAGCCATGGTTAGGCCCTCAGATTATGCACACCTGCATTTGTAGATGTAGGTGATGCACCTGCCCTGCATAGGGCAATACAGATAGGTGTTAGAAGTGGAAAATTAAACAGCCAATGAGTCCAAAGTACGATGACTTCTATTCATCATAGGCATTGCAACCACCACTGGCAAAGAAGTAGAGCATTGGTTTGGGGTTCCAGCTCTGATTCTGCCCTTGGACTCTTTTGTGACCTTGGGCAAGTCAGTCTGCCTCCCTGTCCCTCCATTTCCCTATCTGTAAAATGGGGTTAATGATACTGACCTATATAAGAGTATTATTATTGTAATCCAGAGCAAGAACAAGATGGAATTGAGAGGGTGTGATTCCATTCTGGCACATGGCCTGTTTCCACATATATTACACCCTAGATAAATGGAATATTTCACTGCTAAGTGAATCACTTTAGCATCAGTGTCAGCAAAAATAAAAACAAAGCAGAGGCAATCTGGAAGCACATACTTGAAATTTACAGATAATTTTCTCTTGGAGTGGGTCAGTATTGCTTTGCAGTAAAGCTTTGGGGAGCAAATTAATGAAGATAACATGTTTACTAAGAATGGAGTATTCAAATGTACTCCGCATTGTCCTAAATCTGCACCTAATGAAGTAAATGGGAGCTTTAGCAGCAACTTCAGCAGGAAGAGAGTTAGGACAATGCGGAGAACATTTCTGAAAAATCCAATTCTAAATATTCATTTTATGAGGCAGGTAAGCTGTGAGAGGTGTGCATTTTGCCATTTGCCTACTGCAAATCACTTAGCTCTTCCAAATACTTAGTGCTAGTGGTGAGAATATATAAAATATTTAGATGGAGAGGAGTCTTTGCATATGGGTATGTGAACAAAATGTAACTATCTCCACAGCTGTCTCTGGTGCCACCTACTGGTGAATGGGCAGAATTGTGTTAGATACAGTATCATAATTTGTGATATAAAATACCAAAACTGGTATAAACCATCTTGTTACTCTTTAAAGTGCTACATGACAGCTTTATTTTGTTTTACCTAAACTGGTTAGTCACCTACACAGGAGATTTCCAAAGCATAAAGGACATTTTGGCATCCAGATCCCTTTGAATTTCAATGAAAATGGACTCTACAAACAAATCCATATTCAGATATCTCACTGTTAACAATATGCCAGACACATCCTATCAAGACCCTTGTCCATCAGGGCTAAGGATAATTTGTTTGCCAGTGCCAAAACATTCACATTCACACCTCAGCCAGTTGTGTAGTTAAATAATTAACTTGGACAGCCATGATCAATTTGACTTTGACCTTGAGATATTTCTTTTTCTCTCTCTTGTGTGCATTCACATGCACGTGCACACACACACAAAACCATGACAAAATAAAGGCCAATACAAAAGGTATGAAATTTTCGGGTATGAAATCAAACATACTTAGTGGGCCACAGTCTGCTCTTGGTTACACATGTTCAAATGTAGAATTTTTTCATAGATTAATTCTAATTTGTTGCTGGATTTATACCACTGTAACTGAGAGAATGTGGCCTTCAAAATTAACTCACCCACAATGGACATTCCATACAATATATAGTATGGATTAAATAATATATATATATATATATATACTATGGTTTACATTTCACAAGGAAAGTGGGACTAGAAACTACTAACTATAAAGGGAAGTGGGTCTTATGGTGAAATTTTAATTTTCAAACTAAACCTTTTCTGCTGACATTTTTCAAGTTTGATTTCAGCCCAGTGCCAAAGTTTCCTCTGAATGTTCTACAATGTTGGGCCAGGCATTTTTTAGTTATGAATTGTGATTTGTGACCAGGTACAAGGGCACTCCTTTGCCCAGACTCTAAAGGGCTTGGGAAGTATCCAGTTCACCTTGACCTATTAGAGGAATCAGGAAAATGAAAGGTCTACCAGGGAGACAGCAAGGGGGTAGACAGCTGGGTGTGAGCTGCAGCCAGCCCTGTCCACAAGTGTGCTGAGCTGAGAGGATGGTTGAATGTGGCTGCTGCCTTGTTTTTCTGCTAGGCTATGTCTACACTGCAGGCTTCTTGTGCAATAACTTTTTGCGCAAGAGTTCTTGCCCAAAAGTTCTTGCACAAGAGCACGTCCACACGGCCATGTGCTTTTGCGCATGAGATGTGCTTTTGCGCAAGAGCGTCCGTGGCAGTGTGTACGCTCTCTTGCACAAGAAAGCTCTGATGGTCTTTTTAGTCATAGGGGTTTCTTGAGCAAGAAACTCCTGTTCTTGTCCACACTAGCCTTTTTGCACAAGAACTCTTGCACGAAAAGGCTTATTCCTCATGGAGAGAGGAATAACTCTTGCTCAAAAAGCCCTCTCTTCTGACAATCTACTGTAAACTTTCTTGCGCAAGAATGCGAGTGCAATGTAGCTGCTCCACAACTTTTTGAGCAAGAACAGTTGTTCTTGCGCAAGAAGCCTGCAATGTAGACATAGCCTTACTGTCTTGATGTGGACTTTTTATAAGTTCCCATAAAGGGGTCCCTGAGGAGAAAGGACCAGGACTGACTGACTGGCCATCTGGCTGGAAAAACATAGCACCAGGTTACATGTAGTAGAGAACATGGACATCTGATTTGGTCTGAAACAGAGCACCATGCTGCCTAGACAGAATAAGAATCCCATCTCCAATGGTTTGGGAAGTGCCAGCAGCAATTCCAATTTCAGCAACTTATAGACCAACAGCGAAGCCTCCTCTGGCTTGTGGGCCAGGGTCCCTAGGAGTCCAAGGAACAGAGGTAGATGCTTTGTCCCTAGAGACCTGAGTGGGGATAGGGCCTGAGAGGACTGGAAGATGAACAGGAGGGGTAGAATCATAGAATCATAGGACTGGAAGGGACCTCGAGAGGTCATCGAGTCCAGCCCCCCGCCCTCAAGGCAGGACCAAGCTCTGTCTACACCATCCCTGACTGATGTCTATCTAACCTGTTCTTAAATATCTCCAGAGAGGGAGATTCCACCACCTCCCTTGGCAATTTATTCCAATATTTGACCACCCTGACAGTTAGGAATTTTTTCCTAATGTCCAATCTAAACCTCCCTTGCTGCACTTTAAGCCCATTACTCCTTGTCCTGTCCTCAGAAACCAAGAGGAACAAATTTTCTCCTTCCTCCTTGTGACACCCTTTTAGATATTTGAAAACCACTATCATGTCCCCCCTTAATCTTCTTTTTTCCAAACTAAACAAGCCCAGTTCATGAAGCCTGGCTTCATAGGTCATGTTCTCTAGACCTTTAATCATTCTTGTCGCTCTTCTCTGTACCCTTTCCAATTTCTCCACATCTTTCTTGAAATGTGGCACCCAGAACTGGACACAGTACTCCAGCTGAGGCCTAACTAGTGCAGAGTAGAGCGGCAGAATGACTTCATGAGTTTTGTTTACAACACACCTGTTGATACAACCTAGAATCATATTTGCTTTTTTTGCAGCAGCATCACACTGTTGACTCATATTCAACTTGTGGTCCACTATGACCCCTAGATCCCTTTCCGCCATGCTCCTTCCTAGATAGTAGCTTCCCATCTTGTATGTATGGAACTGATTGTTCCTTCCTAAGTGGAGCTTTGCATTTCTCTTTATTAAACTTCATCCTGTTTACCTCTGACCATTTCTCTAACTTGCTAAGGTCATTTTGAATTATGTCCCTATCCTCCAAAGAAGTTGCAACCGCACCCAGTTTGGTATCATCTGCAAACTTAATAAGCGTACTCTCTATCCCAATATCTACATCATTGATGAAGATATTGAACAGTACGGGTCCCAAAACAGACCCTTGAGGAACTCCACTTGTTATCCCTTTCCAGCAGGATTTAGCACCGTTAACAACAACTCTCTGACTACGGTTATCCAGCCAATTATGCACCCACCTTATCGTGGCCCTATCTAAGTTATATTTGCCTAGTTTATCAATAAGAATATCATGCGAGACCATATCAAATGCCTTACTAAAGTCTAGGTATATGACATCCACCGCTTCTCCCTTATCCACAAGGCTCGTTATCCTATCAAAGAAAACTATCAGATTAGTTTGGCATGACTTGTTCTTCACAAACCCATGCTGGCTATTCCCTATCACTTTATTACCTTCCAAGTGTTTGCATATGATTTCCTTAATTACCTGCTCCATTATCTTCCCTGGGACAGACGTTAAACTGACCGGTCTGTAGTTTCCTGGGTTGTTCTTATTCCCCTTTTTATAGATGGGCACAATATTTGCCCTTTTCCAGTCTCCTGGAATCTCCCCTGTCTGCCATGATTTTTCAAAGATCATAGCTAAAGGCTCAGATACCTCCTCTATCAGCTCCTTGAGTATCCTGGGATGCATTTCATCAGGACCTGGTGACTTGCTGACATCTAACTTTCCTAAGTGATTTTTAACTTGTTCTTTGTGTATCCTATCTTCTAAACTTACCCTCTCTCTGCTTGTATTCACTACATTAGGCACACCTCCAGACTTCTCGGTGAAGACTGAAACAAAGAAGTCATTGAGCATCTCCGCCATTTCCAAGTTTCCTGTGACTGCTTCTCCCTCCTCACTGAGCAGTGGGCCTACCCTGTCCTTGGTCTTCCTCTTGCTTCTAATGTATTTATAAAAGGTCTTCTTTGTTTCCCTTTATGCCTGTAGCTAGTTTGACCTCATTTTGTGCCTTTGCCTTTCTAATCTTACCCCTGCATTCCCGTGTTGCTTGCCTATATTCATCCTTTGTTATTTGTCCTAGTTTCCATTTTTTATAGGACTTCTTTTTTATTTTGAGATCATGCAAGATCTCCTTGTTAAGCCAAGCTGGTCTTTTGCCGTATTTTCTATCTTTCCTACACAGTGGAATTGTTTGCTTTTGGGCCCTTAACAACGTCCCTTTGAAATACTTCCAACTCTCCTCAGTTGTTTTTCCCTTCAGTCTTGCTTCCATGGGACCTTACCTACAAGTTCTCTGAGCTTATCAAAATCTGCCTTCCTGAAATCCATTACCTCAGTTGTGCTGGTCTCCCTTCTACCTTTCCTTAAGATCATGAACTCTATTATTTCATGA
Organism: Pelodiscus sinensis; assembly: GCF_052426305.1. NCBI lineage: Eukaryota > Metazoa > Chordata > Testudines > Trionychidae > Pelodiscus > Pelodiscus sinensis. Next base: position 21,631,783 of record NC_143055.1, on the reverse strand, counting down.
TCACTGTCCCCCATACTGTCTTCCACTTTCAAGTTCTCAACTAGTTCCTCCCTATTTGTTAAAATCAAATCCAGAACAGCTTCTCCTCTGCTAGCTTTTTCAACCTTCTGAAACAGAAAGTTGTCTCCAATGCAGTCCAGAAACTTATTGGATAGCCTGTGCCCCGCTGTGTTAGTTTCCCAACATATGTCTGGATAGTTGAAGTCCCCCATCACCACCAAATCTTGGGCTTTAGATAGTTTTGTTGTACTAGGATTAGTTTTGTTGTACTAGGGTACATTTTAATGGTTGGCTCTGTCACACCAATGGCCAGGGGACAGTGGTTTGTCCAGTTTACAGGTGTCTGACAGAAGGCTCAGGAAGCATATAAGGCTGCAATGAGGTCAGGGAATATGGAGTGTTTAAGGCTGCTATTTTGAAAAATCTGGGTCTCATTGTGAAGTGTTACCACCAATGGTTCCAGGCTGAAACCTTCATCCTAGACTTTTGTCCCTGGGCTGTGGCATGCTGCTGTTGACTACGGTCAGAATCATAGTTCTCCAGGGAACTATTGAAACAGGTGGTACTCACACAGTTCTGCCAGATCATGCCACTGGCACCCTGGTAGTATATTTATTGGGATGGGACAGCCAAATTGGAACCCACAAGTGTGTTGTATTGGGAACTTTTTGGAGTCTGAACTAGACTGTGGGTCACCTACCTGACCTGAATCGGAAGTGAGTCCATGGACCTGCAAGGGTTTGGTCTCATGAAAGAAGAGACAATGCAGGGTTTTGAGAGGGTCTTGGGAAGGCTGTTCCATGGCCTGCGGCAGACCCTTATTGTAGACCACACCTGCTTTGGGGCAATGGAGGATGCAGTTTGTTTGGGATTAAAGGGGCCAATGAGAGAATGGGAGTGGACAGGAGCTGCAGAAACTGCTTCCTTGCTGACAACCAGATGGATATTGGTACAACCAGAAGGGCAGGAAGAAGCCCAGACCTGTTTCGGCTGTAGGCAGGAAGGGCATGGCTCCTGCACATTTATGGAATGCGACTATGCCATGGCCTGATCTTCCTCCAAGGTCTCGGCTCTTGTGAGGAAACCCGGTACTCTAGTCAATCCCAAATTGGAGCCCAATTTCTCAAGGGTTAGGGGAGTGTTGCTGATTGGTCATATTTATGGGGATTTCTGACCCTATCCCACTACCCAACTTGTGAAGAGTTTACTTTTTGATGATCCTGACCTACTACCTCATGTAAAAAAACCACAAGGAGTGTTGTTTTGCCCAGAAGTGAACACTACCATCATGTAAGGTCTGAAGAGGTGAGACCATAAATTCACTGCCACCTGATATGGTTTGAATCCCTTGGAGGTAACCTTACAGAGGTCAGGCTCCCAGATACCACAGGTTAGTGCCACTGAGGCTATGTCTACACTACAGAGCTTTTGCAGAAAAATGGCCATTTTTCCGCAAAAACTCGCGGAGCTTCCACATCTCAAGTGCATTTTTGTGCAAGAGAAATGAAAGAACAGAGGAGTTTTTGTGCAATTGGTATTCCTCTTTCTACGAGGAAGAAGCCTTTTTGCAAAAGAGTTCTTTCGCAAAAAGGCATGTGTGGACAGGGAGTTCTTGCACAAAAAGATGAAAGAGGAAAAAGCAAAGGCGCCCTCACGGCCATTCTGTGCATACCAATCAGTGCTTACTTTTGAGAGACCATCCATGCAGTCTGGACGCTCTTTTTTGCAAAAGCCCATTGCTTTTTTTACGCGCTTTTGTAGTGTGGATGTGCTGTTGTGCAAGAAGTTTTTGTGGAAGATTTCTTCCGATAAAAGCTTCTTGCACAAGAAGCCTGCAATCTAGATGTAGCCTCAGGGTCTCAAGGGCTCTACAGACCTTGATCCAGAACCAGCCAAACAAATATAGAAGGGCACAGTGACCCAAAATTAATTTGGACACTCCTGATAGATTCACACAAGGGTTGTTACCCTTGGTGACCCATTGATGGATAATTGATATCTCACCAACTCCAGTGACTATGTGCAAGAACACCAAAATGACGGAAGTATCAGAGGGGTAGCCGTGTTAGTCTGAATCTGCAAAAGCAACGAGGAGTCCTGTGGCACCTTATAGACTAACTGAAGTGTAGGAGCATAAGCTTTCGTGGGCAAAGACCCACTTCGTCAGATGCATGCTTGTTTTGTTGTGCATGCATCTGACGAAGTGGGTCTTTGCCCACGAAAGCTTATGCTCCTACACTTCAGTTAGTCTATAAGGTGCCACAGGACTCCTCGTCGCTTTTGCAAAATGACGGAGTATTTAACCATTTCTCTGGGCATCTGGCCACATGAACAGGTGTATTAGCAATGGACTTGCCACCTGAAGAATACTAAATTTTTAGAATAATGTTTTGGAAACCATTTTTCTCTTCAGAAAAGTCTAGCTAATTGGAATTTGAGGATTTAGAATAATTTTGCCCATTTTATGGATTGTGATCTTGATTCTGAGACCAACATTTCTCCTTTCATTTAAATGAGGCTTTACTTCTCATTTATGTGGGTGTGAGAGGAGAATCAGGCCTCGGGAAGAGATGCACAAGCTGAAGAGTGGGAAATAAGGCACACAGAGGTAAAATGATTTGCCCAAGGCAACACGGTTAGATAGTGGCAGACCTAAGGACTCAGCCTACATTTCCTGAGTCCCAGACCGATGCCTGAGTCACAAGACCTCCCTTCTCCTCAGTAACACCATGTTTTTAGATCCCAGTCAAAGGGTATGTCTACACTGCCACCCTAGTTCGAACTAGGGTGCCTAATGTAGGCATTCGAACTTGTAAATGAAGCCCAGGATTTAAATATCCCGGGCTTTATTTGCATGTTCCCGGGCGCCGCCATTTTTAAATACCCCGTTGTTTGAACTCCCTGCCCACGGCTACACACGGCACGGACTAGGTAGTTCGAATTAAAGCTCCTAATTCGAACTACTGTTATTCCTCCTGCAACCCCCAGTGCCAGACTCTCACCCTCACGGCCCCCCCGTAATAGTCCCCCCATCCCAAATGCCTGAGTGCCAGCCCCCCATCCCGTAGAGGCCTCCACCACCAGACCACCTCAGTGCCAGCCTCCTGTTTCCAGAGCCCCATTGCACCCAACTCCCCCAGAGCCCTCCCCAGTGCCAGCCCTCAGTCCTCAATATTAGCCCTATCCTCAGAGCCTCCCAGTACCAGCACTGCCCCCATAACTCCTCCACTACCAGTGCCATCCCCAGAGCAAGCTCCCCACTCTGGATGCTCCAGTGACCCTCCACTGTCAGCCCCCCACCCCTTAGAGCTCCCTAATACTAGCCCTGCCCCCAGAGGCCCCCCAGTATTAGCTACACCCCCAGAGCCCTCAGTCTCTTAGAGCCCGCACTCTCAGAGCTCCCCAACATTAGCAGCATTCCCAGAGCTCCCAGTGCCTGAACCACCCCCCTCACCTAGCCCTGCACTGTTTCCCAGCTGCCAGCTGTGTGCTGCTGCCCGGGATGCAGCTGTTCTAAGGCTGCCATGCTGGGCTCTGCACAACCCTCCCGCCATGCAGTGAATGGTTCTTCTGCATCCGGGAAGAGACCCTGCCCCTGCCCGACATGGGTTGGCTGAGAGGCGGGGGCAAGACATGCCTCTCCCAATAGTCACAACCAGAGTGGGGTATCCCAGCTCTGGCTCTCTAAGCCACCATGACCTGGCAGCCACAGGTCCACAGCCCGGCAGCAGGCCGCAGACCAGCAGTTTGAGAACCGTTGGTTTAGAGAACTAACTTCTTCTCATCTTACTGCCATGACCTTTTTTTCACAGCAAAGGGAGATTAGGTATTAATCCATATCTGAGGTTCTCAAACATCTTCATACTGTGGACCAGGTCTTGAGAGGACATTTATCTCATGGGTCACACTTCTGCTATTCATGATCTTGACTACCTTTTCTTATTTGCAATCTCATCACTTCCCTGTGACAGTTACAGCAAGTGCTGACATGCAGGAGGAAGGAGCATATTTATGTACTTTTGTGGTTTTTAAAGTCTTAAGTGTTTTATACTCTTTGAAAGAAGTTAATCACACGGACTGGCTTTTGTTCTTCATTTCAGCACTCCGTCCACTCTGTTCCTCTCTTGCTCTTTTTTCCCCCCAGAAATATTTATCTGTTTCTTGGTGGTATTCTCATCCTTGCACATGCTATCCTGTCATTAGTTCCTTTCTGTCCTGGACATACTGCTTGGACACCTTGTCCTTTTCTCTCTGGAAATACTGTCCAGCTCCCCCATTCCATTGTGAAATTCTTCTCCCTCTGGCATTTGTAACCTCAATTCTCTCTGGTGGTTCTGGTCCCTGAAAGTGGCTCCGGTCCAGGGGAGTCAACAGCCTGCATGAGCCCCTGGGCAAGGTGGGACAGATCTGTGCTGCTGGGCGAGGCCTCGGTAGAAGGGGTGGGGCTGGGGCAGCCAGCCCTCTGCGCTACATGGAACGCCCCTCCTCCCAGCCCTCTGTGCTCTGGTGGTGATTTAAAGTGGTGGTGGCCAGTGCCACAGGCCCCTTTGAATCTCTGGGCCCTGGGCAACTGCTTCCACCTCCTCCATCGACAGGCCTGCTCCTGTCTCTTCAGTTCCTCCTATTATTATCAGTGGAAATGGAGAGTAGCTAGGTAGGCCTTGACTGGTTGTTTCTAGCTGCTGTTCTATTTTCTCTTTTGCAAAACATAATTACTCAATAACATTTGTTTTGTTGTGTATTATTGCTTAATAGCAGCTTTTGTCTACATAATATTACAAGGAAATCTCTCATTGTGAAAACTGAGTTGGCTAATCATTTAGTCTGGCAAAATAATAAAGTGAATATCCCTGAAGTTTGAAATGCTTTGTGTATATTCTGAAACGCAGATGTTTTGTCCATAAACTCTTCTAGAAAAGGAATGAATATTTCCAACAGAAGAATCCAAGCTTTTATCTCGTATTCACAAAGAGATTCAGTGAATCAAGAAGTGGATGTCTCAATTATGACAAAACAAATGATGTAATCCTGCTCATTCTATAAACCACACTGGCACCATTGTGTTGTCTTGCTGAGGTACTTCTCTGGGTCTAGATTCATTAATAAGACCCTACCTAATTCACAGCCCATTTTGGTCAATTCCATGGTCATACGGTTTTTAAAAATGGTACATTTCATAATTTCAGCTATTTCAATCTGAAATTGCATGTGTTATAATTGTAGGGTCCTGACCCCAAAAGGAGTTGTAGGAGGGTTGCAAGATTATTGTATGGGGGTTATGGTATTGCTACCTTGACTTCTACACACATAGCAGCAGCATTACTTCCAGAGCTGGGTAGCTGGAAAACAGTGGCTGCTGGCCGGGAATCCAGCTCTGAAGGCAGAACTATCTCCAGAAGCAGTGCAGAAGTAAGGATGGCATGGTATGGTCTTGCCACCCTTACTCCTGTGCTGCTGCCTGCTGCTGCCACTCTCTGGCCATCCAGCACTGGAAGCAGAAGTACAGAAGTAAGGGCAACAAGGGTATGGTATAGCACTCTTACTTCTTTGCTACTGTTGGCGGCGTGCTGCCTTCAGAGCTGGGCACCTGGACAGTATTACAATCATGGCTTTCCAGTTGCCCAGCTCCGGATGCAGTGCAGAAGTAAGGGTGGCAATATTGTGACCTTCCTAAAATAGACCTGACATCTCCCTGACACTCCCTTTTGGGCCAGGACCCCCAACTTGAGAAATGCTGGTGTCCTCCATGAAATCTGAACTGTATACAGTAAAAGCACACAAAAGGCCAGATTTCATGGGGGGACATCAGCTTTCACAGTCCCCAATGCATTTTGCCATATTGTAGGGCCCTATTCATTAACAGTTGTGGGACTGAACCTGCAGCCTTCTTCACAGAAGGTCCCCATTGACTTCACTGCTGATTACATTAAAATCCACTATGAACTGAACCATGCCACTGGAAGAATCTATCGAGTCCCATTGGTTAGGCGAGGGTTAATCCTAGAAGCTTGCATCTTTCATCGCTGAATCATATGAGGGAGAAAAAAAATGTAAGCTTGGCACTAGAATGCGTATGTGCTGCATTCTAGATTTTCAAGTTTGCCTTTGCAAATTGAAAGCAGAAGGTACGTTATTCAAAGCACTTGGGCAGCTCCAACCAGCCCTTTAAAAGTGGGGGGATTATCCGTATTGTGAAATAGAAGATGTACTGTCCCAAAGTTTATTGCACCTCCTGCAGAGCGGCCAGGAATAACACATACAGGGTCTGCTGGATCTGAAAGGCAAATGATTGTATCTATTCAATTCTGTTTGTGGAGGGAGCTAATATTGAGGAAACAGTGACTCTGAAAGGGAACAATGTCTCTGTTGCATTCCCCCTATAGAAGTCCCTGCTCAACTGCAGTAAAGGATGGGATCACTAGAAGTAGAGCTCAGGGTTAACCACAGAAGTTGGTAGGTGTCAATGCTCTGGGCATCATCTTCCATTTCTTGGACCTCTAAAATGGGGTGTGTGTGAGGGAGGGCTGATCTGGTGTGGTCAGTGGCATTGCTTCTGCAGGAGCTTCGCCGAGACTGAGCACGGCAGGTGGAGCACTGCAGCACATGTCACCTGTGCAGAATCCTAGGACCTGTCTTTCTTACTGACAGATCCATGAGCTCTGTGCGCATCAGGGGCTATGGACTCTTCCCTGAGCAGAGAGTAGGCAGCATCAACTTCAGGGAGCTGCCCTCCTGGAGTTTTGTACTGGCTGTTTCATGGGCAGTGAGGAATTGGCTCAGGTAAGCGTATTCCTGATTACTTATAAATATGGCCCTGGAGATTTAGATTTGTCCTTTGCTGAACCACACCCTCTGGATTGTGTGCAAGCACTGGAATTAGAAAGTCATGACAGTTTCCAAAGAACTATTTAATTAAAAGGCACATTTGGGATGGGCCTTGCAACATTTCTGTCATCTGTTTTTATGAACTATAATCTCTTTATCAAAACACAGCAAACTAAGTAACAAATCTTTACCCACCTCTTTATCTATGGAGCCAATGGTAGATAACACAAGTAACTTGACATTGCATTGCATCCATATATCTGATCACAGATTTGTGCTCATGATCTGAAAATTAGAATAACTCTTTGATCTAACTTTGTTTATTAATAGATCTTATAACTACTGAGGCATTACTCTTCCATCCATCCCCAGGAATGAAAGTTTTTGCTTGTCATGTTACTCTTGAGCCGCAGATATGTTAGGGAGTTAAGAGAAGACCAGGACAATCTGGCTTCACTTCTAGCCATTCTGTGAAAGAGCAAATTTTCACAGTGCACTAGCTTATCAAGAAGGCATAAGAATTCAAGCATCTCATTCACATTGCATTTGTGAATACCGAGGCTGCAATAAACTCTGCTGACAAGGTATCACTTCGGTTGGTCTAAACTCTCAGGTTTCTCTAAAAAGCTCTGTACAATATTTTGCCTTCTATATGGTGACTCCTCACACTGCATTCTTGTAAGCAGGAAAAGAATTGCTGTCTTCTGAATTAGGTCAGGTGTTTTACAAGGGTGCATTGCTGCCCTAGATCTCCTCAGCACTGTCACAAATTACAGGCTTGATCACACACTAAGTAAATGTAGCTTAGGCATTCCCCTGGATGTCAGGAACCTCATTGACACCGATTTTGCTGTTGATGTAGTGCCAGCTGTTGGATCAATGGATGAGTTAGTTGCAGCACTTAAAGCCCTAGGAAGGTCAGCATCAAAAGTCAGCCTCACAATTATTTGGAATCAAACCAAAATTCTTCCAGATAGGGATTCTGAAATCACTACTGGCACTATCTCCTTAGTGGGTGACCACCAGTGTTCCCTGTAAGCAGAGTGCTTGGGTGGCCATCCAGGAGAGATTCAGGTGCTGCTTTGCTAGTTAGCAGAGCACCCATAACACTCACTGCCAGGAGTATGTGTTTCTGCTGGTGGTGCACATCCACACATGCCTTGGTGCACATAACAAAATGTATTCCATAGAGTTAATTAGAGGGAACATTGGTGACCACCCGGTCAAGATCACCTTCCTCCACTCTACTGGTATTAACTAGAGCCCTGTGTGGATACAAACGGCTACCTGAGGATGTGGATATCCATGGATAGACATCAGTATCTGCACATCTGCAGGGCTCTATTCACAACAGAGAGAAGCAGCCAACAGAGAGAAGCATGATCCTGTTGCACCCAGGAGCCAGACCCCCTGTACCAGCCCCAGCCCTGGTGCCAGCCTCTGCATCTCCTGTCTGTCATACAGCACCTCAAAAATGAAGACAGAGGTGAAGGATTCATTTAGTTTCTCTACAGCGGCCTTATCTCCCTTATGTGCACCTTTACACCAGGGGTTTCCAACCTTTTTAAGCACAAGATCACTTTTTGAATTTAAGTGCAATCCAAGTTCTATCTCAAACCCAAATATCCTTGCACTACCTCCTTTGTGCTCTTTGCCCCACCTCTCTCTGAGGCCCCGCCCCTGCTCACTCCATCCTCCCTCATCCTCACTCATCCTCACTCACTTTCACCAGGTTAGGGCAGAGGTTTGGGGTGCAAGTTCTGGTCTTGGGTTAAGGGATTTAGAGTGTGAGGGGCTCTGAGCTGAGCTAGATGCAGGCTCTGGAAGGATGTCTGGGTGCAGGGGGGTCAGGGATAGGGCAGGGGTTTGGGGTGCAGGAGATGGTTCATGACTTGGGTAGGGGTTCAGGATGCAGACTCCTTACCTCAGGTGGCTTCTGGATGATGGTGCAGTGGGGGTTAAGGCAGGCTCACCCCTGTCCCAGCCCTGCACCACTCCCAGAAGCAGCTAATAAGCTTGCTCTGTCCCTAGTCCTGTTGTGCCCCTCTTTGCTCTGTGGAGATAGGATACAGAGTGGGAGAGAGGGCACCTTGATGTCAGCACTGTCCTCTCCCTCCCCTGCCCTGCACAGCAAGCAGGAGGCTCCTGGGGGAACAGCTCCAAAGCAAAGGGCAGGAGATGCGCTACAGTGGGAAGAGGAGCAGATGAAGTGCTGGCTCTTGAGAGTCATCTGGCCAAACCAGTTAGGATCACCCGTCAGAGGCTCCAGGATTTACCAGTAGATCCTGATCTACTGGTTGGTGACCGCTGCTCTAGGATCTCCATCATTCAGTGGGTCCACTGTTTGTTTAGCAGATTTCCTACTGCTGATTCACTTTACAAAATTCTTGTTGTAAGTTTCTCAGGCTTTTGAGGTCCTGGACTTCAGTCTGTTTATCTATCGGTCTAAATTTGGCCTCCAGGACTTCTCTGCCATCCTTCCCTATGTCATTGGTACCTACTGTACCATGGCCGCCACCACCTCTTCCCCAGTACTACACATAAGTCTGTCTAGATGTCTGAAGAAATCAACAACTTTCATACTTACCAGGCAAGCCACCACGCAGTTCTGGTCATTGCAAACTATCTGTGTTTCTAATGATCAAACCCCCCATTACTATTACCTATATGGGTATGTCTACACTACCCTCCTATTTTGAAATAGGAGGGTAATGTAGGCATACCGCAATTGCAAATGAAGCCTGGGATTTGAATTTCCCAGGCTTCATTTGCATAAGCCGGGCGCCGCCATTTTTAAATCCCGGCTGGTTCGAACCCCGTGCCGCGCGGCTACACGCGGCATGAACTAGGTAGTTCGAACTAGACTTCCTAGTTCGAACTACCGTTACTCCTCGTGGAATGAGGAGTAACGGTAGTTCAAACTAGGAAGCCTAGTTCGAACTACCTAGTTCGTGCCACGTGTAGCCGCGCGGCACGGGGTTCGAACCAGCTGGGATTTAAAAATGGCGGCGCCCGGCTTATGCAAATGAAGCCTGGGAAATTCAAATCCCAGGCTTCATTTGCAATTGTGGTATGCCTACATTACCCCGCTAGTTCGAACTAGCGGGGTAGTGTAGACATACCCTATCAGACTAATAACTGGAGTTACCTCCCCAGAAGAAGTATCCTCAGTGGAAGAGGATGCCAACATCTGGTAAGAGGGTGCCAAATATGGGATCGTTTCCCTCCATTCCAGTTAAATATTTTCATCCGGGAAACTTTCATCCTCCTCAACAGTACAAAGGCTATGTCTTGGACAGTCTCATCTATGTACCTCTCTGTCTCCCTTAGTCCTCCAATTCAGCTACTCTGGTCTCCAACGCCTGTACGTTGTCTCTGAAGGGCATGAACTCCTTGCACCAAATGCACACATATGCCACTTACGTTCTCATGAGATGGAGCATTATCCATTTTTCTGATGGTATAAAGGAGAGTAATGACAAAGAAAAATTTGGTTTACATGAAAGGGAGAGAAATGATAAAGAAGAATCAATCTTGCATGATGACAGAGCAGTGAGAAAAATTGCACACCAGAAATTGATACATCAGACCCTGCTTTAGGGCTGGCGATTGTAAAGTCTGCTGACATTGATAATAGAATTTTGAATGAGATGGGCAAAATCAAGGATATGATGTTTCCAGTAAAGGATCAGAAGCAACACTTCTCAAAGGCTACGTCTAGACTACAGTTTTTTTTTTAAAGTGGCCTTTTTTTTAAAAAAAACTTCACCTGCTCTAGACTGCCGCTGAATTCTATTGAAATTAAATTGAAAGAACGTGGCAGTTTTTTCGACCGCGGTAAATCTCATTTTATGAGGAAGAATGCCTTTTTTCAAAAGAGCTCTATCGAAAAAAGGCGTTCTTGACCGCAAACAGGGCTTTTTCAAAAGAGAGTATCCAGATTGCCTGGGTGCTCTCTTTCAAAAAAGCGGATCACTTTTTCAAAAAAAAAAAAGGGTTGTCTAGACGATCTCTTTCTAAAGAAGCTTGTAGTCTAGACGTACCCCAGGTCACACTGTGAAAGAGTGCTCGAGAATGATGAGAAGCTGAATTGGCATTAGCTAATATACTCAAACTGTTCTGCTTTCTTTGCAAAATATTTGACAAGAATGCCAAAATGCCTGGTACAGTTACTGGCATAATTTAGTTGCTTCTCTGAGGCAACATCAAAAGTCACCATAATTTAGTTATGCCATATAAAATCACTAGCATAACTTAGCTGATGCTTTGAAGCAACATCAAAGGTCACCAGCCCATTTAACGTCTTACTGCAAATGGATGAAGGCTGAATCTAGGTTCAGGCTGAATAAATGCATAGATACAGAAAACCAGTGCATTATTAATATAGAAACTCAGCACTGGGGGAATGTGCTTGAATATCAGATCTCAATTACTCTCTTCCTTGCAAAGAGTAATTTGGCTTTCCAGAGCTTGTTGGATAAGTTCTTCATTTGAACATAACAGGAATTTCCTCTTTTTGGTCGAGCTCCTTGGAAAATATGCATCTGATACGTGTGAACAACTATATTGTGAACATGTGTGTGAACACCTATGAGTGGTACCTAATAGAGATGTGAACGTATAACCGTGTAAATGGTTAATTGATAGGCCTGAGCTTATCAGTGAATGTTCACAGTTACACGCAGGCTTCTGTAGAGGCAGCAGCACGGGGCAGCAGCCAGCACCCCTGGGAGTGAGGCTGCAAGTGGGAGCTGGTGCATGTCAGGAACCAGCTCAGAGGCAGCAGTGTGGGGTGGCAGTTGACTCCCCAGGAGCGGGATGGCAGGTGGGAGTTGGTTGCGACTACAGGTGTGTATAACCATGTAATCACTGAGTTTTTCAGAGGTTTCATGGTTGTACAATTACCCTGCATCTGAACATCCCGAGTATATAAAAAAGCAACAAAACAATTCAGAATTATTTGACTGACCTTTTGGAAAGGAAGGTGCTTGACAATGTATTGATGTGGCTTGGCAAAGCAAAGCATTACACCATAATAATGGACTGCTCTCCCTATAGTAGTTACTGTAAAAAGATACTGTATACAGTTGAGATTTGTTGATGCTGAGCATGGCTGTGTCCATGTCAAAGAACACTTTATCAGGTTCAGGTCTGAGGATAATTCTACAGCCTTAGCTGAGCAACAGCTGGCTTTTAGCTCATGTGGGAGACCCTCATGCAAATAAACTTCAGAGGGTCCAGGTTCAGTTTCGCATGTCAGCACTACAGAGGCACTAAGTACTGTTTATTGCCCATTACATACTAAGAGAAGAGCAAAAGCCTACATGATTAATATATAGTCAAAAAAGTTGCCACAAGATTCTTGGTTATTGCTGTTGTCAAAAAAATAAATATTTATGGTAGCAACAGAGTGGCAGAAATGCTTTACAGATTAATATTGGCTGATTATCTTTCAGATACATAACCAGACCCATTTCCCCTGAAATTACCCATCATCAAGACCAAATTCCAGGGCTAATATTGTTTTCATGTTAATGATTGTGTTTTGGTTTTCAGAGAGTGATTAACAGAGTGGATTCAAATAATAACTGTTAAGTATGCTGGGAGTAGTAATTCACACTTTTCTTGGTAGACATCGTGTATTTGGTTTTATAAAAACAAACACGAGGAGCTAGTTGCCAGCTTCACATGGCTACATACTCAGTATATGCCAGTGAAAACATACCCTTTTATGTTTTTTATGAATGTAAATAAATGTAATTGTTACTTCCAATGGAGCATTGGGGAAAAAACAGTTTGATTCTTATTTTAGTAGCATCATTTTTCCTTAGTTCCCAAAGTTAGTAAAGATAAGAAGATGGGAGGTTTTTTTTTTAAATCCTCTAATTGATTTAGAGAGAAAGGGATAGGGTATGTCTACACTACCCTCCTAGTTCGAACTAGCGGGGTAATGTAGGCATACCGCACTTGCAAAGGAAGCCCGGGATTTGAATTTCCCGGGCTTCATTTGCATAAGCGGGGAGCCGCCATTTTTAAATCCCCGCTGCTTCGAACCCCGTGTAGCACGGCTACACGGGGCTCGAATTAGGTAGTTCGGACTTGGATTCCTATTCCGAACTACCGGTACACCTCGTTCCGGTACACCTCGAGGTGTACCGGTAGTTCGGAATAGGAACCTAGTCCGAACTACCTAGTTTGAGCCCCGTGTAGCCGTGCTACACGGGTTTCGAAGCAGCGGGGATTTAAAAATGGCGGCTCCCCGCTTATGCAAATGAAGCCCGGGAAATTCAAATCCCGGGCTTCATTTGCAAGTGCGGTATGCCTACATTACCCTCCTAGTTCGAACTAGGAGGGTAGTGTAGACATACCCATATAGATCATGCGTGGGCCTGTATACTGTGATATTGAACAGTTTGTTAGGAACTCAATTTTTGCACTGATGAGCATGAAATAAATGCTTAGATTAGATTATACTATATTAGATGGATATTCCTGGCATTATTGGCCATATGCTTCCAGTGTTGGAACTTGAGGACACAGGAGAGCTGTGGTTTTGAGCTTTTCTCTTTCTTCCCCACAAGCAATATTGAATTGTGTTTCCCTTTGGTTTTCAAGCCCTTTAAATGATGGCTGCTTATCTTTGTTTGTTTCTGTAAAAATCTCTTCATGAGGCATCTTTAACTCTGCGTTCAAAAACATTGGAGATGCAGCAAGAACTAAGGTAGGAGCAGTATTGCAGCAGCCCTTCTCTACTGGTCAATGATGCTAATCCCTGTTTATCTTCTCTTTATTGACAGGCCAATGCCAAACAGGAGAAAAAGGTGGGGTGACTTCTTTTTCTACTTACCTCTTGGGGTCTCTCAGCACCCTGAGTATTTCCTAGTTTGTATTCTTTATTTTGTATTCTTTCCTTCAGCTGGCTACAGTTGCCCCTGGACCCTGTCAATGCTGCTCCATGCAGGAAGGGTTGACAGAATTTCTGGACCCCTGGGCAAGGACCCCTGGGCATGTGGGTGGTTTGCTGGAAGGGCTGGCCCTCAGGCAGAAGAGGGCAGGAAGCCAGCCCTTAGAGCTGCTCAGACTGCATTGCAACCTCTCCAGCCAGCCCTTAGGGCTTCCTGGAGTGTGCCACCCAGGACTCTGGTGGGGACTTAAAAGGGCTCAGGCTTCTGTCACTGCCACAGTAGCAGCCATGGTGGTCAGGATCCCTGGAGCCTTTTGAATCACTGGCCCCTGGGGGAGCTGCCCCCTTTGCCCTCCCTGTCAACAGGCCTGGGCCTGGCTACATGCATTGGCCCTAGTCAGGCACTAGAGAGCAATGAGAGATGTTCTTTCTCTCCCATAGCAAGAGTATGCTGCCATTACTGTGACATCTTCTCCTACCAGCCTGGGAACTCAGCACAGAGTGTAAGACTCAGACTTGGGTAGCCAAATTGCCCAGTGTTGTTGTATCCAGTAACACACCCACAAGTGACAAATCCCAATTAATCCTTTTGTTTTTTGAACTGGTAAAATGTTGCAAAAACATGTTTACTTGCTAGAATTTTTAAAATAAACCTTCTTTAGCCCAGATCAACCAGTACAAATGTATGATAGAAGAAAGAAGATGTCAGACACCTTTTTAGCTCCCCATACTGGGACTGAGATACCTAAGTTTTTGTCCTGATGTGATATAGTCTTGAGGTTGTTCTAACTTACACCAATTGACTATCTGAACTGGTTTCCCTGGCCATGCTGGCTGTTCTGATCATATGACAGGAAATCAGGCTCACGAAGCATCCACTGTGGTGGCTAGAATTCATCCATTTAACTATTTGAATTCTGAATTTGTAAATACACCAGAAATCTGATTTTAAGAGTTAGACTAAGCCAATCAGAGAACAGAAGTATTATCAAGTGTCTAAGAAAAATTAAAAATCTAATTGACATTTTGCATTCTGTCTCCTTGCAATGAACTGCTCACAAACAAGCTACAGACTAAGAATCATTTGTCAGATTGTTTCAAACAATAAAAGTATCTGATAATATTGTGATCTGCTGCTAGACAATCTATGAACAGCTAAAGGAATTACATTCATTTAATCTGTTTTTGAGACATATTATTTGAGTAGTTGTATTGGGTTCAGTATGATTACTAAGCAAGGTATTTTTCATACGTTCATCTTTTTCTTTCTTGTAGCAAAATGTGTGAGCATCACCTTGGGCTCTTGTGGTGATGTTCCCTACACAAAAACAATGTATCCCAATTTGCTGGATCAGAAGTCCAGACAAGTGGTTGAAATGAGCTCTGAATACATTCTCATGAGTGTGATACACAACTTGCTTCAGGGAGAATGTAATCCTGATCTGAGACTCTTGAGCTGCTCAATACTGGCCCCACAGTGTGAAAAAGACAGAGTTATAAAGCCCTGCAGGCACGTCTGTGAAAATCTGAGGAAAACTTGCCTTCCTGCATTTGATGCAATAGACATGGCTTGGCCCTACTTCTTAGACTGTGATCGCTTCTTTGCTGGTGAAGAAGAAGGATGTTTTGATCCACTGGCAAAGCTCCGAGGTAAGAAATGAAGTTGTCCTAGCAGCTCATGACAGCTCAGAGTTACAGACACCTCGGAGATTGAGGTTGTTCATAACTCTGAAATGTTCATAACTGTGAACAAAACATTATGGATGTTCTAAATCAACTGAACATTGATTTAATACAGCTTTCAAGCTTATGACGCAGAAAAAAAATGCTGCTTTTAACCATCTTAATTTAAATGAAACAAGTACAGAAACAGTTTCCTTACCTTCTCAAGTCTTTTTTTAACTTTCCCTTTATCAATACTGTATTGTATTTTGCCTTTAAAAAAATTTCTGCTCCTTCTTGATTGTGTACTTTCAGTGTCCATTGAGTTGTATGGCTGACTGTTCGGTTTGTAAGTCTGGTGTTTGTAACTCCGAGGTTCTACTGTAATACACCAAGATTCTGTATTATACCTTAAAGTCTTATCTAACATTTTAGAACAACAGGAAATTCATAACAGCAACTAGCTCATGGAAAGTAAATTGCCTTAGTGAATACTGTTGTTTTGTTGTTGTTTTTGTAAAGAGCAGTTGAGTGTAGTTAGTTGAGTTACATCAAAGATTAATTTAATCCCCTAGATTTAAAGGGCTAGTCTCTAGGCTGAAGTTTACCAGTATACCAAAGGCTAGATTTTAGTTGGTGAAGCCCACAGCAAATATGGCTACATATTAGTAAAATGCCTGTCATTGTGTAAGTACAGTAAATGGTTTTGGATACTTGGGCTAACATGTCTCACACAGAAGAGGCTCATTTCTAATTTCTGTACTTCTGTTATCGGAAATGCATGTTTTATGAACAGAGGCACAGGTATTCTTTCACTGTAACTTGATAACTCCACTCTGGGCACAAACTTTTTGAACTCACTTAATTGCAGTTGTGATTTTTCTCTGCAGGAGAGTCAGAATTAGCAGTGGAAGATTTACTCACAGAGGAGCCTACAACTTTAATTAAGTTCACCCATCATTCATATTCCAAAATGGTGAGCATTTTGAAGAAGACTGCGTCCAGATGCCCCCACATTGCAAGAACTTACAGTATTGGCCGTAGCTTTGAAGGGAGAGACCTTTTTGTGATTGAATTTTCAACTAATCCTGGACACCATGAACCGAGTGAGTAATAATGTTCCATCTGCTGTGTAGGCAACTCTAATAGTTAGCCTCTTAGGGTGAGATATGGTGCACTTCTATCATGTGCCCTATAGATTCATAGATTTTAAGGCCAGAAGATACCATTGTGATCATTTAGTCTGACTTCTGCATAGGACCTCCCTAGATTAATTCCTACTTCAAGTCCAATAGCTTGTAATTGAACTAAAGCCTATCTTTTAGAATAAAACATCCAATCCCCAATTTCCAATGATGGAGAATTCACCACAACTCATGGTAAGTTGGTCATGGTAATGGTTATTTACCCCCTACTTACAGATTTGTACCCTATTTCTAGTGTGAAATTGTCTAGCTTCAATTTCCAGCCATTGAATATACCTTTCTCTGCTAGGCTGAAGAGCCCTCTGTTATTAAAAGTCACATAAGACTTTCAGAAGCCTAGCCCTAGGCCATCCTTTCCCACCAGTTAAAAGGACAGTGGTAGCAGTGTCCTTAATAGTATAATGGTCTATCAGCCACTAGAGTGGTTAAGTAATCTACAAACCAGTAAATACTTGTGTTTTAACATACAACTAGATTTGAACCTGTCTTATCATAAAAAATGATACTTTAACAAGTAGTTACACCACCCTGAACAGCATAATGGGGCTTCAAAATAGTGAGCGTAACCCCCAGATCAGGCAGCCTTCATGGTTTGTGTAAAGCTTCTATGAAGGCTCTGCTCCATATCTCTCTTTCCCTGGCTTCAGACCCACAGGATTGTTAGGAAGTCCCAGAGGGGTAGCCATGTTAGTCTGTAATTTTAAAAACAAGTTGTTTTGTGGTACCTAGATTGGATTGTTAGGGTTAGAGGGAGGAATGAAGATGCACATTGGGAATGGGGAAGGAGAAAGGCTGCTGGAATGTGCTTCCCTCTAGTTTCCATGATGATCCGTAGGGAATGATGTGATGCAGAGCATAACAGAGGGAAATCCTGAGGCTACTCTGGTCTAATAGGCTGCCACAGAATAGAATTTAGGGCCACATTTGTCCCCTCCTCCACAACACATTCCTGCTTCAAACACAGGGATGGTGTAACAGCGGATCAAAGCCATAATACTGTATACTTGATGTTGCTGTGCACTTGTTTTTAGAGTCTGTGGTGATGTGTGTATGCAGCAGGCAGGGTGGCTCTGCAGCACTTCTTTCAGGGCTATTCGTGTTGCAGCCATTCCCCATCTTAGTCAGCCATGTTTGGCCATCTGCTTGATGTAGTGTAACCCGTGCCATAAACTGGGCATCAGTCTCCAATGAAAAATGGCTGCTCAAGATTCAGCTGTCTTTGATGTTAAACAAAGAAGAAAAGAATCCTTCAGAATGAAAGGCTGTGTGCAGACTCAGGGTTTTTTTCGAAAAAAGTAGTCTTTTTTCGAAAAAACTTCACCTGTGTCTAGACTGCAGCCGCATTCTTTCGAAATTAAATCGAAAGAACGCGGCTTTTCTTTCGACGGCGATAAACCTAATTCCACAAGGAAGAACGCCTTTTTTTGAAAGTGCTCTTTCGAAAAAAGGCGTTCTTGAAAGCAAACAGGGCTTTTTAGAAAGAGAGCATCCAGACTCACTTGCTGCTTTCTTTCGAAAAAGCGGCTTGCTTTTTCGAAAGTTCCGCGTGCAGTCTAGACGCTCTCTTTCGAAAGAGGCTTTTTCGAAAGTATCTTTCGAAAAAGCCTCTTTTGAAAGAGACTTGCAGTCTAGACATAGGCAAAGTGTTTACTTGCAGGCCTTACAGTCAGGTTTTGGATTAGCACTGAGATGCTCCTCTTGTGTTCTAGTATTTCCTATCAGTTCTTCTAGGTCACTGTCTTGTTGATCACCTAGCTCAGATAGATTTTCCTTGGATGAGGAGTCTCAGGCAGCTGATGCCTCCAGCAGAGAGTAGAGAAGGCCAGATAGATCCAATAACAGTGTAGTCTGGTGATGGCTTAGACATTTTATTCTTTTCCTAGATGTTTTTGTTTACAGTCCTCTAAAAAGTCTCCTATTACAATTAGTTTTAACTATTCTCATCATTAACCACAGTGATTGTCTCTTGACATTTGTGAATCATTAAAAAAATGGTTCACTTTATTGTATAAAGAAAATATATTTAATTTGTTAACTGACTTGAAGTTGGTGAAAATAGATCTGGAATTGACATGATGTTTATGGAAATATGCATGTTAAGTTACTGTAAATAAAACTCACAGACTCATCTGTCAGCAATTTGCATTGAACTGCTTTGGGATGGCATCCAAATGTGCTCAGAATTATAACAAATCATCTTATTACTCCATCTTTTCACAGTGAAGCCAGAATTTAAGTACATTGGCAACATGCATGGAAATGAAGTGGTTGGGAAAGAATTGTTAATATACCTTGCACAATACATGTGCTCAGAATATCTCCTTGGGAATCCCAGGATCCAGACATTAATAAACAACACTAGAATTCACCTTTTGCCTTCACTGAACCCAGATGGGTATGAACTTGCTGCAGAAGAGGTAGACTTTTTGCAATCAAGTGTGTTGTGTTATAAAATTCTCTGTAAAAGGGAAAGGAAAATCCAGGGTGATTTGGGTTTTGACAGTAGTTCACTAACATATTTTATTCCCATCTGATTTGGTGGAAAGCTACCTGGATTAACTAAACTAACCAGGTAATTTGGACCAGATTTTCCATTGTTCTTTCTTGCACCCTGGAGGTTTGATAGAGGTAAAAGCACTTTTTGTAGATTCAGTAGCCCGTCCTATCAATATTTGAGCAAAATGTCCATTGACCCAATTTTGATGGTTGAAGTTGATCCTTTTATTTTACACAACCTTGTATTTAATATATTTTTGCTTCCTCAGCTAGATCAGATGTAATTAAATATTAATATTTATTACGCTTGCTGAACCCTGATTTAAACCCTGATTTAACAGCTGCCGTGTTCTACCGTAGAGTCACATTAGTGGTGCTCCTAAGTGCTTTTGAGCTCCTTTGGGATAAAAGGTGTTCTATAAATAAATATATTATTTCCACTATCTGGACACTTTTAAATCTCTGCTGCCTTCTTGGCATTTAAAACTTCCACTTGGTCATTAGGAAATAACATTTATGAAAATCTTGAACATTCTGAGACAGGAATGATTGGATCTATTTAATAGGTTTCTTTCTTTACTGTAAACTAGGGGGCTGGTTACAATGGCTGGATTAATGGACGTCAGACTGCTCAGAACCTTGATCTTAACAGAAACTTCCCTGACTTGACTTCTGAAGTTTACAACAGAGCTAGGCTCCGATGGGCACGCACAGACCACATTCCTATTCCACAATCCTATTGGGAGGGTAAGGTATGAATTACAGACATTTTATCTCATATATTGCATAAAGGCTCAGATAATTTTGAATATTAAAAAATCAGTACAAAGTTACCCTTGATGCTTGTTTTAGCTTGCTGCTATCATTCTTCTTATTTATAATTAGGATGAGCTGGATGTACTTGATATATGCATGATATGTCAGGGGCTAGTCAAGGCAAAAGAGGCAAAAGTCTCAAATGAATAGCAAACAAAAATCACAGTGTTTAATTAAACTATATTCTGTTGTACAATAGATATACTTTGGGAGAGTCTGATTTTAGAAGTGACTTTATGATGGGGGATAGTGGAGGGCCACATAAAGAAGTACTTTACTGTTGTGCCTTTACAGCTGCTGTGTTCATCACAGAAGCCTGAATGAGTGACAGAATTTGCCCCTAGGACTTATATCCCAAATTGCCCATCCCATGTTCTGCTCCACTAGTGGCAGAGAAAAGTACCCAAGTACAGAAAGGACATAGACCATCATTGGCATTGTAACCCATCTGTTGTCTAAATCGGCCCTGAACAGGAACAAAACACAGTGTAGACACAGTGCTATGTAGACGTGCCAAATTTCAAAATAAACTATTTTGAAATAGTTTCTAAATAAGAAATGCAATTGGCATAGTGCTAGTTGCATATCTTATTTTGAGTTTAGGGTGCTGTGTAAATGCACCCAGAATGAGAACCTATCATCCTATGACCTTGAGGACACATACAAAATCTTCTTGACAGCTCCAGTTTCATGGTTCGGAGATGAAGTTTCATTAATCTTTTCTCACCCCTGAGCTAACCTATTCCTAAAGCAGTGGACACAGGAGAGCCTGACAAACTGTTGATGTAATGAGCAACAATTTTGTTAGGTTTATGAACAATTTACCTTGGGGAAGGAATACTGTTATGGAATTCAGCTTTGTGCATGTAAAAACATTAGGATGTCTGTTTCAAAGCCAGCCTTTCAACTGTCACTTACTTAGTAGTTTTAATATCTGGCTTATTAAAGTTATTATGCAGGGATTCCAAAGCACCACCTCAAGATGAGAAAATTGAAAGTAAGCTCTTTAGCTCTTTGCTAGTCACTTAAGCTCAGAAAAACATCCCACAATCCTGGCCCTTACAACAAGCTTTGTTCTCTATTACCAATTATTGAAATAAATGGGCAGAGTTGAAATTAAGAAACATTATCAGAGTAAATTAAATTGATTTGATTCATTCAGGATTTGGGGGCTTATGCAGGCTGGCATAAGCTTTAGGAAATCTAGCTCAGTTGTGTCTAAAAGAAAAAAGAAATGATCTTTACAGATCATGGTGACAGTGGGTAAATATGATATAATTGACAGAAATGGGGATCAGATTTTAAAAGAGTAATAATGGTCATTCACTGTATTTATGGCCAAATTAGCTAGCTACTTTCTAACTGTATCTTAAATTATGCTTGCAAAATGGATAATTTAAGAATGATTGTCTGTGACTGTAAGGCAAAAGGCTTTTGGTGAATTAATAAGCCATATTAAAGTAAAAGTCTTTGAATAGTCAAAGGGAACAGTCTAATAATATTGATGGAGTTGAACCAGAAGAATGCAGAATTAAAAATATAATTTCATTAAAGCTAAATTGCTATAGGGGTAGCAGAATTTGCAGCACTAAAATATAATGGTGTCAAGTGACTCAAAAAGTTGACTGCTGTGACTCAAGAGTTTGAATACCAACCTCAGGGCAGGCTCCTTGGAAACAGGGCAGAAACCCCAAATTGACATTTCACCAAACCAAATATCAAGTGGAAACTCTTCAGGAACTATAATAACCTAACCGTGGAGTCACAGACAATCCAATCTATCTTGCCACGAGAGGTGAGCCTGTCTCTGTGATAGATGGTCTCTTACCCCATCAGCAATAGCAGTGTTCAGGTTACTGTCCCCTTCCAGGAGCATGAAGCCCAGTCACCACATAAGAACGGCCATTCTGGGTCAGATCAAAGGACCATCTAAACCAGTATTCTGTCTGCCAACAGAGACCAATACTAGATGCCCCAGAGGGAGGGAACACAACAAGTAATCATCATGTGATCCCTCTCCTGTCACCCATTTCTAGACCATCAGAGGCTAGGGACACCATTCCTACCCATCCTGGCAAATAGCCATTGATGGATCTAACCTCCATGAATTTGTCTAGGTCTTTTTTGAACCCTGTTAAAGTCCTATTCTTCACAATATTCTCTGGCAAGGAGTTCCACAGGTTGACTGTGCACTGAGTGAACAAAAACTTCCTTTTGTTTGTTTTAAACCTGCTGCCTATTAACTAATGCCTAGTTCTTATATTGTGGGAATAAATAAATTACTTTTCCTTATTCACTTTTTCCATACCACTTATGATTTTATAGACCTCTATCATATTCCCCCCTTAGTCTCCTCTTTTCTAAACTGAAAAGTCCAAGTCTTTTAAATCTCTCTTCATATGGGACCCATTCCAAACCTCAAATCATTTTGTTGCCCTTTTCTGAACCTTTTCTAATGACAATATATCTTTTTTTGAAATGAGGTGATCACATCTGTACGCAGTATTCAAGATGGGATATACCATGGCTTTATATAGAGGCAATAAAATATTTTCTGTCTTATTCTCTATCCCGTTTTTAATGATTCCTAACATTCTTTTTGCTTTTTTGACTGGCACTGCAAACTGATTCGATATTTTCAGAGAACTATCCACAAGGACTCCAAGATCTTTTTCTTGAGTAGTTGTAGCTAAATTAGTCCCCATCATATTGTATGGTTGGGATTATTTTTTCCAATGTGCATTTCTTTACCTTTATCAACATTCAATTTCATTTCCAATTTTGTTGCCCAGTCACTAAGTTTGGTGAGATCTTTTTGAAGTTCTTCACAGTCTGCTGTCTTGAGCAGTTTGGTATCATCTGCAAATTTTGCCACCTCACTGTTTACTCCCTTCTCTAGATCATTTATAAATAAGTTGAATAGGGTTGGTCCCAGGACAGACTCTTGGGAGACCCCACTAGTTACCTCTCTTCACTTGGAAAACTTACCATTGATTCCTACCCTTTGTTTCCTCTCTTTTAACCAGTTATCAGTCCATGAAAGGACCTTGCCTCTTATCCCATGACAAATTACTCCAGGTCAATTGTACTTTAGATCTCACCCCAGAGGCAAGGCTCGTGGCCAATTCTATTACAAACTATCTAAAGATGTATTAACTAGGAAAGAGTTATTTACAAGGTAAAAGCAGGTGAACACACACACACACACACACGTCACAATCATACATTTTAAAAGGTAATATAGGTTCAGCCTCTCTGCTCCACGACTCTCTGGTCCAGCAACATCCAAGGTCTGGCAGGGCTAGTGCTTTGCCCCATACTCACAGTAGGTGATGGATTCTGTGGTTCCTCTCTTTGTGAGAGAAGAAGTTGCAACTGCAGTGCCTGGAGCTGGGAGATATTGCCCCTTGTGATATGACAGGGACATAGCTTTTGGTATATCTGACTTATGTCATGTGATTGAGGCTAGGAACTAAAAGGAACATTAAATGAAAAGCTTTTACTGAAATTGGAGAATACCCATTTCCTCAAGCATAGGAAGGGTCTGTGCTTGTGTCTATTAACTGCTGCAAAGAGGAGCAAAGGAGTCTTGTGTGGTGACACCATAGGAGAGGTATTAAACCTCCACTGCAACAAGCTTCCCTCTTATTCACCAGCCTACATAACTGCTGTTGTGAGGACACTGATGGAGCTGGGTGGCATCAGAATTGCCACAACATGGGCTGTTGGCCACTCAGCTGATTCCCAAGTGGAAACCGATGACGGCATCAGAGCTGCTAAAGCTGTAATAAACTCTACATGCAGGTTCTGCTCCTTAGAAGGGATGGAGTCAAAGGGAGCCACAGCTGGGGAAGGAGGCCTGGAATCAGCACAGAAGCGTCTGACTTCTTTTCTGATTCCAAAGGATTCATGCAGTCAGGTCTCAGAATCCCAGTGGGAGCATTCCTCTGACACGCCCCGAGTTAATTCTCACAAAACTTCCTGAGCAATTTTCTCTCCCCCATCTTTGCTGTGTGTGTACCTGCGCATGTCTGAAAGCAGCATGGTACCAAAGAGTTGTCCTTCCCTTCTAGTGCCCTTCACCTGAGCAGCTCAATTCCAAAGGCTTTTCAAATATTCTCCCTTCCTCTGAGCTGTGAGGAAAATCCTCTTGCACTCCTGACCATAGGTGGGAATCACCATTTTACCAATCTTGACAGTGGTTAGGCAGCCTATAGCACTGACAAATATTGTCTCGCTTTTTTTGTATTACCTGTCTGTCTGTCTCCAGCTATTATCTCTTGTCTTGTTGTAAATTCTTTGGGGGGCAGGGATAACTTTTTTTGTTCTGTCTGTACTGGGAATGTGAAAGGTTAACTGGTTAACCAGTTAACATCACCCTTACTGGTTCCGGTTAACCGCCGTGGGCAGAGGACTGCTGCAGCCCCACGGGGCCCATCACAGACAGTGCCTGCTCTGGCAGGCCTGGGTGCCTGGCAGGAAGGGGCTGCTCCAGCCAGCAGCCCCCGTCTATGAGCAGCCACTGCCTGTGTCAGGGGAAGGGAAGCGCTGGCAGACACTGTTTTAGCCAGGCTGGAGCAGACACTGCCCAGTTAAATGGGATTTTACATCTCTAGTCCATACAGTGCCTAACAATTTTATCTTGGAACGGGACAATTTTATTCTTGGATCTGGACTTCTAATATTCCAGTCATCTGAAGAAGTGGGGTTTGCCCACGAAAGCTCATGATCCCATCTACATGTTTTGTTAGTCTTTAAGGTGCTACTAGACCAGGGGTGTCCAAACTTTTTTCAAAGAGAGCCAGATTTGATGAAGTGAACATGCGTGAGGGCCGACCATTTTGCCTGACATTCTTTGAACCATTAAAATTAAATGCAAATTAACTATTTTATGCAAAGTTTATTGCAAACAGCATACTTTTCATTTCGTCACATGGATGACAAATCTAAACAGGTGTTAAATCACTCTGCCTTTCATATCTGAAGGCCAGATGAAAAAAAAATCCAAGAAGCTGAAATATATGTCAGGAACATTGTAAAGTACATTACATATTAGTGGTAATAAAGGTTGTCTGTCAACTTTTAAGTTCAAAAAATATGAACAGGAACATAACACCAAGTATACATGTTGTGTCCAAATATATTTATAACTGATTTAGACCAACTGACATTAACTGAGATTTTACAATGTATTCATCTCAATACATATGGATTCATTGGGAGCCATAAAAGATAGATATTGCCAAATTACCTGTGGGGCCGTATTAAACCGGAACACGGGCCGCAATTGGCCCGCGGGCCGGACTTTGGACATGCCTGTACTAGACTATTCATTGTTTTTTAATTTTATCTCGGTCCATTGCTAGGGCTCCTAGGTGCTACTGTAACACTACAAATGAAAGCCCTGATGAAAGCCCTCTCTGCTTCTTTTTTTGTGTGAATCGGTAGAATTGAGTACACTTTAAAACCTAAAGTCAATTGTGTGGGAAGTAAGAGGGTGATATTTTCCACCCTGTCTGCCACTTCTGGGATGTTTTTTTTCTGGGCTCACTTGAAATACTACAGCTTTTGATGCTACTGGCATACAAATATATGCAAAGTACTGAAGGCTCTTCACGTAATATAAATTGAAGCATAGCTAATAACCAGTATTTAGAACCAGAGTTACTTCAAATGATGATAAACTACAGAAGTATTTGCCATGCAAGTCTTGAAACTCCTTGGGTTTCTCACCAGATATATTACAAAGATGCTACAAATACTTCTCTTCTGTACTCCTTTTCCTGTTTACACAGAGTTTGGATATGCCCATGATTTTGCACAACTCTTTTTGGTTCTTGATATGAGTTTATAGATCTTGGCTTTCCAGTTCTTATATCTTCAAATTTCTCTTGACAGTCTTCCCATCATATCTTTGAAGTCTCCCTGTCCTTTCTTGCTGTCCTCTTTCTCCCTCTGTCTTTGCTGGTCCTTCTTCTCCCATTCTTATCACATGTTCAGCCAAATTCAAAAGTACTCTCCAGCCTACTGATCATTAAGTCCCAAGTTCCTCTTCCCCCTAATTTCTTCCATGGACCACTCTGTCTTTCTTCCGCTTGTCTATTATTCTCCTCAGTATTTTATTTTCTATTAACTGTGTCTCCTTTTCCTCCATCACTGTCAGACCCATTTCCAAACTATGGAAGAGACAGGCATGAACACATACAGCTTACATTGTTCCTTTTAGTTTTTTAATTACCATTCCCACAGCACTCCTACCAACTATGTGCTAAAAACAATAGACTAAAACTAATTTGTGATTCCTGGAGTGTTGTCCTTCTGCTCACCACTATCTCCTGCCCCACCTAATTCTTACCACATAGTCTCCTGTTCCTCAGAATTCAGGACCTATAGAATTTGTTCACTAATGCACTTCTATGCAGGGCGCTATGAACCATACACCATCAATTTTTTGGTACAGGTGCACTGCAAAATAAACCATCAGTCCGATTTCTCAGTGTAAGTGCCTAGAGCCAGCACAGTGGCCTTTGTTATACTTAGACTTAGATTTTTTAAAAATATGTAAGTGTTGTGGCACTCAGCACACAACTGATTTGGGAGGTTACATTTCATTTTAAAAAGGTTGGTAGGCCATAGGTTTGTAAAAGAGTAGCTGAATAGGCGACTACCTGAGAAACCTGCCGAGCTCTTACTGTATTTAAAAGGTAGAGCCACAGTGGGGTTAGCTCTCTGGGCCAGTGCATAGTCCCAGCTCACACCACCCAGAGTTAGAAGCTAACTCTGCTGCGGCTCTGCACTTTAAATGTAGCTCCTACTGCATTTAAACTGCAGAGTTGCACTTTAATGGTAGCGAGCGCCCTCCTTATCAACTAATTGATTTGCTGATTAAGCACGATTTAACATCCCTAGTAGGCTCTTAGGAACCAAAATGCCATTGAGAGTTGATGGAAGTTAGACAGCTAAGCGCTTAAATCACTACTGAAAAGCTTCTAAATCAGTTAGACATAATACCACTGAGCATCATGATGGTTAAATATCTTTTCAGATTTGAAGCAAAATGCTTTTCAGATTTGAAGCAAAATATCTTTTCAGATTTGGGCTTTAGTGACTTTTCCTAATGTGTCAAGCCAGCTGAGTTGGTGTATATGCCCAGAATAAGCTTTGTTAAATCTTTCAGCCAGATGTTGGATAAATCTGACTCATGTCAATACCTCTATTATTTTCATCTGAGCCTAGCACCCTGACAATCCTGCAAGTGCCACCTGGCAGTACAAAATAAAGGAAGCCCCACTCTGCCAATGTCTACATGCTCTGTGGATGAGCCCTAATCAGAAACTGGCGTCAATACATAGCACATTTGGGTCCTGGGAAACCATTGCCATGGCTATTGCCAGAAAAGTTGTTTTCAGGTTGTTCTACATTGGTTAATTTGCTTATGCATATCGCCCTCTACTAAACAAAATTGCAACCTTGCTAAAAAATATAAGTATCCATAGCAATGGTTGGCCTACAGTGGCGATAAAACCTAATACTGATTCAGCTGCCTTTCTCAGCTACCCAGCAACCACTACACAGTAAATAGCATAACAGTATTCCACAATGTCTATGTCACCTGGATAAGAATGCCACTTGCTTTACTGAAACAAAATACAGGACTATGTAGCACTTTAAAGACTAACAAGATGGTTTATTAGATGATGAGCTTTCGTGGGCCAGACCCACTTCCTCAGATCAAATAATGGAAGAAAATAGTCACAACCATATATACCAAAGGATACAATTAAAAAAAAATGAACACACATGAAAAGGACAAATCACATTACAGAACAGAAACTTGCTTTACTGAATTGCCAATACATGTCCTGCAATGCACTTGGGAAGTAACTTCTCCCTGTGATCACTTGATCTAGGGAGGTCATCACCCAGTTTTGATTGTTTTCTTATAGCTGATGGTATTAAAGCATGAGGTTATAGAAGGCTTTAGCAGGCCTGCATAGATCCAGCACAACTAAGAGAGCCTGACTCTCCTTTGCTTTACACTTTGTGTAGTCTTTCACATTTGTGCAAAGTGTGTCTAATGTGTGTGCTGCTGTTTTCATTTGGTAGCATTTTACAGCCATTTTGCACTCACTTTCCACAGCTGTCAATGACTTCACAACATGCAAATGGGAGGAGAATCCTGTCCTAAAACCGGTAACTCCCTGACATCTGTATTGCAGTGATTGCCCTAGCTGGCCACCAGATGTCAGCATTGCATTTAAGGAACAGATAATTCTAGTGCTGAGTGAAGTTATTGCTCAGTAATTACTGAGGCCAGACAAATCCCTCATTGCTTCTACAGGAAATTGTTTACTTTAAAGCATGAAACAGCAACATGACGAATTCTATGGTTTGGATTTAGCACACTGAACTCTTTTGTGAGCAATACACGGCTATACCACCAATACATAACACAGACGGAGAGACCCTTCCCCACCTATTGTCAGATGTACAGACCAGAGGATGTATTATCTTTACGGTTAAGATTTTATCATGCCTATTTTTAGGAATAGTTGTGGCTGGGTCACAAGCAATAAACAAAAATTCACTGGAGCCTGTGATCTGCCTGTGACTTTTACTAAACATAACCTGGGGCCGGGGTGACGGGGAATGACAGCTGGAGCCCGATGGCAGAGGGAGGTAGGCTCCAGCCCCACCCCTAGTCCCAGTCACAACCACTGGCAGTTGCAGTTATGGAAGTGTGAGGGGAAGTCATGAATCTGGATCCTGTGACTTTACTGGACCTCTATGAGATGGTTCCTATCGTTTTTTTCCCTCAGTGTTGCATTTTTTCCCCAAAATGTTAATTGTGCCTCTGGGTTATGTGTAGCTAGGAATCATGAGTCTGACTTTCCACTTTGTTATAACAATTTTTCTGGTCATAAAGGGAGGGACGATCCCTGGTTTGGGGGGTTCAAACTCCATGCTTGTTACATGGGACAAACAACCATCATTCCATCCCCTAATGGGCCATCTGGGGAATCGCACAGTTTTCTTCCCCACAAACACTCACATCTGGAGGTGTTTCTGTGGTAAGGGTCATTCTGGCCCCGAGTTATTTTAAGTGAATCCATTCTAAACAGAATGCTCTCTCAAGTGATTTTTCTTTCTACTCTTCAGGTGGCACCTGAGACAAAAGCAATTATGAAGTGGATGAGGGCTATACCATTTGTACTGTCTGCCAGTCTGCATGGAGGTGAATTAGTTGTTACCTATCCTTATGACTTCTCAAGGCATCCACTGGAAGAGAAAATGTTCTCCCCTACACCTGATGAGAAGGTAATACTTCTTTCAGATGGATACAGATTCTAGTACTTTTCCAGAAATGTAACAGCTTGTAACTCATCCTTTTAACTCTGAGCTGATGTGGACTTTTTGAATAAGAACATAAGAATGACCATACTGGATTAGACCAAAAGTGCATGTAGGCCAGTATACTATCTTCTCTTAGCAGCCAGTGCCAGGGGTCCCAAAATGCCTGACTTGCAACAATATGTTTAAATATACCATGAAAGTGTGACTAATTCTGGTATCATTGCACTCTATGGGGGAATTGCAACAATGCTTGGTGTTTATCTAACTTCACCCCCAGGCCTGGATACACTTAAAATGTAGGTAAACCTATCCATGTCCCTTGGGTGTGAAAAATTCATTCCCCTAAATGCTGATAAAGTGACTTAATCCCAGATTGAGGTGTGGTTAAGTTGATGGAAGAATTCTTCCATTGACCTAACTATCGCTTTTGGGTGGTCGATTACCGACATTGAAAGAAAACCCCCTTCGAGGGTAGGATTTACATTACAGTGCTACAGATCAGAGCTGCCACTGTAGCTATAGAACCTGTAGCTTAAACATGGCTCCAATGAAATCAAAGGGACTTTGACCAATGGCTTTTTAGGAACTAGTTAAGGTGATGCTGAGAGATCATATTGTCAGGCTCAGAGGGAAGAAAGAATAAGAATGGGAACATTACACTCTTTACCAATCTACTCATAGGAAAGTTTATTTCTTGTACCCAAAACAATAAATGTAATATTTCAGTGACAGCATATGAGGGACTGTCTGTCCACTCTCCTGCACTTTCTGGAGTCATTTACACATTTACAGTTCTGATTAGGTAGCATTTTACACCCACTTTGCGTTGGTGTAAAGAACTCTATCAGGTATAGGGCAACAGAGAATTTGCCCCTTCATCTCTAAGGAGGTAAGGTCCCAATCTATCTCCAACTAGCTTCATAAAGAGCAGGTCCTGAACATGGAGTTCTAATCTTCATTTATACCAAAGGCAATGTCCATTCTGTTAAAAAAAAGGATGACAGAAGGGGGCAATATTGTAATATTTATTCCAGTTTAAGATGAATTACTGAAAATTTGTCTTGCACCATTTTAAGTCCTCTTCTCTACTTCTTTTTGATTTCCTAAAGCTAGTTTTCATCCATGATGCAAGTAATAAGAAGTTTGAGCTTTTATCATGTCAGAAATGTCTAGCAGTCTTATAAAACACTTTGCTTTTTTGAGCAAACAAATGCTGCAATGAACAAAGAAACCACTTTTCCTTAGTGTGATGCACAGATTCTTGTGCTGAAGAGCTCAGGGCTGATTTGTTATACAAAATGGGGACTCTGGTTTCACCAGAAATCTGAACTTAGGAAATGAGTATTAAATGACTTGTTTTGAGCTGTATAAAGTCTGTTGTTTGGAAGCTGGGTGAAATACTTGGTCGGGGAAGCCACAAAAACCAGGGACGCTGAAGAGTGACAAGCACATTGCATTGTCATTCAGTAAAGCTGCGACATGCTAACTATAGGACATTGTGAAGAAAAGGGGGAAATCCATTCTTTAGCTGGTAAGGAGCAGATAGTTTACAGCCAATGAAATTGGTGGATTTTATTGGCTTTCCCTCTCTGTTAAATCACTGCTATGTGGTAAAAGTTCCTAAACTTTGCACCCAGCTGAATGTTCTGCAAATCGCTTTCAATCAAGGGTGAACATAGCTAAACCTCCTTGCAGGAGGAATAATGGTAGTTCGAATTAGGAGCTTTAATTTGAACTACCTAGTCCGTGCCGTGTGTAGCCGCAGGCAGGTAGTTCGAACTACGGGCATTTAAAAATGGCGGTTCCCGGGAACATGCAAATAAAGCCCGGGACATTTAAATCCCAGGCTTCATTTGCAAGTTCGAATGCCTACATTAGTCACCCTAGTTCGAACTAGGGTGGCAGTGTAGACATACCCTGAGAGACTGCTTTGTGGAGTAAGGTACCATTCCATATGAGCAAGGTGTCACAACCTAGCCTTTTAAAAACAGTCAGGCGCTGAATTCCTTCTACATAGGCACTGGCTTGTTCAATTCTCAGTGGCACCATGGACCTCTGAGGGTATCAGCAGCAGATTTAGGGCAGGGTGAGCGGGGCGGCTGCCCTGGGCCCCGTGCTTCCCGAGGCCCCGCGCATGTGCCTTGGCACCACGGCGCATGCGCTGTGTCAAAGGGGTGGCCCCGTGAAATTTTGCTGCCCAGGGCCCCGCGGCGCTGCCCAGGGCCCCGCGGCACTCTCATCCACCCCTGGAGGGTATGTCTACAAAGCAACTAGACATTTACAGCTAGCTGGTGCCAGACAAGTCGGCTTGTGGGGCTTAGACTGTGGGGCTGTTTCATTGCTGTGTAGATGTAGATGTCTGGGCTCGAGCTCGAGTCCAGGCTCCCGGCTCCCATGTGGTGGGAAGGTCCCAGAGCTTGGGTTCCAGCCTGAATCTGCAAGTTTCTTAGCAACAAAATGGTCCTGCAGCCTGAGCCTTGCCAGACCAAGTCAGCTTGTACCCCACCTCCCTCCTTCTCCCCCCCCCCCACAGCTGTGGTATAGACATATCCCGAGCCCTTTGTAGGCTTAGTTATAGGTCAGTGCCTCTTTTGCAATCAGCTTCCAAAGCAGCTGCATCAGGCCCCTATTGACCAATACTTGTGAGGTTGAAATATTTAATACCCTACAAAATAAACAGCATCTATGACTGGATGTTTGTGACCTTCCTTCTCCTCACATACCAGCTCTCCAGCTATGGGACTGTATGGACTGCACCAGCGATACTCCTGACTCACACTCAGATGACAGAGAAGAGAATCAGGTCCCTCAGAGACTTACAATAATGGTGCCCTTTCCCTGTGATGGACTGTACATGTAGAGCCTCATTTAAATCTGGTGTACTAAAGCAGTGCAGTGTTTGCCAGATCCATCATTGGTACAAAGTCTGGAACACTGAAAAAATACAAAATTAAAATAGATGGGTGGAGAAGAGGACATGGATAATCTTCCTCCCTTTAAAATATTTGTTAAAGCCAACTTGGGATCCTCCATCATGTTAACAGTATCCCTTTATATGTTGGAGTTATAAAACCACACCTGTAAAGTGACCTGCATTTAACTTATCTCGTCTGCAGCTGCTATTGTGTGGGGGCCTTCCTCCTGAAATACTGTTCCTCTGTTTTAGCTGCTGTTCTGTTCACTGTGATGGCTAACCTGGTGGAATTCACCTGTGCACGGAGAAAGAGGGCAAATTTGCATCCTTGGCTGTAGCAAAAATTAACACGTCACAGTACTACTGAAGCTAAAATGGAAGGGTCCAGTTCTCCAGCCATGGAGCTGTTTTTGGGCTGTACTTAAAACACACTTACATGGGCAGTGATAGCTCCCCCATGTTAATACATTCTCTGGTGGCATTTTGACATATTATCCCATTTTAGTTCCACTGGTGTTAGGGATGGGGGATACTGCTGCATCTGGGTAATCCCTAGCTGCCAGATTGGCTCATGGAGCTTTTGCAGCTGACAAGAGAGCAGCCCTGAGGCTGCTTTAACTTGTGCCAGCTACTGGGTATCTGTCAACCCCATCATAAAGGAGCCGTGAAGTTGGCCTAAAGCCTCCCCACTGATGGGTTGAAGTCAATGCTATTGCACTGGTATCAATGAGAGCAGCATTTGACATGCAAAGTTTCTTTCCTTTCTTCAGCATGTGTAAGTAAATGACAAAACCTTGGGAAAAAAACTGGCCTTAAGAGCAGCAAATCCATGAACATTATCAGATGCTGAGGCCACAGAACTTATCCTATTTTTCCAGATGAAACTATTGTTTTCAAAATTCCTTTCTTCTTCCTGGTCAATTGGCTTGTGCTAAAACAGGCCTTTTGCTATACTTTGTACATTCTGTAAGGTTTTTGGGTCTCTTAACTGTTCATCTCCTGGCTTTTAGGAACATGAGTTTTTGTAAATCAGGTGATAAGTAAACATATCATCACTCTGGAAGCACCACTGGTTTTCAAAACTAAGTGGTTTGGTTTTGGAATTACCCACTTGCTTTTTTCCATCTTTCACTTGTCATAGGGTATGTCTACACTACCATCCTAGTTCGAACTAGGGTGGTTAATGTAGGCAATCGGAGTTGCAAATGAAGCCTGGGATTTGAATTTCCTTGGCTTCATTTGCATGTTGCCGGGCGCCGCCATTTTTAAATGTCCACTAGTTCGGACTCCGTGCCCGCGGCTACACGCGGCACGAACTAGGTAGTTTGGATAAGGCTTCCTATTCTGAACTACCGTTACTCCTCGTGGAACGAGGTGTACCGGTAGTTTGGAATAGGAAGCCCAATCTGAACTACCTAGTTCTTGCCGCGTGTAGCCGCGGGCACGGAGTCTGAACTAGCGGACATTTAAAAATGGCGGCGCCTGGCAACATGCAAATGAAGCCCAGGAAATTCAAATCCCGGGCTTCATTTGCAACTCAAGTTGCCTACATTAACCACCCTAGTTCGAACTAGGGTGGTAGTGTAGACATACCCATATTGACTAACCCAAACCCATAGTCCCCTATTTGCTATGAGAGTGGACTAGACCCCAAACGATACACAAATTTTGTTTGTAAATTACTTAATTACTGGCTATTTTCACCCAACAGAGCCCTGAACAAGAAAGGAGAACTAACTATGTGGGAAGATGCACAGAGTGGCCAAAAAATCACAGTTAAGCTTGAGGGAAGCTCAGAAACATTTTGTCTGAGGTGTCAAAAGAACATAAAGGTTGTGGAAAGTGCATATGGTGGAGTATACTAAGGATGTAAATGGGTAACTGGATAACTGGTTATTCTGACTGGGTGATGCTTACCGGATACCAGTTAACCAGTACCTGGGAGCAGCCCACTGTGAGTGGAGGGCTGCTCCATGCCCATGAGGATCAGGAGCTGGCCCCACTATGCGGGGAGGGGAAGGGCTGGGAGCAGCAGCTGATAGGAGCAGGAGTGGCATTTACATCCCTAGAGTATACAGTGTCCTAGCTTCTTGGTTTTGGTTGTTGAATTCCAATCACCAGAGACCATGGTTTAATACTTCCTCTGACTAGTTGTCAAATAATGATCATTTATAAATCATTTTATTATTCCTGCCTTAGAAAACTTCTCATTGCATGAGCTGGTATCAGAATCTAGTGCCATCTACCAATCAGCATTTACGAGGCACTTATCACGGTGGCATCTAAGCCCCGTATATGGATCATAGAACAACACACAAGCTGCTTATGGGCTATCAGTAATAGCAACTCATGGTTTGAGTTGTACAAAGTAAAGGTGTTTATTAGGATGATAGAAGGGCACAACGAAATTTTGCAACATTTTCATTAAGGGACCATTTTTGGGTCTTGTAGCCTAAAAAACAGAACTTGCCAAATACTGTATTTAAAAAAAAAATCCCAACAAATTCTAGTTGTCAGTGAAACTTAACCCTAAAATTTAAACCCTTAGAATTCTTCTCTGCTTTTGCAAAAATCAGCCTTATATTTGGAAATCCTAGCACCTTTCCAGTATGCAGGGAGCCAGGACTAGAACCCTGGGTACTCCAGTTTCAAAACAAACAAACCAACTCACAGATCTGTCTCAGTTGAGTTGAAGGAGAAATTCTGTTAGGGCACATCTACACAGCAGGGCAAAAGTCAAATTCAAATACGTCAATTGCATAGCTAAAGTTGAAATAGCTTAATTCGGCTTTTGGCACTGTCTACACAGCAGGAAGCCAAAGGAAGAAAACTCTTCCTTTGACTTCCCTTACTCCTTGAGAAATGAGGGTTACATGCGTTGGAGTAAGAAGTCCTCCAGCTCAACATCTTTTCAAAATAATGGCTTGCAGTGTAGACTCATGTTTTGTTATTTTTAAATAACATCAGTTATTCTGAAATAATGCTGCTGTGTAGACGTACCCTTTAGCTATCACCTACAGAAGAATCCTGATACACTTCCTAAACTCCAGCCAGCCAGTATGCACCATTATCCTCACACAAACATATATTGTTAGGTCCTGCTCTCACTGGCTATTTCTAAAGGGCAAAATTCTCAAAAGCTCCTCGGTGATTTGGCTATACCTGCACTGGCCCACGGTTCAGATTATGGGGATGTGAACAGAGCTATTCACAGAAGCTCCGCAGTGTAACACCCCCCATGGATGCTGCAGGCACAAACTAAAAGGTTCGTAGTCAGAGGGACCTTTTAATTCATGGCCACAGAGTCCACACAGGGGAATTACAGTGCAGCATTTAGGTGCACGCTACTCTTCAAGCTCCCATAATCCAAATAGCTAGGCAATATAGATGAACCCATAGGCACTTTTAAAAAAAATTACCCCCAAACTCCCATTTACATCAATAGGAGCAGGATTGAACCCATAACACCCTCAGAAGAAGCTAGTAGAATCAGGATTGGATCCCAAACCTGTTTGGATCCCAAATCTGTTTGTAAATGTACTTGATTTCTGGGTATTTTCTTCCAACAGAGCCATGAACTATGAAGGGAAGATA
Source organism: Pelodiscus sinensis (assembly GCF_052426305.1). Classification (NCBI taxonomy): domain Eukaryota; kingdom Metazoa; phylum Chordata; order Testudines; family Trionychidae; genus Pelodiscus; species Pelodiscus sinensis. The sequence goes on along the minus strand of NC_143055.1, from coordinate 21,596,013 downwards.
TGACTATCTAGGAAAGTGCACAGAGAGGCAATAAATCATAGTTAAATTTGAGGGAAGTTCAGAAATATTTTGTCTGAGATGTAGAAATGAGTTTTCATATTCTATGATATGGAAATGATGTGATGAACTTTCTTCACATTCTATGTGAATACTCATTTTTCTTCATTTAACCATTAGCTAGCTTGTTCCTTTGTCAATACTAATAGATGTTTAGCAGAAATACTAACAAATAGCAACCCCAAACCCTTCACTCATTCTGTTTGCCTCTTATGGGGTATTGAAGGTTATATTTTCACTTTTCACATGATTCTGCTTCCACTGAAGTTAATGGTAAAGTTCTCCTTTTAAGACAGATCAGTGCTCAGAGCTTTTGATAATCTCACTCTGAACCTTGTGGATAACTATGCTATTCTGGATACATTAAAAGCACTTGTCTGGATCTCTAAGGTCCCACATCCCACATTTTTCTATAGAAAATCTGTCACTTCAGTCCTGTGCTTGGCTTTCTGTTTGCCAGTTATTTTTTTTTCTTTTTTTCTTTTTTATCCCAGGCTTCTGCTTAGTTTCTGTGAAACTGAATTCCTTTTAGTGGGTTAAAGGACATAAGAGCAGCCATACTGGGTTAGATGAAAGGTCCATGTAGCCTAATATCCTGTTTTCCAACAGTGACTAATGCCGGGTGCCAAGAGAGGGAATGAACAGAACAGGGCAATTATCAAGTGATCCATCCTCTGACACCTTTTTACAGACTATTACAAACAGAGGGTAGGAATAGGCTTCTGTAGCCTGCATTTTACCTGATTTGCTTGCTGTCCCCATTGTTTATTCCATTGAGGAGAGGGATCAAGGGATAGACTGGAATCACAAAGGGATTTTAAGTATTGTAACACCTGACTCTGAGGCACTCTGCCATCTAGTGGCATGCACAGACTCACCTTAAGTGCTCAGAGCACACCTGATGAATTGGGCCCAACAGGAAGTCAGAGCAACCCATAGTTTGAGAATCCTAATGTACTACAGGACTATGTAGCACTTTAAAGACTAACAAGATGGTTTATTACTTGATGAGCTTTCATGGGCCAGACCCACTTAAACCATCTTGTTAGTCTTTAAAGTGCTACATAGTCCTGTATTTTGTTTCAGCTACAACAGACTAACACGGCTACATTTCTATCACTATCCTAATGTACTAGAGATTCCAGCAGCTAGTTAGCTGTGTGGTGATAGCAGGGCTTATACGGCTTTGAACATATCTACTGACAGGAGCCAACAGAGTTAGGCTGCACCTGAGCAGTGTTTTTAAAAACATCAGTGGTGCCTAAATATTAAACCTATGCACCTAAAAAGTCAGATAAGTACCTAAGGACCTTTGTAAATCAAGCCCCATGTTCCTATCCACATGACCTATTGACTTACACTCATTTAGCATGAAAGGTCACAGAAAATGTCTCTGGTAAACTGCAGGCCAGTCTCTTCTTTCCTTGCTGTCCTCTCCCTGCAGTCTCCCTCCAAGCTGCAGACTGGCTCTTGACTCAGAAGTCACATGTATTTATAGCCTTACTATCTCCACTTCTTAATCACTATGGCACATATGCTCCTTATAAGCCTATAGCATTGGCTGAGTTTCCTCAAGCAGACAATTCATCATCAGAATCTGCTACCTGGGCACATGCACTGCTGAGTGTCCCTCTGTAACACTTATCAGTCTCTATTAGAGGCATTTACGCAACCTAGCATTAATGACACTATGCTAGAGGTGTTATACACAGTTTTAGTTTGTTCTGGAAGAAATAAGAAGGCCTGTAACTTGCCTTAGTTTCCTCAAGTTACAGCTATTAAGAAAAAACTGTTAAGACCCCTGAGCATTTGGCACTTTTCATAATGTGAAAAGTTGCTATTCGTATTATGATTTATTCCTCAAATCACAGCTGAGCTGAGAGTAGGGTAACAATAGCTACATAGCTAAGAATCCTTTGTAATTGAATTGCAGTTAATGGATTTTTTTAAAGTGCCTAGGTGATTTAGGAGCTTATGTCAGAATTTAGGCTCCTTGGTGACTCAGGAACTTCTGTAAATATTATCTAAGAGGTTCCCTCTGTGCACATAGGTCTAGAGGACATAACCTGATAAGCAGGAACAGCACTGATGCAAAGGTAGGTGGAAGAAGTTTTTCTAGAAGAAATAAATATTTCAAACCCCTTCATTTCAGATGTTCAGATTGCTGTCTAAAGCATATGCAACTGCACATCCAGTTATCTCAGACAAATCAGAAGCCCGTTGCGGTGGAAACTTTGTAAAGCGAGAAGGCATTATAAACGGGGCTCAGTGGTACAGCTTTACTGGAGGTAAATCTCTTTGCCATTATGTCATGTGAAGCAAAACCTGAGTAAGTCACTTAAGAGATACAAGTAAAGTGCCTGATTGAAGGCCAACAGAACTCAGTTGAAAGACTCATTATTTTCAGTGGGTTTTGGATTAAACCCTGCCATGATTCTACAAAAAGTTCATCAGAGGATTTAAATGGAAAGTCCATAGTCAACTACAAGAGGCCAAATTAATCTCTGATGTAACACCAGTAAAATCAATGGAGTTATCCATGGGATGAATTTGGTATTGTATATTTACAAAATGTTGTTCTGGTGTTAAAGTCTGAAAATTTCTAGCAGATTGGAATGAAAGGAACATTGATGCCTCCACAGCAGCATGAATTTGGACTTCAGATGCATAATGCAGAGTTTTATATAAACTAGCTATACTATGGGTTTGAAGTGTGCTATTGTTTGGATCTGTAATGACTAAACTATAATTGATTATTATTAATAGCTAAGATAAGCAAAAATGACACGAATGACATCCAACTCATTGGTGTTCAGGTTTCCAACGCTATTTTATGATTAGCAATGTTTTGTTTTTTCAGGATTGCTCAATTATTGATATTTGAGTAAAATGTTCCAAAGCACCTACTTCCTATTTTCAAAAGTGACTTAGGGTGCTTTTGAAAATTGTACCTGTTATTGTATGCTTTACATTATAGTACTGTCATGGGGCAGGCACTCACCCCATGGCGCCTCCTGCTGGTCACTTTAGGAATTAGCTCGTCAGCCCTGGAGCAGCCCCTTTCAGCTGGTGTCACACCTGCTGGTACCATCCTAGATCAATGCCTCTGCACTCAGGGGTCCTCCCCTCTCAGATAATCCCCAGTCTCCCTGTACCCACCTTGCCTCAATGACCCACTTGCCAGTCATCATTTAGCCCAGTGTTTCCCAACCAGGGTTCCGTGGAACCCTGGAGTTCCACAGACCATTGTCAGGGGTTCCGTGAGAAATCATGGAATAAATAAATACAAATTTTAAAATACCACGAACAATTCTAAATATCCCTCGAAATATTGTGGGAATTTTTGTCCAGCAATTGGCAATACCGAAGTAATTTCATATGCTACCGACTGCCTCTTTGTTTTATTTTGATCAGTTCATATCTAAGGTTATATTGTGCCTGCCCTTCTGCTTCCCAGAATTCTCCACGTTTCTAGTCTTTTCTAGTGCACGTTACAGTTGTTCGCTATTTTGTAGATTTGTAGACTTTGCACAGTTTTGTAATTAACGTTTTTACCGAAACTGTGGTTGTTTTTGTGTATCTAAAATCACACCTATGTAACAGTATTTTCATACGGCCGTCGAAAATAAAAAAAATGTGAAAGTATATGAAAAGAAGGCGCGTCAGTGAAGGAGAGAACAGTGAAAACGAATCAAAATTATCAGAGCCAAGTACGAGTGAAATAGGAAGAGAAGTGACTGATACTAAAAAAAATAGCCTTTACAGTGACAGTTACTTGGTCATGGGTTTTACATGGACTGAAGATGAAAATTGCCCCATTACTTTCAATGACTTTTGGAATCACAAGGAAAACAATGTAAAGTTTTTGAGAAGAAGGTAACTATCAGTGAAAAGGCTCAAGAAGCAAGTTATTTAGTAGCTGAGCTAGTTGCACAAAATATGAAAGTCACACTATTGCAGAAAGCCTAATAATGCCTGCTTGTAAAATAATAGTGAGTACAACGATAGGCAAAGAGGCTGAAAGTGAAATTGACAAAGTTCCTGTTTCTAATAATACTGTTAGTAGGCATGTGGATGACATGTCACATGACATTGAAGATGTCTTGTCTGAAATACTAAAAAATACTAACTTTGCTCTCCAAGTCGATGAGTCAACAGACATAACAAGTAAAGCTCAGCTGTTGGCATTTGTACAATTTGAAAACGAAGGTGAAATAGTGGAAAATGTTTGTTGTTGTAAAGAGCAGCCAGAAACGACCATTTTCAACATCTTGTCTTCTTATTTGGAATCTTGTGATTCATGGAGCCAGTGTACTGGAATTTGCATTGATGGTACCCCTGCAATGATTGGCTCAATAAAAGGCTTTGTTACACTCGTCAAAGAAAAAACCCCTGATGTCATAACGCAATGGTCCCCAACGTGGTGCTCATGGGCGCCATGGCACCTGCCAGGGCATTTATGTGCACCCACCTAGTGACCAGGGCAGGCCCAAGCCATTCTTGTGCCCCGGGCCCTGGGCGCACGGCACATGCGTGATGCCACCTCCAGGTGCGCAGCACATGCGTGGCTCCGCCCCTGGGTGCCCGGCAGCCCCAAAAGGTTGGGGACCACTGTCATAATGACTCACTGCTTCCTCCACCGGGAAGTTCTTGTTACAAAAACTATTGGGGAGGATTTAAAACAAATCCTTGATGTAGCTATGAACATGATCAGTTTTATAAAGCAGCGCCCTCTTAAGTTGAGCATGTTTGCAAAGCAGTGTGAAAAATATGCAAAAAGACCATGTGACTCTCCTTCTACATACCAATGTTAGATGGCTTTCAAGAGGGAAAGCTTTAACAAGGGTATTTGAGCTGCGAGAAGAACTACTGCTTTTCTTCAAAGATAATAAAGCCATTTTTTCTGACTTTCTTGAAGATACAAAATGGCTGCTGAAAGTAGCATTTAAACACCTTGAACACCACCATGCAGGGCCCAAAAGAAAACATTCTAACTTCCACAGACAAACTTCTTGCATTCAAAAATAAACTCAAGGTTTGGAAAAGACACCTTTCAAGTGGAAATATTGAAATGTTTCCACTCCTACTTCAGTTTCAGAGTCAGACAGATTATAAAGAAGTCAACCCATTAATTACCAGTCATTTAGAATCACTGGGGGTATGTCTACACTACCACCCTAGTTCGAACTAGGGTGGTTAATGTAGTCATACGAACTTGCAAATGAAGCCTGGGATTTGAATTTCCCGGGCTTCATTTGCATGTTGCCGGGCGCCACCATTTTTAAACGTCCGCTAGTTCGGACTCCGTGCCCGCGGCTACACGCGGCACGAACTAGGTAGTTCGGATTAGGCTTCCTATTCCAAACTACCGGTATACCTCGTTCCACGAGGAGTAATGGTAGTTCGGAATAGGAAGCCTAATCCGAACTACCTAGTTCATGCCGCGTGTAGCCGCGGGCACGGAGTCCGAACTAGCGGACATTTAAAAATGGCGGCGCCCGGCAACATTCAAATGAAGCCCAGGAAATTTAAATCCCGGGCTTCATTTACAAGTTCGTATGACTACATTAACCACCCTAGTTCGAACTAGGGTGGTAGTATAGACATACCCTGACAGAAAAGCTTGATCAATACTTTCCTTCTTTGTCATCAGAAATGTATGACTGGGTTAGGAACCCTTTTTTTGAGTTCTCACAAAATTTACTCAGTCTGCAAGAAGAGAAATAACTGACTGAACTACAGTGCGATCGAACTTTGAAGATAAAATTCAATGAAGTGCCATTTGATGTATTTTGGATGTCAAGAAGAAGAGAATATCCTGTGATCTCAGCAAAAGCAGTGAACATCTTACTCCAGTTTTCAGCTTCTTACCGCTGGGTGCGTCTAGACTACATGGCTCCGTTGATGGAGCCATGTAAAGTAGTTTACCTGACATAGTCAATGAAGCGGGGAAGCCTTTGTCAACCACTCCTATAAACCTTGTTTCACAAGGCATACCGGAGCAGTCAACAAAGGCTTCCCTTGTTAACCGCGCCACGTCTAGACTGCTGCACTGTGCCGGATTAGCTGATTGTCGGCACAGCACGGCGGCCATTTTTATTTTAATGAAGCGGGGATTATTTAAATCCCCGCTTCATTGACTATGTCGAGTAAACTACTTTATATGGCTCTGTCAATGGATCCATGTAGTCCCGACGCACCCATTGGCTGTGTCTAGACTGGCAAGTTTTTCCGCAAAATCATCTGCTTTTGCGGAAAAATTTGCCAGCTGTCTACACTGGCCGCTTGTATTTCCGCAAAAGCACTGACGATCTCATGTAAGATTGTCAGTGCTTTTGCGGAAATACTATGCTGCTCCCGTTCGGGAAAAAGTCTTTTTCCGAAAAACGTTTGCGCAAAAGGGCCAGTGTAGGCAGCAGAGGTTTGTTTTCCACAAAAAAGCCCCGATCACGAAAATGACGATTGGGGCTTTTTTGCGGAAAAGTGCGTCTAGATTGGCTATGGACAGTTTTCCACAAAAAGTGCTTTTGCGGAAAAGCATCCTGCCAACCTAGACGCGCTTTTCCAAAAATGCTTTTAACGGAAAACTTTTCCGTTAAAAGCATTTCTGGAAAATCATTCCGGTGTAGACAAAGCCTTTGTGAACAAGCTTTTTCATGTCTTATAAACATTAAAAGCAAAGAAAGAAATTGTCTGCTGGCTGTCGAGGAAGAACTGCGAGTGTGTTTGTCAAAAATTCAGCCAAGAATTCAACATTTGTGTAAAAAGAAACAAGCCCGAATGTCACACTGTGAAAGTAAACTTTATATTGACTTTCAATGTGAACTTTATTTTGATGTTTAAGTAAACTTTTATTTTGATTTGATCATTTGATATTTGAAAAAAAAGATTAGATAATACAAAAAAAAGACAAGAAAAATGCTCCAATTTTTTTTCTTACAATGGAAGCTGACATTATATATATATTATATAACAGCTCTTTAAAAATAAATTTTCTTGACAATAATTTAGCAGTAATTGAATTGTGCTCCCCGCTGTCAACTTTTTCTGGCGAAGCAAACGTTTTCATAGGTTCCTCGGGATATGAACAATTATTTTAGGGGTTCCTCCATGGGAAAAAGGTTGGGAATCACTGATTCTAGCCCCTTACTTCATGGGCAAACTGCAGTCTGAAATGGCCACTCATCATTGGCAAGGGGTGTGAACCTTCTGCCTTTGCCTAGCCTGGCTGTTTCCCTACAGCTCTCCTGCTCTGCTTGCCTTTCCCCAGCACTGCTCTATCTACAGTCCTAATATTCTCAGGCCTTGTCTCAGGCTCTGCAGCCTGGAGTGAGATCAGGTCAGAGCTCCCCAGCTTTGCCTGCCTGCCTGCCTTTTTCCAGTACTACCCTGTCTCGGGAAGCCTCCAGCTCCCCTGGCAGACAGATCCCTTCTGCTTCCCAGCTAGAGCAAGAATGTTTGTTCTCCCTCCAGGAGCCCTTATTTATACAGCCTCAGCTGGGTCCTAACTGGCAGTATCTGCCTCAGCTGTGGGGCTTTGCTCTCTCAGCCCTCTCTCAGGTCTGGGTTTTACCCTTAAAGGGCCAGTGCGAGGCAGGTGCCCCATCACAAGTACATAATAATGTCATAATCTTCCCTGTAGAAGTACAGGATTCTCATGATGTTAGCTTCTCTTTGTGGTCTGCTCCCGCCAAAGGAATTGCTGACATAGTATGTTACCTTTGCTAGATGGTATAATAAAATGAAGATGATACCATAAGACAGCAAAGACATGTTCTTTATTCCAAGGTCCAAGTGCAAGTCTGATTCTCTGATCACTGGTCTGGAAGTCAACTCCAGAGTTCTAAACCCAACTCTGACCTTCAGCAGTCCCTTAGGCTGTGTCTACATTGGCACCCCTTTCCGGAAAGTAGGAATAAGAGATCCTCCAGAAAAGGGCTTATTTTCCGGAGAATCACGTCTAGACTGGCACTTTTCTCTGGCTTATCCCCAAGCCGGAAAAAAGCGGCAGCCATGTAAATGCAAATGCCGTGGGGGATATTTAAATCCCCCGCAGAATTTGCAATTCCGAAGTCTACATTAGCATCCCTTTTCCGGAAAGGGGTGCCAATGTAGACACAGCATTATTGTATAGAGCTGACCATGAACAATTCTCTTCCGTCTGCCTTAGCGTCTACAAATGTGGAAGAGTTTTAATAATACTAGCACTTACCCATGTCAAAAAGATGTTGTGAGCATTAATTAGTTAACTGATGTTTAAAATAATGCTTGTAAAGCTCCAAAGATACTGAATACTACGTGTCTGGTAGATGCATTCATTCCACACAACATATACACCCTTGTCCACAAGGCTGCATTTTGTAATGAACTAATTGCAGCTGCATAGTTCTAATTAAATGCGAAATGGACTGTTCATAATCTTCCTTTCTCTTTTTCAATGAATTTAGGTATGGCAGATTTTAATTACCTTCATACAAACTGTTTTGAAATCACCTTGGAACTGGGATGTGACAAGTTTCCTTTGGAAGAAGAACTGTATTCAATCTGGCATGAAAACAAAGAATCCCTTCTGACTTTTATGGGAATGGTATTATATGTATTCCTTTAGTGTTTGCAATTTTTCTTCTCCATTCTTTTATGGTACTAATTTTTTCCCTGTTGAGGATGGTTATGACAGCATTTGATTAACTTCAGATAGTCCCACATCAGTTTCTGTGCAATTATGTCCCTAATTCACATGTGGGCCATGTCCAGACTCAGGGGTTCTTTCGAAAAAAGTAGCCTTTTTTCGAAAGAACTTCCCCTGCGTCCAGACTCAAGCCGCGTTCTTTCGAAATTATTTCGAAAGAACGCGGCTTTTCTTTCGATGGCGGTAAACCTCAATTTACGAGGAAGAACGCCTTCTTTCGAAAGTTCCTCTTTCGAAAGAAGGCGTTCTTCAATGTAAAGAGGCCGTCTTCGAAAGAGAGCATCCAGACTCGCTGGGTGCTCTCTTTCGAAAAAGCGGATTTCTCGTTCGAAAGATCCGCCTACAGTCTAGACGCGATCTTTCGAAAGAGGCTCTTTCGAAAGATGTTTTCGAAAGAGCCTCTTTCAAAAGAAGCCTGCAGTCTAGACATAGCCGTGGGTGGAGCGAGGATTGAGATGTACTTAAGAACAACCCAAAATAGTACTGCAAAAATGTCTATAAATAGTTCCGGTGGGCTTATGAATCAACTCTTTGAATTCTAATACTACAGACAGAGCAATTCATCCAGAAAAATAATACACAACTTCTCTGTTACAGAATTAAACCAAATTTAACGTACATTTCCATGAATTTTAGGAAACTTTTCACTTTTACATACCTCTCTGATTCTATGTTTTTGGCCTGACATTCGACTATTCTGTAACAGAGATCTTTTAAGTGTTGTTTTTGACATTGCTAGAACTAGAAAAATACAGCACATTTCATTGGAAATCCTGTTCCTATGATATTTCAACTCCGTTTCCAAATAAAAGCTGTTAGGATATTTGGCCCCTGAATTTGTAGAGGAGCAGTTGAATGAATTTTTGTGGGTTCACTCAGCAGTAACAAATGCTTCACTGTGAACAGGTAACTGGTCACAGAGACTCAAGGCAGACATCCTTTCCTCAGCCATTAGCAGATCAGCTTTCTGTCATACCTTATTTTGATAGACTAATTTAAAGTTGTTAGCAGTGTGTTAGCTTTTTTATAGCCTTTTTAAGCATCCTCTTGCTACTTGTGGTAAGTATCATCATTCGATAAAGACTACAATCCAGACCACCAAACTCATTTCATTTTACAGCTGTCTCATGAAAATGAGTTTTAGAGAGTCCAAATGGGACTGGATTAAATCCATATATATTGCACTTGAAGCCTTGAAGATGTAAAGATTTTTATAGTGTGAGATAGTGTAGACATCTATACTGGAAAAGCCTTTTGAGTAAATGCAGAACAGTAAGTGAAAACTCTCTAGATAAAACTGACTGAATTACTCCAGATAAGGATTAAATCTGCCATAACCAATTCAAACTTTTCTCCTCCTGATATTTACCAGATTATTTGGTGTGTGAATAAATCTACTTGGTACCTTTAACTTGCAAAAGTTAAATATAAATTTATATGTGCTAATCCTTCTCCTATTGAAAGCAATTATAAAAGTCCCATTCATTGTAATGATACATGATCAGGGCAATATTCATGGAAGCAAAATAAACCCAATGCCAATAAAGTAATTAAGAGCCACTTCTGTCAATGTTACCTTCACTGACTAGTAATTATTAAAGTCATATCAGAAAAAGTGTCCAAAATGGGACTTAAAACGGAATCTGACCTAAGCCCAGCAAAGCAAAGTTAAATCTAGTTGAAATAGAATTGCAGCATTATAGCACAGGTTGTCCACTACCTTCTGCCATGCATAGCTTGCCAGATAGCGAAATTCTATCTTTCTGATTTGAAAGTATTTCCATTCACTTGGCACATGTGTAAATGAGGAAGCTGCAAATCAGTGGAGAGAAAGGCTCACTATTTTTAACATCATATGCTGATTTAAGATTCTGCATACTTTGATGTTGCAGGATAACTGGAAAGAACGCTGCCCCAGTCTTCTGTAATTATTCTCTAAAGACAGACTCCATTTCCTTCTATTCAGTATTACCTCACTCCTTGAGAAGTCCCCTTCAAATAAGTTAAACTATGTAAAGAGTAAGGGTAATGTTCAATATGAGCAGGAGCGATGACTCTGGTCCTAAAGAAGTATGTGTTGTAATTAGAATGAGTCAACATTTTAAGATTAAAAAACCTTTCATCCAAAAAAAGACCTTTCTAAAATATTGGTTATGTACATGATTTTTTAAATTCCTTTGAAAAAGAAATATGTAATATTTTTTCATTGTTGGTTGGTTTTCCCACTTTTTTGGGTTTTCCTGGGGCAAACTGAGGGGAAAAAAGAGAGAAAAGGAGAAACAATGAAGTGGAAAGGGAAACAAAGAGGAAAAACAAGGAGGAAAGAGGAAACCTACACAACAGAAAACCCAGAAAAATGAAAACATGCCAAAAAAGAATTTTGAAATTGATTTTTTAATATATATTTGTGACAAATGTTAATTAAAAAACTGTCCATTTTTGAAGTCTGCAGAACAAAATGACTGAAATTCTAAAAAATTGATTTTACCTTTTTAAGTAGCTTAGATTGTTACAAAGTTGTAATTTTGTAGCAGCATGCTAGGCCTCTTGTGAATGAAATTAAAACTAATCTGCTGTGTGTCATCAGCTTCATCTTGCTAGCAGGTTAGGGTATTTCCCCTTTAGCTGGAGCAGTAGAATTTTGTACTTCTAGAGGAGGTGAATCAAAGTTCTATCTGACCACTATTACCATGGCACTCTGCGTGGCCATGTTGTGCATCACAATGAAAAATCTGAACTCCAATTTTGCCTCAGATTTGCTGTGTCCTCTCTCCCCCATATAAATATTCATATCAAGTTTTTTATTACCACCTGTCATTGTTACAGTATCTCCATCACTATTCTCTCTATTAGGGAGAGATCTTAACACAGAATTAATGCATACCTTTCTCACAGATGGCTGAAGGCTTCCATTAATTAATACACATTTTACAATACTTTGTGATCCTTGAGGTACTACATAACTGGAAAAATATTTGCTTGTTTATTATATTTTATAAGTTATAATGCCACCGAGTGTCTTATGAAAATATTATTCATAGCACTGAGCTGCATTACTTGGTTGCACTGTTAAAATGGCAGCATGCTGTTTGATTGCTAGTTATTAGTTATTCATTTTATCCTTTCATGCAGCACTTTTTCTTGTAGTAAGTTCAATTAGTAGCTTATTGGGTCAGATCCTCAACTTGCATTAATTGGGATAATTTATTCCATAGTTTATGAAAGTGTATTTTTTTCCTTTACGTGGGGAAAATCAGGACATTTTTCAAAATTTCAACTCTGAATTTCTTTTCTGTGTTGAATTTAAGCCAAATTTTAAAAGATTTGTTGCATATAATGGTTGTATGATCATCCCCCCCCCCCCCCCATGATCTATTTATATCCATGCATAGATCACATTCCACCATCATCAAAGAGCGAAGATTTGCTTCTACATCTCCCTTTACCCTCTGACCCGTTAGGGAATTTCTTGTAGGTTGGAGATCCATGAGCGGGGAGAGTGATCTGAGATTATGCACGGACCTCCAAATTATTGCCCTAACCACCTTTCTCAATGAGAATGATGGTGACTCATTTTGAGGAGAATCTCATGGAGATTGCTTTCTGTCACAGGCAAGACATGGGCAGTCCAGCATAGTGGTCAGAGCAGGAGAAAGGCCAATTCAGGTACAAGAAGGCTAGAGGGCAAATCAAGAGCCAGGCATCAAGAATCAGGCACAGTCAGGGGTTTTGTGTATATTGGGTCTGAAACAGAAACATTCAGGCGGCAGTCTGTGTTGGTGCTCAGACAGCTTCCTGTCATGGCTTCCTGGCTCAAGTACTGGTGCCAGTCAATCAGTAGACTGTGAGGAGCTGCCACTCAGGTTCTGCTGGGTGGTAATTCCTGCTGAGCCCATCCTCACAAGGTCTTGCTGCAAGAGACTAGTCTATGCCTCTTGTGTTGGTGTGGAGGTGGGAGCAACTCAAAACACCCATGTTCTAGCTGTAAGGTTTTTACACTACCTTTTCCTATGAGCTTCCTTGCAGGAAAAATATGATCAGGCACAAATATATTACCTCTTGGTGTAACTTGTCCTTTCTTTGTTAGGTACACCGTGGGATAAAGGGAATCGTGTCTGATAAATTTGGTAATCCAATAAAAAATGCTCGAATTTCAGTCAGAGGGATCCGACATGATATTATCACAGGTAATGTTATGTAAGTTCTTTTTCATATAATAATGATGGAATGCACTATTGGCCAAAAAACTGTAGGCCTCACTCAGGCAAAAAGGGCATTTTGCCTGAAGACAATTACAGGATTTCACTGTGTGAGTTAGCTTCTAGAATTATGTGAAAAAACACAGGTCAAAATGTATCCCCCTCACATAGTATCGGTACTAGTGAAGTTGCACAAGTTTAAGTGAATGCAAAATTTTACCCTGAACATTTTCCAGAATCTCTCTAATTGTATGTCATAAATTTCTTACTAGGTAAAGTAAATTGAATTTTTCTTAAGCTATAGCAATATTTTGGTCTTTCCAATTTTAGTTCTGTGCACAGGAGATTAGTATGTTAGGAATATATATTTGTATTAAACACACCACAATATAATAAGTATTGACTATATGTAGGTCAGAGGCAAAAAGAGTGGAGTGCCAAGTTGTATACCATGTACATTGCATTAATCAGTCTATAATACACACAACTGTTAATTTTCAGTGATTGCAAAGCTCTGAGCATTTAGGACTCAACTGTGTTCCCACTGAAATCAATGGAAATTTTGCTATTGCTTTCAATGAAATAGGATTAGGCCCCAGAAGTACCTTGTGTCACCAGGTGGTAACATTTTCCTCTGGTGGTGACTGTTATAATCACTGTGGAAAGCCAGTATGCAGTGGCTGCTGCACTGCTTTACGTCTGATTAAACATAAAAGTACAGGGGACACAAAACTAGAGATTTTTGAAGTTGAAATTGGGGCATGATTTAGGGTCTGTTTCAAACATCTTTCTAGACAATAACTACCCATTAATGTCAATGGGCTATGGATAAGGCCCTTAAAGAAATAACCAACAAATATTGTGCAGCTATGACGGATTTCATTTCAGGATGGATGAGAGTTTGTGTAGCTGAAATTTCATAGTGACCGGGCTTTCATCAAGAGAGAAAATGTCCAGTAGTCATACAACCAAAATATTCAAAATGAAGGAAATTATGAGTGCACTGTTCCCTACAGTAAATGTAATGAGTAGATAAGAGGGTAGTATACTCACCTCATGTAAACTGGACTAATTTATTCTAGAACATATTAAAATGTGGTTTTCCTTTACATAGAGACAATCAAGGTTATTTTTCAATAATTTAACTCTGAATGTCTTTTCTATGTTGAGTTAAAGTCATACATTTAAAAGATTAGTTGAAAATAATGGGTGATATGGTCATGTCCCCATGATTGGTGTACGGGTGGGACTTTCCATGCATAGATCACATATTCCACCATCATCAAAGGGTGATTATTTACATCGTCATCCCCCTTTGTCCCCAGGCCTTATAGAGAATTTCTTATAGATTGGAGATCCATGAGTGGGGGGATGGGGTGGGGGGTAATCAGAGATCAAAAACTGTGGGTTTTTTCCTTTTTCTTCCCCCCTCTTCCTTTATTTTCATCTTTAAAAAAAGACATTGACATCCTATAAAAATAGCATTAATGAAACATTAGCTCATCTATGAAATGTTAAAAATCCAGGAAATACAAAGTTATGCATAAATGCTCTGTGTTTGCACTGCCTCCTTCTGCATATGCCTTAAAATACAGGCCTGATCTTCAGCTGGAGGAAATGGCTATCGTTCCACCGAAGTCATAGCAGATATCAGGGTGGCCATTTCATTGATCATTTTCACCTCTCCAGCAGAGACAAACTATTCAAACCAGCTGAGGATGTGGTTCTGCTTCATATGTATTATAGATTAGAAATAGGAAATTCTTATACCCTCTGACATACAAATATTTATATTGGACTTGATTCTTCTTTCACTTCCATCAGCTACAGACAGGTGTAAATTCATTGACTTCAGTGAAGCTATGTCTTATTTATATCATTGTAAGCAGGATCAGGCTCAGGCACCATTATTTTTTGCCACTGTGTACTACTGAATAATACATAGACTGCTTCTATCCTGATATTAATACAATTTGCAAGATCAGAAATATAGTAATTGATGTTTACTCTGTTATTTACTAAGGGGCCAGATTTTCACCCAGCAGCTTCCATAGTGACGCTTGATTTTTAAAAGAGGGGAATACCCAGTGTGCTGAGCTCTTTGCAAAATCTGGCCCTGGATTGTGGGCACTGAGCTCTTTTGAAAATCTACCCTTATATGTCCAAAGCTGACCTATGTATAGATGTGTGTAGGCATGTATGACACTGGATAAAGGACTGAGATACTTGTTTTCTTTAGCTGCTGATGGAGACTACTGGAGACTCCTACCTCCAGGAACATACATAATCAGTGCTCATGCTCCTGGATACAGCAAGGTGATGAAGAAGGTCATGCTGCCTGCCAAGATGAAAAGAGCTGGGAGAGTAGATTTTATCCTTCGATCTCTAGATACAAGGCCTAAAAACTTTCTCCGGAGACCCACGGAAGACATATACGAGCGGTACGACCCACTGGAACATTTTGATCCTCATGCCCAACATGCACAGTCTGAACAAAGAGGAGATAGAGGACAGCCCTCACGACAGAATGAGAAGCCTTGGTGGTGGTCTTACTTCAGCTCCCTAGGTCAACATAAACCACTGTGGCTGCTCAAACAACGTTAAGTCATATAATTGTTTGGCTCACCTTATTATGACACTTTTCCATCACAATCCTAATAATACACAATTCTAATATTGCTAATGGCAATATTGAAATCTGTTTAATTTGGAAATATAGTGTTAAGTCAATATTACTTTATGTAATTCTTTTATTTTGTCTTTGCGCAGAACTGATTATTTTCAAGTAGTTTTATATATTAAAAAATAGTATGCATTTGTTCAAAGGCCAGGTTCTATTCAGTTTCCTAGTAATGTGTTTTCCTTAGGCCCATACAGTTAATCATCAGATTTATTATTTATTAGACACTAAAGTACCTGCAGAGGAATCTTCCTGATCTTTTAATGCATTTTCATACATGTCTTATCACATTAATTATTGCAAACTGAAAACACCCTTTAGGAAAATTTGGAAAAGCCTTTTCTGCTTTATACATTATTTCTGCATATTAAGCTTAGTACATTAAATCTTCCAACATAGATTTAAATGATTTTAGAGAGAAAAAAGCCTTCATTGGATCTCAGCATTCATTTTCAGGAAAAAACTCACCAGAAATGAGAAATGTGGAAAGAAGAAATCTGTGTTTTTAAATTAGGAACAATTGCAGTAGGATGAAATTGTTGTGAAAGAGTCAGTTCTTAATAAAGAAACATTGAACAAAGTCACATTTTCCCTGCTTGAAAAGGACCCATAAATTTTATAAAATAAAGGATAAAGTGATAAAAACCAGATTGTGGAATCCCCTTATGTATTGCATAGAGCCTTACATCATGAGTAGCCAACTGAAGTAAATGGTAATACCTGGAGGGTGCGTGTAGACTGGCAAGATTTTGTGCAAAAGCAATTGCTTTTGCGCAAAAACTTGCCAGCTGTCTACACTGGCCGCTTGAATTTGCACAAGAGCACTGACTTTGTAATGTACAAAATCAGTGCTTCTTGTGCAAATACTTTCACGCTCCCGCTCGGGAAAAAGCCCTCTTGGAAGCCCTCAGGGAAGAACTGTTTTGCACAAAAAAGCCCCGATGGCTAAAATGGCGATCGGGGCTTTCTTGCGCAAAAATAGCATCTAGACTGGCCACAGATGCTTTTGCGCAAAAGCACTTTTTGCACAAAAGCATTTGTGCCAATCTAGACGCGCTTTTGTGAAAATACTTGTAATGGAAAAACTTTTCAGTTAAAAGTATTTCTGCAAAATCATGCCAGTCTAACCGCAGCCAGAGAGTTTGAATAAGAGTATTTGAGCCTAGTAGAGTTTTAATACTAAAAGTTATGAAAACATTTATTATTATAAATTACTAGGAGGTGAAGAATAAATGACCCAGTTCATGTGGAAACTAGGGTAAAATGTGACATATGTCATACAAGGGTAATCAATGGCTTAATTGTAGAGTACATCAAGATTCAAGGCATATGTTAAAAGAACTTAATAAACATCAAAGAAATCTACAAGATCATCAGATAAACCTTCTGTTCAAGAGAGTCACAAGAAAAACTAGGCGAACGCTGGATTTTTGAGATCTAATCTTTTATAAGACATGCTGATGTAACAATCCTATTTGGAACTATGAAAAATAACTTTAATTTGTATGAAAGAATTAGGTGCAGACCTTCAGCAGGCATGAACAAGTGTCAGTGGAATGACATCTATTCAGAAGACAGGTAGGTCTAGCCAAATATGGTTTCTGAAAAAAAGCTGATTGTTTGGTATTGCCGTACTTCATGCAGATACTGCTCCATTAACTGGTCTCTAGATCACTATCATCTCTAAAGTACTGTTTCCTCAACCCTATCAATGGTGTCTACACTGTATATTTCACAATGGATGATACATGCACACACATCTCATGCCTTGGTTACCTAAGAGAGAGACAGAGAGATGTTTTCATAGCCACAGTCTTGTATACCTTTACGAGCTTAAGTAATCCAGTTGACATTATTAAGTCATCTGCTTACATGTGTAAAGTTATTCATGCGCTTAAGAGTATGCAGGATAGGAGTCTAAGACAGAAAGATCACAACTTTATAGAAAAACTTAAACAACAAATAGTCTTGCAGCATCTTAAAGACCAACAACTCACTTCTTCAGATGAATAGCCCATTCATCTGAAGAAGAGAGTTGTGCCCACGAAAGCTCATGATACCATCTACATGTTCTCTTAGTCTTTAAGGTGCTGCAAGACTATTTGTTGTTTTTTAAGTTTTTCCAGTTAGAGACTAACTTGTCTATCCCTCTGAAGCTTTTGAACATGCTAGGCACAATATAGAGTTAACAACAAAGAACAGATTGACTTGTGTAGCCCACTGCAGTCTATATAAATCCCTGTTATTTGCCCATGATTAGCTAAGTGAGATAGAAAAGATGAATAGTTGAAACATAAATTTAACAAAATTAAGCAAATAAGAGATTGTCTCAAAAAAAATGCTCTGTCTTCCTCTAGTGCACACGATGTTTCTCCTCTTATAAACCGAGTATTTACTATAATAGAGTTTTTAAAGCCACCATCCTATTGAGTGATAAAACTGACAAAGTCAGAACTCAGACAGAACTACTTAGCTGCTCACTTTCTTTGGGTATGTCTACACTGCAAGCTTCTTTCGGAATAAGCTATTCCAGAAGATACCTTGCAGAAAAGCTTATTGTGAAATAGAGCATCCACACTACGGGGAAGCCTCCAAATTAGTCCAAGGCAGGCTCCCCTAATGTGGATGTGTTATCTCGATTTAGAGCTCCAGATAGCACTGGGGAGGAATAACTTAGAATGGCCCTGATGAGGAGCTATTTCAACATAGCAGCAGTGGAGCATCCACACACACCTTCTTCCAAAAGAGCTTTTTCGGAAGAGGCATTATTCCTTGTAGAATGAAGTTTGCCAACATTGGAAAAAGCCCTGTGTTATTTAGATTTTATTTCAAAATAATGCAGTTGCTGTGTGGATGCTAGTATTGTTTTTATGGAATAATGGCCGTTATTCCAAAATAACGGTGCAGTGTAGACACACCCTTTGTGACAGTCTCCCTCGTATGCTTTTTTTAACACTCCCTCAAATCTCACAGGACTAATTGAACCTTTTGCAAGCTATCACAGAAAACCTGAAAGCAGCATGCCATGTCAGAAAATCCACTCCCTTCCTTAAGGCCTCCCTTGAACTAGCAAATAGCAGCAAAATGTGTAACAAGATAATTTGACTGGAAATATTACAAAGAACTTTTTGTGTGCGAGAGATTTCAAGTGGTCCCTAATTTGAAGTAGGTGTGAAATAAAGTAAGGATAACTTTCCTCGGGCTAATTTTGGTCTAGGCCTTTAATTGGACTGAAATTCTGATGGGTTTGATGAATGGTAATCTAGATACAAGGGATTGGTTGTGGCACACCAGCAGAAAACAACAGGTAACATCTTGGGAAAAGGAACCTCAACCTCTCTGAATTCTTGACTTATTTCACTCTCTGGAAGATAAACTTCATTTTTTTTACTTGCAACAAATTTCTAGGAAAAAATAATTTTCAAAGTTTTTTAAAGAATGGTTTTTACATCAAAAATAGACTTGCCTTTTTGAGAATGCAATGGCTTCCACATTAAATAAATAAGTCAAAAAAAGGATGTTCCTTTAGGCCCACAAGTAAAGAGAAAATTCAATAACCTTAAAATCTGTGATGGGCTATTTCTTTTTCTGTTAATTACAACTGGACATACTGCAAGAAGCAGCCTTAAATATAGTGATGAGCAGGTATCTAATTCATTTCAACGACTTGATTTGAAGCATTACCAGTTAGAAGTTAAAAATAATTGTAGTCCCTAGTGCCCACTAGTACATTTGTCCTTCTTAGGCTCACAATGAAACATGTAAGTCCTCTTTTCACTCTGCGTTGGTAGAAGACTGCAAGTTTCTCTACACTTTAATCCAATAAATGGTTGCCATATAGATTTTTTTCTCTTCCTCTGTAGAGAGAAAAGACGTTTGAGAGCATTAAATAACAATTACCCCCACTGACAGTCAAAAATTAGATTCAAGAAATCTTTATTGGCATTTTAGAGAGAAAAGAAAGAAAAATAGTCAAGTGGCAAAGTTCAATACAATTAAATGTGGTATTACATTTACACTATTATTTAAGACCAACACAGATTCGGCACTATCTTTAGTTAGGGGAGGAAAAAGGGTCTTATATTTTTGGCTGTGCGCTGAAAATATGAAGATCTGAGTTCAATTAATAGCTTTACTATGGACTTGGGCAGGTGATGTAGGTTACATAGAATCATAGAACTGGAAGGGACCTTGCGAGGTCATCAAGTCCAGTCC
Source organism: Pelodiscus sinensis (assembly GCF_052426305.1). Taxonomy (NCBI): domain Eukaryota; kingdom Metazoa; phylum Chordata; order Testudines; family Trionychidae; genus Pelodiscus; species Pelodiscus sinensis. The sequence goes on along the minus strand of NC_143055.1, from coordinate 21,576,173 downwards.
CCTGTCCCCTCACGGCAGGACCAAGCACTGTCTAAATCATCCCTGACAGGTGTCTGTCTAACTTGTTCTTAAATATCTCCAGTGCTGGAGATTCTACAACCTCTCTAGGTAATTTATTCCAGTGTTTAACCATCATTATACATACATCACATGTATAATGCAAAAAAAAAAGTGTTCCTAAATCAGGTTAGCTAACTTGGGTTAAAATAGCAGTGATCATAAGACAACTTGGCTCTTGAGTTCTATCTCAAGTGTGCAGCCCAGAGAGGAACTCGGGGTTGATGTGTGAGTTGATAACCCAACTTAAAAGCCAAATGGCCATGTTTTCACTGCTATTTTATCCCAAGTTAGCAGAACACTTTTTTTTTCTGGATTAAAGACGTGCCCTTAGGCGTAGACTCTGGAAAACACAAAATATGTGCTTATAGGGATGGCTGACTAGCGATGACTAGTGGGCTATGGCTCAAGCTCATTCCCCTCTGATCTGGTGTTGGTCTTCCAGCTTCATGGTCCCCTCTGCGAGGTTGACGTGCCAGCACCAGCTTCCCATTGTGGGGGAGGAAGAAAGCCCCAAGGCTCCCTGCTGTATCTGGCTCGCAGTGAAGAAGTAGACCCAGAAATGGTTCTGCTCACTGCCATTCTCCCTCCCCCAGCTGGGGGAACAGCAACGCACAGTCTCATTGCATGGATGCTTTCCTCATTGTTCCTATTGTCCAGAATTCCTGCCTTTCCTCACCCTGCCATAAATAAAGACAATGTTGAAACTTTTTTGTGTTGGTCATACATATTTTATTTAAAATGACGTTTGGTGAACTAACATGAGAAAGTTAAAGTGCTTAATCTGTTTAATAATTTTTATTAATATTTTCTTACTTTACTGGTTAAATTAAACCATTCTCAAAATGACTCAGACATAATTATATATGGTGAGTTTTCATTAGCAACTGGTGGTCCATGGAAAGGTTCACATTGGGTCATAGACTAAAAAGTTTGAGGACCTCTGCTCAGTGGGGAAGGGCCTGTCTCTTATTATGACACTGTGAGCTATGGGCGTGATTCCTGAGTAAGTCCGCTTCAACTATGTGAATAATGTAGCCTCAGTTGTGTAACTTAGGTCAGTGGCTTGTGGTAGTAAAAACAAGGCCACAGTTGAAGTAGGCTGCTTGCAAATGACCTCTTCATTTGCATGCTGATAAAGTTCTATGAAATAGCTGTTGAAGTGGGCACTTTTTAACGGGTCAGTAAGCCAGTCCCTTTTCCTGACTGGGCTTTCATTTGCTAGGATCTTATTTTATTTTATTTTTTTAAATAATTGCTTTAAATGGCAGTGAAAGCCTTCAAAATGTAAACTGTAAACTGATGGCTGAAAACAGATTGAAATAATATTTCTGAGAGGTAAGCATTCTCCTTATTCATCCCAAATGGTTAACCAAAGAACCTGATGATACTACTCTACATGCCGCCATTAGCTCTTTCACTGCTGCATACAAGAAAGAAGAGTGATGATCAAATTAAAATCTGCACAGTACACTGTAAATTGATGCCACCTTTTGATGCCATGAGTGAACCAAATTGGGCTGTGGTCGAAGCTTGGAAGACTATCACCACTGTATTCTCCAATTCTGCCTTTTTTAGAATGTTAGTAGTACAAAATGCCAGTTACTGGAAATATATGCACAACTATTTGAACAGAGAAACAACATTTTAAAACAAAGAACATTTGGTGCATTATTGATATTAAGGGCATTCATCACTGTAATATGTGACTGAAAACTTGAATTATTGAAGGAGATATAACATAACTGCAGTATACATTTGAAAGTCAGCTCTTGTTATGTATGTGGACCTTAACTTCAAAAGAAAAGAAGTCTCAGGCTATGTCTAGACTACTAGCTTCTTTTGAAAGAAGCTTTTCCAGAAGAGATATTCCGGAAAACCTTTTTTCGAAAGAGCACATCTACACACAAAGTGCTTCAAAAAACCAATCTACTGATTCAAAAGATAGCATCCACACTGATTGGATGCTATCTCGTATATAAGGCCAGCTGGAACCAGTTTAGGCAGGGCTTGAGGTCAGCAGTTGCTTCTGAGTGCTATTGCGTAAGCCTAGCTGAAAGATCAGCTTAAAGGGACCCCCCTGGACAGCTGTTTCTCTGCTTCTGCTGAGTGTTTGCCTACCTCTCCAAAGGACAGCAAAGCTTTAGCAGTGCGTGCTCTGGGTGCCCAGCCTTTGGACGCCACAGCATTCTTTGTGACATGGAGCTGTATGTGCCTCTGGGCATGTGATGGCTCCACATGGCCATGCTCCAGTTTCTGTAGCAGTTTGTGCAGGCTGCCTTCATGGCCCTGCACGAGCTTGACACTGAACTCATCCTTGACACACTCTCCCTGTGTGTGGGAGCAAGACCCTTGCAATCGCAACCCAGAGTGGAGAGATGGTTTTGGAGGCTGGACACTAGTACCAACTGGTGGGACAGGCTGGTCATGCAGCGCCGGGAGGACCAGCAGTGGCTCCAGACTTTCCGCATGCGGAAGACCTCCATTTTGGAGCTGTGTGCCTGGTTCGCCACTGCCATCCAATGACACGACACCCATCTGCACCTTGCCATGCCCCTGGAGAAGTGGGTCACTATTGCCATCTGGAAGCTTGCCACCCGAGACAGCTGCCGGTCAGTGGGCAACCAGTTTGGTCTGGGGAAGTCCACTATTAAGACCCTCCTTATGGAGGTAAGGCACTTGCAGGCTGCAGTCCCTGTGGGGGAGGGAGGAGACCTGGAAAGGGGAACCCTAGCGAAAGGGGGATAGGAGTGCAGGGATGGGGGAGGCGAGCCCTGTCCCTGGGGGGTTGTGCCATCCTGCACACACACAGCCCTGCTTCTGGGGGCAACTTCATAGGGGTGGCTCCTGGGGTGTTTGGGCGGGGAGAGGAGAGGAGTGGGCACCTCCCAAGGGCCCTGGCATTCCCTCTCTCATTCTGTTTTGTGTGTTTGTTTGTCTCCTCCTGCAGGTTGTGAGGGCCATCAACTCAGTCCTGTTGCACAGGGTCATCTGCCTGGGAGACCTGGACCTCATCATTGCAGGATTTGACACCCTGGGGTTCCCTAACTGCGGTGGAGTGATTGTGTAGACATACCCTTAATCAGCAGATAGATTCAATGTGTGCGTTTATTTTACAGAGACTGAGGCCCCATCCAACACTACCTGCAGTGACGCAAAAGCACGAATATCTGCCTCAGGGCAGACTGCTAGGAACAAGGGCACAAATCCCAAATTGATGGTGAGCTCTATACTTAGATTTTACCAAATGAATTATCAAGTGTAAATGCCTCAGGCACTATAACAGTCTTAACATGGAATCACAGGTAGTCCCCTTGCTTCATCTGCTCTAGCTTCCCACTCAGGTGAGTGATCCTTTGTGATTGATGGTCCGTTGCACATGCCACATAGCAATATTCAGGTTGCTACCAATCTGAAAGAATCCATTGCTTCTCCCAGGTCAATTGCACCTTACAGTCTGTACTAAAGACAACACTAAAAATATTTGCTATTTACAAGATTAAAGCAAGTAACACATGGACACACACACACACACACGATTTACAATTTTACATTTCAAACTGTAATAGAAGCTTCTATAATAAGCAATTTCTGTTTGCCCTTTAGGGGACTAACCCAGGCTACATAGCTATGGATCTCTCTTATGCCTAAAAACTCTTCTCCTCCCCCTTCTACCTCCACAAAATCCAATCCACAGAGCTAATCAGTTCTTTGTTGATAAAGGTTTTCTTCCCCTTCTGCTGTGTGTTCTATACTGCAAGCTTAGCTGATGGGAGGAGTCCACTTATATGACTCACCTTCACAGGGAGGAGGGCAGAATAAAAAAGGCTTTTGTCCTGTTGTTGACAGAATTTAGGAAATTACAGTTAAGACATCCCGCGATAGTTCATATGGTACTGATTGGCATTTCCTTTTGGGAAGGACATAACACTAATTAATGTCTCTCTCCCACCTGGTGATTTACACAGTCACAGAAGTTTACAATACAACTGCTCAAATATTACCTTGTAATATGGGATGCAGATATTATACATGGGATTGATGCATCCAGCAACTCACAAACATTCAATAGAGTCTAACAATGAAACACTTTCTGCTAATACCTGTTTACTGCTACTAATGCACAGGTGAGCTAGACTGATTGCCACTGTGAAGTTGTCAGTTTTCATTTGCGACATGAAGACCTTACTAATGAGCTGGCAGCTGGTAACTTTCCTGCCAATGTCACACACTGAAACTACTTCCGCTGACTTGTGGGAATCCTTCCAAGGAGTTGTCCAGTGACAAGTCTAAATGACTTGTTTGAAGCTCTACACAGGAAGTAAATGTGAAAGCCTGGATTAGAAATTGAGAGCTGGCTTCTGTCTCCATGCTCAGTCTACTATATAAACTCTTGAGTTTCTATTCTAACTTAATGAAGGAAATCCTTGCCTCACTGAAGTAAACAGCAAAACATCCAGGATTTTATCCATCACATATGTCCATCAATGATTTTTGTCTAATCAGTAACTGACTGATAACTGATTAATTAGCTAACCCAGCCCCATAGTTACTCTTCTGCTTATCTCCATTCTGCTTTCTGGAGAAATGATGTAATTAACCAGTTAGTGCTTATTGCAGATTGATACCCAAATGTTCAAAATAATATTCAATTTATGTCCAATAACAGTAATTACATTTAAGGCGATTTAAAAACGATGATTTATATTCCAATTAAACATATGACAGTGACTGCAGAAGGACACCAAAAATATATGACTAATGAGGACATGACTGATAAAACCTACATAAGCTAAAGGAATAAAAAATGATTTCAGTACTCAGTGGCTGCTTTATTCATTTTTAAGTGGAAATAAAGATAACTTTTGTCAGCAGAAGATAAAATGGCAAAGATAAAAATCACAATCAAATTTGCACAGTAAATAGCAAACCTCAAGTACCACCAGCTAAAACAAAGATCATGTACTAGAGCTGATAAAAAGTGCCTGCAATGATATTACAGCAACATCTTTATTTAATTTTAAAATGGCTGGTAGTCAAATGAATATTCTTAAATCACATTCTAGTTGGCTCAATCACTTCTTGCCTCATATTCAAAACCCAGTTGAAGAATAGTCCATAAAATATGACTGAAATCTTCAATCTACTGCAAGAATTGCTAATAAATAGTATCAAACACATGTTAAGAAAGAACCACATAAAGTAAATTAATGTAATGGAGAAAAAATGTCTTTTTAAAATCACAATTTAATTATAAATGGGCTAGATTATGAAGCTATTACTCACCATGAAACACTTACACTCCCAAATAACAACTCTTCCAGGGTGCATAAAAGATGCACAGTCCAGCCCTAAATATATTTTATAGCTCAGGAGAAATGAAGAAACACCAGCAGAGGCCTTGTCTAATCTTTGGCATATTTTACTTATCTACTCAACTCCCATTTTGAAGTAATCATGAGTGTGGATAAGCCTTCTTAAAACATTTTAAATAAAGAAAACTTCATAGGACATCACAATAATCTATAATAATAAATATTAATTGGAAAATGTAAGAGACGGAGAGAGAAAGACTGAATTAGTCTAAACAAAAAAGCCTGCTGATATAACTCAAAAGTTATTGAAAAGATGGTTGGAAAAAATAGAAGATGTGGAAGTAAAAATTAATGAATCAAAACTGGCGTCCCATATATTGGATCTAATTGATGGAGAACATAATGAGGGGATGGTCTATTCCACTTATTACTCCTTTTCTGGGTCCTTAAGAAAGAGACAGGGGGAGGGGATAGGGAAAACAGGGGAGGCTACTGTATTAAGCTTCACCATCATGGCTGCCACCCCACAATCTCCTCAGAACCTGACCTTCTTTGTCATAATCCTGAGGAATGTCCTCACTAGACTGAGCTAAAGGGAGGGGGCCAGATAACATCACCAATCCTATCAGCTCAACTAAATACCAGACACCACTTGGGATGAAATGGGATCATACATTAAGAGCAGCAGCAACAAACATAGCTCCAGACCATCTCAGCTAACTTCTCTTTTCTCCAAACAAACAGTTTTGGACATTTAACAACATCATCAATTATAGTGATTGAATTATGTTAACAACTTTGGCACATTTATACATCTAAATGAACACATCAGCACCCAGTATTCAGGATATAAAGGCTCATTTTGAATATATATATATATACTTTATCTTTTTTATGCATGGAAAAAGTGTTCACATATATGCATAAACAAATGTTCAGAAAAAAGCACACACCTTTTCTTATTTTTCATTTACCATTCATATTAAAACAATATAATACCCTTTGGACTGAGAAAACTGTCAGTGCCTTAATTGGATGCAGTTCTAGCTTTTGAAGACATGATACATACTTCTGATTTCATGCAAACATTAAAGGTTACAGAATCTGCTGGGTCATGGAATCTTAGGGGTTTTTTTTCTTTTCCAATTAAATTTATTAGCTACATTAATTCAAACGTGGTATGTCTAAATATTAAAATGAAAATTCCCAGACAAATAATAAAGATCAGCTCTGACCACCATAAAATAATTTAGTTAGATCTGGTGATTTTATTTATCCATTATCTCATAAACAAAGCACTTCACAGGGCCCAGTCCTGCCGTTTATTTGTTTATAGAGCTTGCACTGAAATCGGTGTGGAAAGGGAAAGGTCAAGACCTATAAGGATGCTTCTACACTGCACCCTTAGCTCAAAATTAGCTATGCAATTTGAGCTATGCAAATTGCATATGTTATTTCAAGTTAATTTCTAAATAGCTTATTTCGTAAATTTTGAAATAAACTGCTATTCCGAAACGTCCCTTAATTCTCATGGAACAAGGTTTACAGGGATGATGGAATAGCAAGCCCCTTATATTTTGAAATAACAGTCTTGCTTAAAAGACATGGAATAGCTATTTCGGGATACTGAAAGTATCCTGAAATAGCACCACAAGGTAGACATACCCTAATAGATTAAGCAATTAACAAAGTTGAAGGAATAAAACCACTAAAAGAAGAAATTTTTCAGAGGTGAGGTGTAGTAGCCTGAAATGATACTTTATTATTCAGCAAGCATAACACCCATGAACTTTTTCCTCTGGCATCCAGGCATTGAATAGTCAACTGGAAAACAAGACATTTTGTGAAAAGCAGATATTTCATTGAATATTCTTTGGATGGATGGATGGAGACAGAAGTAGATCAGAATTGTGTACTTTCAGGTAAACTTGTTCATTTAGTCAAAATCATAATGATGAGTTCTCTAAACTCTAATGCATTAATGCACTTAATCACCTGGGCTAGGTCTACACTGCAATATTAAGTCGGAAAAAGAAACACAAGTTGCGGTACGCAACTTGCATATCTTTTTCCAATTTACTATCAAAAGAGGCTTTTCCGATATTTGGCACATCTACATGGTGCCAAATTTTGGAAAAAAGTGCTCTTTCAACACATCCCTTATTCCTCGTAGAATGACATTTACAGGGATGGCAAAAGAGTACGTCCGCTTAAAAAAAAAATCGGAAAAGCGTACATGTTCCTTGGACGTAATGTTGTTTTTCCGGAATACCTCTGGAATCCAAGAAAAGCAATGCCGTTTAGATGTAGTCCTGTTTAAAGCCATCTCTATCCAGCAGGTCATTTAAGCATATTCTTATCTTTAATCATGTGCATAAAAAGGATGTAAGCACATACTTAAAGCTAAAGATGTGCTTGCTGAATTGAGGATAAAATTCACAATTCAACTTACAATAGCTCCAGAATATTCACTAGAGATGGTTGAAAATGGAACTTATTTTACATTATTTTTTCATTTTATTTAAAAAAAATGTTTCTATGAAAATCTTTCAGCTTTTGAAAAGAAGAGACATTTTCAAAATTGTCATTCTTTTTTTTAACATTGTCCTCTCTATACTCAACTTTCAAGTAGAAAGATGAGGGAGAGAGGAGGAGTAGTGAAGGGGGCAAAAAACCCAGAAAACATGAAAAGCTGGAGACTAAAAAATTGACTTCAAATCCTAATATTTTTAGTCTTTAGTTTTTCATCTAAAATCTAAAAAGTTAATAAGAAATATTTTCTACACCATTTTTCATTTAAAAAATCTACTTTTGTCAAAAAATTTCAAATATTAATAACATTAATAATCAAATTTCTGAGAGAGTGAAGCTTATTATCCAACCTTACAAAAGTAATAAAATACCACATGGACCTTGGATTACAACATTTGTAATAAAACTGACTTCATTTTTTATCAAAATGCATGAGGAATTGGAATAGAATCCTTCTTATTTGGAATGGGTGGATGTTAACAACATCAAAAAAGACTTTTAAAGGCTGGAATTTTGTTTTATTAATGTTGTAGTTTCCTTACTATTCTCCAACCAATGCTTTTTGATCCCTAAATAAGTAATTTTAAGACTTCCTGCCAATGTATTTTTTGCAGGAAACCGTCCATGAACAAAATATTTTTACAGATGACTAAAATGGAATAAGAACAATCAGATTTTTTTGCAATTTTCTTTAGTCCTGTTTAGCAAGTTTCAAGGTGAAATGTATAAATTATCATTCATTTATATTATGATCATTCCATCCTGATAATGGGCATCAAGTTGTAGGGGATATAAGATGTTTGTTCAATTATAGACAGTAGAATATAATCTAATCTTGATACAGATTTAATCTGAGAAAATAATAGAGGCCCTGGTTCAGGAAAGCATCCCTGCTCAGGAAAACATGGACTTTAAAGCCTTAAGTTATTTCCTGAGCCGCAGTGTAAAAAGCCCAAACATCGTTACATAAATCAAATCCATAATTACTGTGTGGTACCACAAAATAATATAATGCCTAGCTATGGCAAACAGTCAGTGTGGTCTTGAAGTTTCCTTCGGACACAAAGCCTCCCAAAGAATTCTCACAGCTGGTTGTGATACTCCACAGACTACCCGGAGCTGTGAATTCCTCACCACCACCTACACTGAGTGTGAAGCAGCTTTGTCAGTACTGGTAGAGTTCAGCTGTCTGACTCAACTGACTGCGGGCACCACATGCACTCTCATCTTAGCCTATGTGGGCTCCGCTGTCTCTCATAGGGTATGTCTACACTACCCTCCTAGTTTGAACTAGGAGGGTAATGTAGGCATACCGCACTTGCAAATGAAGCCCGGGATTTGAATTTCCCGGGCTTCATTTGCATAAGCGGGGAGTCGCCATTTTTAAAACCCCGCTGGTTCGAACCCCGTGCAGCGCGGCTACATGGGGCACGAACTAGGTAGTTCGAACTAGGAAGTACTAGTTCGAACTACCTAGTTCGTGCCCCGTGTAGCCGCGCTGCACGGGGTTCGAACCAGCGGGGTTTTAAAAATGGCGACTCCCAGCTTATGCAAATGAAGCCCGGGAAATTCAAATCCCGGGCTTCATTTGCAAGTGCGGTATGCCTACATTACCCCCCTAGTTCGAACTAGCAGGGTAGTGTAGACATACCCATACAGACTAGCGATAGTCACACTCCAAACTTCAAGCCCTCCAAGTGTCACCCTACCTACAATGACCAGTCCCTTATCTACAGGGCAGAAACAGAGTTGCTAGATTCCATGTTCCCAGAAGAACAGAACACAGAAATTTGGTTTTGTCCACCACAAAATACCACTTTCAATTTATGTACTGAGGGTCATGTTTGAGGAAGAATGCAAAATGCATATATAATCTGTATTTAAAAGGTATTAATCATACAGTAGCAGCAGTTACCACTAGCCAGCCATGCCTTTGAGCAATATGGCTGCAAGGCATAGGTCGGGTCACTTGTAGGGATTTCTCTTGTTGCTATTATTATCTCATTCTGTAAATTAGCAACAATGAGACCCCAGAGCATTAAGAGAAAATATTCCCACAGCAGCAGCAGCAGAGTGAATCTTGATGCTGCAAACAGACGTGACACTGCAAAAATGAGTTTGCAGTGCAAATAAGAGATGCAGATTATCAGAATGAGCTGTCTCCATCCTTTTTGCAGTGAGTTTAATGCGTCTTTAATCTGGAAACCTTGATGCTATTTTTTTTAATTGCTTGTCCATGATAAAAATTTAAGTTTAAATGAGCTCTTTTCATTTACTGGCAATGACAAATAGTAGAAACCACTTAATTAGTCTATGACAAATGGCACGCCCAATTAATTCTGATCATTGCCTAGGGTAAAAACCAATCTGAGAGAACCAATGACTCTAAACAATGGAAAAGTCTGTTTAAATGTCATTTCTGGAATTGTCTGTTGTCTATTCATAATAGTTAAACACACATGAACTGGTGTTTTCTATCACTAGCTTTGTAATTGTTTAGCCCCTTGTTCATTTTATCATAGAATCATAGGGCTGGAAGAAACCTCGGGAGGTCATCAAGTTCAGCCCCCTACCTAAGGCAGGACCAATCCCAACTAAATCAACCCAGCCAGGGCTTTGTCAAGCTGAGACTTAAACACCTCTAGGGATGGAGATTCCACAACCTCTGTAGGTAACCCATTCCAGTGCTTCACCACCCTCCTAGTGAAATAGTTTTTCCTAATATCCAACCTAGACCTCTCCCACTGTAACTTGAGACCATTGCTCCTTGTTCTGCCATCTGTCACTACTGTGAACTGCCTTTCTCCATCCTCTTTGGAACCTCCCTTCAGGAAACTGAATGCTGCTATCAAATCCCCCCTCACTCGTCTCTTCTGCAGACTAAACAAACTCAAATCCCTCAGTCTCTCCTCATAGGTCATGTGCTCCAGCCCCCTAATCATTTTGGTCGCCCTCCGCTGGACCCTCTCCAGTGCGTCCACATTCTTTTTATAGTGGGGGCCCAGAACTGGACACAATATTCCAGATGTGGCCTCACCAGAGCCGAATAAAGGGGAATAATCACTTCTCTAGATCTGCCGACAATGCTTCTCCTAATGAATCCTAATATGCCATTAGCCTTTTTGGTTACAAGGGCACACTGTTGACTCATATCCAGCTTCTCATCCACCATAATCTCCAAAAACTTTTCTGCTGAACTGCTACTTAGCCATTCAGTCCCCAGCCTGTAACAATGCTTGAGATTCTTCCGTCCCAAGTTCATGGCTCTGCGCTTTTCCTTGTTGAACCTCATGGCTGTGTCTACACTGGCCCCTTCTTTTGAAGGGGCATGCTAATTTTGAACTTGGGAATAGGGAAATCCGCAGGGGATTTAAATGTCTCCTGCGGAATTTAAATAAACATGGCCACCACTTTTTTTCCAGCTTGGGGAAAAGCCGGAAAAAAGCATCTAGACTGGAGCGATCCTCCGGAATAAAGCCCTATTCCGGAGGATCTCTTATTCCTACTTCAAAGTACTTCAAAATAGGAATAAGAGATCCTCCGGAAAAGGGCTTTATTCCGGAGGATCGCACCAGTCTAGACGCTTTTTTCCGGCTTTTCCCCAAGCCGGAAAAAAAGTGGCGGCCATGTTTATTTAAATCCCGCGGGGGACATTTAAATCCCCCGCGGATTTCCCTATTCCCAAGTTCAAAATTAGCATGCCCCTTCCGAAGAAGGGGCCAGTGTAGACACAGCCCATCAGATTTCTTTTGGCCCAATCCTCCAATTTGTCTAGGTCACCCTGCACTCTATCTCTACTCTCCATTGTATCAACCTCTCCTCCTAGCTTAGTGTCATCTGCAAACTTGCTCAGGGTGCAATCCATCCCCTTATCCAGGTCATTAATAAAGATGTTGAAGAAAACTGGTCCAAGTACTGATCCTTGGGGCACTCCGCTAGAAGCCGACTGTGAACCTGATATCGAGCCGTTTATCACTATCCATTGGGCCTAACAGTCTAGCCAGCTTTCTATCCATCTTGCAGTCCATTTATTGCAAGAATATTGTGGGAGACGATATCAAAAGCTTTGCTAAAGTCAGGATATATCACATCCACTGACTTTCCCATATCTACAGAGCCAATTACCTCATCATAGAAGCTAATCAGATTGGTCAGGCACGACTTGCCCTTCGTGAATCCATGTTGACTATTCCTGATCACTTTCCTCTCTTTATGCTGGTTAAATAAACTGCCTTACAAAAATGTTTCCCCTGAAATGATGTTTTTTAAAATTCTATAAAATAAAAATGTATTTGAAATGAGTGCAATGGTTTTCATTATCCTTTCCCTCTTGCAGGTGTCATTTGCTGAAGTTAAACTGCTGTAAGTCAATGGATAATCAGGCCCAGAATATTCTTATGAGAGCCTGGTAAACTGGACCAATCACCATGCAGAGCTGATTTATAAATCTCAACTACCCACCCAGAGAAACAAAAAAGCAAATTGAAAGAGCCAGACGAATACCTAGAAACCATCTACTTCAAGACAGACCCAAGAAAACCAACAATAGAACACCACTTGTCATCACCTACAACCCCCAACTTAAACCTGTCCAACACATTATCAATAAACTACAGCCTATATTGGAACAGGATACCATACTCAAAGAGGCTCTGGGAGACAGACCCATAGTCTCCTATAGACAACCACCTAACCTCAAGATGATTCTTACCAACCACCACAGGACATACCACACTAATACCAACCCTGGTACCTTCCCTTGCAACAAACCCCGTTGCCAGCTTTGTCCACATATTCATTCTGCTGATACCATTATTGGACCTAACCAAGTGAGTTATAAGATCAAGAACACATATTCCTACGCATCCAGAAATATAATCTACGCTATCATGTGCCGAAAGTGTCCGTCTGCTATGTACATTGGACAAACATCTCAGACACTTCGCCAAAGGATTAATGCCCACAAAACAGATATCAGACAAGATCACAAAGAGAAAACAGTTTCTTGCCACTTTAACCAGAAAGGACACTCTCTAAATGACTTAGCCACCTGCATTCTGCTACAAAGACCTTTTACATCTGCACTTGAAAGGGAATCCTCTGAACTGTCATTCATGTTAAAATTCGACACTTACCAACAAGGACTTAACAAGTCTTTGAACTTTCTCACCCATTACCAAGACAGTTTCCCCAATTATCACCTGTAATACCATTAACTCACAAACATCCCACTCTCCCTACCTTTAATATCAGCAATTCACAGACACTTACCTTCCTTCCTCCCCCTTCCCACCCCCCCGCATCCCCTTTCTGTTCTGCAATGTGATTTGTCCTTTTCATATTTGTTCATTTTTTTAAATTGTATCCTTTGGTATATATGGTTGTGACTACTTTCTTCCACTATTTGATCTGAGGAAGTGGGTCTGGCCCACGAAAGCTCATCATCTAATAAACCATCTTGTTAGTCTTTAAAGTGCTACATTGTCCTGCATTTTGCTTCAACTACCCCAGACTAACACGGCTACATTTCTATCACTATTCTACATGCAGAGCTGAATCTTTTTAAATTAAGGTACTATTTTAAACAGATTTAGTTAAGCCAATGCCTTTGATAAAGCATAGGTGGAGAATATTTTTTTGGTTTAAAGAAGTAAATGATTACATGGAGCAGAATTAATCCCTAAGGTACCATCTGCCAGTCTGTGGTTTATTCATTTCATACATATCTGATTTCAGAAGCAGATATCTTTTGGTTCCTTTACATAATGGTGTCAGGTTACCTGTGGTAACTACCACACAATTCATATGTTCTGTGTTTCTATCAGCGGATATGAATGGTGCAGATGGATAAAAATATCTAATAATTTAATATATGATGAATACTTCTTTAGAAGAGCCCAGAACATATCAGAATTAATTCCAGTATAAATATCCTTAAACCTATATATCTATATTTAGCAGTATCAATTTATAACAATAATAAGGTCAGTGAATAGCCTCTTCTGGAATTAATGACTGTGAAATTATGGTCAATTCATAGGGATACAGAAGAGAACAAAGTGTGTCCCTCGTCAATGTGTCATAATTAAGGCAACACAGAGCAAAGTAGGTGAGTATTAATCATTATTATTGCACCTGTATTATTTTATCCATTTTCCAGAGGAAACACCTATCATCATACTGAGAGTCAGTGAGAAAGTCTGTAATAAAATTCAGGTCCTGGGTCCCATCCCGTGGAAGTCTGTCTGCCCATGCTCTAACCACTAGATCACACTTTCTCTAAACAAAGGGAATATATACTGGTAAAAAATACTGTTTTGTAACTTTATATACATGGCTGGTTAAAGATGCTTGCAGAGCCACGTTTTTTAAAGAAGTGCTGATGTGTTCTGCACCCAAAAACTCAGTTTTAAGTACCAAAAAGAAGACTTGGCTACTTCTCTCATAGTCCTTCCACAGGGGAGAAGTTTCACGGTTGATAGCATAAACTGCTACTACTATAAATAGATGGCAGGACTGGGTCTGCATACTCCAGAGAGAGGAAATGAGACAGTGTTTGCATTTTTTTTTCTTTTCTTAAATATATTTTAAGGCACTGCCCCTTTAAGGTTCTCTTTTAATTATTTAATGTGAGAGCACAACCTATATGCCATATGTTTCCCTCTACTCCTCCATTTGGTGTTGGTTAGAAGTAAATGGACCCCCACAGCTGATAACAGGAAGTGACCTGGTCATGCAGCCAAGAATGAGTTCACCTCCACCAATTGAAATCTGAGTGGTAAAGTTAAAGACTTCATGCTGGAAACTGGAGTGCCCTGAGAACTCTGCAGTGGTGTTTCTCAGCAATCAAAGATAGGTTATAAGGCCAAAATGTTGAAATCCAGACCCATAGAGTTAGGTACCTAAATCCATATTTGTGCAGCTTTATCAGTCAAGGTTAAGTACTATTATATGTAGCCTGTACATAAGGTTGGATGTGGCCTCTCAAACATTCACTCTCCTTGTGGATTCATTTCTAAATACAGTGATCTGTTTTTACAAATCTTCTACCACACAAGGCCACAGATTTGGGAATTTCTATATCCAGGTGGTAGTTCTATTGGGTGGTATCTTTATGCATGGTCAAATATTGTAAAACTAAGCAGGGATAAAAAATCTTGATGTTCTCTATCAGAAGTAAGAGTCTTGACTGGTTTTAAGAGAGGAGTCATTTTCTGAGAGATGCAGAGAAAAATCTTCTAAAGCTGGAAGCTCAAAGTCTCTGGAGTGAATGGAGTTCAATGTACCATAAATAATTTGTTTGCTTTGCAATTATTTTCCGTCAGTGGAGACAAATTGATTCATACAATAAAAGCAAGGCAGCTGGCTTTCTAAACTATGAAAGGATTTGACTAATTTAAGTGCCTCCCAAATTTTAGGAATCCTGGAGTTTCATATTTACTGGAAAAATCAGAATTATATCAATTGTGCTAAGCTGGAGCAGTATTGGAAGATAAAGCCCACCAGTGATTGCCTACGTGAAATTCACCATTGAGTAACAACAGAAATGATTACCATCATTGCAAAAGTATCATTTCTTAGGTTACTAGTGGTCTGCTTTGAGAGCTATTTATAAAAAGGAAAAAAAGGCAGAAGTAAATAATGTCAAAGTAGACAAATATAATTTCTCCTATGGGTGTGAAGCAAATACAAATAACTACCTTCAAAATGTCTGCTCAGTTACTAAAGAGAATTAGTCATTCATATGAGCTACAGCAGAGGATTGTATGTGATGAAAGGGTTTGTGAATTAGAAACTCACAGAGCAAAAGCTTATTTTAAATGCAGATACATTGGCTGGACAGAACCTGAATCATATCTACACAAAGCATCATTTCTATGACCTAGCATTTACCCACAAATGAGGAGGGATGTTGGAAAAGAGGGGGGAATGCCAAACTTCCTTTCATTACCTCTAGAACTTTAGGGTGGGATTTACAACTGTGACCCACAGCATTTGGAACTGGATGGTAGCTGAGCACCTCATTTTCCTTGGTTTCTTTCAAAACCTTGGGGTAAGTCTACGTTGCTCTTGGGAACCCGTTTCTCATTCTAGGGAGACAAGTATGAACTAGCACACTGGCTGCAGCTGCACGAACAGTCACTCGGGCCAGCCACCATCTGAGCCTTGGCTATGTACTCAGGCAGCCAGCCCAAGCAGCTGCCGTGCTGCTATGGCTGCACTGCTTTTTTTGGGGGTGCTAGTTGAGCAGAGTTAGTGCATGTCTGCCTACCTTTGTTGGGAAGCATGCTCTCAGATACAGTGTGTTTGTACCCTTTGTGCTCTCCTTTAAAATTCCAAGGCCTGCTCCTATTTTCACTGAAGTCAGTTGCAAAACTTCAGTGGGAGCATTCGTGTAGGGTGTAATAATGAATACTGGCTAATTTGACTACAGTTCTGTTTTTCACAAAACTAGTACATGACCGATACAGTCTGCCATATTCCATCTGGAGCATGAATATGCTAAGCAAATCTCTGTTCCTAATCTGCTTCCCAAATTTTAACAACCCTTTCTTTACTGGTACCCAAAGTTCAATGAATTACTTTACTTAAACTACATTTTGGATGCTCCAGGTGGTAAACTCTCACATGCCAACATCAGGATGATATTAATAACACTGCCCGTTTGGCCAAGAGCTGTGCTAAACAAGATAGAAATTTGCTAAGATAAGGCTAGTTTCTCTTTACAGAAACTTACAGGGCCAGAATAAAACTGATACTGTACAGTTCAAGCACATTTGACTGGGCTAATATATAAGGTAAACAGAGGACTCTGAGCACTGATCAAAGTGCAGTACCAGGGGCTAGTGGCATGATCTTTAGGTGTGAGAAAGAAAGTTTTGAGGAAGAGGGTCACATGTTTGAAGGTTCAGACAATCAGACTTCAGCTTGACCTGTCTGCTTAACTGGGAGTAGTTCTCCCCAGCTACTCATGTGAGATGAGGTCAGAGGTTACCAATTACTTAGGGAGGCTGAGAAAGTTGTATGAAGCTGCTCTCAGCTGCCATATCACATTAGTATCAGGCCACTTGCAGGTAGGCCATAGTGGTTAATGCTTCATTTCAGTTCATTGATTGTGTTCAGTTTGCTATTTCAGTGGCAGCCATGTACCATTTATCTGCTGTGTCAACAGCTTTTTCTGTAAGATACAACAGAGTACCATAGAACTTTAGGCAGGAAGCTTGTTATCCCAATCAGAGCATTCATATGTAAAATATTCCCATTTGCATAACATAGGTGTCATTTTAATTGTTTAACTGTTCGCTGTGTAACATTGTTTTCCTTTGTACGGTGCTGATGGAGTGCATGCTGCACAATGAGCAATTGCAATTTGTTACATGTTGTAGATATATAACTGTAGCCAGGTCTTCTAGCTAAGGGTTAGGATTTTCATCAATTAAGAAGTGACTTAAGCTAAATATGTAGAGAATAATGTGCAAAGAGAACTATTCTATGAGTGCCATGTTTCCTCTCCTGGGTTTTTCTGTGCATTATTTTCAAGTAATAACTAGGGCTAGAAAGAAGTTTTAAAAATAATTCTTTCACAGAGCTTTGCTTGAGAATGTCATACTTTTATACAAGTTTTTATTGTAAATTATTAATATTTTTCTGGTCGTGGACCAGGATCCCATTGTGCCAGGAGCTGCACAAACACAGAACAAAAAGATGGTCTCTGCCCCACAGGGTTTACAATATAAGGATAAGGCAAGAGACAACAAATAGATGCAGCCATTGGTCAGCATAAGAAGCACTGGTCTTTGCTTAAATATTAATGCACATAATGTTTTTCATTTGTTTCACCTACATCTAAGTGAGGGTGGCCCTATACCTATTTAATAATAGCAAATGAATTCAATTTTACATAATTTCATCCATAATTTTGAAGATAATCCAGAATTGTAATTAATGTAAAAGCTGTGGAAGCGATATTCAGCCTTGTATTTCAGGGCTTAAGCCATCTCTGTCTTTCAGAGGTCAAGAAAAGACTTATGTGAGGGGGCAGATTATTGCACATCTGCCTAGTATGTGTTCTTGCACTTTTCTCTGAGACACCTATTGCTAGCCTTTAACAGAAACAGGACACTGGACGAGATGGGTCTGGAATCTGATCCATGCTGGCCATTCCTACTTTCATAAATAGGTTTTTTTCTCATCTTTTTTTCAAAACTAGGAATGTTCACTGTTTTTTAGTTCAAGAGAAAAACATTCTAAAAATGGGCCAATGTTTGTTCAAAAATAGTCATGCTTTTGGCGACATGCCATCATATTTTCACTGGAAATTGAGTTCATTTTCATGTGAAATATTCATCTACCTTTACCAAATTTTTTTAGAAAAAGCAAAGTCCACTTTGAGATTACAATGAAATGTACCTTGATCTTAGATTTTGATTTCATTATTAATTTGTTACACATCCCTATTATTATTTACGGTTACAATTTTCAATCAGAATGTTCCCAGAAACCTTTGTAGGCCCTTACCATTTAATCCACTGTTAGGTGGAAGTTAGCAACTGTTAACCAGTGCACCACAACATTAGGCAAAAGTTTCCCAGTACCCTATGATGTAAGTTTTTGTATATCCACTCATGCTTACTATAAATAATTTTTCCAAAAAAAAGCAAGAGTGAGAATATCTATGACATTACAAAGATGCAGTCACCATATATCTGGCTCACAGCAAATGACACTGCACAGATTTGGGCACTATTTTTCAAGAACTGTAGCATTAATTTTCTTCAAACTATTATCATTTCTTTCTTTAAAATTAAACTTTTGTCTCTACCCTGCTTCCCACTGCCTTCTTTCACAGTTAACTTTCTCCTTTTTCCTTTATCTTATCTTTTCCTCTTCTTCTGACATCCTGCTGACAATTGACTATATACCAGTAAGATAGCATTTGTAATATTTGAGAGGTGACACACATGGTTTTCCCTGTGCTCCTCCTAACCCTCTCCCTTCACTGAACCTTTCAGGTATGTGTACATAGCAGGACTAAATTCAAAATTAAGCTACGCAACTTGAGCTATGCTAATTGCGTAGCTTAAGTCCAAATAGCTTATTTCGAATTTGGGGAAGTCTACACAGCACTTATTTTGAAATTGAGCGCTCTTCTTCCAACTTCCCTTAATCCTTGTAGAATGATGGTTACAGGAGTCAGAGTTAGAAGTCCTTTGGCTGGACATCATTTTGAAATATGTTGAAATAACTGCTTGTGTGTAGACACATACTTTGTTATTTTGAAATAACGTCAGTTATTCCGAAATAATGGTGCTATGTAGACATACCCTTCATGTCCTCCCATTCTCAGGTTTGTACCTTCATTTAATTGACTACCTGCCTCTGCATGATTGTAACAAGCTTCCTGTTTTTACCTCTAACCAAGAGCAGCTCTCCTAAACATCCCTCCTTCAAACCCTGTTCTTCCAGGACTCTTTGCAGTGCTGTTCCCTCACTAATATTCACGGGTATGTCTACACTACCCTCCTAATTCGAACTAGGATGGTAATGTAGGCATACCGCACTTGCAAATGAAGCCCGGGATTTGAATTTCCCGGGCTTCATTTGCATAAGCCGGGCGCCGCCATTTTTAAATCCCGGCTAGTGCAAACCCTGTGCTGTGCGGCTACACGCGGCACGGAGTAGCTAGTTCGGATTAGTCTTCTAATCCGAACTAGCTGTACTCCTCGTGGAATACAGGCCTGTTCCACGAGGTGTACAGATAGTTCGGAATGGCTTGCTAGTTCGAACTATCTAGCCCGTGCCGCGTGTAGCCGCGCGGCACGGGGTTCGAACAAGCCGGCATTTAAAAATGGCGCCGGCCGGCTTATGCAAATGAAGCCCGGGAAATTCAAATCCCGGGCTTCATTTGCACGTTCGGTATGCATACATTACCCTGCTAGTTCGCACTAGCGGGGTAGTGTAGACATACCCTTTTTCTAATACTTTGTGAAACAGAGCTACAACAGCTTCACTCAATTATATTTTTTGAAACATCACTGAACACTGATATAAAATTGAAAAGATTTTTTGAGTTTAAATCACTTAAATCAATTTTCCCCATCATTAGAGAAAGCTAGGAAGTACAGCAGCTGGATTAAACATTTCATAGATAACATTTCATAGTTTCAAAAATGTTAACCACACACAAAAAGCAACTTTTATCAATAAAATCTCTCTCTATGTATGTATTTTTATAAAGACAAAACTTAAGAATAACAGCAAAAAGACTGAGCACATTGCAATGAATTTTTATGGACTAAATCCAGAGCCATGTCTTCAGTCGTGCTCATCTTAACAGGAAGAGTTAAGGAAGGACTTGCATGCATTGAAAAAAAAATTGCATAAATGTGACA
The DNA here is from genome assembly GCF_052426305.1 of Pelodiscus sinensis. Taxonomy (NCBI): domain Eukaryota; kingdom Metazoa; phylum Chordata; order Testudines; family Trionychidae; genus Pelodiscus; species Pelodiscus sinensis. The sequence goes on along the minus strand of NC_143055.1, from coordinate 21,555,877 downwards.
TATGGGGCTGTGATCCAGCTGTAGCTCTCAACCTGGATCACTCATAAACAGCCATCAATAAGCAGGTGCCCCTAAGTATTTGAATGATACCAAGAGACTCCCAGTCCTAGATTTCTCCCCCAGAAATTATGTTCTGTTTTGTCACACCCTTTCCTGGACAAAACAGAACATAATACACATACACTGCTGCAGCCCAATCCACTGGATTCCTCAGCAGCTCCACCTTTAGTTTCTTTTCACAATAAGCCAAACTACAAACTAATCCCATTTCAAAACAAGAATCCCAACACTCTGTGTGACTAGATCCCCTATCTGGGACTGTGGTGGGCCTGCTGCAACAACAAGCAACAACAAGCAATGAGCTACAAGTGAAAATCTAGCCAGCTCACAAGCCAATGAAGCCAAAAAGAAGACCAATTTCCACATTTTTTACTAGGATTTGGCAAACTGTAAACATCCTTTATAGAGTATGTGTTCCCTTTTCCAATTGGCCGGGGTCATGCTTTTGTGTCAAATCTGGAAGGTCATAAGTCAGCAGTGAGAGTGCTGATGGGAATAAAAGTTTCTTGCTTAGTAGATTCCTCATACTTGCATTCTTGTGGATTGGTTGCACAAGTAACAAAAGTTAACAAAAGTGCTATTATAGTTAAATGTATTCACTAGTGGAACTTTACATGAAATAACATCACAGTAGGCCCATGTTTTCAGTCTTTTTATGACATGTTTAATGGTCCTGCCATATGAATGGCTTGTAAAAAGAAAAAAAAAAGCAGAAGGCTAGATGAGGTAAGAACTCATACATCTGGCAGGAAATATTCCATTATACTCTAAGTGTTTACGGCCTTAATAATGGTTCTGAGCAGCATGTGCTTAAGAAGAAACGGAATTTAAGGCTGCATTCATTTTCATCTACTTTTGCAATTTTCAGAATTAATTTCACTTTGAATAAAGTTCAGGCAGGACTTGGGGAGATTACTTCATTGATTTGTTCCACAGGGAAAATGAAGATACTGTAAACTGGCCAATCTAATTTAGCAATCATTATTATAAGTATTTTATCATTTTTATGTTGCAGTAGTTCCTATAGGTTCCTGAGGCCCAGGCCTGCCTATGGGAATGGGGAGCAAAAGAGGCAGTTGACTCAGATCCTGGCGATTCTAAAGGTCTCCAGGCTTCCACCAGCATTTCTCTGGCAGCGGCCAGAACCCTGGGCCTTTTAAAATTGCTGCTGGAGTGCCATGCCACACCATGAGCTCCTCCTAGTTCTGAAGGCAGGCAGGAGAGAGGTGAGAGCGGCTGCCTGGGTGGCACTGGGAGCTAGCTGGCTCAGTTCCGTCAGGTCCTTCTGGGAGCCAGGAGCCACCCACCCCCATTGTCAGCAATCCTGTCAGCTCCCCTACTGAGGCCAGAGACTGGTGAAAGTTATACAAATATATGGTAAGAGACAGTCCCTGCTCTGAGAAGCTTACAGTCCACAGACAAGTGGCATACCAAGGATGAAACACTCACATCGATGCATTACATCTATAGATGTGCATTTGTTTTCTTCTCATAAACAAGTAAAACAAAGTCAGTTATCCTTAACTGCTGCTCAACCTAGGCATCATGCCAGAGGAAGGTTTTGATGAAAGACCTAACGCAGGAAAGCAAGTTGCACTTTTGATCAGTTTGCTGGGTAATTTTGGCCTGTTCTACACTGCAGGGTTAGTCGATGTAAAGTTACATAGGTTAAGTCAGCATAGTTTACGTTGACTTGCTACAGTGTCTACACTGCACTTGGGCATGGGGGGGGGGGGGTTGAAAAAAACTTTCAAGTCAACCTGAAAGGAAAAAAAGCAAATGAAATGAAATAAATGTTTCAGTTTAGATTAAATAGTTTGATTTTGGTGAAACAAAATGCGTTGTTTAAGTTTCAAGAGTTTTAAAACCTTTTTTTTTTAAATAAATTGAAACAGGGAGGAATTAGAAGCGGAAGTAGATGTGGGTGGCAATCTGGGAAGCAGTGATCATGAGATGGTCAATTTCAGGATCCTGATGTAAGGAAGGAAAGAGAGCAACAAAATACAAACCCTGGACTTCAGAAAAGCAGACTTTGACTCTTTCAGAGAACTGATGGGCAGGATCCCCTGGGATGCTAACTTGAGGGGGTAAAGAATCCAGGAGACCTGGCAGTATTTTAAAGAAGCCTTATTGAAGGCACAGGAAGAAACCATCCCAATGCTCAATAAGAAAAGCAAATATGGTAGGCGACCAGCTTGGCTTAGCAGTGAAATATTTGACAAGCTAAAACACAAAAAGGAATCTTACTAGAAGTGGAAACTTTGACAGATGACTATGGAGGATTATAAATAAATTGTTCGAGAATGCAGGAGTGTAATCAGAAAGGTGAAAGCACAATTGGAATTGCAGTTAAAAAAGCATGTGAAGGGAAACAGGAAAGATTTCTACAGGTATGCTAGCAATAAGGGAATGATATGGGAAGGTGTGGAATCCTTACTGGATAAGGGAGGTAATTTATTGACAGATGATGTGGGAAAAGCTGAAATACTCAATGGTTTTTTGCCTCTGTTTTCACAGACAAGCTCCCAGACAACTGCACTAGGCAACGCTGTATGGGAAGTAGGTGGGCAGCCCTTGGTGAAGAAAGAACAGGTTAAGAATAAGGCTGTCAATTAATGCACATTAACTCCTACGATTAACGCAGAGCACAATTAACACATTAATTTTTTAAAATGCGCTAATCGCAGGTGTCTCCATGGCACTGCCCCTTTGAAATGCCACTAGAGTGTTTCAAAAGGACAGTGCAGTAGGAGCCTGGGATCAGCTAGAGTCCCCAGCTGACCTCGCGCTCCAGGCTGCGCCGCCCCCTTGAAATTCCGCTGCTGCATTTCAAAGGGGCAGCGCCTGGGGTCAGCTGTGCAGTGCTGCCACTTTGAAGTGCTGTGATTAATCACGATTAAAAAATTTAATCGCATGATTAATCACGATTAAATTCTTTAATCGTTTGACAGCCATAGTTAAGAACTATTTAGAAATGTTAGACATACACAAATCCATGTGGCCAGATTTAATGCATCCAAGCGTACTGGGGTGCTGGCAAGTGTCATTGCAGAGCCTTTGGCCATTATCTTTGAAAACTCATGAAGATCGAGGCATGTCCTGGATAATTGGGAAAAGGCAAATGTAGTGCCCATCTTTAAAAAAGGGAAGAAAGACAATCCAGGGAGCCACTGGCTGGCAAGCCTTCCTCAGTCCCCAGAAATAATCATGGAGGGGATCCTCAAGGAATCAATTTTGAAGCACTTGAAAGAGAGGAAAGTAATCAGGAATAGTCAATATGGATTCTCCAAGGGCAAGTCATGCTTGACCAATCTGATTACCTTCTGTGATAAGGTAACCGGATCTGTGGACATGAGGAAGGTGGTAGACGTGAAAGACCTTGACATTACCAAAGCTTTTGATATGGTTTTTCACATAATTCTTGCCAGCAAATTAAGGAAGGATGGATTGTATAAATAGACTGTACGGTGGGTAGAAAGTTGTCTAGATTGTCAGGCTCAATGGGTAGTTATCAATGACTCAATGTCTGGATGGCGGTCTGTTTCAAGTAGGATGCCCAAAGTTCGGTTATAGGGCTGGTTTTGTTCAACATCTTTATTAATGACCTGGATGAGGGGATGGATTGCACCCCAAGCAAGTTTGTGGATGACACTAAGCTAGGAGGAGAGGTTGACACAATGGAGGGAAGCGATAGAGTGCAGGGTGACCTAGACAAATTGGAGGATTGGGCCAAAAGAAATTTTGTTAGGTTCAACAAGGACAAGTGCAGAGTCCTGCACTTGGGACGGAAGAATCCCAAGCATAGTTACAGGCTGGGGACTGACTGGCTAAGCAGCAGTTTTGCAGAAAAGGCCCTGGGATTACAGTGGATGAGAAGCTGGATATGAGTCAACAATGAGCCCTTGTAGCCATGAAGGCTAATGGCGTATTAGGATGCATTAGGCGTAGCATTTCCAGTAGCTATATTCCACTTTATTTGGCACTGGTGAGGTCACATCTGGAGTATTGCATCCTGTTCTGGGGCCCCCACTACAGAAAGGATGTGGACTCATTGGAGAGTGTCCAGCAGAGGGCAACCAAAATGATTAGGAGTCTGGAGCACATGATTTATGAGGAGAGGCTGAGGGATTTGGGCTTATTTAGTCTGCAGAAGAGAAGATTGAGGGGAATTTGATAGTGAACTTTAACTACCTGAAGGGAGGTTCCAAAGAGGATGGAGAGAGGTTGTTCTCTATCGACAGATGGCAGAACAAGGAGCAATGGTCTCAAGTTGCAGTGGGGGAGGTCTTGGTTGGATATTAGAAAACTATTTCACTAGGAGGGTGGTGAAGCACTGGAATGTGTTATCTAGGGAAGTGGTAGAATCTCCATCCCCAGAGGTTTTTAAGTCCCAGCTTCACAAAGTCCTGGCTGGAATGATTTAGTTGGGGTTGGTTCTATTTTGGGCAGGGTGGTTAGACTCAATGACATCCTGAGGTCTCTTCCAACCCTAGGATTCTATGAATCTATGAAACAAAAGTTTGAATGAAAAGATTATTTCATTTGTTTTTTGTCCAAAATAATTTGGCAAATTTGATGTGAATTCTCAAACTATTTCTATCTTTGAGAATGGTGTGGGTTTTTGTTTGCTTGGATGTTTTTCTTTTTTTGGAAAAAAAGTTATGGTGAAATAATGTCACCCAGTTCTAGTGTTGAGAGAATAAGATCACAGTAATCAGGACAGAAGATCTTGAGGCCCAGGATGACAGTTATGGCTGTCTGGAAGGAAATCAAAGTGTAGATTTTATAAATGTTGTTATGGAGGGAGACATGATGAAATTTGGATACAGCTTAATTTGAAGGAAGTGAATATAGCAGAAAATGAGGAGGCAAATATTGTAGAGGACAAGGTTCTGGGATTTTTTCCCCAGAGGTTCACAGTGGCTCAAGGGTAGGGGGGTGGAAGAGATAGATGTAGAAACAGCCAATAGCCACAGCAGATGAGGGCCGAAGAGACAGAATTTGCAGAGGAAAAAAGAGTAAAAAAAGCATAGGTTGGAGGAGAGAGGAATAAAAGGATTCTACCACAGCAATCATAGACAAAAGCAATGAGGATAACTTGCTAACAACATGCTTACATATATTGCACTACAGTATATGTATCTGTATCGATGCACCTTCACAAAGGGCAGAAGCTCTCCTGCTGACAGCACTGTGTACATGGGTGTTTGTGTTGGTGTAATATGTCATTCAAGCAGTGACTTATTCACACCCCTGAGAAAATAGCCTTATTTTCTTGACATATGCCTCTGTATCATATGTGGAACCTACAGTCTGCACCACTGCCTTCCATCTTTGGGAGTGTATTACTGCAAACCTGAGAACTAGCATAGGTTTCTGTTACTGCTTTATTTCTTTACAGGAGAGGATCCTGAGCCCATTCCCAAGGGAGAATGGGGAAAACTCAAACATCAAAGAAATCCCAGATGTTGACAGAGTTGAATACTCAGAAGAGTTCAGTAGTACGGGGTCAAGAGGCAATGTTGAGATGAAGTGGTCATTAAAAAGAAGGAACTTGAGGTGACTCATTGTTAAGTGGGGAAAAAAGTTTCTGAATTAACTGTGGAATCCAGTAGAGCAATTCTGTTTTCAGTTCCCTTGAGGTATAATTGCTACTTTTTGCACTTTTTACGGGGTGAATTCAAGGCTCATTAAAAAGAAAGACGAATAGCACAGGTTTGAGCTATACAAAATGTGAGCAGATGTTCTGCAACCTCTCATGTAATTCTAACAACATACCTGGCTTGTCTGTTGTAACTTAAACACAGATGTCATGTGGTTCTGAACTGTGTGATGATGTTGCAATTTAGAGAAATGGGGAATAGGGTGAGCCTACTGAATATGTTTCTGATAGAATCCAAATGTGGAATTTACGTTTCTAGAAGTGCTCTGTTCCCCAACACAAAAATTGGATGGATTTTTTAAAAAAAGTAACAAAAAGCAATCCAGAATTTAAACACTTTTGACATACCAAAAATTATTAAAATTTTAGAAGTGAGAGATTAAATCTTGACAAACAATTTTGGCATGCATCCATGAATTATTCTACAGAAGGATTTTCATTATGCAATTCCACTGATTTTACATGTTTTAGACATACACAAAACCTTTGACATGAAGCTGTCTTCAAAAGATGCTGTGTGCCGCTCCATGGATGGAAAATATTCAGCAATGCCAGGCTAGTCATTGAAAAGATTAGCTAAATCGTACTGTTCATTTCCAACCCATCACCCATGTAGCGCAGGTCAACAGCCCCAGGTTTAACAAGATTGTGCTTCTAAGTATAATGTAACTGCCATTGTTCAAGACCATTGCCCACATGGAAAAAGCCTCAGCAAATTGAAATATGAATGTATTCATGCATATTCTTATCTTTTAAAATGAACTTATTTCCAAACACTGTTTTAACATCCAAAAAGTCATTAATAAAGGTCCTGGCCTCAGAATCTGATTAGGAAAAAGCTTGGACCCCTCTTAAGCTATACCCCTCTTAAGCTATATGAACGGATTCCCACTAAAAGGACAGTATCAGTGGGCTACAATTTGCCTCAAAACTCAGTGCCATAACCATAAGCAGTAAAGCAATGGGAAAGCAAAAGGGACTTTGTCAGGAATGAGCATACTGAAGAGATTTAGGGGAGTAAGAGTACATCTACGCTGCAATGCTATTTTGAAATAATTAACGTTATTCTGAAATAACTTAGTCCACGTCTACACAGCAGGCAGTTATTTCAAAATAGTGCAAAATACTGTCAAGCTGGAGGATTTCTTACTCCGACTCCTGTAATCCTCATTTTACAAGGAATAAGAGAGGTCAGAGGAAGAGTGCTCTATTTCAAAATAAGTGCTTTGTAGATATTCCCTATTTCGAAATAAGCTATTTTGAAATAAGCTGTGCAATTGACGTAGCTCAATTTGCATAGCTTATTTCAAGTTAAGCCCTGCAATGTAGACACACCCTAACAGATGGATGTTTCCTGTATAACAAAAATAGGGAAAACCTGTGATATAAAATAGTTTGTGTAATTCTATCACTTTTTCTGTCTACCAGGGATTCTCTAGAATGTAAGATTTACTATGCTGCCAGGAACTTAAGAACAGAGGAAATACAAGACATTTATGAATGCTTAGAATATATTTGTATTTGAGATAGGGCTGCTGGTCATTTTTTGTGGGTTGTTTCCTCGTGTGCTATCGTGTTTTATGCTACTGCTATTGTACCTCTTAGTAAAGTATAAATAATCAGCAGTATGGAGCTTGTATTGAGATTTCCCTGTTTCACAAGCAAAAAAGGAAGTATAGAGAGTAAAGTGTCTTTAATAAATCACATAGAGGGCAAATCATAGAGGCCAGACAAGGATAATAAAACTGTATGATTGACAGCTGACAGAATGCCAGTGAAATTTTCTCTCCCTTAGGATATTGTTTTTGTAAAATTTGCCTATTTTATACTTTACCGAACTAGAGCTTTTTCTTTTCTTCTGTATTATTTTTGCACTTGTCAGCTGCACTTGAAAACAGGGTGGCTGGACCGACTAATAAAATGTAAACAACAGCTCCAGGTTTATTTTTCTCTTTGTGGTGTTTGGGGGTGTTTTTTCTCATGAAGGTTAATGAAGTACAATAGCTGCCTCAATCACTTCTTTAAGGACATTGGGCCAAATTCTGCTTTCTCACAAACCTGTATAAAGCCCCTGATTTCAGCTTTGTCATCTGAAGCTGTATGTGATATTCAGTTGCATTTAAAGCACTGCTGTACTCTGAAAAGTGATTATAAAATAGTAGAATGAGGTTCCCTGTTTGCTGTGTCCAATCATTACTCCACATCAAGTTACTCAGATTTTTTTTCTAGCTACTAGTCCTACAAACTGATCAATGGGCTCTGAGGGCATGTCTACTGAAGGCTAAATTGAGGCAGTCTATGGTATCTTGCTGAGAACTGACAAACTCAAATCTGAACGTATCAGGCCAAACCTGGGCAGCACACAGACAGCAGTTACTGTGACCCTGGTTCCCCTGGCAACCACATTCCAAAAGGGCCTCACTTTGATAAGGCCGGTACCAAACAACCACGCGGGATTGTTTTTCATCGTCTGCTTTGTTCCTAGAAAATAAGCTTGGATCCCAAAGATCGCGCCAAGGCAATACCACCCCCGCAGGAGACGCATTATATTTCCGGCCGACAAAATGACCATTAACATGCCTTTGTTTATGTTGGCTCATTTAGCTTGTTAGGAATAATTACTTGTATTAGTGATAACATGTTTAATTGCCAATGGGCGGAGATACTGTGTAACTGTCTTAGACCATTGGCTTATGTGCATATCTCACTTCCGCTGCTAGACCTATCAAATCACTTCTCCGCCATCCATCTGCTACCTATATAATCTAATGTATGTTTTGGTTAAGTTAATGCTCTCTGGGCTAACCCCCTGGTCCGCACTCCACCAGCGCTGTGTGTTCAATAAATCTTCTGCTTGTTTTCACCTGCACCCAGTGTGTCCAAGAATTATTCCCAACATCTACCATGCAACACTATTTTGAATTTACTAGCTTTATTCTGAAATAACTTAGTCTGCATCTACACAACTGGGAGTTATTTTGAAATAGTGTCAAAATACTGTCACTATTGGACAGTAGAAGTTGGAGGACTTCTTATTCCAACTCTTGTAACCCTCATTGTACGAGGAGTAAGGGAAGTTGGAGGAAGAATGCTCTATTTTGAAATAAGTGCTGTATAGATCAGGGGTGGGCAATAATTTTTTGCCAGGTTCCACTTCATAAATTTTTGAAGTGGCCCCAGGCCACACAGGAAGGGGCAGGACATCAAGCGGAAGGGGTGGGGCCAAGATACTTCTGGGTTCCTCACCCCCAGACAATGATTGGTCTGGGAGTGAGGGAGTGCCTTTGTCCCTCCCTCCCCATTTCCCCTAGGTGCCCATGTCCCTGGCATGAGAGGAGCCGTCCTGTGTTCCCCTGCCCCTACACCAAATAGGGCGTGGGGACAGGGGAGCACATAAGGCCTCCTCCTCTCTGATCCCACCCAGCGAGCAGTGTGTGGTGCTTCAAAGCACCACGTGCTTCTGGCAGGGCAGGAGGAGGCTTCGCGTGCTTCCGTGCCCCCAGGAACTAATTGGCCTGGAGGAACAGCAGGGCCTCCGCAGGCTGGATACACTCACTTGGTGAGCCAGCTCCGGCCCTTTTGCCCACCCCTAATCCGAACTGGCTGTACACCTCGTTCCATGGGAAGCCTAATCCGAACTAGCTAGTTCGTGCCGCGTGTAGCCGCGCGGCATGCAGTCCGAACTAGCCGGCATTTAAAAATGGCGCCGGCTGGCTTTATGCAAATGAAGCCCGGGAAATTCAAATCCCGGGCTTCATTTGCAACTCCGTATGACTACATTACCCCCCCCTAGTTCGAACTAGGGGGGTAGTGTAGACATACCCATAGAGCTCAGAGTCATCTCTGCTTGACAAGGTCCTTTCTGCAAAATCTGAGCCCCTTCCTTTGGAACACATTCAGCACATTATTGCTTTTCTGTTTTCCCACAATAATTATAGACATTGGTTATGATATTTCACTATCCCTGCATTTAATACAAACATAGCTGGTGTTGGGTCACAACTTAAGACATAGACAGACATACCCAGGGTCTTTCTCCTTTACAGCTAGCTGTCAGGGAAGCATTCATTCAGACTCTGCTTATATCAGTTTACTTTTGACACAGTCACAGTACTATACAGTATTTGGACTGGCAGGGGAGGGCTCTGCATCTCTCTGATTTGGTATGTCTGGTTCCAAATGAGGTGTGTGGCTGACTGGTCAGTCATAACTCTGGTACTCCTGAGGTTCTACTGTATTATCACCATAAACAATGGTTCTGGAGGTTAAATACAGTCCACAGTTATACCTGTACAACCCTACTGACTTCAGATAACTTCACTTGTATTGGTGCCATCAAAGGGTTTGCACAAGTCCAGGGCTTTCTAAAAGAGTGAGTCAGCCACCAGGGAGCTTGCAAACAGGGGCTGTTAACAGGGAGTTTGGAGAGGGAGTTCGGAAGGAGGTTAGATAAACTCACCATTCTTTAAAATCTTTTCACTACACTCTTGCCCTTCAAGGAGGCATTTAATAACAACTGAGGAATCTCTCAGAAGGAAGGCACGTATGGATGGTAATAGGTCTGCTGTTGTTACCTGCACAACATGTGGCATATTTGTCTTCCTCCCAGAAGAAAGAAGGGATTTCATCTGTACTAAGTGCAAGCTGGCCACCATTTTGGAAGAAAAAATTAGAGGACTTGAGGCCCAAGTATCGACCCTATCAGAGAGGACGAAGACTTCCTTGATAGAAGGCAGCGTTTAATCCTTCAGGAACAGCAGGCTGAAGAGCCAGTCAGGGCAGTACAGGACAAGGAAAAAAACTGGCAGCACGTAACCTCTAGGAGGAGAAGAAGGCTGGCTCTGGTATCCCCCATTCCTGTAGAGGTAAGTAACCACTATCAGGCTTTCGCCACAGGCACTGTGGTGGAGAATGCTTTGGCAGGGATCTTTCAGGGAAGAAATCAGAAGGGAACACCATCTACCAGAAGGCATGGGATGCGTAGTCCTAGAGATGGTCCTAGAGATGGGGTTCCATGACTACCGCCCCCAAAAGAAGATGGGTGGTGGTGGTTGGGGACTCCCTTCTAAGAGAGACTGAGTCATCGATCTGTCACCCAGACCTGCAATCTCGAGAAGTGTGCTGCTTACCGGGACCTCGCATTCAGGATGTGACCAAGAGTCTTCTGAAAGTGATTAAACCTCCAGATCACTGCTTCTCCATGTAGGAACTAACGATACAGCCAAGAATGACCTTGAGCGGGTCACAGCAGATTATGTAGTGCTGGGAAAAAGGATCAAGGAATTTGAAGTTCAAGTGGTCTTCTCGTCCATCCTTCTGGTTGAAGGAAAAGGTCCGTGTAGGGTTTGTTGAACTGAGGAAGTAAATGCATGGTTGCACAGGTGATATCGGAGAGAGGGCTTTGGTTTCTTCGACCATGGGTCTCTGTTCTGGGCACAAGGATTGTTAGGAAGAGATGGGATCCACCTAACCAAGAAAGGAAAGAGCATTTTCGTGGGCAAGCTTGCAAACTTAGTAAGGAAGGCTTTAAACTAGGGTCATAACTTTGGTCATTGGGGGACAGTGACCAAAGCTCTGAGGTAAGTGAGGAAGTCAGACACCGGGAGGAATCACAAGGAGGAATGAGCAACAAAGGAGGACCCCCCTGATTCGGATGGAGAATGTAGGGTGATCAACTGGCTATCTAAGGTGTTTGTATACAAATGCAAGAAGCCTGGGAAACAAACAGGAAGAATAAGAAGCCCTGGCCCAGTCGAAGAACTATGATTTGATTGGAATAACGGAGACTTGGTGGGATGACTCACATGACTAGAGCACTGTCATGGAAGAGTATAAACTGTTCAGGAAGAACAAGCAGGGGAGAAAAGGAGAAGGAGTTGCATTATATTTAAGAGAGCAGTATGATTGCTCGGAGCTCCAGTATTTAGAGGAAGAAAAGACTTTTGGGAGTCTATGGGTTAAGTTTAGAGGTGGAAGCAACAGGGGTGGTGATGTGGTTGGTGTCTGCTATAGACCGCCGGATCAGGTGGATGAGGTAGACGAGCCTTTCTTTGGACAACTGAGAGAAGCTTCCAGATCGCAGGCCCTGGTTCTCATGGGCGACTTTAATCACCCTGACATCTGTTGGAAGACCAATTCGGCAGTACACAGACAATCCAGGAAGTTTTTGGAGAATGTTGGGGATAACTTCTTGGTACAAGCAGCGAGGAGTGCTGTGGCACCTTGTGTTATGGCTCCTTCCTCACTTTGGCATGATAAATGCAGAAGTGGGGGTCAGCAAAAGTACCCCAAAACCTTATCTAACCAGGCTTTGGTATAAAACTTCCCCCCAAAATCTTAACAACCTAGATTTTGGGAATAAAATCTCCACTGCCACCACCCAAGTATTGATATAAAAATTAGGGGAGAAATCACTTGGGAAATGTCACCCCTAAAGTACAAACCAGGACACAGGAATTAACCAATACCAGGTTAATAAAAATAAAAGAGAAAGAACTTTTATTACATAATATTCCTGTTGCAAGCATAATGACTAGATGAAAAAGTAACAAAATAATATACTCATGGAGGAGAAATTTACCATGGGCCAGGAACTTAGTTACAAAGGAGAGCAAAACCCATTTTTAAATGCACAGACATCAGATTTCATTTTCCAAATCATAAAAAAATAAAACCTACTGGATTTATCTAAACTTTACCCTACTTACAGAAAGTAAAGAATGGTTTCTTGGAGAGAGAGACATGTTTGTCTCTCTCAGTAGCTGGAGAGGAACAGACCCAGAGATAAAAGAGGGAAAAACCCCCAACTTCCTTTGTCCCAGTTTGAAATTCCTACCTACATTTCTGTTGGCTGCCTGCCACCTGTTTTAGGTAAGGGGCCTAATTAACCCCTTAGTCCCCAGGAGTAACAGTTAATTTGAGGGAAGGGATTTCTTTCGGAATACCACGTCTACAGCGGTGAGTTAATTCAGACTAGTGGATTTTTAAAATGGCGACCAGACACGAATATGCTAATCAAGCATGGTGTATTTAAATCCCGCGCTTCATTAGCAACTTCGGTATGCTAGATTTGCATCCCTAGTTTGGACTAGGGAGCAAATGTAGACATACCCTAAGTCCTTAACTGCAGCTGAGAAATGCTATGTACAGCTAGGAAAGATGTAGGCAATTTTAATCCACCACAGCCTCTCCCCAATTCTTCTGTCATCTAAGGGCCATTTTAGGGTCTTAGTTTAACTTAGAGAAGCCTTTGGAACCATCTCTACTTTTCTCTCCTCTGAGGCTGGAAAGGGCTATGAAGCCAAATTCTACTCTCAATTATTGCCCTGAAGCCTCATGAATATCAGAATAGATGGAAATAAAACCGGGATTTGGTAATCTGCTATTTTCCAACTGTTCACAACTGTGAAGAATCCATATAAAACATCATTTTAATCAATTAGCTAGTGAAAAATATATTACTGTGATTGCATTTATATAGATATTCAAGTCAAATAGATTATTCTCGATGTCTTAACCATTCAATAGCTTAGGGAACTGCATTGTGCAAGTCCATGAAGGAACCAAACATCCCTTGCCACTGGATATAGCCTGCAAATACAATCTTCTAACTGGCTTCAGTGTCAAAGGGGAGAATTGCAAACTCCTAACCATTTGCAGCACATCTGATCATTGTCTATTTGAAGTTATTAAACTTTGTCCACAGAAGGAGTGGAAAGTTGATGGACTGTTGGATGTGTTGCAAAGTAACCATTCGGCATATCTGAAGGTTGTTCCTACCACTTATTATGCCTCCTTAAGATGACACAAGAAATTGTCCAAGGGAGCCTTGAGGTGAGATGGTAGATTGGTGGATTAGATATCTATGAAAACAGGACTAGATGTCTTGCACTTTAGGAAGCACAATGTCTTGTTGCCTGATGTCAAAAGGGTCTATGTTGAACAGTGTTGGCAGCCATGCCAGGTGGGCTGGACTCATGCTACCAATTATTTTATACATAGTTTCAATCAACTGAAAATTCACTAGTTCCCTGTGAGAGAAACTAAGCCATACTGGGGAGCAATACTCTGCTGCTCAATAACATAAAGCAAGCCCAGAGCTTCTTAGCATCTGCACATTGGATCCCCCAAATTCAATCAGCTAGTTTGCTGATCAGGTTGATTTTTTTTGCCTTTATTTTCAGCAAGGACTAGATAAGGTGTTCTTTGAATATTACAGTGTCACATCTTGGGGACATGGTGAAGCCTCTAGTCATTCAGGAAAACATTGGGCCGTTGTTTTTTGTTTGGCTGAAACATAAACTGCTCTAATATACTATGAAAATGAACTTCTGCAGATTTCCACATATGGTGTAGTATCTTGCTTTGGTATGGGAGACTTTTGCTTTCCCAGACAATGAAAGGATTTTGGAATATATTCATACCTTTGCACTTACTCACAATTTTTGGGGACCAGAGTTGCAAACAGACCCTGGAATAACCTTAAATACATAAGCGGCTGCAGTGGGATTACTCCGTGTAAGGAATAATTCATGTTATGTGCCTGAGCTGCAATATCTGGCCCTTTTATATAGCTCATATACATTCAATGTTATATAGCCCAACTTTTTGGTACAATATTCACTTCTATCAATTCCATGCAATAGTCTGTTCAGCTGACTTTGGAGTTTTCTGATCCCAAGTGTATGCTGTGTAAAATGTAGTAAATTTATATGCTTTGGGGCACCCTGTGACCTTATGTTAGTAAAAATATTTCACCTTTCATATCTTCATAGCTGTTTGTTTGCTCTGTGTTCTTCTCTTAATGGGTGGAGCTTTCCTTGGGTCTTTCTTCTCCATGTCCCAGTGTGAATAGAAATGATGATAATCATATGTTTATTTGTATTCTTCTAGACTGCGTGGTTAATGCTCTTCCGCTTGGTAGCATGCTGTTGCTCTGTGCAATTACAGTTCCACTTAGGCCCTAGAGGGGGAACATCTGCTATTTCCCAGACACCAGTCTTGTTTCAGCCTCTTGTTTCCCTCAGAAATATCCTACATTGTAGTGATGTGGTATTTTTTGATGTCCTTTGTAGTACTGTTCTTTAGGGTTTTAAATGGAATGGACTCGGACATCTCTCTAGTACTCACTTTTCCTTTGTAACCGAATGGCTACGTCTACACTGGCATGATTTTCTGCAAAAGCACTTTTTGCGGAAAAGCGTCCGTGGCCAGTCTAGACGCGGTTTTCCGCAAAAAAGCCCCGATCGCCATTTTCGTGATTGGAGTTTTTTTGCGGAAAACAGTACTATGCTGTCTACACTGGCCCTTTTGCGCAAAAGTCTTTCGGAAAAAGACTTTTGCCCGAATGGGAGCAGCATAGTATTTCCGGAAAAGCACCGACAATCTTACATGAGATCATCAGTGCTTTTCTGGAAATTCAAGCGGCCAGTGTAGACAGCTGGCAAGTTTTTCTGCAAAAGCAGATGATTTTGCAGAAAAACTTGCCAGTCTAGACACAGCCAATGTGTCTTTTGTCATCATCATCATTGTTTTGTTACATCCCATGGTCTTTACTCTGTTTTTTCTCATTAAAGTGGGAGAGCAAGAGCCGGGTGGTTGTGGCAGAATGTGTACAGAGCAGGCTGGTTTAAAGGGGCTCTAAAATTAAGTAGTGTTAGCTCCCACTCAGTGCTTGCTCCCTATCTGGACCATGACCCATGGCCACACGTGTTTAGTAGGGAAAGGAAGAATTTTGCCCTGTTGTTTTATCTCCAGCTGTGTGGGCTGCCCTGGCTCTTCCTCTGTTATGGACTATTGCATATGGTGTCAACTGAAAAACACACTCTTAATCTCTTGCTGTTGATGTCCTTTTTCTGTTTCTGTGATTTTTTTTTACATTAAAACTAAATAATGCTCCCAGCTACACAAACATTTATTAGAACAGCTTGTAGTCTTCATGGACAAAACTAGTCTCCTTTTATATTTCTTGTCAGGTAGATCTGCTTACTGTAATAACAGTTATCATGTCATTCACATGAAAATCAGTATGTTAATGAGATAAAGATGGTCATGCATGAATTAGTGCATGAGCAGCCCTTGGTAGCAATTGTTTTGCTTAAAATTTTTACTAATTTTCAATTTGTATAAAGTCATAACTAAAATGAACAGAAGAGACTATATCAATGAATAGCTATTAAAATGATATATTCAAATTGTGAGAAGAGCAAGAGCAAGGAGGAGACCACTCCCTACAATAGCCAGAGGGAAAGGAGATCAAGAAGACAGGTAATTATGATAGACCCATGTATAAAAATAATCTATCTCAATGAGGGTATGTCTACACTACAAAGTTAATTCGAACTAACAGCCATAGGTTCGAATTAACTTTAATAGGGGCTACATATACAAACCGCTAGTTCGAATTTAAATCTAACTAGCAGAGTGCTTAATTGGAACTAGGTAAGCCTCATTCTATGAGGAGTAACGCTTAGTTCGAATTAAGGGCTGTGTAGCCACTTAATTCGAACTAGTTGGAGGCTAGCCCTACCCAGGTTGCCCTGGTGGCCACTCTGGGCCAAACCAGGGAAACTCTTCTGCCCCCCTCCCGGCCGCGGAGCCCTTAAAGGGCCACAGTCTGGCTACAGTGCTTGTGCCAGTTGCAAGCCTGCCAGCACCCAGCCAGCAGACCCTGTACCTGGCACGGCATGAGCCAACCACCCACTGCCACCCAGCCCTCCGCCTCTTCCCAGGACTAGGCTGGCGGCTCCCAGGAGCCTGCCCAGGGCCGCAAAAGGCTGGCGCTCGCCTGGTCTAGTGCAGAGATTGTGGACCTCATCGAGGTTTGGGGGGAGGCCTCCGACATCCACAATCTCCGCACTAGGCACAGGAAAGTGGCCGTCTAGGGCAGGATAGCTGCCAGCCAGGCCACGAAAGGCCACATGTGAACCCAGGAGCAGGTTTGCATGAAAATCAAGTTGGTCCAGTGAGACTCCCCGACCCTGAGCCCTGAGCTTAGAACATAAGAACATAAGAATGGCTGTACTGGGTCAGACCAAAGGTCCATCTAGCCCAGTAGCCTCTCTGCCGACAGTGGCCAGCACCAGCTACCCCGGAGGGGATGGACCGAAGACAATGACCAAGCGATTTGTCTCGTGCCATCCATCTCCAGCCTTCCACAAACAGAGGCCAGGGACACCATTCCTACCCCCTGGCTAATAGCACTCCATGGACCCAACCTCCATGAATTTATCTAACTTCTCTTTAAACTCTGTTATAGTTCTAGCCTTCACAGCTTCCTGTGGCAAGGAGTTCCACAGGTTGACTATGAGCTGTGTGAAGAAGAACTTTCTTTTATTAGTTTTAAGTCTGCTACCCATTCATTTCATTTGGTGTCCTCTAGTCCTTATATTATGGTAACCAATGAAGAACTTTTCTTTATTCACCCTCTCCGCACCACTCATGATTTTATATACCTCTATCATATCCCCCCTCAGTCTCCTCTTTTCTAAGCTGAAAAGTCCCAGTCTCTTTAGCCTCTCTTCATATGGGACCTGTTCCAAACCCCTAATCATTTTAGTTGCCCTTTTCTGAAGCCTTTCCAAGGCCAAAATATCTTTTTTGAGGTGAGGAGACCACATCTGTACACAGTACTGAAGATATGGCATGCCATAGTTTTATACTTCCGTTCCACGAGGAGTAATGGTAGTT
Source organism: Pelodiscus sinensis (assembly GCF_052426305.1). Classification (NCBI taxonomy): domain Eukaryota; kingdom Metazoa; phylum Chordata; order Testudines; family Trionychidae; genus Pelodiscus; species Pelodiscus sinensis. The sequence goes on along the minus strand of NC_143055.1, from coordinate 21,538,467 downwards.
TGAATTAGAGAGCCTAATTCAAACAACCTACTCCATGCCGCGTGTAGCCGCGGGCATGGAGTCTGCACTAAGGGGGATTTAAAAATGGTGGCGCCCGGCAAGATGCAAATTAAGCCCAGGATATTTAAATTCCAGACTTCATTTGCAACTTCGAATGCCTACATTAGCCACCCTAGTTCGATTTAGGGTGGCAGTGTAGACATACCCTTGTCTATTTGAGAGACTGCCTCTCTCTCCATGCAATACTGATAATAGCAGTCAATAAAGGTGTCTGAGTAGGAGGGCCTTTAGTTTAGGAGAGGGCACTACCAGTAGATTGATTTTCTTGGAGTCTGGGAGATTCAATTACCCTTGGTTTTAACTCATTTTTATCATTCTAATGCCCATTTGACCTATACAAACATATAGCTGGTATCTGTCTGCTTCCACTTGTGTGATTATTGGAAGTGAGACATAGAGTCCTTGGCATAACTTGGCACATGATTTGCCAGGACCACAAGCTCATTAGATTCCATGATTTCACCTAGTATTTTTTACCTATTGCCCCTCAAATGTTATCTTGAGATGCACATTTCCCTCTCTGTCTAAGCTCATCGTATGATTGAACACATCTATACCGCCTCATGGGTTTTTTTTACATAGGGACTACTGAACTCATTTCCAGCTTCCTCTCTTCCCACTCCAATGTATTCAACACACTGCAGCTAAGTAATCTTATTTGCTGAGGTCCCCTTCATTATATCCTTCTAGAGTCTATCCACTGACTTTCTGATTAGATTTTTTTTTAAAATATGACTGGATCCAGAATAGTTGAACTCTATAGTACCAATAAATGTCTCAAAAACCCTATGCCCAACCCCACAAGCAACGCTTAGAAAAAATGCAAAATTACCAAATACAGCATACTTCTGATAATCCGGAACCTATGGGACCTATGTGGTGCGGGATTATCAGATATGCCAGACTATCAGGAGGTACTATAAACTGGTTATATATATACTGTATACATTATATACTGTACATAAAGTGTTCTTAACCCTTTTTATTGTACATACTGTATACAGTGTACTCTAATGTTTTAGGTTTTTTAAGCCTTTTTTACCCTTTTTGCTCAGTTCAACTGCTGCCGCTGTTACCTTGTGACTCATTTATTGCCGAAGCTCACTCACTAGGCTCTTGCCATTTTGATGCCGGACTATTAGGAGTGCCGGACTATTGGATGCCAGACTATTGGAGTTTTACTGTACTCACTTGTAAAGTCCTCCCATTATTACTACGTAGTTCTTAGAATATTGCAGCATACATTTAGTGGAGCAACACAGTAAACTTTAATCCTAGAATACTGCATCATACATCCAGCTCAGGAAGTTATTTGTATATTGATCAGTGTTAACACTTAAACACCTTACAAGAGAAATTCTGCCTTCATATAGTCACATGCAGATTGCACATAGACAATTCAGAGCTTGCTGAATGTGACACACTATTTTCAATCCTTTCAATGTTCATGCACAAAAGAATTCATTATAACAAAACTCCTCTGATAGAATGGATGAACTAAGTATTTAGACTTTAGGAAATGTTTGTAAATTACTTTTTCATTAATCTCACTTAAATATCCTTTTAGAACATGGCATATAGATATTTTAAGTGCATTGCAATCTTCTGTAACTGTGCAAATCACTACCAGGATTTAACTAGTGTTAAATGCTGGCTTCCAGAAGAAGGTGTTGCATCCTACCCAACAAGAAAGGTCCATCAATGGCACATGAAGTATTGTTAAACTCTAAAGGTGACAAAAGACTGTTGGTTGCTTTTCCCTTCTCCTTGGAAGTGGGTCTTGCAGGTGAATTTTTCCTCTTAGATGAGAAGCATAAAATGGGGAATTGAATAAAAAGACCTAACAAGGAGAAACTTTGTCTCTGTGCTTCTTGAACTCCCAAAGACAAGGTTTTCCAGACATAAGCAAGAAATCATCAGTGCTTAGCCTAGGGCATATAGGGTTCATCTAAAAAAACCATTATTTTGAAATAACTTAGTCTGTGTCTTCACAGCAGGCAGTTATTATGACATAATGTTGAAATACTGTCAAGCTGGAGGACTTCTTACTCGGACTCCTTTTACCCTGGTTGTATGAGGAGCAACGGAAATTGGAGGAAGAGTGCACTATTTTGAAATAAGTGCCATGTAGATGCTCCCAATTTCTAAATAAGCAACTTTGAAATAAGATACGCAATTGACATAGCTCAATTTGCGTTGCTTATTTCGAGTTAAGCCATACCCCCTGTGTATATGCACTCATAGAGCTTGCTTCTATTACTTTATGAAACTTAAGAGTGGAACTTCATTGTGTGTATGCTTTAATCTTCCTTATAAGTCTTTAGGTAGCTTATTATAGCATTGGCTACAAGAGTTGTCTTTGAGTAAGATGTAAGGTACAATTCACGTGAGATAAATTACTGGTCTGTTAGGACTTGGAGTAACCTGAATATTGCTGTGATTTTTGGTGTAAGGTTCATCTATCTGAAAGGCAAGCTTATCTGAGTGGTGAGATAAATCGGTGTATCCAGAGGACTATCTATGATTTCATAGTTAGGCTGTTGCAGTGCCTGAAGAGTTTATATTTAATAAGGGTGCATGTACACTGCACCCATAGCTCAAAATACGCTAGGCAATTTGAGCTACACAAATTGCATAGCTTATTTTGAGTAATTTTTGAAATAGCTTATTTCAAACTTAACTTAAAAGTGTCTATACAGCACTTATTTCTAAATAAATCACTATTCCGAAGTGTCCCTTATTCCTTGCGGAAAGAGGTTACAGGGACGTCGGAATATAGTGAGCCCATTATTTTGAAATTTGGTGCTGTCTACACAACACTTATTTTGAAATAAATCCCTATTCCAAAATGTCCCCTACTCAAGGTTTACAGGGACATCAGAATAGTGAGCCCATTATATTTTGAGATAATGGATATGCTCAAAAGACACGGAATAGCTATTTCGGGATACCTCTAGTATCCTGAAATATTGCTGCAGTGTAGACATAGCCTACCTGTTTAGTGAAAACTAAGTATTGAATTTACAACCAATATGGGGTTTGTACCTTGCTTCTTAACTGTCTGGTCTGGGGAGGGTACTCATGTTTTTCAGTCACCAAAGGACAGCTTGATGGAGCTCACCTAACAGACAAGCATACAGGGAGAAAAAGAGTACACCCTGAGGGATATTTAAAATGTTTGTGGGTGGGTGGTGGAAGAAAGAAAAAGATTCAACAAAAGCAAAAGTGACGTAGGAGATGTGAGGTAGTAGAGTCAGGCTATTCATCACTGTGGAAGCTGAATGTCCCAAAATGAAGGTAGAAGATTGAGGGAAGAGAAAGGGGAAGCCAGAAGTCAAAGTTGAAGGAGGGCAGTGACACATCTGAAGTGCAATAAATGATGGGCATCCAGAGATCAGTGAGAAAAGAACTAGATTTTGTAACCCAGAGGCAATGAGATCACTGACAAGGGAAAGTGAAGTCTGCTCTACAGCCTTAGCTAAGAGGCAGTTGGCTTTTAGCTCATGTGGCAGAGGCACATGGCTTTAGTCCCTAAGGTCACAGGTTTAATTCTTCCTGCCACTGGCCAGAGTCCATCAGCCTTACACTTGGAAGGAGGGAGAAAGATGAATTGGAAGCAATGTTCCCAGTGATGTTTTCCATCCATGTGCAGAATAAATGTTTATGTGCAGTGAGACATGTGCGAATGTGAACCACCAAGAGAAACAAAAAAACTAGCTGTGGGTGCTCTGCTAATCAGCTGGGCAGCATTTGAATCTCTCCTGAGTGGTTGCACAAGTGCACAGCTTATAGGGATCATTGGTTGGAAGCAGTAGAAAGAAGAGAGGAGCACTTCCAGTCTGTCACATCTGATTGACAAGAATGAGAAGAAAAGAGTCTATTGAAAGTAGCTCCATACACAAAATGAAAAAGATAGAGGGAGGTTCTTTTGAGCATGAGGAGATATGGTTGACATAGGAAGGAGGACATGAATGGTGATAAGTGTCTTAGTGTTAGAATTTGAGTTCAATGGTAAGCAGAAGAGAGGATGCAGGCAAGGAAGTAATGGATAGTTATGAAGTTTGAGAAAGGAGAACGACAAGGTAGTGGAGAATAGGAAAGGTGGAAGGCAGGAAGAGGAGGAGTGGTTCCTGGGGTTGAGGGATGAGTACTGGTAGCAATGAATAAATGGAACCAAACAAAAGACAAAGACTAGAGATGGGGTTATAAAGTATTAGAGGGAGGGAGAGGAGAAGGACTGGGAAGAAAAGATGAGATATAATTCTTGGAAGCAGTAGAGTGAGGATGGGCATAGAAATTGTGGAACTGAGAGGAGTGAAGGGCAGGAAAGGAACAAAAGGGCTGCGTCTAGACTGGCAAGTTTTTCTGCAAAAGCGGCTGCTTTTGCGCAAAAACTTGCCAGCTATCTACACTGGCTGCTTGATTTTGCGCAAAAGCACTGACATTCTACTGTCTGAAATCAGTGCTTCTTGTGCAAATGCTTTGATGTTCCTGTTCGGGCAAAAGCCCTTTTCCGGAAATGTTTTTGCACAAGAGGGCCAGTGTAGACAGCTAAAAACTGTTTTGCAAAAAAGCCCCGATGGCAAAAATGGCAATCAGGGCTTTCTTGCGCAAAACCACGTCTAGATTGGCACAGACACTTTTCCGCAAAAAGTGCTTTTGCGGAAAAGCGTACGTGCCAATCTAGACGCTCTTTTCCGCAAATGCTTTTAATGGAAAAACTTTTCCGTTAAAAGCATTTCTGGAAAATCATGCCAGTCTAGACATAGCCAAGGAGTATAACCAGGTGTGACAGAGCAGAGAGAGAGCACTAATCAATTAATGGAAGTGAATAAGCAGGGTGCCAGAAGCAAAAACAGCCAAGACAATGAATGACCAGATCCATATGTTTTCTAATTTATTCACTAAGATCCTGTCCAAAAGAACATCTTTATTATCAAGATGTGTTTCTGTCTAGGCAGTGAGATGACAAATACTAATCATGTAGCTGAAGAAGTCTGTCCATTGGTTACCCAGCTGATGTTCTGGGCACAATGGCCACACTGCCCCACATGTTGCTAGTGAAGCTGCAAGGATCCATTGGCAGAGTAGATCCCAGTGGATTCTGGTGGGTGCAAGGGAAGAGTGGAACAGCTCTGGGATTCTCCCTCTTTCATGAGGCACAGGCTGGAGGCAATTTGGCTGAGGGGAATTAGGTGCTTTAATACCTTGGTGACTTTTCTGTAGGAAGCTGAAATCTTTATTTAGACCATCCTGAGAAGAAAGGGGATCAGTTGGCTATGCTGAATTGCTTAGCTTTTCCGCAAAAGTGTGTGTGATAGAGACCTAGCATCCTGGAGCAGTTCCTACTGTGTTCTAGAGAGGACCCAGGATGAGATAAGGCTAAATAGATTTGGACTAAGGATGAAGGAAGGGGTGCTACATCTGGAGGTTACAAGCAGCTGTGAAGGCCTGAGGGTTGGGACTTTTATTGTTGGCTAAGGAGTAACGGGAAAGTCTTAACCACATGGAGTGACTGCTGGGAGTGCTGGGGATAGGAGAGAAGAGGAGGTGACAAGACCTCTTATCCCCAGGAGCTCTGGTAATGGCTGTGAAAGAAGAGTATATTGTCCATATAAGAAGTGTGACAGACTGCTGGCTAAGCCACACTGTAGCCTGGCTGAAAATGCCAATGGAAGACTGCTGAGCAAGCCCAGGCCTGAAGGGCTAATGGAAGCAGCTGTGGGCCTAATTAGCCAGAGGGATATATAAGACAACCAGAGGCACAATGGGAGGAGCAAAGAGCCAGGGTGTGGCTGAGTGTGCTTCCCCAGGCAGAAGGCAAGGCTGGCTGAGTTTGCTGTAATCCAAAACTCTGTAAATACAAGGTGGTGGGAAACTGACAATAAAAGGTACGGATAACTGTACTAGAGAGGGTCTCCGGCTGATTTGTGGACAAAGAAGGTGTCCCAGGGTGAAGGACCTGAGCGAGGATCTTACCTCAGAAGTTACTTCCCTCTGTCTGAAGTCATGTTAAAAATAACTATCTTTAGGCCTTAGGGCTTTGTACTATAATTAAGTTAAGGGATAAATTCTATTAAATGTCTGAATGCTACTAACCCGGCTTGCCTTCTCATCATTTTGTTAAACTGCATTAACGCACAATCATTTCACCATTTCTACTTACTGCTTTTTCAGGAAAGAAGAATACAAAGAATATGAAATATCAATTGATTTTAGGATGATGTGTTTTCTATTGAAAACATCTGGACCATTTTTTCCCTTCAGATAAGCTTGGCAATTGGTTTTGGAAACATCACATTTTATCATTGAAAGGCAGCACAAAACCGCTTAGAACGATACACCTACATCTGTGTAGTATTATATGGTCTGCTATCATGTTATTGACTCAATATCTGTCCAGCAATGATTTTATTGACTCCCATAACTCTGCAGCTGGGTAGCGTGAACAGCCTGTTAAACTTGTCAGCCATGGCTAGCAATCCAACTAGGCTGGAGAATTAGCAAAGTGGCCTATTTTTTTTTTATTTTAGCCAAGCTGTGATAGGTTGCTTAGAGAGCCAAAAAGCCTACTGATCCCACCCTCTGCTTCTCTGTCTGAGTATTAGAGGCTCCTTTTCCTGAATGTGAGTCAGGGATCTGCAGCTTTCCATCCCCACCTGGAAAGTGATGTTATCAGAGTCACCAGAACTGACAGCCTCACAGGGCCCCTGAACATGATGGCTGTGTCTAGACTGGCAAGTTTTTCTGCAAAATCATCTGCTTTTGCGGAAAAACTTGCCAGCTGTCTACACTGGCTGCTTGAATTTCCGCAAAAGCACTGACAATCTCATGTAAGAATGTCAGTGTTTTTGCGGAAATACTATGCTGCTCCCGTTCGAGCAAAAGTCTTTTTCCGAAAAACTTTTGCGCAAAAGTGCCAGTGTAGACCGCAGAGATTTGTTTTCCCCAAAAAAGCCCCGATCACGAAAATGGCGATTGGGGCTTTGTTGCGGAAAAGTGCATCTAGATTGGCCACGGACGCTTTTCCGCAAAAAGTGTTTTTGCGGAACAGCATCCTGCCGATCTAGACGCGCTTTTCCAAAAATGCTTTTAATGGAAAACTTTTCCGTTAAAAGCATTTCCGGAAAATCATGCCAGTGTAGACGTAGCCGATGTGTGTGGAGTGTGGGGAGCCTGCTCCATGTTCCCAGAAGGGGTGGAGCCTCAGGCACAAGGGCCAGTGGCAGCCAGCCCACAACACTCCTGTCCCCTCCAAGACCTAAGAACCATCCCGAGTATGCTGCATAGCACTCCACTGGTGATTCCAAGGCTCGGGGCTCTGGGAGGCACTAGCCAGGAGCGTTGGGCCCTTTTGAATCACCAGGCCCTGGCGCAACTGCCCACTTTGCTCCCCCCCACCATCACCCCATCAGCAGGCTTGGGCAAAATCCTCCCTGCAACGAGTCTAAGTTGCTTTCCTTAGCTACTTTCTACCCATAGGAAGGAAGCTGTCCCTCCAGTTTGCAGCACAGCCCTTGGTGTTCAATTGCTTTACAACAAAAGAGCTCACAGCAGCAGGGCCTAGCAAGTTCTCAAAGAGGGTAGTGATTGGGGAAGATTCTACCTGTGGCCTTACCCATTCTCTGATCCCCTTTCAGGTTCACTCTTTTATCTGGCTTCCTAAAGAAGGACTCCTTTCTCCTGCAGGTTGTCCACAACCCTTTGCCTGGGCTCTTTTAACCCACTCTTTCAACTAGTGCATTCTCAGTTGGTCCAGATTAGGGAGCTACTTAGGCCCATTATTGCCTTTTAACCCATTCACCCCATGTGGGGATTTTATGCACCTCATCACACAAGTCCATTAAAATGTGTCATTTATGTCAGGATTGTAAAATTCTCCCCATGTGCATAGTATAGTTGTGGTTTTGACTGGAGTACGTCAAATATCTTTTGTTTTAATTCTGTTGCCCTCTACTCTTGTACTTTATCATTTGTCATCATGGTGAAGGGTAGGCATATAGATTTTGGTGCCTTGGCTGGAAAATTTTCACAACAATTTTGCCAGGTTGATTTATACAGGGGAAGAGTTTCAAAGATAAAAGCTCAGTTAGATACCCTATTCAAAGTCCCACTCGTGCCCTGGAAAATTTACACCCAAGTACTCAAAGTAGTCCAACTCCTTTGGATAAACAGCAAAGGCTCCTATTAAAATTGACCAATACTGTACTGGAATGCGCATGTTGTGAGAGAACTGGATTTGATCTAATCCTCAAACATTCTAGGCTGGAAGGGAGGACACCACAGAGAGAGGACTAAAATCTGCCCTTGCTTAGGCAGACAAAAACAGGTGAAAGCTGCAATTTCACTGACTGGGATAGATAAAGTGGAGGGATGGATTAATGGGAAAAGGCTGAGAGGAATGTGGAAAGCTGACCTTGATTTTGATCATCTGTGTTTGAAAGGTTTTTTGCTGAACCTGCTTAGCTATTGGCTGTTGCTAAGGAAACTGTTAACCTATCAGGGTTTATTATGAATTATGTGCTTTGCTTGAAGAAAATCTAGAAAAACTTTAGTTAGAAAGTAAGCTTTGGAATGATCTGAGGAATCTTTTCTTTGGGCAAGGATCTGGCATATTAAGTTTCTCAGCAACTAGACAGAGGGAGGACCCCCAAAAAGCTGGTTGCTAATTCATCAAAACACGTGAACTGAAGCAAGGCTTTTGACATAGACCTACATGACATACTGATAAGTAAGCTGATGAAAACTGGTCTAGGTGGAACTACATTAAGGGGCTAGATAATTGGTTAAACAATTACAAACAAGAATAATGATTAATGGAATGATGTTAGATTGGAGCGATCCATTTTGGGCTTAGTATAACATTTTTATTAATCATCATCCAGGCCCTTACTGATCAAATCTGCACGTGACACAAAGCTAAGGGGGTTTTCAATGCCTTGAAAGACTGAGCTAAAATTCAGAGGGAGATTTAATAAACTGGAAAACTGGGCTATGGAATAAAACAAAATGAAATGGAACAAAGGCAAATGTAATATGTTACACTTAAGGGGGGAAAACAATTGCACAAATACAGAAGGGGGATAACTGGAAGTTGTGGTGGACCTTAACACGAGTCAGCAATATGATGCTGTGGCAAAAAAAGATAAATGCAATTGTAGGTTGCATTATTAGAAGCATAGCATGCAAGTCATGGGAGGTGATAGGCCCACTCTACTCAGCACTGGTTCAGAAGTACTGGAACAATTTGTATAGTGGGAATGCTGAGAGGCATTGAACCAAACTGTAAACCCTGTACATAATAGAAAGCACTTTAAGCCAGAGAGTGCTTCAATACCTCCAGCAACCCTAGTTCCAGCACTTGTGCACTAGTTAGGCCTCCGCTGGAGTACTATGTCCAATTTTGGTCCCCAATGTATAAAAAGGATATAGAAAAACTGGAAAGAATCCAGAGGTGAGTGACAAACATGATCAAAAGGATAGAATGCAAGCCATATGAACAAAAGCTAAAGGAACTTGGTATTTTAGTATGGAAAAGTGATTGAGGGGGAACATGATAGTGGTCTTGAAATGCTGCCATAAAAAAGGATGGAGAAAAATTGTTGTCTCTTGCCACACAGGACAGGACAAGAAGCAATGGATTCAAACTACTGCAATGGGTTCAAACTACTGCTTAAATCTCAGGAAAAACTACTTGCCTGTCAGAACAGTAGGACAATGGAATAGACTGCCTAGGGAGGTTGTGGAAGCTTCTTCACTGGAAGTTTTCAAAGTCCGTATAGCCATTTGATTTGGACATGACAAATCCTGCATCTTGTTAGGAGGCTAGATTAGATGATGCTTGCATCTCTTCTAACTCTAGCATTCTATGACGCAGCATAAGAGAAAGACCTGATATCTCAATGGCTCTTCCTATTTACAGACTGAGCAGGAATCTTCGGTTTTCTAGAAACTTCACCAGAAAGGGAGACCCTAAAGAAATAAATATAAAATGTACGGTAAAATTAAACAGAGTGAAAGCCTAGCACTGAAAAAGTTTGCTAAATTTAGACCTATATGCTTCCAGATTTTGCTCCCAATATAAAAAAGTTCAAGAAAATATATCACTACTGTACATGACAGCAAAAATAATGTTGCCACTATGCTCCATTATCATTCTGTACAAAATCAATATCAAAACATCCCAAGTCTAGACACATAAATGTCAAACTATTTAACAAGAAGCAGTTAGTGCAGAAAAAAACACTTAAATGGCAATTGAGGTAGTCTGATGGGTCTTAAAGTAGCTTACCAGGATTTATGTAAGATAGAAACAGTTTAACTAAGCATGTAGAACAAAGCCTGAGGGCTTATGGCTCAGAACAATATCAGAGGAACATCTGAGCTCTTTAGTGTACCTGTCAGGTTACAATATTTGACTGTTTTGTCAAACGTGGAGAAGCCTTCTTAATCTTTTTTTTAAGGTTACCTAATACAATTACTATGCAACTGCCTACAGAAAACAGGTACTCAACTGAATGAAATAGAGTTTGGGTTACTCCCACTACTTACACGAAACATATGTCTTGGATTGTTTGACAGTCATCTTTGTATTGTACCCTAACAGAAAATACTTTCAGGTAAAAGGAAAGAGTAAAAAGAAGGAGGAGAGGATAGACGTTGATAAAGTATAGATAGGAACTGAAGAAAAACAGGTGAAAGAAAAAGAACCCCATTGAATTATTTCACATGAAGGTTGAACACTACATATTGACAAATTGTATAAATGCTCGTATACAAATGCTAGATGTCTATCAAGGTGGGTGAACTTGAGTGCCTGGTATTAAATTAGGATATTTATTTAACACAGAGACCTGGTGGCATCACAGAGACCTGGGGGAATGATGATAATAAATGGGATAGAGTAATAACTGGGTATAAAATATATAGTCCAAGCTCCAATGTGCTACAGAAGCAGACCTGGGAACAACAAGTTGAGGATTGTGGCATACTAGGAGAACTTCCTGGTTTCTGACAGGATGTACCCTCTGCTCTCCCAGCAGGGTGTCAGCGCTGAGTGAGCTGGGAGCAAATAGGCTACAAGCAAAGAATAGATTGCTGAACTGTAATCCTGTTTTGTGTTCTGTGCAAAATAAGGTCTGTTCCTGGTGGTTTGTCTGAGAGTCTGGTCTGAGGTGCACATACACTGAGCCACAACACAGAGCACACAAAGGAGCCAAAGGCCTAGTCTCCAAAAGTTGTAGTCTCAAAAAGTCACAAGGCTCCCCCTATGTTGAGGCTCTGAACTATAATCCTGATTTGTGTTCTGTACAAAATAAAGTTTGTTCCTGATGTTTTTTCTGCGTGGGTCTAGTCTGAGGTGCACACACGCTGATGCACAAAAAAGGGTATGTCTACACAACAGCATTATTTCAGAATAACTAACGTTATTCCAAAATAACAAAATGTGCATCTACACTACAAGCCTTTATTTCAAAATGACATTGAGCTGGAGGACTTCTTATTCCAATTTATGGTAACCCTCATTTTACAAGTAGTAGGGGAAGTCAAAGAGCTCTTCCTTTAACTTCCTGCTGTGTAGACAGCACCAAAAGCTGTATTAAGCTTTTTTGGCTTCAGCTACGCAATGGACGTAGCTGAAGTTGTATAACTTATTCTGACTTTAGCCCTGCTGTGTAGACATGCCCAAAGAGCGCATAAAGCAGCCTCGGGCCTAGTTGCCCAAAGTAGTGTAAGAAGTCACAAGGCTTCCCCTATGTTAAATAACCTCATACTGGGCTAGTGAACAGGAGGGGCAACATATGATTGACAGGCTAGATCATGTTGGTGTGGGAATGGTGCTATATGTGAAGGAAAGCATAGAGTCAAATACAGTAAAAATCTTAAATGAATCAAACAGAACCATAGAAACTCTATGGATAAAACTCCATGATCGAATAATAAGAGTATAGCAGTAAGAATACACTAGCAACCACCTGACCAGAAAGGCGGTGATGTCTGTGAAATGCTCAGGGAGATTAGAGAGGCTACAAAATTAGAAAACTCAGTAGCAATGAAAAATTTCAACTATCCCCATATTGACTGGGCACATGTCACCTGAGGATGTGATGCAGAGATAAAATTCTTAGATCCACTGATGACTTATTTTTGGAGCTGATATCCCAGGTACCCTCAACAGAAGCCGCAATTCTTGATGTATTCCTAAGTGGAGAATGACCATAATGTAATCAAATTTAACATCCTTGTGGGAGTAAAATACCAAAGAGGAAATCACAGTAGACTTTAATTTTAAAAGGGGAAATTGCACAAGAATCAGGCAACTTGTTAAATGGAAATTAAAAGGAATAGTCACAAGCATGAAATGCCTGAAAACTGCATGGAAACTTTAAAAAATCTCCATAATAGTGGCAAAAATTAAATATATACCCAAAATAACAAAAATAGTAAGGGGACCAAAAATGACATTCTGGCTAAACAACAGAGTACAGGCAGTCCCCGAGTTACGGACTTACGTCGGATCCGCAGTTATGAACGGGGTTTGCTGCCCATCTCCCTGGTCTGCTGGAGACCAGCAGACCAGGGAGACGGGAAGCAAAGCCTCTGAGGACGCTGGCAGCTTGACAGCCGCGGCGCATTTGGGCTGTCTGCTGCCGGCGTGTTCCGCGGCTTTGCTCCCCATCTCCCTGGTCTGCTGGCTCCGCGGCTTTGCTCCGGACACCTGTGGTACAGCAGATGGGGTGCTGCCGGTTGGTCCTGTAGCGCCGCTCTGGGCGCTACTGGACCAACCTGGCAGCACTCCAGCTGCTCTGCCCCAGGCATCCTGATTCAGCCACTGCTGGTCAGTTTCAGCAGTGGCTGAATCAGGACGCCTGGGGCAGAGCAGCTTGGGTGCTGCTGGGTTGGCCCAGTAGTGCCGAGGAGCGGCGCTATTGGAGCAACCCAGCAGCACTCAAGCTGCTCTGCCCCAGGCGTCCCCAAGTCAGTCGCTGCTGAAACTGACCAGCGCTGACTACAGGAAGCCCGAGGCAGAGTTGCTCTGCCCCGGGCTTCCTGGAATCAGCCGCTGATCAGTTTCAGCAGCAGCTGACTTGGGGACGCCTGGGGTTTTTAAGTTGAATCTGTATGTAAGAACCGGCGTCCAGATTCAGCCTGTTGAAACTGATCAGCGGCTGATTCCAGGAAGCCTGGAGCAGAGCAACTCTGCCTCGGGCTTCCTGTAGTCAGACTCTGTTCAGTTTCAGTAGCGGCTGACTCTGGATGCCAGTTCCGACTTACATACAGATTCAACTTAAGAACAAACCTACAGTCCCTATCTTGTACGTAACCGGGGGACTGCCTGTAAAAGGAATCAGTTAGAGGCAAAAAGTCCTTTAATAATTGGAAGTCAAATGCTACTGAGAAAAATAAAAGGGAACATAAACTCTGGCAATTCTGGTGTAAAAGCGTAACTAGATAGGACAAGAAAGAATTTGAAAAAGCAATAACCAAAACGCACAAAGACTGACAACAGAAAAACACCAAACCAAAACAAAACTAAGTTCATGAGAGGCAAGGAATCTGCCAAACAATTAAGTTACTAATGGGGCAGTCTGGCTATGTCTACACTACAGAGAAGATCAAAGCTGCTACAGTCAATCTTCCTGGGTTCAAATTAGTTGGTTTAATAGAGAGATGCTAATTCAAACTGAGAGAGTACTCCTGTTGAGGCTAGTAGTCCTGTTCCTATGAAGAGTAAGGGAAGTTGAAGGCAGAGTGTGTTCCCATCGACATCCCTCGTTGTGGACAGCACCAAAATTCAATTTAAGATACTTTGACTCCAGCTGCACAAATAATGTAGCTGGAATTGCATATCTTAATTCGAACTTATCCTTTGGTGTAGACGAGGTCTAACTGCCCTGTTCTGTTCATTTCTTTGCAGCATTTGGTACTGGCAATTATTGGAAGACAGGATTCTAGGTTAGACAACCTTTGATCTGACCCAGCATGGGCATTCTTACATTCTTAGGCACTGCAGTGCTGAACAGCCAAATTGCACCATGCCTTTGGTACCAATAGTACTGAAAGTAGTTGTTTGTATTGTCCCCTCCCCCCCCAACAAAAATAACCCTCTTCAAATTCACATTCTTCATCTTTCTTAATCAGCTCTTGATAGGCTTGCTCTGCTGAGCCCAGTGGCACTTTTGCCATTGATTTCAATGGGTGCAGGACAATGTTCCCTCTAATCTTTACCATCCATGCGGAGATTTTTTTATTCATTCTTGTGCAGAATAAATGTTGCTATGTGCACCAAAGCATGTGAAAATAGGTACCACCAATAGAAACAAATGCTGCTGACAGTGGGAGCTCTGCTAATCAGAGGCACTTGAATCTCTTCTGAGCAGCTGCACAAGTGCTCAGCTTACAGGGAACAATGGTTCAGGAGTGAGGATACATCTAGACTACAGGGTTTTGTCGACAGAAGTTTTGTTGACAGTATCTGTTGACAAAACTTCTGTCGACAAAGAGCATCCAGACACATTGAGTTCTGTCGACAAAGCAACCTGTAGTCTAGATGCAACCCTATAGGCAATAACACCTTCTGTCGACAGAACTCTGTCGACAGAAGGTGTTAAGCCTCGTAAAATGAGGTATACCAGCGTCGACAAAACTGTTGAGTTCTGTCGACGTTATGTCGACAGAACTCAGCGGTAGTGTAGACGCTGGTATAGTTTTGTCGACAAAAGTCCACTTTTGTCGACAAAACTCAGTAGTCTAGACACACCCTGAGTCTGTTTTGGGGGAATGAAACATTTGACAACTGAATAAATATGCCCCAAACCGATATATGCAACAACTTAATAAGATTAGATATGATTTTAAAAGTAAAACATTAAGATACTGAAATGTAAATTTAAAATTGAGGTCAGTGTAGTCTAATTGTATGATCATTTGATCAGGAATGTGTCTTGCTGGCTCATGGACAGCACTGATTCTTTATAATAGTGTAGATATGATTTCTCTAAAAGGACCACACTTTAATTTTAGAAAACTCCACAACATTTTTTCAATCTTCTTATAGGTCTCTGAAAGCCAAACCTTTGTCACATATGTGCAAACTCTGGTAGGGTGTTGTGTGTTAAAAACAAACACACATACATACACGGCCTTCTTTCCTTTGCCTCACAAGAGACCAAAACAGAAAATAGTAGTCTCTGTTTTAGACCCTGATCATGAAGATATGTAAAAGCATGTGCCTATCTCTAATTCTGGAAGTAGTCCCAGTAAGGCAATGGGATAGTGGCATGATTAAAGTTACATAGATATTTTAAACATTTTGCTGAATCAGAGCTGTAAGCATCATCCAGTATTCTGTAATTTGCTATACAGTTTGAGGTTGAAAAAACCCCATGGGAAGTGTCTCTTTGATTGCTTCAGGAACTAAACTAGCCACACACAGAGCTGGCCCAAGCTATGGGCTGACTGGGCTATAGCCCAGGGCACCTCGTTGTAGGGGGCGCCATGCAGGGATGCTGGACCAAGCGAGGGTGGGGCTGCGCATGCGCCTCGTGCCCGGGGACGGCACAACACTCCTGGGGCCCGGGGCGCATGAATGGCTTGGGCCAGCCCTGGCCACAAACACATAGAAAAGTAGAAATTAAAAACATTTAACTTTCTCTTGCTAGGTGGCAAATAACTTCTTGTCTAGTGTGGTAATACCAGTCTTCGTTACCCACCAGGATTGTTTACTCAGCAATTCTTCATCTGGGCTACGTCTAGATTGCATCCCTTTTTCGTAAAAGGGATGCAAATTAGATGTATCGCAATTGCTAATGAAGCGGGGATTTAAATCTCCCCCGCTTCATTAACATAAAAATGGCTGCCGCTTTTTTTCGGCACTGAGCTTTGCCGGAAAAAGCGCCAGTCTAGACACGGATCTTTTGGAAAAGGCTTTATTTTCTGAAAGATCCACGTCTAGACTGGCGCTTTTTTCCGGTAAAGCTCCGTGCCGAAAAAAAACGGCAGCCATTTTTATGCTAGTGAAGCGGGGGAGATTTAAATCCCCACTTCATTAGCAATTGCGATACGTCTAGTTTGCATCCCTTTTACGAAAAAGAGATGCAATCTAGACATAGCCCTGTGGTTTAGCCATCATTGCATGGTCCCCAGAACTCAGTCTAGTTGATGTGCAGAACTCAGGCCGGTTGGTGTGCAGTTCCAAGTCAAGATCAATACCAGAACCTCTTAGGACGGGTAACTTCATCAATTATAATCCTATTTTATAAGGAAAAAAGAAAAATTCACTTAAAAATGAGATGTGCTCGTCTGAAAAAAAAATCATGCTCAAACATGGACTTGTTGAATAGTGCACTCATATTTGAAGGAAAATATGGAACTACTGGAACTGACTTCAGTGACCCTACAAAAACACTGTTTACTGCTCAGTACCAAATTAAGCTTGGTAGACTATAGAAAAAGTAATCTTTACACCCAGATATCATGTACATCAAAGGAGCATAATACATTCATATATCATGCTCTGACTTCCTTCAGAGAAAAGCTGTGGAAGACCAGGAATTCTGCCTTTTTAGGATGACCCATGGCTCTACTCTCTAGTTCCAATGAAGTCCTTTCACTAGGGCTCTGTAGGATTTAATATCACTGAGTTGGAGGGGGCATGGGGCTAACTGGGCATGGGAAGATGGAGAAACTAACTTTCCTTGTCTAGGTTCTCCTACTCTCCCACCCACCAGGATCAGTAGTACCAGCTGAATTTATGTGGGGTACGTCTACACAGCAGAGCAAAAGTCGAATTCAGATACTCAACTTCAGCTAAGTAGAAATAGCTTAATTCGGCTTTTGGCGCTGTCTACACAGCAGGAAGTCGAAGGAAGAATAATATTCATTCAACTTCCCTTGCTTCTTGTGAAATAAGGGTTACAGGAATTGGAATAAGAAGTCCTCTAGCTTGACATTATTTAAAAAAGAATGGTTTGCTGTGTAGATGCTCATTTTGTTATTTCAAAATAACATCAGATATTCTGAAGTAATACCTCTGTGTAGACATACCCTAACAAACTAACTAACTAAGGGAACGTCTACACTACAACATTAATTCGAACTAACTTAGTTCGAATTAGTTAACTCGAACTAAGCTAATTCGAACTAACGGATCCAGACTAAAAAACTAGTTCGAATTAGCGTTTTGCTAACTCAAACTAGCATGTCCACATTAAGTGGACCCTGAACCGGGCTTAAGGATGGCCGGAAGCAGTGCCGGCAGGGCATCAGAGGAGGACTTAGAGCGTGGAGATGCTGTCTCAGGCTAGCCGAGGGCTGTGCTTAAAGGGTCCCGACCCCCACCCCAGACAGACAGTTCTCAGGGGTGCCCCGCTTGCAAAGCAGTCCTGGCTTGGAGTGCCCTGAGTGCCCACACTGGGCACATCACACCACTCGGCCATCATACCAGCTGCACTTGCCCCAGGCTGCCATCTGGGGAGAGGGGGCAATTGGGGGGCTGCAGGAGAGGTTTCACCCCAAAATCCCGCAGAGCCAGCCCAGTACTCACCATCGGGGGCTCGTGCCCCATTCCTCCCTCACCTCCTTCCACTTACCCTTCCCTAGCCCCTCTTCTTGATGTACAAAATAAAGGACAATTGTGTTCAAAAATGGAATCTGTCTTTATTGAACAAAACTGGGGGAGACTGGGAAAAGGAGGTGGGAGAGGGGAAGAGAGAGGCTGGGAGAGGGAAGGGCAACTAAAATGATCAGGGGTTGGGAACAGGTCCCATATGAAGAGAGGCTAAAGAGACTGGGACTTTTCAGCTTAGAAAAGAGGAGAAGGAGGGGGGACAGGATAGAGGTCTCTAAAAGCAGGAGTTGGGTGGAGAGGGTGCATACAGAAAAGTTCTTCATTAGTTCCCATAAAGAAGGACTAGAGGACACCAAAGGAAAGGAATGGGTAGCAGGCTTCAAACTAGTAACAGAAAGTTGTTCTTCACAAAGTAAAGAGTCAACCTGTGGAACTCCTTGCTGCAGGAGGCTGTGAAGGCTAGAACTGGAACAGAGTTTAAAGGGATGTGAGATCAAGTCATGGAGGTTGGGTCCATGGAGTGGTATTAGCCAGGGGGTAGGAGTGGTGTCTCTGCCCAAGGTTTGTGGCAGGCTGGAGAGGGATGGCACGAGACAAATGGCTTGGTCACTGTCTTCGGTCCATCCCCTCCAGGGTCCCTAGGGCTGGCCGCTGTCGGCAGACAGGCTTCTGGGCTAGATGGACCTTTGGTCTGACCCAGGACAGCCATTGTAAGCTCAGGGTCGGGGGTCTCAGTGGACCCCCTTGATTTTCATGCACACCTGCTCCTGGGTGGCCAGGCTGGCAGCTCTCCTGCCCTAGACGGCCACTTTCCTGTGCCTAGTGCGGAGATCGTGGACGAGGTCCACGATGTCTGCACTAGCCCAGACGGGTGCCCGCCTCTTGCGGTCCCGGGCAAGCTCCCGGGAGCTGCCAGCCTGGTCCCGGGAAGAGGGGGAGAGCTGGGGGGCATCGGGTGGGTGGCTCGATCCGTGCCAGGTGCAGGGTCTGCTGGCTGGGTGCAGGCAGGCTTGCACCTGGCACGGGCACCGTAGCCAGCCCGTGCCCCTTTAAGAGGTCCAGGGCTGGGAGGGGGGCAGAAGAGTTTCCCTGGTGTTGGCCAGAGTGGCCACCAGGGAAACCTGGGGAGGGCTAGCCTCCCACTAGTTCGAATTAAGGGGCTACACACTAGCTAGTTTGAACTAGGCTTAATCCTCGTGGAATGAAGATTACCTAGTTCGAACTAAGCGCTCCGTTAGTTCGAATTAAGTTCGAACTAGCGGAGCGCTAGTGTAGCGCCTATGAAAGTTAGTTCGAACTAACATCCCTTAGTTCGAACTTGCTTTGTAGTGTAGACATACCCACACTAACTAACTATTTTGTCCGGGTTTATGTATTGCAAAACTTCAGGTATTTGGTGTTTTGTTTTCATGAGACAAATTCAACTCTGATATTTTTTACTCCTGCACTCCCTTTTCTCTCTTTGGAAAAAGTGGGGTGGGGTCAGAACATAGGAAGTTAAAATGTGAGAAAATCAGGAGAAAAATCTTTTCTGTTTTTAAATCATCCTCCCTTTCCTTTTTTGTATACAAATAAAAGGGGGACAAATAATTTTAAAAAGGGCAAGAAATTTTCCATTTTTGTCCCCCCATGGTGAAAATTTTACTTTGCATTACTTTCTACCACTTAAAGTGATAGAAAATTAAAAGGTGAGAGAGCGTGTCACTTTTACTTTCTGTCTGAAAGTAACACTTTCAACATTTAAATGTGTTAACACTTAAAAGTGTGACTGTTGAAAGGCTAAGTGTTTTGAATTTTAAGTTTTACACTTTCAGCACATAAATGTGAAAGTTTCTCTGAAAATACTATTTCTTAGTTTTTTTAAACTGTTAGTTTAAAGAAAGAACATTTTCCCCACTTTTCTTTATTAAAAACAAACAAATCAAACCAAGAACAAACAAAGCAATCAAAGAAGGTGGGCATTTTTCCATAATTTTAAAATTACCAGAAAATATAGTTTTTTTCTGAAATCCAGTTCATTTTTTAAAGGTTTTTTTTATATGAATTTTATGGTCAGAAAACTGTGACCTTCTTTGTGGACTATTCATAAATAGAAAAGGAGGTGAAATTTGTGGAGTAAATAATTTCTTATGAATTATTTATCTACCTCTAATTTTCCTACATAGATCACACGTTATTGCAGCTCTACGTGGGACATTTTACACATTATTTAATTAACGAATTTGTATTATTACAAATGATTTTCAAATGTTCCTATAAAGATGCATTTTTGAAACATTATGGATTTAGTGCATTTTGATATACTCCTGTTTCAAAATAGATCTATTTTAAAGTGGTTTCTGTCATCTCTATGTTTCCTCCTACTGCGCCGACATATTTTAATATCCCAAAGTAACCCATCTATTTATCTAAATATTTTCCTAGCCCTGATCATCATAATACCTGAACATTTTAAAAACATTAATGAATTTATTCTCACAAAAATCCCCGAGAAGAAGGAAGTTTTATCTCCTTTTCATAGCTGTGAAACTGAGGCACGGAGCTAAACAAATTGTTCAAGGTCACACAGGAAGTCAGTGACAGAACTGAGAATTCACTATGGATTTCCTGGTTCCCCATTCAGTGATTTAACCACAACCAAAGAGTATTCTGTGGACCTGGTAATAAGTAGATGATTTCTAACAGGAATCCTCAGCAGCAGCAGCTGTAAATCTTTGGGGGAGTCTCTGAGGAGAAAACTTGTTATAAGTAGATTTCCCCTTAATCTTTCTTCTTCTTCTGGTGCCACCATTACATTATATTCAGTCATTGCTCCCTCACACCCTGATCCCACAATGCCCTCAATTTTTTTTCTCTTTCTCTCAAACAAACTCTTGCTTGAGGGCTGAGAACTTTTTCAAGTTTTGTTGATTCGATGACTGGATTACAAGGAGTCACAAGTTGAAAGGGAATTTTTTTTTGAGTTAAGGATTCTCCGGGGCCCAGCAGGAATTTAACAGACCATCAGAGGCCTAGATCTGGAGTTGGTAAAGAGAGCTTTAGCAATGCATGCTCACAGTTTCACTTCCCATACAAGCATTCCTAATACTACAAGTTGGCTACACACAGCAATTGTAATTTTCCTTTCATGACTATACATATTTTCCCCTATAATCACCTTCCTACAGTACAATACTTCATTGCTAAGAGAAACTATATCTGCTGCTACAGTTTTCCAAGAATATAGCACTATTATTTTATACTTTTAATCGTAAATCGTGAAAATGTTCTAATTGTTTAAATGAAGTTGTCTGAACATTTTAAGCAATGTTAGGGATATTTTTCATTTGGGGATAAAAGAAGGGAATGTGTTTTTCATTCCACGCATTTAGTAAATTGAGCTTATATGATAACTTTCATAGGATAAATGTTAGTTTAAATTATCTGCATTTGACCTTTAAGCTAGTATTAAGATGTTAAACCAATTTATGCTGTTAAAATGCATTGAACAAATTATATGACAATAACTCTTATACAATGTGAAGCAATTTTGATGATCTTTAAAGTTAGTGGATGGTATTTATGATAACAGCTCTAAGCGCCTTTATATCACAGCTGTGGTGAGGCTTAATGTGGCAGGAACTGTCAGACTGGATCAATACATGCTTTTCAGGCTTCTTTTGGTGCCATAATCCAGCCCCTGTAAGAAGTGACCTCATGAGCTGCCTAAGCTCCTGTTGTTCTTGTTCTGTTTTGTTAATTGAAGAATATCTAGGCTTATGAAAATGACAAAGCTGAGCAAAAGCTAATTATGAAAGAAAAACAATAAAGCCAGGGTGAGTCTAGGTCAGCTCTCAATGTGAGTCAGAGTCTACTGTGGTTTTCTGCCTTTTGTCTACTACAAGTGGTGTTTAAGAGAAGAAACTAACTTTTCCTGCATTGTAAATTAGTGAATGAAATCAGAATAACCCTCCCAGCTGCTTCAGAATAGTGCCTGAGTCTTTAAAGAGGAAGTCTGAGAGACCTTTATAAACAGGTACAGCAGCCAAGAGTTGAATAATATACAAATCATTCATCTATTTCATCTGTTTACCACAGCTCCATGTTTACCCGTAGACTGATTTGTGAACACCCATTGATTTCAATGGCAATGTCAGGTGCACAAGACATCCAGGACTAGGTCCTTCAGCTATACAACATAACCAGCTCACCAACTGATTAAAGCTAGCTACCATGGCTAGGATCACAGAAAGGAAAGCTTTTAACATGAAGGGTAAAACATCCTGAGCAATCAGAGTTAGCAATGGTATAAAGCTCAAGGGAACACATAGCCCTGCTGTTAAAATTTTACTTTAATTTAAAAGCCTTTTGCATAAAAGCACTAAGGCATTCAGCTAAGCACATTCATCTGCTCAGGATTCAGTTGACTGTAAGCAAAAATATGACAGATCCCTAAGAACTAGCTTTTAAAAGATTTCTAATACCTGCACAATGTCACTCTGTTCCATTTACTAATTATTAGCTGCATCTTTTCTTAAGTACATAATAAGGGTTCAATAGATTGTCCAGCCAAAAAAAAAAAAAAAAAAAAAACCTAACATACCAACAAAAGTATGTTTCCCTCAGGGCTGAAGTTTAATCATCACATCAATTTTTTCTGGCTTTGAGCAAGGCACTACCAAAGCCAGATGTACTTCTTACTGCATAATGGCCCCCCTTTCTCACTTCCTATAAAATATTTTGCCATGCCCAACAGTAGATCATGCAACGGATACATGTCTACTAAAGTAAAACACGAATGCGTAAAAAATGTGATAGGTGATAAATGTTAATATTTAGGAAGTTAGATGAGATTGAAAATCTAACGGTATAAAACACGCTTTTCACTTTATCTATTGAAGAACTTCACACTCTCATATTTAGGATATACAGTTTTAAAAAACCAAGCAGGTTGCCAGTGTTTTCATACATGTGTGGGCAGGATTGAACCTGGGCTTTCTGAGCTAAATGCATAAGCCTCTATTACATGAGCCAAAAGCCAAGATCCTGCATACCTCCTTTTTTGAGGCATAACGGATCTTGCACAAAAAAGGTGTTTTTTTTGTGCAAAATGGACCCAAGTACACTGCATTTTTTTCCGCAAAAACCTCTTCCGCAAAATGGATCAGAAGAGACTATGCAAATGAGACTGCGAGAAATGCTAATGTGCACTTCATTTGCATTTCCTCTGCTGACAAAATGCGACAGTGTAGACGTAGCCAGAGGCTATGTTTATACTATACTTCTTTTCAGAAAAAGGTACACATTGTGCTCCGCAATTTGCATACCTTTTTCTGATTGTTTTTTCAGAAGAGGCATTTCCGAAATTTGGCCCACCTACACTGGACCAAATTTTGGAAAAACCTCCTCTTTCAGAAGAGCCGTTCTTCCTCATGAAATGAGGTTTACAGGGCTTCTGAAAGAGCACATCTGCTCTTCCTCAAAAAATGTCAGAAAAGCAGATGTGTTCCCTGGATATGGCGGAGATTTTCCGGGATATCTCTGGTATCCCAGAAAAACCCTATAGTATAGACATAGCCAGAGTGATTAGGTGGCTATGTCACCTCCTACTGCTTAAAGCCCTCACTCTCCCACCTTACTATTCAAGTAATGTGTTTCTATGGGCTGGATGTACATATTTGGATGGTCCAACTACTTACAGGCTATTCTGGTTAGGTTACTGGCCTAGAACCTCCTCTCTCTCTCTTTTCTGGCCCGATCCCCACTGGTTGTTGGGGTCTCAAGCACACAGGTTAGGCAGGAAGGTGCAGTCTCATTTTTCCAGCTGCTGGTTCTGTGGTGCAGTCTGTCTGTGAGAGTTCCTCTCTGTGCTTGAGGAAATATTTGATTCCTTTGTTTAAAAGATTACAAATTATTTGTGTGTCTCAGAGGGTAACTGAAAAAACTTTAAAAATGATCCTGCAGCACCTTAGGGACTAATAAAACATGTAGATAGTATCATGAGCTTTTGTAGGCACAACCCACTTCTTCAGGTGT
This sequence comes from Pelodiscus sinensis, assembly GCF_052426305.1. NCBI lineage: Eukaryota > Metazoa > Chordata > Testudines > Trionychidae > Pelodiscus > Pelodiscus sinensis. The sequence continues at coordinate 21,514,823 of NC_143055.1, read as the reverse complement.
CACCATGAAAGCCCATGATACCATCTACATTTTTTGTTAGTCTCTAAGGGTATGTCTACACTAGCTCGTTTGTTCGAGCTAGGTAGGCAAATGAGGGCAACCAGAGTGGCAAATGAAGCCCGGGATTTAAATACCCCGGGCTTCATTTGTATGTTCCCGGGCGCTGCCATTTTTAAATCCCCCTTTAAATTCCACGAGGAGTAACGGTAGTTCGAATTAGGATCTCTAATTCGAACTACCTACTCCATGTCGCGTGTAGCCATGGGCACGGAGTTCGGACTAAGAGGGATTTAAAAATGGCGGCACCCGGGAATATACAAATGAAGCCCGGGATATTTAAATCCTGGGCTTCATTTGCAACTCCGGTTGCCCTCATTTGCCTACCTAACTAGAACTAACGAGCAAGTGTAGACATACCCTAAGGTGTTGCAGGACCATTTGTTGTTTTTAAAATTATTTGTGTGCACATGTTGAGGTAGTGCCTAGAGGCCCCAGTCATGGAAAAGGGCCATATTGTGCTAGATGCTATACAAACACAGAACAAAAAGACAGACTTTAACCCTAAAGAGCTTCCACAATTATGTTTATTGCACAAGATTCATGAATTTCCTTGGGCACAAATGATTTTTAACCTAGACGTTTTTATTCTCAGGAATAACCCTTTTTTACAACCCACCAGGAAGAAATTTCAACCCAGTTTTCTATACCCATGCCTGTTAAAAAAACTCTTTTGTGGTAAATAACCATACATTATGGCATATTATCAGTTTGGATTAGTTGGAGAACACAAATTAGTGTATGTTTAAAAATGCTTTTAATTTCATGCAGCTTAATTTTGAAGAAACAAAAATAATATAGAATATGAATATAAACAAGGAAGCAGAAATACTGCAAATTAGCAAAATAAATCTATTTTTTTAAAATGAAGTAAATAGTAGTTGCCAATTAAGGAAGCTCCAGGAAAGTGCAAATAGTGGAAAGTGAAGAACACCAGGAAAGATAGTGAAGCACGCTAAAGTATGTAAGGAACTTCAGAGGAAAAAAGTGTCAAATGAAATATACTTAGTGATGTGGAACTTACAGCCACCCAATAATTGCATTGCATTATAAAAACTAGAACTTGGTCAAAGAGAAGTTGAAGATTTTGTAAAATGGAATATATAAAGAACAGAAATTCCTGAAGTGTGAAAAATTAGGCCGTGACAAGGAATTTGGTACATACACATAGATCCCCAATTTGTAGGGTTTTTTTTTCTAGGAGCTCAGAGAGATAGTAAAATATAAGCAAACTTTCCATGTAAAACTCGAGGGCCTGATCCAATGCCCATTTAACAGTAAAACTCCAGCTGGGTTCAATGGGAATAGTATGAGTAAGCAATCCACTTCCAGAATTCCTGTATCCAAGGAAACTACAATTACATTAGGTAGAGAAATCGGTGCTGCAGAATTGCAAATCATAGCATTGTACTTTATATATGGGATAGTCTTACGCATATCATATCTCACTCCATGTATATATCACGGAATGAAATAAAAAGCACAAAAGGAGAGGTATGGAGAAGAGGAAAGGATTCATGAATAAAGCTATGCAAACCAGCATGTCCCATTTTTTTCATTGTAGACCTTGATTCTCCTCTCCATATTTTTCTTTGAAGGCAACTTCTAAGGGATCCTCTTCTTCCATGACTTTACTTTGGGTGACATGCATTGGGGAGGGGAGAGAAAGAGCACCAGATTCTCTGTTCAGTTACACCAGAGTCACTGATTTCAAAGTTATTCCTGATGTACATGAGCATGAGTGCAAAATAAGGCCCCAAATAGCTAGGTCTTTCATAGCCTGGTGTCTTTTAATTAATATAATATAAGCCAGTGTTTCTCAACCTTGTTTTATAAAGTACCCCTTTAAAAAAAGTATAAGTACCCCCATAGCCAGATACCCCCACATCCCTGCTCTAACCCAATGCCCCTCCACTCCCCCAGAGCCAGGCACCAGACGTATGGTAACCCTACCTTTGAAGAGCCCGCTCCCACTGCCCAGCTCAGCCTCGGCAGCTTGTCTGCAGGGGCCAAGAGGCCCTCCAGCACTGGGCTCACTGCGTGGGGCTGTGCGATCCCACCCAAGCCCAGTGCCCACCTAGCATGGCACCTGGGGGACAACGGGCCCCCCTCACTATGCCACTGATGCAGGGTGGATCCTTTGGAGCAAAGCTTATTGTGCTACATCACCACCTTTTCATTCCTCTCTGCAGCACCATGGGGAAGGGGTGATGGGGATGCGTTGTACTGAGCTGTTTGGGTGGGATTAATGTGCGTCTCCAGGTTCTGCCGCCCTCTCCGCTGGAGCACCCTGGGGAGGCTGCCGGAGAGGAAACAAACTAGGAGAGGTGGCCATGAAGTGATTTTTTTTCTCTCCCTGCCCAAACCCGCCTCCCAACTTGGAACTGCCCTGGGTCTCACCGGAGCAGTCGCCACAGCCACACGCTTTTTCCGTCAGGCACTGGGGCTCATGTGCAGAGCGGCTGTTAGCATCCGGCCGCGCAGCTCTGAATATCCAATTTGACAGGCATGTGCCACTGCCCCCTCCCCAATACCATTTGCAGGGCATTTTTTGCTAAATTTCACTTGTGCTGAGGTATCCCTCAGACTTCTCTCGTGTACCCCTAAGGATACACGTACCACTGGTTGAGAAACACTAGTATAATCAATTAACTTAAAGACACAATACATAATAATTTTCAGTATTGTACTTTCTTTCTCATATAGGTGAGCTTTTCCAATAACCACACCCAAAAAAAACTCCAATAAATGAGTTTCTAATTTTAATCAATCAATATGTTATTCTGGTAACCTGTACTGTGTTCACATACAATGGCTTCTCTATTGCATTACAATGTTACTAACATGTCAGCAATGTAAATCTTTCCTTCTTCACATCTCGGAGTGTAATTTAAGTGGCAAAGTTGAGCTTTATTGTTGGATTATCTCTTCCCAACACCCTTTAACTTTTGAATTTATGTCATGTCACAATCCTTCCAGCTTTTGTTGAAGCAGGTGCCATTTTCCTTTTCTGAGTTTTTCCATCAAAAATACTTTACTTAAAAAATAGCCTTGTTAGTTTTCCACAAGTACTGATAATTGAGGCATAACCTAACCAGAGATTTTGATGTTGCCTCCATAAAATCCTGCAGCAGTAAGTTCTATAGGTTAATAGGTTTTTGTTTCTTCAGTTTAGCTTTTAGTTAATATCTGTGGTCATAGAACTAGCTAATTATTTAGTACACTGAATAATTTGAACTTGGAGTATAGACATAGGGCTTCTGGAAAAAATGTATAGTAGAGTTGCTGCTGATGGAAACAAGAAGGTCATGTACTCGGTGTTTGTTATTAATATATGAATGGAGAGGGTGCAGCAGCAGCCCTACTTCTACCACCATTGGAGGTAGAATTGTGAAGAAAGGTGCAAAATCATTTTTGTTAATGCTTTCACTGAGAATATTAAATAAGGAAGTATTTTCTCCTGAGTCATTTTTTGAACAGTTGTACCTCTCTAGTGTTCCTTCAGCCTTCCATCCCCTCATCTGCTGTGTAATGCACACACCTGCAATGGCACTCAGACCACTTAAAGAGAGAGAAAGAATGAGTGTGCTCTATAGCCATAGCAGAGAGCCAGCTGGCTTTTAGCTCAGGTGCTAGAGGCTCATGCACTAAGCTCCAGAGGTCCCAGCTTTGGTTCCGCCTGTCAGCATTATACTTATATCATACATCTCACTATCTCTCTGCTACTGGCACAAAGGAAAATGGACATTCCTGGGGCTAAATTCTGCCCTGACTTATACATGTGCAATCCTATTGATATCAATAGAGGTTTGCCTGAGCAAAGGTTACAGGCTTGGGTCCTAAAGGCTTACCTATGTCAGATAATATCCTCAGACCAAAAAGAAAAAATATAATGTCTATGTTTGACTTCAGTGCTTAGAGCCATATTATTTACAGAGTTATAAACAGCAACAATCTAATACAGAAGAGAAGAGAAGATTATTTATTATTTTCTCTGTCCTTCCCCCACCCCCTGCTACATAAAAGCACAACTGTTTGCAGGGAGAATGAAGCATTACTCAGAATTGGTTATTACAGGCTAAACGCTTACAAGTAAAGATGTGCCAAGGCAAAATAAATGCATTTGTAAACTGCTTCTGGGTATGCCATAAATAATGTACTTGCCTCTTACACAAGTAACCCTTCCTAGTGCATTTGTCCCCAATGTCTCATATGAGCAATAAGACTCTGAGCCATACCTTTCCATGACTTTATTATGGGTAATTTTTGTTAGCCTGTCTCTCTTCATTCAGTGTGTCAAAGTTACAACATGCACAAAGTTGCCAGCCTCCTGAGTCACACCTGGCCCCCAGAACATATCACACCTATATTACTGTATCGAAACTGGCTTCCTGTCGCATTTTGCCTGGACTTTCCAAATGCTACTTCCAAACTATGAAACCTTACAAAGAGCCTCCATTTTTGTGTGACAAACCATTTCCACCTTACCATGCCATTTGGTATCCAATATAGGCATTTTATGGTAAAAGCTCTGCAAACCAATATGCAATTAAACCCCCCTTAATAGAACTTCATATGGTAAGAAAGGGAAGAGGGATTCCAAAGTCTCACCTGAAATCCTGATCCAAATTTAGCAAATAGTCTCTCCCCCATTAAACCACATACCCCAAACAAAATACCTCTGTAGTTATAGTGTTTGAAGTCCAGACCTAGATTTCGATTTTGCAGTCTGGATATATCAGTTTTCTTAACATATCTAGTTACATGGCCAAATAAACAGTTTTTCAAGAAACAAGAATGGACTTATACCTTCTCTCACAACCCAACCAAATCAATTTTAGAATATGAAAGAGTTCTGATTATTATTTCTTTCCTGCAGGACTCAGACAATCTGCAATAATTATCTAATTTTCCAAGAGTTTCACAATCTTTTAAATAAAGAGAGGGAAGGAAAAACTTTGGTGTACTTTTCCATGTTTGACACCTGGACTCCATCATTTAACTGATCTGCATCCTGAGTTCTCAGTGAAAATGAATGATCTTTTCTAGACCAGGGAGTAGCAATGGAGGTATTCTGAGAGTTCTCCAGCAGTAGCTTCTGTGCTGCTTGTGCCCCTATTGTGTGTGGAACGAGATAATAGCCAGCACATCTCAACACATCTTCCATCCTCATCCCTAACCTTCTCCTGTTGTGTTCCTGCTTCACATTCATGCATCATGTCAGGAGTCTGAATCACTGACCTCTGTTGTGCACTGGAATGTTCTGGCTTCATGGACATTCCTCATTTTTCTTTAACCTTCTGGCCACATGAAGGTTTGCCTGTCACTAATTTAGTTAACAGGGTTATTAATTTTACTTAACATTTTGTAATTTAAATTAATAGAAAGCACATCAACTGAAAGTCCAAATACAATCTTTCAGAACTGAAAATATGTAACCAGGAGGGCTTTGTATGAATAATTATCAACAAAGCATTTCTTCAGTAAATTTTCCCGATTTTTCTGCTTGCAGAATATCCAGGGGCAGGTTCAGATTTCCTCTAATGTGTTCATTGCTTGTATTTCCTTGTTCAATATCTTTTTTCAATGAGAACTAGATATATGAGGGACAGATTGCTTTGGTGGTCCATGCAGTACCAAAGAGCAGCTATGCCTGATGAATTATATATATGAACAACCAAACACAATGGCTGAGATCTTTCAAAGCAGTGGCTGGAGTGTTAGCCACATGCAGGCCCACTGGCCGAAGGAAGGAGGAATTGTACCAGGACCCACTGTTTCAGAGCGTCAGGCTGCCACTGATGCTACTGCAGCAGCAACAGCCAGAACTGCAGGTCCCTTTGAATTAGCATGGAAGCACCATCTGGGAGGGAGGGGGCAGTGCTGTGCTCTGGATGGTGCTGAGGACTGGCTGCCATGGCCCCACCCTTTCTGCCCAAAGCACTGCCTCTTATAGAGGTGCAGAGCCAGGCTCCCCCATACCTTACCCGCTAGCCCGCAGTGGCTGTCAGCCTTGCTGACCACATGTATTCCATTGATGCAGATAGGAAGTGTTTGGCTTAAATCCCTGCACTGCTATAAAAAAAGCTAAACCAGCGGTCTCACACTTAACCTTACAAATAAAGGTGAGATCTGTCAAACTAGCATCATATTTTGACCCATTAAAACAAAATAAAAATGCACTTATACCAAAGTCAAACACTTCAGATTTCAAGGCGGTAAAGAGAGGCCATGGCTCACAAGACACTTTAGTAGATTACCCTGGTCAATGTAGAGCACAAAGATGAATCACTGCTCTGTTCACGGTTCTTGCTCTGATCTCACAGCATACAGACCGGATGGAATCCAGATTAGAACATCTGATTGCTCTGCTAGTTCAAGAGCTGGAAAACTGAATATGAGGCTAAGATCCTTCTGGTGGGGGCATCTGTCACAAGAAAAAGACAGTGTTATATAATGTCTGGGATATACAAAATATACAGTATGCTATATTACTAGCCCCAAACTCCATGGCAACATATAAGGGAACCAAAAAAGTGTTGTGGTTAAACAACAAAGTAAAAGAAGCAGTTAGAGGCAAAAAATCATCTTTTAAAAGTGGAAAGTAAATCATAGTGAGAAAATAGAAAGCATGAACTCTAGCAAGTGAAATGTTAAAATATAAATAGGGAGGCCAAATAAGAATTTGAAGACCAGCTAGTCAAAGACTCAAAAAATAGCAGCATTTTTTAAGTACATCAGAAGCAGGAAGCCTGCTAAACAATCAAAGGGAGGGTTGGTCAAAATGCTTAAAGAGCACTCAAGGGGGATAAGACCAATGTGGAGAAACTACCGTAAATGAATTCTTTGCATCTGTCTTCATGGCTGAGGATGTGAGGGAAATTTCTCAAACTGAGCCTTCGTTTTAAGTGACAAAGCCGAGAAAATGTCCCACATTGAGTTATCATTAGAAGAGATTTCAGGACAAATTGGTAAATTAAACAGTAATATTTCACCAGGAGAGATGATTCGAATTAGGTTGGCTAGTGTAGACAGACCCTGATGGATCAGATACACGTGTGAAACTGATTTATTAGAAGAGAGTCAACATGGTTTTTATAAAGGTAAAGCATACCTCATCAAACAACTAGAATTCTTTGCGAGGAAGGGGGAGTCAACAAGCAGCTGGACAAGGGTGGCTATAGTCTACATACATTTCAGAAAGCTTTTTACAAGGTCTGTTAAAAGCATTTCCAGAAAATCATGCCAGTCTAGATGTAGCCTTAGAGTGAACACTCCCCCCAGCCTGTCTGCCCCTGAGTTAATGTCACACACATTGGGTTAATGCAATTGCAGGATAGTTTCATGAGGGGGGTTTGGTGGGGGTCAAACTAATCCCTATTGGTAGGAGGATGGTGGGAAAAGTCCTTAGAGGGGGGTCACATGACACCTTTTACTTCTGGTCATATGTCCATCTTGCCCTGAGAGTGTTACCTTCAGAGGCGTGGCTAATGGGAGTCAGGGAGTGTGGCTAATGGGGGTTAGGTGTGTAGTTAACAGCGGTCAGGGGTGTGGCTAATGGGGGTCAAAGAGTACATTTTTTAGAAGTATTTGGGTGCACACCCTAATGAAATGTGCTGCGCACACCTATGTTTAAGACAGCTATATCTGTTTTAGATTTGAGCTTTATGGCATTTATTTTGCAAAGCAATTATTTTCCAAGTTCCAGACATCCTCACAACATCTCAGTTTGCTAAGAAAAGGAATATCCCCCTTCGCTTGGCTTCTAAATAAGTCCTCACTCAAACTATTCTATCAGTAATAATTCATTACAAGGGGCATCAGCACTACTCTCTACTGCATTATCCTAAGAGCAAGGCCTCAAATATAAGGTTACTGCACATAAAGTAGTACCTATGAAAAGCCCCCTCTTTTTTACATGACATGAATTACTGAAGAGGAGGGCATTTAAAAAGAGGGTGGCTTTGATGTTTAAAGGGGCTCTTTGGAAACAGTTGTCTTCAAACAAAGTGCTTTCCTCAATTGGTCTGTGAAGACTAGGGAGCCTGGTGGACCTTGATTTGTTGATCCTGATGTGTGCATTGGAAATCCCGAAGGGCTGACTGCACTTCTTAATTCATCCCACAATAAGCTTTCTACCAATTCATGGGTGAAGTAATAATTTTGCCGTTCTCTCCCCACTCAGTCGTTCAATGCAGCCAAATAAGAAAATTGCTATATTTATTGTTGAACATTGGCTGGACCCAGACAAAAAGGGGATACTGCCCTTTCATGATGAACTGAAGATATAAAATTTTCACTCTGAGCAGAGCACATTACCATTTTGTGCTGCGAGGCAGTGAAGTGCATGCATGCATGTAATATGCAGCTGATCATTCCCATGACAGCTGCCGAGTGGGGATTGGTGGAAGAGGTGTGCCCATTCTGCCTCTGAGCCCTCATTGCAGATACCTCTTACTTCACGTGATTCAGGGAGCAATTTGTGCCTACGACCATGTATGTAGAGATGCAGAGATTTTCTCAGCAGATGAGTTGATTTCCATGAGAACTTCCTCTGATGGATTTGTGTATTCAAGGCAGCTAGTCATGTGTTTTATTAATTTGAACTGTTACATTTACAGAGCATTTAAAAACTCATTGCTATTTCACTTGCTGAAACATAGGGGAGCTATCATTTAATTTTTAGCTCTTTGTCAGAAAAAATTAATACATTAGGATGAGCAGGTTAGACATGATGGATAATTACATATCATTTTGCATGGCTAGAAATGCCAGTGTTAGCCACAGTCATACTCTCCTCAAAAACATTTGGAGAAAAATGCTTTACAGCTTTTATAGAAGAGGCTCATACATATTTACAAACACTTGAAGGGAATCAATTTATCTTAACACTTTATGGACAAAAAATATTTGCAAGCCCCTGGGTTTCAAAATCATAACTTGCAGTGAGCATACTTGCAGTGAGCATCCCTGCATTAGTAAAATAGCCTGTGGAACCCAACACATTCCACTAATTCTCCTGGCCATCCCTACAGCTGCAATTAAAGATAAAAATTCCCTTGACTTTAAAATAGACCTTCTTTCAACTCAGGGCAACTTCTTTCAACTCAGGGACAAATTATGAGGGTTGGAACCTAGTCGTGGGCCCCATGCAAAGGTGTCTATGATAACAGATTAAGTTGCAGGATCAGTGCCCGGATCTGCAAAATTCATTGCATCTAATCAAAAAGGGGAGGGAATTATTTTATTTACATTCAGAAATATATTTGACATATCACAGAGTAGGATTCAAAAGGCTCTTTAATTTTGCAGCTGATATTTGGGGTGGGGGCAGAATAGCCCTTCTAGGTTTCAAAATACCTGGCTAGCATGATATTTACAAGGGAAACCTTTCCTTCTCAATTGCAGTTGCTGCTACTTGCTGCTACTGGTGGCCATTTTTCTGACCCATTTCTGTGGAAAAAGGAGTCACAGGGCTTAATAGGATTTCTCAGGGGTAGAGCTACAGAGCAAAGCTATGCAAAATCCTCACAACAAAATGCAATAGCTCCTCAAAATTGTTGGCTTGGTTCACTATGTTGTTTCTGGGGCAAAACTGAAAATTGCGCTCAAGCATAAATGAAAGGAGAGTTTTCATTATTCATAGACAATGTCACATTTTTTAATTTCTCAAATTATAATATACTCACTCCATGCCAGAAGCAATTTCTGTCTGGAAATATAGAAATAACCAAAATCTTCCAGATCACAGACTTTAAGCATACATAAAAAAAGACCAAGCTTGACATTCTCTCACCAATACCTGTCTATATACCAGAGAAAAACAAACATTCATGCTAACTGGTTCATATTATCTGCCAAATCATGTAAGTATGGCACTGTATTTTGATGTATGAGTTCACATCAGTGCAGTTTTTGGTTCACTATTGGTACCAGTCCAAGAAGAGTCAAGTCAATTGAGAGAATTCAACATTAAAAGATACAATCCCTACCCTACAAGCTTACAATCAAATTTGAAACAGGACGCATCAAATGAGTGTTAAAATTCAGTAGTACCATTAAAATGTGAACATTGACTCATATTTTCTTTAGGTGAGATACAGGTGGTAATATTTATTCTAATATTGAGACATGTTGAATACTGTATGGAAAGAAAGGGAAAATACTGACTTTGAAAATGAGACTTCTTTAAGTACAAAATTCTAACCACCAGTCTTTGAATGAATTTTCAAAATCACTTAGCAGTAGCCTAAGGCTGATCCCACTGAAGTCAATGGGAATCTTTCCAATAAATTGGCTGACTTTGAATCAGGTGCCTATAGCTTGATCCCTCTGTTACTGCATGGAGAGTAACGAAAGGAAAGGGTATTCAGAGAGACAATGGTACCTTTGCTATTGACTTCAGTGTGAATCTGTCTCTTAAAAACAAAGTACAGCAGAATCCCCTGGGATGTGATATGTTAATGCGTGTGTATATGAAATACCTACAATTCAAATCTGTGACAGAATATATTCAAAGAGCTATTGTTATAGAGTTTAACTGAACTATGCTCTGGCATTGCTCTTTAAATTCTGCAGGCAAGTGAATGAGAGAAGAATACCATTAGTTCATCTGATTCTTTGCATGATTTAGGCCACAATCTTATTCACGGCTTTCTCTACAGATAATGTGAGTTGCTGGCTGTGATACTTTGGTTGTAATGCTAACCGAATTCACTGTAGGCAAAAGCTTATGATGTGAAAGAAAGTAGACAAAAGGCTTTTGCGGAGTAATAAAAACAACTGGTCTATTTATGAGTCAAGGTTAAATGTCCACACTGAAGACATTATTCAATAAATAATTCTGGGGGAAAACCTGCAAAATATAAGTGTCTAGCAATCTGGAGGGGTGACTGAGAATTATATAAGAGATTAAACTAGTCACAGTGGTGAAAAAACACATCTTGCCTCAATCCAAGCCTAAAGGTCCTCGTGGAATAATTGCTTTAAATTCAGTAGTGGGAATGGGTGAGCTCATTTTTCCCAATTTCAAACCTACTTTGGGTTTGAAAGATCAACTCACATGTGACTGGGTCTGTGTTCCTAGGCAAGATTGTGAAGGAAAATAACAAAAGGGACAGGAGGGAAAAATGCAGTGAAAGAATGAGAAACAAATAAAGGAAGGTTGGAAAAGAGCAGAGAGGAGAGAAAATTTTTCATCAGAATTTTTCTAACAACCATAACTTTATAGGCAGATGAGCTTTTAAAGGGGAGGAGAGTGTTCTATGGTTAATCAAAAGCCTGGCAAAGAGATATGTTTTTTTCCAAATGTGCCTAGGCTTGGAATAGATATATTTCTGATGGAAGAGGATTCCAGAGACACATCCCACGACCATGGATGCCTTCACTCCAGCAGCATTGAGCTTCACTCTTGGAGCATTTAATGTACAAACTCTGAATCAATGTGTCTGATACGGTAGATCAGAGATAGAAGCAGCCTATGACGTAGTTGGGCCCTAAGCAATGTTGATTTTTTGGAGAAGATAGTCACGGTGTTGAATTTCATCCAGTACATTTCATCCAGAAAATAACTCATGCACCCAAACTGCAATGTGCTATCATTTGTCCTGCCTAGCTCAGAAGATAGGCAAATCCCTTCTGAACCACTCAGAACTTCTAAGAGGCCTTCATTGCTATTTCCATGCACAACATGTAGCAGAGTCTGAAGGGAAGGAACAAAAGCACCAGGGCTGAATCAAAGAGGACGTATTTCAGCTGGATGGAAAGAGGAAAGGATACATGAATACAGGTGTTACTTTGAAGCACAGATTACTCTGGTAAAATGACTTAGCTTGAGAAACAGTTTGACAGTGAGGGTATGTCTAGACTTCATGGGTCTGTTGCCAGAGCCATTTAGATTAGTTTACTAGACATACCCAAATGAAGCGGCGATTTAACTAATTGCTGCTTCATTTAAATTAAAATGGCTGCCGTGCTGAGCTGATCAGCTGTTTGTTGGCTCAGCGCACTAGTCTGGATGCTCCGCAGTCGACAAAGGCATTTGTCGACCGCCCCGTTATGCCTCGTGGGATGAGGTTTACCAGTGCAGTCGACAAATGCCTCTGATGTTGACCGCGGAGCGTCCAGACTAGCACGCTGAGCCGAAAAACAGCTGATCGACTCAGTGCGGCAGCCATTTTAATTTAAATGAAGCGGCGATTATTTAAATCATCACTTCATTTGGGTATGTCTAGTAAGCTAATCTACATGGCTCTGGCGACAGAGCTATATAGTCTAGACATACCCTGAGAGGGCAAATGCCTTCAGCTGAAGAAGCTGATATAAACTTCATCAGTTTCTTAAAATGCTTTTTTTTCCTGTAAGTCAATTTATTGCCAATTTATTTGGCTTGAGAAAGCAGGGATTTCATCCGGGTTCCTTTCTCTGCCAGACACTGGAGACTTGATTCTCATTCACATGAAGGCCTCTATACCACTCTGGTAATTTTACATCCTCAGTGTATTCATTACACTGGAGGAGACGGGGCAATAAGACAGAGGCAATTCACCAGGGTTTGTCCTGGCAGTCCACTGGCACTTCATTTACCTGCATATCCATAGGTACTGCCACTTGCACAACAGGTCACCATTCCTAGCCAATGAGAGCTGTGGGAAGTGATATCCCAGTCCACACTGCTTCCCGCAGCTCCCATTGGTGAGTAATGGCAATTCATGGCCAATGGGCAACCACAAGCAGTTGTACCTGTGAGTGCACAGGTAAGTAAAGTGCCAGCGGCTCACCAGGGACTAATTCTGATGAACTGTCTCTGGCCCGCAGACCGCTTATTGCACATCCCTGTTTTACGTGCACATTAAGGACACTTTACTCTGCCAGAGTAAAAGAAATCAGCAAGTGGAAGAGTGGATAAAGCCATTCCTATAAGGCTGTTGTGTATTAGGTTGTAGATATAGATCTTGTTGTTACAGTAACTGAGTTAGCTGGCCTGGGCTGGTTCTAGTTAGTTCTGTGTTATGCAATAAAATGGACACTTGCGACTACTCAAGTTCTGTGGGTACATCTACACTTGCCCCCTACTTCGAGGTGGGAGGCAAATGAAGGCGACCGAAGTTGCAAATCAAGCGTGGGATTTAAATATCCTATGCTTGATTAGCATAGTCACCTACAGTCGTCATGTTGGAAATTGACTAGCCCAAATTAACTCGCCTTGTGTAGACGTGGTACTCCGAGGGAAAACCCCGTACTTCGAATTAACTGTACTCCTCCTCATTGCTGTGCTTGATTTTCAACTTCGGTCGCCTTCATTTGCCTCCCTACTTCAAAGTAGGGGGCAAGTGTAGACGTACCCTGTGTTTCCACTGATTTCTTCCTATACTATGGAACCCACATGACATGACATAAGGGCATAAAGAACGTTTGGCCTTGCCATGCTCCAGTAGCCCAGAAAGGGGAGGGTGCATGGCCCACCCACTTTTTAGCTTGGTTGGTGCCAAGCGGCATAGGAGATGATCAGCTACCCTGCTGCAAAATGCAACCCATGCTGGTGGAGGTGCTGAAAAGGGTCTTATCCTGAGTCCTCCTATGCACAGGGCCCTGCTCACTGCTCCTTCCCTCCCTCTCCAGTCCCCTAAGAACCACCCAGGGAGCTTAGGCTGTTGTGGGGAGCCCCAGCTTCACCACCTGCCCTAGGTAACATGCAATGACATAGGCCACAGGCTGTTTTCAGATGCCTGAGGGCAGGTGGAGGGTAGGGGCTACCCTCAGAAGCCCAGGCTCCCTGAAAGGCTCTTACTATGGCTCAAATCTGGTTTCTGATCTGACTAGCAGTTTGGGGGGAAAAGGAGGCACAGAGGTGGGACCACAGTTCCAATAACAATGGTCCTCCCCCCTTCTACATAGGTTCCATTGCTCCTAGAACCTACAACATGGGGCACAGGCCCCATAGGCCCATGTGTTTATCTTCCATTGGCATCATCTGAACCCAATGAGGAGACAGAACTGACCCCATCAGAAAGCTAATTTAAAAATAGGGAAATGGTTTTGGGAAAAATTGGAAAGGTGTTTGTTTTGTAGGATTCAGATGGGCCCATTTTTATGTTTTACTTAAATTTCTGCAGTGTTTTGGGCCTGGTTCTCAAGCTTCCAGCCAGACCTGCTGCTGAGGGTGCCAAGGAGCCTATGAATCCTAGGAAGCCTCAGCAGCTTATAGGCTGGGTTGCCAAAGATCCAGGTGGCTGACATGTCAGAAAACCAGGCAGGTTTCTTCCTAAAGTTTTCAGTGAAATCAGCACATTCCAATGAAACTTTTCAATTTCCACAACTCACCATTTCTGATGCAAAAATGATTTGTCCATCATCTAGGCTCAAAATGGAGCTTTAAAAATAAACTCCAGTAAGTTCATCATATTTCATACAATACTAGAACTGGAAGGGACTTTCAGAGATCAAGTCCAGTCCCTTGCCCTCATGGCAGGATCAAACACCATCTATATCATCCCTGATAGATGTCTATCCAACCTGCTCTTAAATATCTCCAGTGATAGAGATTCCACAACCACCCTAGGAAATTTATTCCAGTGTCTAACCACTCTGACAGTTAGGAATTTTTTCCTATTGTCCAACCTAAACACACTTTGCTGCAATTTAAGCCCATTACTTCTTGTTCTATCATCAGCGGCCAAGGAGAACAATTTTTCTCCTTCCTCCTTGTAACACCCTTTTAGATACTTGAAAACTGCTATCATGTCCCATCTCAGTATTCTCTTTTAGAAATTAAATAAGCCCAATTCTTTCATTCTTCCTTCATATCTCGTGTTTTTTTAGGCATTTAATCATTTTTGTTGCTCTTTTCTGGACCTTCTCCAATTTTTTCACATCTTTCTTGAAATGTGGTGCCCAAAACTGGACACAAGTCTCCAACTGAGGCCTCATCAGTGCTGAGTAGAGCAGAAGAATGACTTTGCACGTCTTGCTCTTTTATGTTCAGAATTCCACATACCAGCTAAGATGATAATTTACTATGATCTGGTACAGTTGTGTTGAACAAACCAGGATATCTTCAAAAATGAGAGTGCCAGCTGTCAATGATTTTTCCAAACTACATGTAAAACTTCCTGGAGGGCAATTTATTATATTAATATGAGGATCACCACAATTTAAAATATACTGTTTATTACTTTTCCTCAAGAGAAACACAGTTCATCCCCCTTTGTTGTCATTCCATACTCCCTTGATAATTAACCTCATTTGTGTTTTAAATACAGATGCTCACCTGCAGAAATAGCTCTCCAGCTACTACAGTATGCCACAGGTGTTCCACCTCAAGCACAGATGCAAAACTAAAATGCAATGGGAAAGATACTATAATATCTCTGAGGAACCAATAATGAGCCTGATCTTACTAATTCCGAAGCTAGATAGAGCCAAAGCTTTCATGGGAATTGAACTGGGAATAATGTGTTTATCCTGAGACAAATAGTGAGGTAGATACATAATTGCAAATCATTTTTACTACTTACGATTTTCCTAGGAAGAAAAAAGGAGAAAATTAAAAATGAAGAAAGGGCCTGGAAAGAGACTAAAGAATAAAGAGGGAGATGGGGGAAGTCACTGCTAAAGCAAAACAAAGAGTAACCATGAGTATGTCTGCTACTAGAGCCATGTGGGAGGCTATAATATCTGTCTCTGTCATTTACATTAAATTAGTGCAAGCCACAGAGATGATATTTCATTTGTGGATCTTCTTCACGACCAATTTCATAACAGTGAATGTCACAAGGTAAAATGGCTTGCTAAATATATAATCAGATGGAATGGCAGATTAAAATAATTAAATACAGGCAGCCCCAGGACGCTCTCCGCTTAATGAAGAATGCTAATTAGTACTTTAATAGCACATAGCATGTGTTGAGGAGAGGCAGCATAACTAACGTACCTGTATGTTATGTGTAATAATACAGAATGAGAGCTTGAGGATACATCATCTCTTGAGGGTTTCAAACTGCCAACAGCTGATACCAATAACAACAGAGTAATGTATTTCCTTTTATATTTTTCTGACATACTATGTGATGTAGGAGGAACCTTGGACAATCTGTAAGAATTGTGAAGTACCAGAGCAATATTGTACATTGCAATTAAATGTTCTAATGATACTATAGGCAGTCCCCGGGTTATGTACAAGATAGGGACTGTAGGTTTGTTCTTAAGTTGAATCTGTATGTGTGAGGGGGCGCGAGGGGGTCACTCACCACCATAGCGGGGGTCCGTCGTCTGTCCCCGGAATCAGTCCATTCCATCTGGCCAGGCCTCCGCTCACGGGCGTTTCCCCTCTGGACCCCTTCCGGTCACGTACGTCTCTTCGCCACACTGCCCTCCGGCAGTGCCCAAGTCACTCGCTCTGAGCCCCCCTTCCGGGGGTCTGGTGTCTCTCCAGCTAGGCCTTGCCGCAGGCCTAGCAGGCTGGCCGGCTGTCTTGTCTGCCCGAGCGCCCTGGCCCAGCCTGGCCCTCTAACCCTGCCCTAGCTTCAGAGAGCATCCTGCTCCCTCAGCAGCCAGGCTCACACTGCCTGTGCTGAAGCGGCCCTTCCCCTTTATAGCTCCCAGCTGGGCCTTAATTGGTCAATGCCGCCCAGCTGGGCTGAACTCCCCGGGCCTGCTCCAGGCCAGGGTTTGGCTCTTAAAGGGCCAGTACAGGGCAGCTGCCCTGTTACAGTATGTAAGTCGGAACTGGCGTCCAGATTCAGCCGCTGCTGAAACTGACCGCCAGTTCTGACTTACATACAGATTCAACTTAAGAACCCCAAGTCAGCTGCTGCTGAAACTGATCAGCAGCTGATTCCAGGAAGCCCGGGGCAGAGCAACTGTGCCTCGGGCTTCCTGTAATCAGCGCTGGTCAGTTTCAGCAACGGCTGACTTGGGGACGTCTGGGGCAGAGCAGCTGGGGTGCTGCTGGGTTGCTCCAGTAGCACCGCTCCTCGGCGCTACTGGACCAACCCAGCAGCACACCAGCTGCTCTGCCCCAGGAGTCCTGATTCAGCCGCTGCTGGAACTGACCAGCAGCAGCTGAATGAGGACGCCTGGGGCAGAACAGCTGGGGTGCTGTCGGGTTGGTCCAGTAGTGCCCAGAGCGGCACTGCGGGACCAACCGGCAGCGCCCCAGCTGCTCTGCCCCAAGGTCCACAACAAAAGCCTGGTCTGCTGGGGGGGGCACACTAGCTGCGCCCCCCCCAGCAGACCAGGGACACAGGGAGCAAAGCGGCAGTGGGGGGTGCCTCGCCTCTGAGGCTTTGCTCTGGCGCGGGACTGCTTTGCTCCCGGTGCCCCTGGTTTGCTGGAGACGGTCCCCTGCAGACCAGGGGCACCGCGAGCAAATCCGCCCGGGCTGCGGCTTTGCTCCCGATGCCCCTGGTCTGCTGGAGACGGTCCCCAGCAGACCAGGGGCACCGCGAGCAGCTTTTCTCGCCCCGGAGTTCGAGGTGGCTGACCGCTGCCTGTGAGCTCCGGGGTGAGAAAGCTCCATTCGTAAGTGCGTATCCGACATAAGTCGGATCCGCGTAAGACGGGGACTGCCTGTATCAAAAAATTTAGATATTATTGCTTAAACCCCCAACTTTTTATTTGCTCATAACTGGAGATTTTCCAAACAAACTGTTTTATGGTGGGGGCATGAAAAATGTCCTTTCCAAAGCCAATTTTTAAACATTTTTTTGGGAGGGGGGGTTAAAATTTCAATTGAAAACTTCAATTTATCATTTCCTGGTTTTACAATAAGACATTTTTGAATGTTCATTTTTATAGAATCATCAATATATGATTTTTAAATCCTCATGTAACTAAACTGACCAAGTCATTTCACAGTATTTCTTTATCTCAAAAGTGGCAGATGTCAAACTTAGATTTTTCTTCTGTTTTTCAAACAACAATTATAATTTAAAAACCAACCTTTCTTTTATGATTAAGCATATATGATCTCAGTAAAGGAACATTTTTAAAACTCAATTTGGGAAAAACATGCTTTTTCTTGTTATCAAAACTATAAATGGGTGTTTTCTAAAACTAGGGGGGAAAGTTTGTTTTATTTGTTTAAATCCGTATTTAAAAAGTAATTAGTCATGCCTAAATGCTCCAAATTTAAAAATAGGATAGCTTGAAGTTTGTTGTGCCATCCTTTTCATAATAAGTAGAATTTTACTACACATACAGTATCATTGATTTCAATGGGGACTAGCAATGTACTGCTCACGGTGAAGAAAGATGGGCCAGGTCCACACTACAGCAGAAGGTTGAATTAAGATACGCAGCTCCAGCTACGTTAATTATGTAGCTGGAGTCAACTTATCTTAAATAGAGTTTCTGCACTGTCCACACAGTGGGAGGTCGACAGAAGCAAATGCGCTCATCAACTCCCTTATTCCTCATGAGGAGCAGGAGTACCAGTGCCAATGAGGGCACCCTCTGAGTTTGATTTAGAGAGTCTTTACTAGACATGCTAAATCAATTCCCAGAAGATCAATCGTGGCAGCGTTGATCTTCCACGTAGTGAAGACGCGGCCATAATAAAATTGGGGGCAGGGATATATAAATAGGTAGCAAGAAGACTATCATGTTGTATATTTTGAACAAACATGCTTTTAAAAATAAAAAAACTTTTATTCATTAAAATGCTACTCTGAGCATCAGCAAAAGCCACATTTCTAGAAAAATATTTATCTTCATGAAAGAAATGAATGCCACATTGGGAATGGCATTCATCCACCAAGTTTGCCTACAGATAGTTATATTGTCCTTCTCTTGGTGTTTCTGATGAAAGATCAGAAATACATAATTCCATTTTTAGGGTTTCTTTTAGCTTCAACCAAGGGCTGCTGATGCAATATTCTCCTTTCATGTTTGGGGGAGAACAAGAGACAGACATTTCTAAGCTTCATAAGAAACATTTCTATATGCATTGTTGAAGGGGTTGAGATAGGTTAACTCAGGCTTTCTGATGGTTTTTCCCACTGTAAACATGGTAGAGGTTCCACAATAATGAAAATTCAACTGGAGTATGTGTCTGTGATAGTACAAAGCTGACAACCTCACTGACATAAATTTACCCAACCAAGGTTCCTTATCTGATTCAGTATTAATGGCTATTGTCTGCAGGGATTTTACATAGTCCAAGTGTGAAAGAAAGCTTCCACGTAGGAGGATGCCCAGTGAAGGTTGGTGTTATCACTACCTGTTTTCTAATGGGGAAACATGTCCCTAGGATTAAAGGGGCCTTACTGGCATAATTTAAGCCTCATGAAACCAGTAGTACTATTTTTTTCCTGCAGACATATGCCTCTGCTGTGGAAGATCTCAATTTAAAAGAGGATTCTGAACATAGCCACCAGCTGGGGAAACCCTGATTACATGATCCAGTGTTGCTGAACTGCCAAAGGGTGGGTAAGAGGGGCTAGTTAGGTCCCAGACCAACACAGTGAATTCATACAGATAATCTTTGCTGCCGGTAGATCCCAAAGGACGCATGATGTTTTGTGCTCGGAAGTTTGAGCTCTTAGCCATGTGGCACAAACTCCACCCTCAGTTAAACAATTCAAGAGAAACTGCCTGATTCTCAAAGATTTCCTTTCTCTCTTCAGCATCGCACATCAGGAGGGAGCAGTTACACTGGAAGAGGTAACTGTGAGGTTGTACAGCTATCACAAGGCTTGGCAGAATTTGATTTTTATGTATTACTTCAGCAGACAATATTGATGTTTATTGCAAGCTAATTTTACTGACTTAAATTTTCACAGTTGTAGTAAATTATAGGAGGCAGCTCAGACAATTATTTAATAGTAAATGTTGATATCCAAAGAGTTAAAGCTTTATAACCATTAACACACAAATTGTAAACATCACATGTCAAACATACAGAGGAAATGTTCTAAAATCAGACTCATAAAAATTCTCAAGCAGCATTTTTCTTATTTTGCCCATCTTGAAAATTAGATTACTATTGATGGAAATATTCTTTCATCAGGCACATGTGGTGGAATTGATGTTTATCAACATTTACTAATAAAAAATGAATCCTTTCAAGCCTAGATATAACATAGCTGAAAGCAGATGGTATGCTAAGTATATAGGAAATGTTTTATTTTTCTATAAAGTGAGTCCTTCCATTGACAGTTAATTAGGAGTATCATAGCATGAGATGTAGTTACCGGTGGAAAGTGCTTTGATAAGCAAGACTAATTCTGCTACAGTATAAAATTAAACAAAGATAGTGGGGTTCTATAGCCAACCTGTACATTTAAAAGAACTTCTAAATTAATACCATAACAAAACAGATATGTCTGCAATTTCTTCTGATCTGACTGCATCAAATATGTAGGATGTCTGACTTAGAATGCAGTAAGTATAACGTCTGTGGTGGGTTGGGGTGGGTTAAACCAGAATGGAAATTCACTGCATTGGCCTCTTGCAGTTTTGCACCATGTGCCATTAATTTCCTCTAATTCTGTTTGAATGGCTCACTTCTTTGTGAAAAGCAAAAATCCCTCTGAATGACTTCAAGGAAGAAAACACTTTTATTTTTTCATAGATCCTGTGTTAAAGGGTCTTTTGCTGCAAGCTTTCTGTATAAGGAATTTGCTCTAACTTTGGTGAGAGCTTCTTGTAGAGGGTTTCCAGGACTTGACCCAAAATTCAGGGATACACCTGTGCTATCACTAATATTCGTATGATCAGCCCACAAAGTACATGACAGACGATATTGCTAAGAAACGGCAATACTGTCTTTAATATGTGTGTTACACAACTGAGCAGTGGGTATTATTCATCCATCTCTGTGCCTACTTGGCAGAGGATAGGATTACTACAACCCCCACCAATAGTAGTTCAGCCTTCAGCTAAAGCTGGGGTGACTAAGGTGTTAGCTCTAGAATTTTGAGTTTCAGTTCCTAGTGGTGACCAACATGACATGAAGGAAGGATGGTTCAATGGTTAGGGCACAAGCCTATGATTTGGGAGAACTTATTCAGCTACAGATTTCTTACACAGCCATTTTGCCTTTTGTGCCTCAGTCTCCCCTGTGCAAGACGGAGATAATAGCATGGCCTTCCTCCCAGGGATGAGATAAAGATAAACTCTAAAGATTGTGAGGTGCTGAGATAGTATTGTAATGGGAAGGAGGAAGCAAATAAGTACCATACCTATGGTCTATATGGATTAATGTAAATCTCATAGAATGGTCTCCTGCATGTTTACTTCTAATGTTTCTCAAACATCCTCAGCTTGCCTCAATTGTGCAGTATTGAGAATAGTTAGAAATTTAAAGTGCTGACTGGCAAGCCCTGCATACTGGGAGGGTGGAGGGAACTCAACCACTTTCACTGCAAAATATTATATAGTTTTAAATTTCTTATCCACTGGAAAAAAATTAGTACTGACTTTCATTTTAAGGCAAGGCCACAATCACAAAAATTTGTCTCCTAAAACAACCTCAAAACTACCGGTATTCTTATTCAAACAATAACACAGTGGTCAGAAGTGTAGAGGGGGAAAAAGAAACAAGTAATAAATATTATAATATGCATAAAAATGAGCAGAAAAATGTTATCTATACGATTATAAAAGGAGAAGTGTCCATTGATGTGTGTCACAGAGAACATTTGAGAATACACTGGAAGATCTGAGAAGGCCAGGTCTGGGGTGGTTTCTCTAGTGGCCTAATGGATAAGGCATCAGTTTCCAGAGCTTGGAGTAGTGGGTTTGGGTCCTGGCCCTAGGCAGCTAACTCCAGCTGAGGGTGGGGAGGTGGGTTACCAGCTTCTCTAAGTCAGTGGTGAGCAGCTGGGACTGGAGCTGCTTGCAGTGAGCAGAGCCGTGACTGGCCTAGGTGATTATGTTAATCTACTCTAAACTGTACATTATTATTTGAAACCAATTACAATCTTTCTGAACCTAATATGTTTATTTTATAAATTAGCTTTGAAGCATGAGGACTGCTTCCTCCATTCTCCCTTCCAGGGGTATACTGGCCCAACAGGAGCAGAAATGACCATGGGAATGCCTCCTGAGCCATCCTAGGAAGCATCCTGAACCATCCAACACACAGGTGCGTTCAGGGAGGGAGTCAACCTGAGTCAACAGTCCATGCCTGGCTTGTGCAGTAGATCTTTTCTACACCACACCCAAGTCAGGGCTGTGATTAGTAGGTGTTGAGAGCTAATGTTGAGAACAGGTAATGGAAGCCATTTTCAGTGGGCAGAAAGGAATATTATTGAATCTACATAGCCCAGTAACTATGCTATATATTCTTGAGAGCCATATACTGGCTCCCTAGCTAATTATTTACACACACACACACACACACACACACACACACACACACACACACACACACACACACGGCACTCCAGGAATCATCAGATCTAAAGAAAACAAGATCTGAAATCCTACACACACAAAAAGGAGGGTTAAGTTCTCAAAACTCTGATCACAGGATCTTCTAAACTAGATCCAAGAAACTAGTCCATATCCAAGTTGACTAGCCAAACAAATGCTTCCATTTGAAAAAAAATGTCAAATAACAATGAAGATGTAAATGTAACATCTCACGGACACCATAAACAAGAATTAACAAAGCACCAAAATCTGAAACATCCTGCTTTTACAACAAAAACTTAATTGATCTGTCAGGAAATTAATTTTAGCCCCAGACTGTCTATTACATTGCTGTCAAGTTAATCTGAGGACCAAAGTCCAGATTTTAAAAGGTATTTAGGTGCCTAACTCCTATTGATTTCATTTAGTTAGGTGTTTAAGTACCTTTAAAGATGAGTCAGATCCCAATACATATCACATGTCATTCAACCTATGACATCAAGGATACATGTCAGAAGAAGAATTTAACCTAAAGTGTCCTCCTTTATCATGAAGGAAGATTAGAATATTATTTGCATCCATTGGTGTGACTAACAATTCCTTTGTATTTGAAGCAAATAAATGTATATTTAAGAGCAAGCCTTGCTTGCAAGCAGAGAGGACTCTATAGCAAAACATAGGAGCAGAGTCAGTTTGCAATCTAAAGTATGCTGGGGTAAGTTGTACCTCTCTGTATTAGGGAACAGCCTGCTTTGTCTCTATCTGTTGTAGGTTATCATTCCAAATTCTAAGAAATGGTGTTATGTTGCAGAATCTTTCTTTGATAGAACCCAAAGCAGTCTCATGGCTTTGACCCAAAGCATCTGCAGAATTTCAGCACAAAAGCAAGGACAAATATGCTTCCAACCAGAACTCTCAAATTTTCTTTCTACTACAGTACATTATTATTGCCAGAACAGATTAGATCTCATAACAGAACTTTGCAAATATAAGTAAATCCAAAAATTGCTTTCTCCATGGGTTTAACAAGAATACATTTTTCACTGTGACAGCAGAACAACTGGGGGGTGGGGGAGGGGGGGAAGAGAGGGAAAGAGGCTTGTCACAGGTTTAAATGCCCTGTTTGGTTTCACACTAAACAATTCCCTGAATAAATATTCCTTGACAGTATAAAACCTGCATTCCTGCTGCAGCTTTATTTGGGCAGATTTTAAATGTTCAGATAAAAGGCCCTTCCACCCTCCTGCAGGTTACAAGCAATCTTTTCTCAAACCAAGGGGAACTGTGTGTGTCCTATGGTGGAAGAATCTGGCCCTGAGTGATATAAAATGTAAGCAATGGAATGGAAATGTCAGTTTGAGATACTGTCCAGCACTGTGCATGACTTTGCAAACTCCCTCAAGTTAGCACAGCTCTTACAGTAATGGTGGGAAAAGTTCAAAACATTCTGTTGTGATGACCTAGCAGTACAGAGGTTTGACTCAATTTTGGGGAACTGTGGAATTAGGTCCTGTGATCCTGCTTAGTTCCCATCCAAGAGACTGGATTAGATTAGCAACTGGATATCTGCTTCCCTCCTTCTCCATAGTGGAAGAAAGTTGCACGATCCCCCATTGTCTTCCTTCTTCCCTGTTCAGCTGTGCTAGCAATTGCATTCCCATCCCTGCTCACTCACTTGCCAGCCGCCTGCATTGGGGCAGACATGGCCCATTGCAGCTCCATTCCCCTTGCACTATGCCATGCCACTGGGCAGGACTGTACGCACACATACATCCTTAACCCCTGCATATCAGTATTGCCATGGTCATGATGAGGCCAGAACAGTGTTGCCATCCATGAGCAGGTATGTTGATAACGTACTGCCACTGCTGGTTTTGGGTGAAGGTTTGAAATCAGCAAATCCCTTTTGTGTTGAATTCTTTAAATATCCTGAGCCTGATTCTGGCCAGAGTAACTGAGTAATAATTCTACTGAAGAGTTTGACTGGTCTCAAACCAATGTAAATTATTGGACAGTGAGGCCCTTCTGGCTGTACTGCATCTCTCCACCATGGTTCTTTGTTCAAATAATTTAAATTATTAAATGAAAAACAACATCCGTCTTTGTTCATCCTACCTCAGGAGGCCTTTATTCAGACAATTTAATAGAGCAGTTCATTAGAGAGTAAACAACTGCTTTTTATAGCTAATATTTTAAAAATCAAAATACATTTGAAATTATCAGAATACTTTTATATAGAACGAGGTGGAATGGAACCATAGACATACAGAAACTGAAATGGACACATTACAGACAAAGTTCTAATTTTAATTTCCAGTGTATATCTGGAGTAAATTCACTGAAATTAGAGGAGAATTTGGCCCTGAACATGTTAGGAAAGGCTGAGTGGAGGCTTGCAGTAATGTTTTATATAATTGATTACTTATTGTGGGTGCACATATAGTGATCTTTTTTAGCTTGTATAACTATATAGAAAATTGCTGTTTTTGTGTATTCCTTACTCAGTATAAGGACCATAAGCTTGGAGGATAGGATAGGAAACAATTACATTTCCTCCAAATCATCTATATATGTCACCTACCATTGCTTAGGTAAAATCTGAATCTACAGTTACTAATATTCTCTTTTTATGTTACATGATAACCAATTGTTTTGAAGCTTCATTTTGGGAAACCTCCTAACTAATCAGTATACCTCTGTCTTCCTCCCCCCTCCCTCACCACTATGCTTCAGTTCCTGGAATTCTCATTTTAAAGCCACCTCTTGCACAGTTAGATAGGTATTTTTCTAGTACGGTCTGGTTAGTAAACATTCTTTTTTGAGATGTTAAAAACATATATGTGGATATATATATATATATATATATATATACCGTATTTTCTGGCGTATAGGGCGACTGGGTGTATAAGACGACCCCCTATCTTTTTAATTAAAAGATAGGGTTTCATCTTATACCCCAGCGCCCCTCCGCCTCCTTTGCTCCCGGTGTCCCTGGTCTGCTGGAGATGGTCCCCAGCAGACCAGAGGCACCGGGAGCAAAGCCGCCAGGAGCGCCTGGGCTGCCCCCCTTCCCCCGCCGGAGCCCCTCCGCGGCTTTGAAAGCCTCGGGGGAAGCCGGCGGCGGGGCATCCCAGGCGCGCATGGGCTGCCCCCCCGCCGGAGCCCCTCCGCGGCTTTGAAAGCCTCGGGGGAAGCCGGCGGGGGGGCATCCCAGGCGCGCATGGGCTGCCCCCCCGCCGGAGCCCCTCCGCGGCTTTGAAAGCCTCGGGGGAAGCCGGCGGGGGGGCATCCCAGGCGCGCATGGGCTGCCCCCCCGCCGGAGCCCCTCCGCGGCTTTGAAAGCCTCGGGGGAAGCCGGCGGGGGGGCATCCCAGGCGCGCATGGGCTGCCCCCCCGCCGGAGCCCCTCCGCGCGGCGCGGAGGGGCTCCGGCGGGGGGGTAGCCCATGCGCGCCTGGGATGCCCCGCCGCCGGCTTCCCCCGAGGCTTTCAAAGCCGCGGAGGGGCTCCGGCGGCGGGGCATCCAGCGTACAAGACGACCCCCGATTTTTGGGGGATGTTTTTTAACATCAGAGGTCGTCTTGTACGCCGGAATATACGGGTACACACACCCCACATCAGTCACCCCTTCTCAAGTGTTCTGCATGCAGCTCTGCTGGCAACATTTCCTCTCTCCCTATTTGCATGCTTGTCAATTACTATTATTGGGTCTGATTCTCTACCCAATTGGTTTGCATCTACAGTAAGGAAGCTTTTTTGAACTGTGCAACTTTTTGTTAACACCAAAATATGATATTTCCTTTAGACCTCAGCCATCAACTGGAGGTGTGATTCAGCCAAAGATCTAAACTAGCCTTAAACCTCAGTCCATAAATATGCTGAATCAAGGATAAATATGCTGAACCAAGGAGTCTGATCCAGCTAAGCCCAAAGTATGTGTCAAACTTTAAGTATCTGAGTAGTTCCATTAACAAGTTCAACAGTGTGAGGTGGAGATTTTCATATTCTCCTTAAAGTTTTAGGAAACATAAGGGGAACTTGTGCTCCTAAATGCCATAGGCACTTTTAGAAATCTCTCCTTTACTGCCTTACTGGATCAATGCAGAGTGCTTGGTCTCTACAAAGCTGCAGTCCTGAGAGACCACAAGGTACGAGACAATGCACTACAACTCCAGGCTTGATTCTCTCCTGACAACAAGCAGGAAGAATTAAAGTTGCATGTTCAACACCATCTGTGGTGTTTCCTGACTTTTGAGCCCTTTACCATGTAGGCATCAGAGCAACGAACTCAGTCTCCCACCTGCACTTACACACACTATGCTTCCTTGTGAGTTTTGACAGAAAAAGGGTGGGTTCACACCTTAGCTTACTAAATTTTAGAAACTGGCATGTTACTGTTACGAGGTTGTTACTAAAGAAGGTACCAGTGAAGAATGTCACAAGGTTCACTTCGTTATCTTAAAACATGAAATTGTGTTGATCTTTTTGAACATTCCTTGTTCTGAAGGTAACAGGAATGCTTTAGCTCAAGATTTATTTTTAATGGGTTTTATGTAAAATTCCTTATTGGTCCAATTTTCTACAGCAGCATATTTGTCAAAGTATGTTTGAGTGTCAATACGAGCAAAGTATGTCCATTGAGGGCCTGATCTAATTCCTGCTGAAGTCCATGGAAAATGTCCCTCCGAGTTCAGTGAAGTTTGGTTCAGACTCTCAAGAAGAAGAGGCTTTGCCTTAAAAATTGTATGCAATCATGTAATCCAAATCTGTTATAATAAATTCCCATAAGTGGGCAGAATTAAGGTTACACTAGCCATGTTAATGCTAATGTATGAATTTTTCAGTGCTTCATTTTACAACCTTCAAAGTTTTTAATGTTAATTTCATTATATTAATGATAAGAGCTTCTCAAAATTATATTTTTTCAAAAATGTGGTCATATTTTTTCATCAGCTCTGATTATCATTATAGAAGTCTGCATGCTTTTCTGCCTTGGCAATTTTTTAATATGATGAGTTGAATTTTGGGGTAGGAGAGTTGTATAGCTAAAAGTTAATAGGGAATAAACATATGAATACAATAAGTTACATTAAAAAATCAACATTTATCTCTATATACCACATAATTGTAATAATTATTTCCCCTTTTATAGTGCAAAATTATAGCAGCTAAGTTTTAATTGTAAACACTGTGTTCTGCAAATAAATTTGAAAATATTCAAACAGATGTTTTCATTTAATCTTACACCCTCTCTTTTCTGCCTTAATTTATCTAATAATTTGACTTGATCTTTCCTCTGCCTGCAAATATGGTTAACAGAAACCAAAATGTCTATTTTACATGTTCCTTTCTTTAAACCCTTAATTAGGCTTGTTTAATAAAAGCAAAATTTTAATAGTTGACTATATTTTTTTAATTTCACTTCTGCTGATAATAGCGGATAAAATTAAACACATTTATTTACAAAAAAGGTATAAATGACACACCAGTGTCTCTTTAAAAATGCAGCTCCATCAATCAGAACTGATTACAAATTCATCACCTTGAATCAATTTTTGTTCACAAGTTCAAAAGGAATATGTGCTTGAGGCACTAGAAATATTTATTATACATGTGGATATTATTAAAAGTTTATTGAAATCCTTTACCAATGAGAATTGTTTCTGTTTTGGTTTGGAACACATCTCATATTAACATTAAAAAGCTGGTGCCTTTATTGTCTAGAAACTAAATTGCACCTTAACATTGAATTTGAAGACAATTGATCCTTGCTAGAAATATTAACATACTTGTACATGTACTCAGTCAATTAAAATGTGTACTAGTTTAGTAAAATATGTATCTCTGTATATTTTCTTATACAAATTCCCTATAATCATGATAGTTTTCAAAAAAAATTCCTTTGATAGACAAATGAATACTAACACACTTTTCCTTCTAACAAAATAGAGGCAGAAAATGACAATTTAAGTTCATGGCAATACTGGTGCAAGACTACATCTGGAATCAATAGTTGTCTTCAGAATTTTGACCACATCTTTCAGAAAGTGGTAAATTCTGCCAAATGGTCACATCTTGTTGGCTGCTTAAACACAATAGAGAAAATCATGAGCTTGCTTAAAATAAATGGAATTTAACGATACTCTGATGCAAATAAGAACATTCCACTTTATTCATAGCCCATTGAGCTAGCTTGCCTTTAGTATAATGTTTTGTATTATATTTTGCTTTGAATATGTTCAGCAGCAAATGCAAGGAATCTACAGACAGGCTTGTATTGTGTAAGACATAAACTTTAGCAAGTTAGCATAAAGTTTGAAGCCTATGGACTCTGAACAGATTAACTTTGAACAGATATACGGCCCAACAGAAAACCAGAGGAATTGCAGAACTGAAAATAAAAGGCGTTCCTATAGTGTGAGTGTTGCAATGTTGTGCACTAGAATTCCCAAATGTATAATAATTTGAATAATTCTGGGCCTGTTCTTGGGACAAGAATCTGTTAACTCTCAAATTGGGCATTTTTAAGTAATCAATATAATTCATACATAATCTATAGATCGGCTACAGATGTGCAAACAATACTCTGCAGCAAGAATATTCCACGGTATTTCTAACTGCATTTTTATTAGTGATACTAATGGGCAGTAGATCTATTGATGCTTCAAGAAAGACTTGCTGCTTTCTTTGAAATTGGGCAGTGCATTGTCAGGAGTTAACACATTTTTGCTTTTCTGCCTAATTAGATGTTGAACTGAATGAATTAAACACTTGGAAGGATTTCCACTTTTAGAGGGAGAAGTTTGGGGTGGGGAAAGATCAGCTGTTGGAATCAAGCTGACAATCAAATGTGACGTTTTAATTGGTGAGAAACATGACTCACCAACGCTATAGGCATGGATTATGTAAGTTTATCAAAAGAGAAAGGGAACACAGAGTAGTTTTCACTGCTTGCCATGTAACACTTATGTTATAAAAGGGAACCTAGATATCATGCAGGCTTACAGGTTTTGTGAGTGTGTGTGTGTGTGTATAATCCTCAGAAATACCTTTAATAAAGAAGGATGTCTAATGGTAAAAAATGAACATCATTAGGGTTTCTGTGTTTATCTGTAGCATTCTAGAATGTCACCTGTAAATGTGTTTTATTTCAGTTGACTAGTAGTGCAGAACACATATGTAGGATTAATCAGTCTAATGGTTTGAAGTCACACAACAGTTATATCTATTAATCTAAAAGTGTCAATATTCAAGAATTCAAGTAATTCTAGTTTTATATAAACTAAATTATCTTTTCAACTAGGAAGTAAAATTGGCATAAAAATAGCTTGTTTCATGCCATTGTTTCAAAGAAACTTCAAACCAGAAAATCAAACATGTGCATATAATTACTTTTGATATGTGATCTTAAAGATCTGTTGAGGACGTTGGTGCTGTTCTCATGGCATGAAGCAGCCTTACATCCAGTTTAACTGGCCCTGGATAGGCAGATGGGTAGAATCTTTCCATTATGTAAGGCCACTATATTAGTTTCTACTCTATACCTCTAGGGAAAAAGAGTGTATGGGATTGATGCCAAAGAAATCGTTCGATTGCAGGATGCCAGAATTACCCCGGTGGGGGGGAGGGGGAGACACATTAACAGTTGGCTTAACATAGAAGAGCCTGTAGGTTGTGCTGTTTTATGTTGTAGGCTGGACAGCAACCAACATCCTCAGTACTGGGAAAATGCAGAGAGAACTTAAAATCAGTCTTCCTGTGAGCTCAGCCAGCTCCATGATTTTGGGGTAAAGAGAATTTTTAAAGGGTTTAATCTATTTAAGAACTTTGGGTCTGATCCAAGAAGAAAAAGCCTGTCCAAACAGGGGCGGCAGGCTTGCAAAAATGTTGGTGATGCCCAGAACTGCATCGCTCTCCCACTCAAACTCTCCCTCCCCCACCTGCCAAAGGCTCTGAGAGGAAGTTTGGATGCTGGGTGCAGACTCTGGGCTGGGGTAGGAGATGGGGAGGAGCAGGAGGGAGATAAGCTCTGGGAGGAAGTTTGGGGACAGAAGGAGTGAAGTATGGGGCTCAGGGGGCTTGAATTAGGAGTTTTCAGTAGTACAGAGGCCTTGTATATATACTCCTATGCATAGGTGAAATTCACCCTTGCACAGTAATCATCTTCAGTACAAGTTGCACCTCCATTAATCATGGTCTGGCATGACTACGGATGTTCCTGGATGAGAGAACCCCAGAGCAGGAGGGCCAGCAGCTAGGAGCCCAGCAAGTCTGGAAGTGGCGGTGCCAGGGCAGCCCAGGGGGTGGCTAAGTACTATCAGGGCAGCAGGAACAGGACCATGGCTGCCCAGAGGAAACCTGGCCAGAGCTGTGTCAGCCCAGGTGGCAGCTGGGCCATAATATCCTGGGTGGTGGTGGTAGCGGTGCTGCAGCAGCTCACGTGTCAGCTGCAGTAGCATGATTGGGGAAGGAAACAAACATTTAAGCCACTAGGAGGTCTTCTTCAGTTTTATAGTCATAGCCATAGCATTAATGGCAGACATAACGTTCTTTGATTCAAAATGTAACTTCCATAGCTTTTAGCCATTGCAGTCCAGCATCCTTTTAATTTCTATAATTGGGTGTATACTAGATAATATTTTTCACTGAATTATTTAAAAAAATATTTCCATTATTTCCCTAATAAGGGTATGTCTACACTACCCTCCTATTTCTAAATAGGAGGGTAATGTAGGCATACCGCACTTGCAAATGAAGCCCGGGATTTGAATTTCCCGGGCTTCATTTGCATAAGCCGGGCTCCGCCATTTTTAAATCCCGGCTGGTTGGAACCCCGTGCCGCGCAGCTACACGCGGCATGAACTAGGTAGTTCGAACTAGGCTTCCTAGTTCGAACTACCGTTACTCCTCATTCCACGAGGAGTAATGGTAGTTCAAACTAGGAAGCCTAGTTCGAACTACCTAGTTCGTGCCACGTGTAGCTGCGCGGCACGGGGTTCCAACCAGCCGGGATTTAAAAATGGCGGCGCCCGGCTTATGCAAATGAAGCCCGGGAAATTCAAATCCCGGGCTTCATTTGCAAGTGCAGTATGCCTACATTACCCTCCTATTTCGAAATAGGAGGGTAGTGTTGACATACCCTATGTTACTTAACAAGTAGTATTCTTCCAAATAGAGAGGGAACTGAACATTTCAAAGTAGCACAAAAATAAATTATTTGATAAATAAAAGTTAAATAAAGAAGGCTATAAACATCTCCACCCACAACAAAACAATTATATATCTTGATGGCCATAAAAGACCTCTTTCCCTTATGGAAATTACCATGTTAACACACATAAAAAGTGTACAAAGTAATTGGTATCATATATAGACTGTTTATGGGTATGTCTACACTACCCTGCTAATTCGAACTAGCGGGGGTAATGTAGTCATCCGCAGTCGCAAATGAAGCCTGGGATTTGAATTTCCTGGGCTTCATTTGCATGAAGCCGACCGGCGCCATTTTTAAATGCCGGCTAGTTCGAACCCTGTGCCGCTGTATACTCTGAATGGATTACTAGATTTCAGTGTCATTTTCAATGTCTTGGAATTGAGCAATCCGCCTGAAAAATAGAAAAAAGTGTAAATAATACACCTACTTGCATCTAAAATGCATATTTACATAGTATACAGCAAATTACTCCAGAAAAGACTGCTTGCACTTCCTGGCAACCCTTTTAATTGTATTCCTTCTTCATGTGTCATTAAAAATACTGTCTATATAGGGTAAAAAGTTGAAAAAATAATATCTTATTTTTATCACCATTGGTTTAGATCCATATGCTTACTTCTGCGCACTCATTCATTGTCATATAACTAAAGAAACATAAAAGATTTGTTTTAAAATATAGGTAAGATTATGATATGCTTACTCAAGTTCAGTATTATCTTAACTAGGCCCATGGGCTGTGTCTAGACTGGCAAGTTTTTCCACAAAATCAGATGATTTTGCGGAAAAACTTGCCAGCTGTCTACACTGGCCGTTTGAATTTCCGCAAGAACACTGACGATCTCATGTAAGATCGTCAGTGTTCTTGCGGAAATACTGTGCTGCTCCCATTCGGGCAAAAGCCCTCTTGCGCAAATACTGTGCTGCTCCCATTCGGGCAAAAGCCCTCTTGCGCAAATCATTTGCGCAATAGGGCCAATGTAAACAGCACAGTAATGTTTTCCGCAAAAAAGCCCCGATCGCGAAAATGGCGATCGGGGCTTTTTTGCGGAAAACCGCGTCTAGATTGGCCATGGACACTTTTCTGCAAAAAGTGCTTTTGCGGAAATGCGTCCTGCCAATCTAGACGCGATTTTCCGAAAATGCTTTTAACGGAAAATTTTTCCGTTAAAAGCATTTTCAGAAAATCATGCCAGTGTAGACGTAGCCATGGAGTTCCGTTACTGGGAGAGTGTGATAATCTATTTATGGATCACTCAGGAGCTTAAGGAAGCAAGTATGAATGGACATGTGTTTACATAAAAGGTGTAGTTAGATTTATGTAATTAGATTGATCTCTGCATATCATATGGACATACTGTATTGGGAAAAATTGCATTTGCTTAACTTCAGTGAGGCTATGCACATGATTAAGTCTAGTAGAGTTTAGGCCCATTACACAAAGATGCATCGGGGTAAACACTCTTTAATACATTTTATAGTATTAAGGGACAGAAAAGGATCAAAGTAAAAAATTGGGGGAAAGAGTAATAAATGAATCATTCTTTTTTCATGTTTCTACTAGCTGTCTTAACTGCTATCAGCTGAGTTCAAAGTATTACAAAGTTCCCACATTTCCTCCTGTGGCATTCTTTTTCTTAGATTTCTCATGCACACCCT
Organism: Pelodiscus sinensis; assembly: GCF_052426305.1. Classification (NCBI taxonomy): domain Eukaryota; kingdom Metazoa; phylum Chordata; order Testudines; family Trionychidae; genus Pelodiscus; species Pelodiscus sinensis. Next base: position 21,481,541 of record NC_143055.1, on the reverse strand, counting down.
TTTCTGTGAAACTCTGCTTAGTAAATATTAATTTACCCTCAATTACTAATGACAAGTGAAAGAAACCCTTTGCATTCATCAGCTCCACAGCCCTAGGACATACGTTTGTCCTTCAAAGCGTTCAACCATTCAACAATTAGAACTAATAGTTACTCCAGGCTATAGACTGTGAAACATTCAATGCCTGTTCAATGCTGATTTCTTGGCAGAAGCAATCACGGTGGTCTTACAACCTACTGACTTCATCAGAGAAAGTCAGGAAAAGTGATTTTACAAAGTGGAGAAATTAGACACAGTGTGACTGTTTCAAATGTGAAAGCACTTAAGGATGGGGAAGTATAACCACTAGACAACTATTAGCTCACTAATAACATTAGCTAGCTATGTTAAAGGCTGTTTATTTTTTGGCCAGGAACATAGCTTTAAAAACTGATTTTTTTTGCAAAATAAAGCTAGAGAACATAGAAATTGCTTAAGAAACACAAGAATAGCTAATATTTATAATTTTTGTGTGTACTGAAAACATTAAGCAATGTTAAATCAGCAGCTTACTTTCCATTATGAGTAGTTACTTTCCCATCTTTAAATGGAGACGTTCCTTCCCCATAAACAGCTGCCATTTTGTGTTCAGGTGAACCCTGCTACAAAGGAAATTCACAGTGTTCTCTGATGGAGATTTTATTTTATACGAAGACTGGGAAAACTAAATAGGGCCAGTCAATGGACATGATAATTCTTTGTGTAGAAATATAAATATCGTGTTTATTTTCCATTGTGTCAATTTTTAAATGAATACACATTTTATTGTAATTATTTGTTGGTAAGTTTGTTATGTGAAGGACATGAGTGAAATCCTGGCTACAGTTAAATCAATGGGAACTGTGTAATCAACTTCAGTGGGACTAGGATTACATATGCACATCACTCATTCATAGAGCTTGCTGGAAGATGTTAACTATTTTCCAGCAAAAGTTTCAATTGAAATTTCAGGGATTTTTTTGAAATTTTCTGTTTGACTGAAAAACTGTATAATTCAACCCAAATACAGTATTTCAGTTTCCCACACCTTTTACTGCCTTCAGTTCTCTCTGTTTTTATACCAGTTTTCTGTTACAAATGATTGAGTGATGATAGTGAAAATGGGAAAACAGAAAAAAACCTCAAATTGAAAGATTTACCCATTTTCTTGTCTTTATTGCAGAAATTTCATTTTTTTCCCTCGTTGATTTTCTACACAAGTTTTCATTTCAATCAAAATGCCACTTTTCATTTATTAAAAGGCAATTTTTTTCTCTCTTGTGCAGAAGGCCCACACAAAATACTTCACTGATGAAGTCCCACTTAAAGCATAGCCCTTCACAGGTTTGAACTTCACATTATGACATCCCTAGAGTTCATGATTAGTGGCTATCATTTAAAACTTTTACATTAAAATGAGAAATGTGCCCAGGAATCCCTGCCTAAGTCTTTGCCATTTCAACAGAATACTTAAAGCTACTATCAGAAATAAAAAAATAAAAATTTCCATTTATGCAGATGATGTATCCCATATGTCAAATTGATAAGCTATTGAAAGACAATAAGGGATTTTTTAATATTGCCCACAGTACTTATGAACTCCTAAGCTTTCTTCAGGACCTTTTACTGTGCTAGGTGCTATACAAACAGCAAAAAGATGGTCCCTGTCTCAAAGTCCTTACAATTTAAGTATAAGACGAGAGACAACAGGTGGATAGACAGTTGGAGGAGTGCAAAGGAACAATATTGAACTATGTCTATGTTGGCAGTGGAGATGAAACATGGGACCTCTGGATCATAGTGCATGAGCTTCAAGTGCTTAACCAGTTTTGCAAACTCTCATGATCTTGTCATGAGTCTTATAATTATTGCTTTCATTTAAGCTCCAGTGCCCATAACAAAGTGGCTATGTGATTATTTCAGCCTTCATTCTTAAAGAAAAATAAGTTTCTAGCCCTCCTGGCTGTGGAGAAAGTTTTAAAATGTGACCCAGCACACCCAAAAGGCTCAAAAAGCAAAGAAAAATAGAAAGAACAGCAGAACTGTTATTTTTAACAGCTCGTGATTTTAAAGCCAGCCTCATGATTTTTGAACATTTGGGGCTGGCAATACTGCTTAGCCAAACCCATAGCATCTATCGGTATCCCGGATGCAATCAGAGGGAAGTCAGTTTACTACATGACATATGCATGTCTTATACCAGGAGCCACCATTTATAATATTCCACTTTATATTTAACATCTGAGAGAATTTGACATAAACAGGATTTAAATATGATACCTTGATTTGACAAAATGGAGCTAATATATTTCATGCAATTGCAAGAGTATGTTAGAAACAAAGAAAAAAGTTGTTTTATCCTCACCTAATGTCAATATTGTATTTACATAAGAATTTGAGACAGTTTAAATTTAATTTATTCCCCAGAGAGGAATATGTTAGGAAGTAAGATAACCAGTGCTGGGATTCCCTCTGAGACCTTTTCTACTCGGCTTATCCAGAATACTTCATCCAGTTCTCTGGGATCCAAAACATTCAATTTGACTCTGGATTTCACCCCTCAGTTTCCTTTAATGGGAATACTTAACCTCTTCTTCATATATAGAGAGAGTATATACATACATCACATTTGCTATACATTAAATCACACATTTTTAGTTTGGCTTAGTTATTGTGCAGGAACCAATCCCTATAGAGCATGCTCTGCCCATGTGCAGTTCATGTTGATCTTTATATTTCAGGATTGTCTTGTCCAGAGTCCCTAGCATTGGGATGTTGTACTTATTTTAGCTGGAGTGAGCATCCTAACTCAGCATACTTTGTGAAGCCCCTAATTACAACTTAACCTTCTATTCGTCTTCTCAATTATGTTCACTCAGAAATAAGGCAAATTATTTATATCAAGCCAGATCTAGTACCAGATCTTTGGTAAAACATAAATGTGCATGTTGCATACATGCTTTAAGTATAACACTCCAGGATAATGCTTTGGTAGGATGCAAAAAGAGAAAAGGGCCAACAAATCATGGTAAGCCACTATGATAAGTGCAAGATCCACTTCTCAGAGAGAGAAAATCACCCCTGTTCAGAAGGCTAATACAAATCACTTAATCTTTAGTTTGAAGGAGGAATTGAGACAAGTGTTGAAGACATGGTTTTGTAATAAGAAATCATGCCTCACCAATCTATTAGAATGCCATCAGGATGTTTGCAAACATGTGGATAAGAATAAGCAATCATAATGAACTTGGATTTGAAAGAAACCCTTTGACAAGATCCTTCACAAAATCTTATTTAAAAATTAACCAGTCATAGGATAAAAGGGAAGGTCCTCTCATTGATCAGTAACTGACTAAAAGATAGGAAACAAAGGGTAGGAATAAATGGCCAGTTTTCACAATGGAGAGGTAGAGGACTGATATATTTAGATAATATTCATTGTGCAATTGTAGTATGGCATAGCAATAGAGAGATGTTAATGAGTAGAATTCAAACATCATAAAATCAAAGTCCCCTGAACTTCTAAACTATTGTTCCGAAATAGGTTGAAATTTGCCAAATAATTTTATTCTTGGTTGGCAGTTTGTTTACACAGCTATCAAATAATAAAGATAACTACAATCTTTATTCCATTATAAAAATCTGATTCCTAATGTGTACTCATGTTTGCAGTCAGTTAAAAAAGACTTAAAATTAATTTCTCCTCCTCTTGTCTCCCTCCTTTTCCTTGCAAAAAAACCAAACCAAAACCAAAAAAATGAAAAAAAAAACCCACCCCACACTTCTAAAAGTACTGATGGAGCCAAATAAAATCTGGTCTGATTTAATGTTCCTTTACTGAAACTAGAATAAAGACAAAAAATGCAATATAATTCTTCTGTCTTTTTTTAAATTAAAACCATTGTTTAGAGCACAATCTTTCCTCTTTCAATCATGCTGGATTTTGCCTTATTCTTCAAATATGCCCATTGGTTTCAATATCATAAAACAATAAATTAGAAAACAAGACACTAATCTGTAGCCACCCAAGTCAAGAGTTAGAACATATCTACTTTAGAAAAATATTAAATAGGCATAGATGTAACTACCATCACCATTATTCCTAATGTTAATCCAGTAAACCCCACCTTTACTAATTCAGACAGCCATAAAAGATTTCAACAAGCCATCAAATATTTCAGTAGGTCTACTTTTGGTTCAGAAGCTGGGACCTTTAGAAGAAAAATAGAGGTACATTTCCATAGATTTTTTGTTGGTCAGGAAATGGATTTTCTTTTTCTCCCCATAAATTGATGAAACAAAATTATTTCCTTGAAAAAAATACAACAATCTTTGAAAATACATTAGGTTGACCTCCTCCCCCACTTTGCTAAAATAGACTTTCCCTGGGAAATTTTTTGGACCAAAAAGTAATTTTTCATGAGATGTTTTAACTTATTGCTTTAACCAGTTCTGCATCCATACATATGCACTTCTGCATTTGACTGATTTAGGGGCAAAGTGCCAATTCACATATGTACATCAAAATTGCACAGTTCATGTTCATCAGGGATTTTCATGTATTTATCAGGATGGCACAAAATATAAGCAATTTTAGGCTTCAGTGCCTGAATGTTCAGTCCTCTATCACCACGGACTACACAGCAACCCTTACAGTCTTTGATAGTCATTTGCGTACACAAGCACTCTCACTATTGTCAATGGGACAACTTCTGTGAGGAAGTGCTTGTTAACATGAGTAAGGGGCTGCCCAATATAGCCCAAACAGCTTGGAAACTCAACATCTGGAGATTGTCACCATCAGTCATATTAAATAGAACAGAATATTAGCATATTTATTCTAAGAGAACTGCAGCAAGGGAGGTTTAGATTGGACATTAGGAAAAACTTCCTAACTGTCAGGGTGGTTAAATGCTGGAATAAATTGCCTAGGAAGGTTGTGGAATCTCCATCTCTAGAGATATTTAAGAGCAGGTTAGACAGATACCTGTCAGGGATGGTCTGATGGTACTGGATCCTGCTGTGAGGGCAGGGGACTGGACTCGATAACCTCTAAAGCTCCCTTCCAGTTCTAGTGTTCTATGAGTCTATAATTGTAAGTGTAGAGCTTTATAAAAATGTAAAGAGAGATTGTTGTGTGTGTTTCTGTTTCAAAACTACCTAAAGGAACTAATTAAATGGCTACCTTCATCTTCCAGGAAATTATTCCAGCCCAAACATCATTACAACGAACATGTGCTGGCACTGTTATTTTTGCCCCCCACAAAAAAACGCAAGGTACCTTACAGAACACAAAGACACAAAGATTCCTGGCCCCTGAATTTGTGATGGAATTATAGACCTGACACAAAAGGGTAACAAATAAAAGAATGGAACAAGTGAAGGCAAACAAGGGTTACAATTTATTGTGCACTTCATCATGGAACTGTCTGGCTGGAAGGGACCTCAAGAGATCATTTAGCTCATCCCGCCCCTCCACCCTTGCTGAGGCACAAAGAACATGTGTTGGATATTTATGACCTAAGCTTAATTCATCATGTACTTCTGCTTCGCTTCGTACACCTTACCGAAAAGCTCAATTGTGTCCTGCTACAAGCTGTGGTTTCCTAGTTATCCCTTTTAACTGTAGGACCAGTCCCAGCCATCTCATGTTTTGTTAGTCTTTAAAGTGCTACCATACTATTTGTTGGTTTTTTAAGCTTATTCTGTACAGACTAGGGGTACGTCTAAACTAGCCCCCTAGTTCGAACTAGGGAAGCTAATGAGGGTGACCGAAATTGCTAATGAAGCTCAGAATTTAAATATCCCATGCTTCATTAGCATAATCCCGGCCAGTCGCCATTTTGGAGACTGACTAGCCCAAAGTAACTGCCTGTGTCTACATGCAGCAGAGAAGCGGGATTTTGAGATTAAACCCCTTAGTTCGAATTAACTGTTACTCCTCATAAAATGAGGTTTAACAGTTAATTTGAACTAAGGGGTTTATCTCAGAATCCTGCTTCTCTGCTGCGTGTAGACGTGGGCAGTTACTTCGGCCTAGTCACTTTCCAAAATGGCGACCGGCCAAGATTATGCTAATCAAGCACGGAATATTTAAATCCCGCACTTCATTAGCAATTTTGGTTGCCCTCATTAGCCTCCCTAGTTCGAACTAGGGGGCTAGTGCAGACGTACCTCAACTTAGCTACCCCTATGAAACCTTCAAAAACAGTCAGCTCTTTGGAAAATACAATTTTACTTAATGCTCCAAGCCAAACAATCGCAACACTTTTTTTTAACTAAGCATGATATGGAACCGCCTTGCTTTTCATCAGGTTGTCTCATTGCTCTTTTATATTCTCTCCTTAACTTCCCTGCCAAGATTTCAGCTCAGAGGGCCCAAGAGCAGTAATGATCAATCAGAACATTCCCAGCTGCACACAGGCAGATAATCTCTTCAATGTTCTTAAATGTTCAGCACAAAGACTATTCCTTGTGTCACTGTCACAGAAAAAGATTTGGATTCTCTTGGGTGGGGCTATTTATTCCAAGTACCTGAAATCTTAAAATTTGGCACTTCTTGTCTCAGGTGGGAAGTGTTAATACACATGGTCCCTTTCAGTACAGTGCACAGAAATTTCCATGTGATTTCCCACTTAAACTTGCGACACACATCAAGTAGGTACATTGTCCATTTGCCTATTTGAAATCACAGCTGAGACCCTCAAGTCTCTCTCTAAATTATTTGGGAGACAACATTTCAAGGAAACATTTTCAGAAAATAGTGTGATGATTCCTTAACAAATATAAAATTGACCTCATGCCTCTTAACAATTTTGATCAAACTCTCCCTAGAAGCTGTTAAATAACAGCAGGTTCCTTTGAAGAACTGTGTCAGCTGTTAAGATATATAAAGAGCACAGATATATTTGGATTCAATTCTTCTGCCTTAACCTCAGCTTCAGTAAAGCTAGTGCTGCTGTTACCACTTTACCTGATCCAAAGCCCATTGAAGTCAGGTGAGATATTTCCCATTGGTGCTATAGGGTTCTTCAACAGGCTTTGGAAGTGGTCCATATTGTGCAGTTCTTCCTATTACCCATGGGATTCCCCATATAACTGTGTAGGAGGGATCAATTTACTTTTTGATGACATTGGGGCAAATGCTAAGGTCATTTTAATCAGTGTAGATCCACCTTAAAAATCCAGGATCAGGAACAAATTGGCATAAAACCATGTTCTCCTTCCTCTTGGGTCCTGCACTAAGTGCTGCTAGGACTGGCTCATGAAATTGGTATCCTGTTGCTCTAGTGATGCTATTCTGCAACAACAGGTCCTGACTGCTGCTGAGCATGCTGTACAGTCCTTCCTGAGCAAAGGGCAGTAAAAAGAAGGAAACGGAAGGGATCAGTTAGGAGTCATTTAATGTCCAAAATAAAATTAATTTTTAAAAGACCAACACTGGCCATTTATTCACCTTGATCTTTACTTTTATTTTAAAAAATGACAGTAAAAATGCATCTACTCATGGCCAAAACAAAGAAATGCAGAGGTTATTTTTAAAGACTATTTACTTATTGATTCAAATAAAATAAATGCTGTATATCCAAATTAGAAGATTTACCCAGCACTGCTTGTGTCCTTAACTCAATTTTGTGTTTATCTTCATTTGAATTATTGCTCTGGGGTAAGGCTGGGGATAAGGGATTCAGGATGCAGGCAGCCCCAGGGAGAGAGGACTACCCCAACCCTCTCTCATCATCGCAGCTTGGGGCCCGGTAAGAAGTACCTCTCAGCAGCAATAGCAGTTCCAGCATGCACAGGTAGGGAAGGAGTGCATGTCCCCCAGCTGGGGCAGGTCCAGGTTTGTGTGCCCCCTGTGTTCCCCAATCAGAGCGAGGAATGCGGCAAACTGTGTTTTTACCCAGGCCCCCCAATGAAGGGAAGCAGCCAACAGTGTTCCCTTATGCATGGGAGGGGGTCACTTTGGCCCCCATGCCCTCCTTAAAAGGTGCTGGGGGGGAAGGAAGGCTCCAAGCTGGGGCAGTCCTGGATGGGGTGGGAGGAGCATGCCCCCAGACATCCCCTTTCACTTTCCTGGTTATTCTGTCTCTTTTCTATATGGTTTTATGAGAAACAATCCCATTCCAGGCACATCTGGTTTTCCTGGCACAACCAATTTAAGTTATAAGAGGAAGTTGCATATCAAATTTGGTGGTCCTAGCTCTTACTGTTTAGAAGGAGTTCTTGAACAGACTGACAGATGGACAGACATACAGACTCACGCACAGATGCACAGAGTTTGGGAGACTAACTCTCCCAAATATACAGTAGAAGTTGAATGTTTCTGGTCCAGGACTCCGGTGCAGCAACATCCATTGGTTTGGCAAATCTACAGATGTTGCTAAACTAGAGAGCCCTGGTTGCAAAGGTTGAGAGTGGCAGGGAAAGAAGCCGGTCTGGTCAGCAGGAGCCCGCCGGACCAATGTCCCAGAGTAGAGAGCCCCCAAAGAGGATGCCACCTCAAGAGTGGCTGCTGCCTTGTGCAGGGTCAGGTGGCTGAGGGCAGAGAACCCCAGGAACAGCTGCTGCCCCGTGTGGGGCTGGGAGAACCCCAGGAATAGAGCCCCACAAGCAGGCTGGGGGCAGCAGAAGCAGTCAGGTAGACTTGAGGAGGTCAGGACTCTGGGTTCTCCTGGGGCAGCAACCGAGGGGAGCCCAGGAAAGCCCAGACTCCTGACTTCTCCTGGTCGGGCAAATTCCCTTGTTTGGACCGTTCGGGTCCCGAGGGTGCGAGACAGGGAGGTTCAACCATACAGTTGACTCATCTCAGATTCTGAAGGAGTTTTGTCTTTGATTCAAGTGTTCAGCAAGGCTTTGGAATGGCTTTATTTAAATGTAATGGACTTGTGTGTCTTGAAGGAGAATAGTTAGCACTATAAGGGTATGTCTACACTACAAAGTTAGTTCGAACTAACGGACGTTAGTTCAAACTAACTTTCATAGGTGCTACACTAGCGCTCCGTTAGTTCGAATTTAATTCGAACTAACGGAGCGCTTAGTTCGAACTAGGTAATCCTCATTCCACTAAGATTAAACCTAGTTTGAATTTACTAGTTCAAATTAAGGACTGTGTAGACCCTTAATTCGAACTAGTGGGAGGCTAGCCCTCCCCAGGTTTCCCTGGTGGCCAGTCTGGCCAACACCAGGGAAACTCTACTGCCCCCCTTCAAGCCCTGGACCCCTTAAAGGGGCACGGGCTGGCTACGGTGCCCGTGCCAGGTGGAAGCCTGCCAGCACCCAGCCAGTAGACCCTGCACCTGGCACGGATCGAGCCACCCACCCGATGCCCCTCAGCCCTCCCCCTCTTCCCGGGACCAGGCTGGCGGCTCCCGGGAGCTAGCCCGGGACCGCAAGAGGTGGGCACCCGCCTGGGCTAGTGCAGACATTGTGAACCTCGTCCACGATCTCCACACTAGGCACAGGAAAGTGGCTGGCTAGGGCAGGAGAGCTGCCAGCCTGGCCACCCAGGAGCAGGTGTGCATGAAAATCAAGGGGGTCCACTGAGACCCCCGACCCTGAGCCCTGAACTTACAATGGCCGTCCTGGATCAGACCAAAGGTCCATCTTGCCCAGTAGCCTTTCTGCCGACAGCGGCCAACCCTAGGGACCCTGGAGGGGATGGACCGAAGACAGTGACCAAGCCATTTGTCTCGTGCCATCCCTCTCCAGCCTTCCACAACCCTTGGTCAGGGACACCACTCCTACCCCCTGGCTAATACCACTCCATGGACCCAACCTCCATGACTTGATCTCACTTCCCTTTAAAGTCTGTTCTAGTTGTAGCCTTCACAGCCTCCTGCAGCAAGGAGTTCCACAGGTTGACTCTTTGCTTTTTTTTTTTTGAAGAACAACTTTCTGTTACTAGTTTGAAGCCTGCTACCCATTCCTTTCCTTTGGTGTCCTCTAGTCCTTCTTTATGGGAACTAATGAAGAACTTTTCTGTATGCACCCTCTCCACCCAACTTCTGCTTTTAGAGACCTCTATCCTGTCCCCCCTCCGTCTCCTCTTTTCTAAGCTGAAAAGTCCCAGTCTCTTTAGCCTCTCTTCATATGGGACCTGTTCCCAACCCCTGATCATTTTAGTTTCCCTCCCCTCTCCCAGCCTCTCTCTTCCCCTCTCCCACCTCCTTTTCCCAGTCTCCCCCAGTTTTGTTCAATAAAGACAGATTCCATTTTTGAACACAATTGTCCTTTATTTTGTACATCTAGAAGAGGGGCTAGGGAAGGAGGTGAGGGAGGAATGGGGCACGAGCCCCCGATGGGGAGTACTGGGCTGGCTCTGCGGGATTTTGGGGTGAAACCTCTCCTGCAGCCCCCCGATTGCCCCCTCTCCCCAGATGGCAGCCTGCGGCAAGTGCAGCCGGGCTGATGGCCGAGTGCTGTGATGTGCCCAGTGTGGGCACTCCCGGCACTCCAAGCCAGGACTGCTTTGCAAGCGGGGCACCCCTGAGAACTGTATGTCCGGGGTGGGGGTCAGGACCCTTTAAGCGCAGCCCTCGGCTAGCCTGAGACAGCATCTCCACACTCTAAGTCCTCCTCTGATGCCCTGCTGGCACTGCTTCCGGCCATCCTTAAGCCCGGTTCAGGGTCCACTTAATGTGGACATGCTAGTTCGAATTAGCAAAATGCTAATTCGAACTAGGTTTTTAGTCTAGATCCATTAGTTCGAATTAGCTTAGTTCGAATTAACTAATTTGAACTAAGTTAGTTCGAATTAACGTTGTAGTGTAGACGTACCCTAAGACATTATGGATACAAGTGTAAATGGTCTCCTTGTACCTTCATTATGGGTCAGAGCCTCAGTGTCCAGGGAACGTAGGTGCATGCCAGAAAATCAAGAAAGAAAAGTGGCTTCAGTATACCTGGAATGCCCAGGAGAGGGCTGGACACTTCAAAACACACATCTGGGGGGAAAAATCTGGGACAGAAAGTTTGTTCAGCTCACCCTGCAAGTGGTTAACCAAGGCTATGGGAAGCCAGATTCAGACTGATGCATGGCTGAAAGGCTGCAGCTCTATGCAGATACTCAGGATGTGACGTGCATGCTGGCAGGCTGCTTGTGAGAGTGGCCTATCAGGGAGCTACAGCAGCAAAACATTGTAAGGCACCATATTTTGCAGGGCAAGAGTGACATAGCCCCTCAGCCGTTTGGATACCACCAGAATGTCATAGGGGCATTCCACTTGAAATGCACAGGATAAACATTTTGCATGTGTATCCATGCAACTCTACCAGTGACAGCTTTATGCTCCCTTCCACTGTGTTCACACTACTCCTGCTTTTGTAAAGAGTTATCTAAGAAAGGAAACTGCATGCTCTTCCATCAATCAAAATAGGGATTCCTTCTAATGCTACATTTGCACCTCTTTGTTGTCCAGTGGCATTTTCCCAAGTTTGTTGCTCTCTCTCCTTCTACCCAAACAAATGTGAAACTAAGAAGACTTGCTTGGTAGCTAAAGTAAACTTTGTATGGCTCTATTTTTTTATTATTAAATCTTGTCTGAGTTATCCGCTGGATTATCTGAGAAAAGCTGGCTTGCCCTGAGGAGCTAGCTGTCAATGGTTATTGTTAATCATAATCTAACAGATACCAGATACCATTATTTGGCAATTGAGAACTAATATTTTTCTTATTTAAGATGATTGGAATGAAGGAAACATAAAACATTCATTTCCCAATAACTGAAAGTACTTTAATACTTAACATTTGTCCGGATTTCAAGCAATTTGTGTACAATACCAAAAAATGTCAATTTTGAGTAGTTATTGAAACTAATATTTTAGTTACAATGGACCAGATTCTCTGCTTGAGTAACTCCTTCGAGGTCAAAATAGTTATGCCATCAGACAGTCTGGTCCAATGCAACATTGAGGAGGAATGCAGATAATAAGGAGGGCCAGATCCCCACTGGTATATGTTGGCTTTGTTTTTTAAGTCAGTGTAGCTCTGCAAGTTTACACCATTGAAGATTTCGCCCCTACTCTGTAGTTTGCTTTTTTCCATCGCTATGTTGAAACAGTAAATTCTTGCACTTTCAATACACTCAGAAGTGATCTGAAGCATTTTACTGACATAGGCGCTGGTGCAGCAAATCATTCCGAGCACATAAGCAGTCCCATTGACGTCCAGTAAATAAAAATAAGTACACACACAGGCTGACCCTTGCTGAAAATTTGACAGAGTGGGATTGCCCACATGGTTAAAATGAACCCCAGTCTTACGTGCATTGCTAGATTGTGCTTGTAACCACAAAGGGCTGCATTGTGGCTTTAAGGAATAGCTGTGTCGAGAATTGCAATTTCTGTCAGGAGCTATTCTGAATAACTCCTGGGGCTTCCCAACATACAAAGGGAGAATGCCCACTACACAGTCCTTCCTGCCATCTTTGGGGAACTGACAAAACAATTGTGATAGCTCATTCAGCCCTGGTGAAAGTCAGTCCCCTTGAACAGGTTGTGGAAATGGTTTTAGTCTGGGCTCCATTATTACCTGACTAGACCAAGTTAGAGAAATGGACTGAGATTACATAGCCACATCTTGCATATCCAGCTGAGTCTCAACCAGTATCTGGGATGTGATACTTCTGTCTAATCATTGTGACATAGCTGGCCAAGAATCACAGAACACCAGAACTGGAAGGGACCTTGAGAGGTCATCGAGTCCAGTCCCCTGCCCTCATGGCAGGACCCAGTACCATCTAGACCATCCCTGATAGAATGTATATTCTGCAATGCTACTGTAAGACTGTGACAAGAAGCAGGCAGCTAAAATCAATACCTTAACAGACTGATGCTGGCATAAGTTTGCCAGTTCTTGAAGTGACCGATAAGATCCTGTGGTGGCTTGTGTATTTCCAGTAGTAAGGTGAGTGAGAGTCAGCATGAGAGACAGAGCTGCATTTTCTATCTTTGCTGATCTTTTCTGTCCCTTTTTTTGTGGGAGATTCCTTTAAGACAAAATGAGACAAACAGGACAGGACTTTAACAACCACAACAATGCCAGCCCATTTCCACTAACTAATCTCATTTTCTCCAAAGGTCACTTATTACCATCTTTAATACAATCTCAGAGTCTGTTAAACAAGTGCCTCCCATAAACTCTCTCCAGCTACAGGAAAGAACAAGGTATTAAGTCATGCTTTTGTAACCCACACCTAGTGTGGATCACTGTCCCACGTAGTGGCACTTAGACCACTTATGGTGAGAGATAAGAGCAAGGGATTGCTACATCCAAACCTGACAACCAGCTGGCTTTATAGCTCATGCTCTAGATAAGCGACACAGGTCCCAGGTTCAAATCTGCCTGTAGGCAGTAACACTTTCATTTCAAATACTTTCCTAGTCTGTACTTTTATTAAGAGATTAATAGTCTGTTTAGTAATGTGTTTGTCATGCTGTTAAGCTGATTGAAGTCTATTTACCAACCCCCAAACCTTGTTCACAGCTATTTAATATTGGACTGTGTCACATTCACATATTTGACTCCAGCCCTCATGGTCCTCACCGCCTTGCCTTAAGCCTTTCTAATACCCTTATTGCCTTGTACTGGGGTGACTTCATGCCACATTCTGTGGTGGCAAGTGGGAGAGCCTGAACGCCCACTGCCATACATTTTCTAGCCCAGGAAAACTATCATCAGCAGCTAACCTCCTTCCCACACTTTTTTTCTGAGATCTTCTTACAGCATCTCTAGTCTCAACTGTCCCTCAGAGCCAGGACTCACCCCTGGAATCCCCAACAAAATCAGACAAGGAGTCCTGTGGCACCTTATACACTAACAGATGTATTGGAGCATAAGCTTTCATGGGCAAAGACCCACTTCGTCAGATGCATGTAGTCTACGTGCATCTGACTAAGTGGGTCTTTGCCCACGAAAGCTTATGCTCCAATAAATCTGTTAGTCTATAAGGTGCCACAGGACTCCTTGTCGCTTTTGCAGATCCAAACTAACACGGCTACCCCTCTGATACTTAACAAAATCAGAGTATAAGCTTATAAACAAAAACCAGTTCTACCCTCCTTGTACCTAACTTCATTCCATGCTTAAATAAAGCAAATGCCACCAAAGCCTGCTCCACTCTGTGTGCTAGTTTATGTCTGCACTAGCTGCTTCCAGTCTTCTGTCACTAGAGAAGGATCCCAGAACTTCTACCTCATTATCTATTCTCAGAGAATAATTGTAGCATATCCCCCCATGGCTACCAACTTCCTCTCTTTATACCAGCCAGCCTGTTCCCACCCAGCTGTACATCATGATCAGTTAAGCTTAGTTGTCCTTCCAGGTACAGCCACTTAACATAATTGGCCTCTCAGGCCCTTATGAACCCTATCAGGGCCAGTCTGGCGTATACAGGGTCGCTCCACTGAGTTTGATGCTATGCTGATTTATACCCACTTTGGTTAAAGCAGAGTCATTGAGATCAGAATCAAGTTCAATAGCTCTAATACTAGAGTTGTGGGTACTCAGTCTCTCAGGGTATGTCTACACTAGCTCGTTAATTCGAGCTAGGTAGGCAAATCAGGCAACCGGAGTTGCAAATGAAGCCCAGGATTTAAATATCCCGGGCTTTATTTCCATGTTCCCGTCCGGCCGCCCTTGTTAAATCCCCCTTAGTTCGAACGAACTGTCCGCGGCTACACGCGGCAGCTTAAAGTTAATCCGAACTAAGTCCTTAGTTCGGATTAACTGTTATTCCTCGTGGAATGAGGTGTAAAAGTTAATCCGAACTAAAGACTTAGTTCAGATTAACTTTAAACTGCTGTGTGTAGCCACGCACAGTTCATTAGAACTAAGGGGGATTTAAAAATGGCAGCCGGATGGGACCATGGAAATAAAGACCGGGATATATAAATCCCGGGCTTCATTTGCAACTCCAGTTGCCTGATTTGCCTACCTAGCTCAAATTAATGAGCTAGTGTAGACATACCTTTATAGACTAGGCCCATATATTACCCCTTTCAGTATTACACAAAGGGTAAATGTGAATTAATGGATCTCTTTGTGACCTAGATCTCTCTTGTTGCACAACACTTCTGTTTGATGATTACACTTTAGAGTTTATTCTCATGAAAAATTTGGCATTCTTTAGACTTGACAGATTAACACATAGATGTGGAAATTTGCATATTTATTTTAAACCAGATGTTCTCCAGGCAGTACAGCCAAATTCCCCATCATCACTATAATCATATTGCATTTTGTTAACATAATGGACCCATTAAAATTCCACCACATGCTTCTTTGTTGGCAACAAAAGGTTTCTGAAGAATTTATCAGGTGAATTCCAAATGAGCCCCTTATTTAAACATATGGGGCCAGATCCTCAGTGTAAGTCAGTTCAACTCTGAGTCACAGAATAACATAGAACAAGCTGAGGATATGGACAATCTTAATTAGAACATGGCCTGTTCTTTTTCTCCAACTGCTGGTGCCTATTTTATCCTAAAAAAAAAAAGATGTGAAAAAGAAAGCTGTGTGTTTCTATTGTTTATTTTACACAATAAATAACACTTTTATTCAGATAAATGAGAGTTGTTGTTAAATCAACATTTCATTGTTAATAACCATATCGATATATTCATGAAACCTTGCTTCAAAACTAATAACTTACTATTGTCTTTTCTATTCGGCATTTGTTTTTCTGTATAAAGATTAAAATTTGGTAATATTTAGTAAAATCATCTGATACTTATCTCACTTTGAATTTTAAGGCTTAGGAATGAATTTATTAGCATTTTAAAGAAAGAATTCATTGATCTGTTATTTTCAATTGATTATATAATCTTTGACAGAAAAGGAAGTCTCAAAATAGCAAGGAAGGATTTGGTTCATACAAAAATATTAACAAGCAAAGAAGAGGATTAGGTCACTAAGGGCATGTCTTCACTGCATGGAAGATCGAAGCTGCCACGATCAATCTTCCAGAGTTTGATTTATCAAGTTTAGTTAAGACTCACTAAATTGAACTTACAGGGCACCCCCACTGGTGTCCAGTACTCTTGCTCTTGCCAGGACTAAGGGAAGCCAACAGGAATGTTTGCTCCTGCTGACCTCCTGCTGCAAAACGCTGCCAAGCTCGGCTTAAGGTAAACCAACTCCAGCTATATATTCTACGTAGCTAGAGATGTGTACCTTAAGCCAAGCTGCCACGTATAGTGTAGACCTGGCCTATAACTATGACCACCCCTCAAGCAACATAGTTATATCCACATATGTGTATAATGTAGACCAGGGTTCAGAAACAAAGGGAGTAGCCTAGAAAAATATACTTTTGGTAGGGACTACTTTAAAAGGGCAGGGGGAGATAATGTCTTGAGTTTTCCTCTGCATTTTGACAATGAGGGGAGTGAAGCAATGACAAAAATGACACACCTCTTTGCTCAACCTTTCCTAAATGATGAAATCATTTCTTTGCTGACTGATGCATCTGCTCAGGAGTATCACTATTACTCAGTTGAATGTCTCAGTTCACCCATCATAAGTCACCCAGGAAATGGGTATTATAGTATTCCCTCAAAATCATGAGATTGGCCCAAATATCATGATTTTTTTTAAATGATACTGTGATTTCTAAACCCACCTCCCCACCCCCCAGGTGTGTGCATGTGACAGTTAGTGTTACCCACTCTCCCACATGTACTGAATAGGCTCATTTTGTTCCCTGCTGCAAGGGTCTCATCCCCACATCTGCCCCTCTCCTGACCAGCAATTAATCCAGTCCTTCAATCGCCCATCAGTTCTGTCCCAGCCCCACCCTGCCTAAGAGCATATTGGGCTGCATTAGCAGAAGCATTGCCAGCAGATGGAGGGAAGTGATTATTCCCCTCTATTTGACACTAGTGAGTCCATATCTGGAATATTGCATCCGCTTTTGGGGCCCCTCTACAGAAAGATAAGACAAACTGGAGACAGAGTCCAGATGAGGGCAACAAAAATGAATAGAGGGCTGGGGCACATGACTTATGAGCTGAGGTGGAGGGAACTGTGCTTATTTAGTCTTCAAAAGAGATGAGAGAGGGAGGATTTGGTAGCAGCCTTCAACTACTTGATGGGGGGTTCCAAAGAGGATGGAGCGAGGCTGTTTACCATCTTGACAGATGGCAGAAGAAGAAGGAATGATCTCAAGAGACAGTGGGAGAGGTCTAGGTTGGATATTGGGATAATTATTTCAGTAGGAGGGGAGTGAAGCACTGGAATGGGTTGCCTAGGGAACTGGTGGAATCTCCATTCTTAGAGTTTTTAAAGTGTGTCTTGACAAAGCCCTGGCTGAGATCATTTAATTGGATTGGTCCTGTTGTGAGCAGGAGGTTGGACTAGATGACCTCCTGCATTTTTTCCAATCCTAATCTTCTATGGTTTTGATCTCCAGCAACTCTGTAGGCATTGCTCGAGGAGCATAGCACAGCCATAGTAGCACTGAAGATGAGGAGACAAATGGAGTAAGGATGCATAGCTTATTTTGAGGCTCCATATGCATGGGACCCATGTTCCAGTGGCTCATTGACCTGCTGTTATATGCCTCACCTTCTGTCCCTTCTGAGAGGCTGCCATCCCTATGTTACTGACAGGACTAGGAGGTGTCAATGTAGTCCTGAAAACATTGCAGAGATTAACAGAAACCCTTTCCCCTGCTACTCTAAGGGTACGTCTAGACTACATGCCTCTGTCGCCAGAGGCATGTAGATTAGGCTACCCGACAGAGTAAAATGAAGCGGCGATTTAAATAATCGCCGCTTCATTTAAATTTACATGGCTGCCGCGCTGAGCCGACAAACAGCTGATCAGCTGTTTGTCGGCTCAGCGCGATAGTCTGGACGCTCCCCTGCCGACATCAAAGGGAGCTGTCGACAACCCAGGTATGCCTCCTGGGATGAGGCATACCTGGGTTGTCGACAACTCCCTTTGATGTCGGCAGGGGAGCGTCCAGACTATCGCGCTGAGCCGACAAACAGCTGATCAGCTGTTTGTCGGCTCAGCGCGGCAGCCATGTAAATTTAAATGAAGCGGCGATTATTTAAATCGCCGCTTCATTTTACTCTGTCGGGTAGCCTAATCTACATGCCTCTGGCGACAGAGGCATGTAGTCTAGACGTACCCTTAGTTTTTCCATGGAGGAAATAATTTAACCTTTGAGGAACAAAGGATTTGCTTTTCCTAGAGATTTATTATGTATTTGAATTTGGCTAAAGCCAGAAAAATAACAAAAGAGAAAGAAATCATTCTGTGAGAAACCAAAACTCACTATTAGGTTTGCACCTGGAAACCCCCCCAGCATCGTTCCATGTACTTCAATAGAAACATGTGCTGAGGAACTGGCTGAAAATCTTAAGAGAAACTTGTATCCATCTACAAGGAAAATGTGTTGCCAAATCGTGTTGTTTGTCTCGCTCTCATGGTCTCTGCAGATAGACATTTCACATCGTCAGTTATAGAGGAATGTAGACTTGTGTCACTACAGATTTTTCTGGAGAATTGTCCAACAAAACAAGATGTCATAAACTTTGTCTAGACAAAACAGTGATTGATGTGGCACCAGACACAAGAAAGACAGTGAGAGAGAGAGAGGCATGGTCTACACTAGAGGAGGCAGGTTGGACTAAGCTACGCCATTCAACTACGCAAATTGTGTAGCTGGACTTGGCTTACCTTAAACCGAGCCATCACAGTGCCTACACTGTGGGAGGCCAACAGGAGCACAAGCTTCTGTCTGCTTCCCTTGCTTCTTCAGGATGCTGGCAGGGGCTGTCCTCGGAGTTCAATATGGGGGTCTGCACTAGACCCATGAAACTGAATGCTAGAAGATCTAACTTCAGAGGGTCGATCTTCTCCCTAGTGTAGACATACCTCAGGGGCAGAGGGGACAACAGCAAGAAGAAGTTATAGTAATAATTGTTACATAGAAAGAAAGACTGGACCTTCCTGGCTTTCCTCTGGTGTTTGCCTCCTCACACAAACACCTCTTTCCTTATGGGTTTTTGATAAGAAGGCCCAGTATTAACTTAGCAGTGGCCAGTTAAAACAGATGATAGAAAAGAAAGATTTTTAAATCAACAGGAACTAGACCCTAAATACCAGCAGTGCAACATCCATTAAAAGTGAATGCTAGTCAGGTCCTGAAAAGCTTTTGAAAATCCACCTTGTGATATTAAATGTAAAAAAACCCTAAGGAATCGGTGCCAGACTTTCAGCCAGTGTGGACTGATAATTTACACCAGCTCAAGATCAAACCATCATTTCCATGTTAACGTGATTCTGCATAGTCACATGCATTTATGAATTATAATGATAAGCATTTTAATCCCTGTGATTCATTTGATTTATTGTGTGGATTCATGAGTGCCAAACATCCTTACATAAAGATATCACACAGCACATACTGAATGCTGCCAGTAATTCATATGGGGGAAGAGTCAAATTGTTCTTTTCAATCTTGAAAATAACCGCAGCAACTTACTAAACCATATCCAGGAGGGCCAACCTTATTATGTCACCATTACACATGAAAATAAATCTCAAGGCCTGCCAAAGAGTTCAAAATATGCCCTTTTCTGTTATGGGATACTCTAAATCATCTCACAAGGTTTTATTCTCTGGCCTACAAGAATTTAACTCAAGAGCTCAAGCTGGGAAGAGCAATTGTTAGAGCTGAAAGTATTTGTTTCAAAGCACTGTGGAAGTAAATGAATGTGTCATTTTGTGCTAATGTGATAGGCAGCTACTCTGCCTTGTCAGAACAAGCTAAAGTCCGGTAAGCCTTATCCCATTGCCACAGGCACTTGGGCACCTTTCTGAAAATCAATCACAGACTGGCCTGAAGAAGAGCAGAGCTGGAACAATGGCACCAGAGTAGAGAACTCTTAATGAAAGCCATTTGCTAGTCCACACCTAGGCTGTCTAGACAGCACCTCCTGTGCTTTGATCACTGATAAAACATTCTAAATGTTACCAGCGCCCCTTTTTGTTTACAGGCAATCAGTGGGCCTCTGGCCATTGCCTGTATTTCAAAGCAGTGCTTTTCATCTGACTGCAATCAAATCACAAGGAAGAAAGGGATGGCCATTTTGGATATGAGATACTTATTTTCCTGTGATTTATAGAACTCCAAATTAAGAGAGAAAACAAAAAGCAATTGCAAATGTACATGTTATAAATCTTTCTAATCAGGGTTGTCCTCTAAATCAATCTGAAAATAGATACAGACCCTGTTTGAAGTAGAGCTGTGCAAAGTGTGTGACCCAAACAAGTAACATTAGCTTTGGTTTCAGGGCAAACCAGCAGCACAATTTTTCAGTGCAATGCAGTACAATTATTTTTTATGAATCATACATGGTTTACTTGTAAAATTTTCCCCCTCCCTTTGCAGACCCACAAACATTTTGGAACTTTTTATTTTTATTTTCGTTTGAGTTTGAGCCATGAGACAACTCACACAGCATTTTCTATGCCAGCCACAAATGCCATTTCTGGAAAACCCATGAAAATGTCTATTAAACCTGAACTTTCCCTATACATTTTTCATAAGATTTGACCATGGGAAAAACAGGAGCCTGGATTTCAAAATTCTGTGAAATGCAGGGCCAAGGATCACACAGCTATTTGACTCAATACTGGGTAACTAGATTAAATTCTGTAAACTATGTTACACAGGGGGTCAGAGTAGATGCTTAAATTGTTCTGTCTGGCCTTACTCCTATGAACAAGCTCTAGTTCTGGCCCACTGCCGTTCTGACAAAGGGAGAAAAAGAAGGCTATTATATAAGATTTCAGTGGCTCACAAATGTATTAGCACATGATCAAGTACTCAGGGAAGGGTGCCTTAGAAATTATAATAAACCAACAATGGGGCACACCTGACACTGGTGGTCCTAGGACCCAGAGTCTAACTAGATCTAAAAAAAACCATGCAAAAAAATATTCACGAATAATTTCTCAAAAATGTTTTCCATTTTCTGACCAGGAGAGAATCAGCAGAGTGCCACATTTTTTAAACTAAGTATTTGCATAGTGGACACTAGGGCTATGGCAAGCCCTCCAATAGGAGGGGGGTGAAAGGTAAATGGGGCAGTTGCCCCAAGATCCAGCAATGCAAAGGGACCCGGAAAACCAAGCGGCTGCTGTTTTAAATCACTGCCAGAGTGTCGCATTGTGCATTCCATGAGGCTCTGAGGGTTGTGGGAGGTGGGACACACTGTGCTCCAGGCAGTGTGGTGGTCTAGCTGCCCCAGCCCAGTTCATTCTGCCCAAAACCCCATCCCTTCTGGGAGTGTGGAGCTGACCCTCCCCCCAACTTTCCCAGGGGCCCATGGAGGCTGTTGGTTCCCTGACCTAGGGTCTTGGGTGCCTGCCTTGCATTGACTTAATGACTTCACATCTATGGGGAGGCCATATTTTGTTAACCAGACTTCCTCTGGGAGATCAGCTCTGGTCTGCTTTGAAGAACTTGATCTTGTAGGACAGAGGGAGTTCATTAGTGGAGAAGCACTCCTAAATACCACAGCAAGAAATAACAATTACAATTAGACAGTTACAAACTATGTTCTGTTTTCCTTAATGAAACTTAGGGTTATCGTTTACCAGAAGTATTCTAGATATCTCTCTAGCTTCTGAATTAGTAAATATATCACTGTTAAGGCTTAGCCCATGTGATTACAGGCTTTACAGCACCAAAGGTTGTTCATGACAACATAACAAATAACAGTTATGTGCAGAAAAACTGACACTTTTATGTGTTTAAGAATTGGACAGATAGTTTCAAAAGTGAACATTTCAGATTTTGCCAAAAAGCAGAGGGGAAAAAAGTCAAATATTTTGCAAAATGCTTCTCCTCCCATTCTTTTTTTTAGGACTTGCAATAGCAAAAATGTAATAGAAAACATTCAGCTAAATTTATAGACTAATCTAAGACCTGATCTACACTATAGACTCAGGCCAGGTCTACACAAAGGAGTAAGGTCAAATCAAGATACTCAACTCCAGCTAAGTTAATTACATAGCTGGATTCGACATACTTTGATTTGAATTTCCCTTCCCTCCTCACAGTGAGAGGCCAATAGGAGCAAATGCTTTCATCAGTTTCCCTTACTCCTCACAGGAGCAGGCATACTGGATGTCATGGGGGGACTCTCTGAGATCAATTTAGCGGGTCTTAAGTAGACCTGCTAAATCAAACTCTGGAAAATAGATTACAGCAATGTCAAATATCCCTGGAGTGTAGATATGGCCTTATGTTGGGATAATTATGTCGCTCAGAGGTATGGAAAAGCTACACTCCTGAGCAATGCATTTTCCTGTCTGAACTCTCAGTGTACACAGTGCAATATTGATGTGAGAGTTTCTCCTGTTGACATAGTTACCTGTACCATCTCTCATGGAGGTGCGGTGTCTATACTGATTAGAGAAGCTCTCCCATTGCCATAGGTAACATCTTCACTAGGTGTTACAATATTGCAGCTCTGTCAGTGTGGATAGGTCCAAAGTGATCTTAGGAAACTTCAGAGGCCAACAATCTAAGTTTCCTCTAAGTTGTGTATCTTCCCATTAAGCTCCATGCAGGGGTGAAGGGCTGCAGTCGGGAGTGATCTCTCCCCAAGCCTTAAAACTGCTAGGGACAGTGGGAGGCACCTCTTGTCGCTGGTCCCAGCTCTGAGTTGTCAAGACCAGTGGAAGGACGCCCTCCCCACCAACCCCAGCACCACCAAGTTACCATGGTTAGGGAAAAGGGACACCTCCTCACCTGCCCCAAACAGGGAGCCACTCGGATATGCCCAAGCCCCAACCTTCTCCTCAACCCTCAGCAACCTCCTTAACCCCAAATTCCTCATCACCAGCTCCACCCAAAAGTACATGCCCCAAGCCCAGAGCCTATACCTTCTTCTGCACCCCAACTCCCAGCCCTGAGCCCCCTCCCACACTTGGCCCTTGGCCCTACTCCCACCACATGAATTTTGTTAAGTGCACCAATATGGAGGTGATGTGTTGCACATCACCTTGACATTGGTACACATAAGAAAATTCATCCTGCTCCGGAGTGGAAAAAATTAGAGGGAACACTGCTGTTCCCTGTCATGTGAACATTATGCCACATAAACTCCCTCTAAACTTTAGTAGACTTTCTTAGATTCATAGGCCAAATTCAGAGAGATTTTGCTTCAGGGAGATCTGCTCATAGCAGTAAGTTAGAGTTTTGCTATGTTGAACTTTTTTAGCATTACACGTACCCATACTCACAAGGTACATCTACACAGCAGGCCAAGAGTCAAATTAAGCTACGCAATTTGAGCTACGTCAATTGCATAGCTGAAGTCGAAATAGCTTAATTTGGCATTTGGCGCTGTCTATACCTCAGGAAGTCTGAGAAGGAGCACTCTTCTTCCAACTTCCCTTACTCTTCATAAAATAAGAGTTCCAGGAGTCAGAAAGGTTACAAAGTCCTCCAGCTTGCCATTGCTTAGAAATGATGGCTTGCAGTGTAGACACGCTTTGTTATTTTGGAATAATGTCTGAAAAACAATGCTTTGTAGACATAGCCACAATCTCTTAAGTCTATCTCTAGACTACCAGCTTCTTTCAGAAGTTTTTTTCAGAAGAGATCTTCTGAAAAAACTTCGTCCAAAAGAGAGTGTCCACACTGCAAAAGTGGATTGAAAAAGTGATCTGCTTTTTCAAAAGAGAGCAACCAGGCTGAAAGGACACTCTCTTGCATGTAAGCTGTGATTGCTACGGATGGAATGGCCACCGGGGCACATGTGCTTTTTCCTCTTTCCTCTTCTTCTGAAAGAACTCCCTCTTCCCCGTTCACACATGCCTTTTTGCGAAAGAGCTCTTTTACAAAAAGACTTCTTCATCATAGAATGAGAATTACCAATGCCAGAAAACCCCCTGTTTTTTCAGTGTTCTTGCAGGAGAATGCAATTGCAGCGTGGATGTTCTTCAAGTTTTGTCAGAAAAAAGGTCATTTTTCTGACAAAACTCTGTAGTGTTGACATAACCTGAGTGACTCTTGTTACATGCTCAGAGGTCAAAAATAGCTCCTACCCTACTTTAATTTATACCTTCTACTGTCCCCTCTGTGTGTAAGTTACACTGACTCACATTCCCTAACCATCAGTACAGTGAGTAGATGTAGCCCAAAGGGAATCTAAAGGGACAGAAACTTGGTTAAATTAAAACAAAGTTTGCTAATACCACTGCTCAATTTGTATCTCTTTTTAAAGGTTTTGTTTCTCTTGTAGGAATTCAAGTGTACATCGGGCAATACCTGGAACCCATAAATGTCCTAGCCTTGCCTCTCCATTCACAAGGTATTTTTGTGTTAAGTGCTGTTCACTTCAAAAGTCAAGACTGTGGCTAACTTTTTTTGTTCCACTTCTAAGCTAGCAAAGAAATCTATGTTTTAATATTAGTTCTTCTCTGTGTTTTTTCTAATAAGAGAATCATTCTACTTAATTTTGTTTGGGGGCCTCAAAACTCTCCTCCTTGGGTATGTCTAGACTACATGGCTTCATCGACGGAGCCATGTAAATTAGTTCATTTGGCATAGTCAAAGCAGCGGGGATTTAAATAATCCCTGCTTCATAAAAATAAACATCCGACACAGCACAGCAGTCTAGATGCGGATCTGTCGGCTGGGGGAGCCTTTGCCGACTGATCCCTTATGCCTCATGAAACAAGGTTTACAGCATTATAATGGTCTTATTATGGTGTTATCCTCGAACAACTGTATTCATTTCAACATTAAATGTAGAGAGCATTATGAGTTTTTATGGGCATAACCCACTTCTTCAGCCCTTGTTCCATTCATCTGAAGAAGTGGGTTTTCCCAAAAAAGTTACTAATAACATCTACATTTTTTGTTAGTCTCTAAGGTGCTGCAGGTCTATTAATTGTTTTTTATTTATTTTCAGGTACAGTCTAACATGGCTACCCCTCTGAGACATTTCAACAATGTTACACTGAGGTACAACTGGATTAATGCAGTTCCTGATTCACCTCTTGATTATTTTAATGTAAATCAGAAGTAATCTCTTTGATGTCAAGAGAGTTCCTCCACTGTATTCTGATGAGAGGGGAGGGAATGGGATTGAATGCAGTTACATCAGTGTAAGTGACAAGAAAATCAGATTCACAAGGTATTGCTATTTTCACAACTCTGATTATTATTGAATAAATAAGGGTCTCTGCCAACGCACATCAGAATCAATGGATAAACTAACTTCACTGTACTTTGGATCAAGTTCCTACCTACTTAAATCCATGTGGGTGGGTGTACATGAACGTTCAGTACAAACAACACATTTTAAAAGCTCCAGGAAATAAGAGAAATGGGGATTTTTTTTCAGGTTCTACTGTAGCAATCTTTCTTCTTGCAGAGTTTTACCATTAGATCTGTCATAGGCCATTTTCAGCTCATTAGGTGGTATTTCTGCAATTTCTGCAGACAGTAGGAGGTATTGAGCAGTTACAATTGGGAAGGTCAGACAGTGAGAGCAAAGAAATTATCCCTCATCCCTTCCAAACAAAAATTCTTGAACAACTTTTAACTGCCCTCAGCAGCTTTCAGTGGGCATATTCACTTTTGCCAACTTCCATTAACCCTTGAAGTTCACAATTGGAAGTTGTTTGGATGCAGACATGTAAATTATTAAGTCAAGTAGTCATTTCTCTCAGTTTTGAAACTAAACACACATCAAGCTAAAGTGAGGGGAAAGGTTCTATTCGAAGAACCTAAGTACTAAGGCTGAAACATGTACTCCAGTAAAACCCCAAGTTAACATTGATGAACACATTTCATTTACTTGTACACCTGAATACCTACTCATTGGGGCAAGGGCCATCTTTGTGCTCTGTGTTTGTACATTGACTAACACAGTGAGGTACTGGCCCATCACTAGGTTTCCTACTTACTGCAATAATAAAAAAAAATCTTATAAATAATAATAATAAATAATATTCACATACATATTTACACAATTGGTCCTTAATAGTGCAACATTACCCATACATGTTTTACTCCATTGATTTCAACAGACAGCTTGTTGCAGACAGCAAAGCACATTTCATAAGTATGTCCAGGATCAGCATCTTTATTGGTATAAACTTTTGTTATTGCAAACAAGGGATTAATTTTGCTGGTGTAAATCAGCATAGTTATGGGCCTGTGCCATTTTCCTTAATCTGGCTCAGGGGATTTTGTGCCTGTACTCACTACACCAATGATTGAAAGGAGGTTTTACCAAAAACAGAAAAATGCTCCCAATTTGCTATACTTTCTTCTACTTTGCTATTTCTTTAAAAGCTATTTCATGAAGATTTAATGTCTATGAGAAAGTTCTATTGGTATCAGTGCACTGAAAGCATTGTCTCTGTTTTTAGGTCTTTTCTACATGGAGAAATTGACTGGAATGTATATTGCAGAGTAAACTATTCTGGAGTAGTTATTTCAGAGTGGATCCCAATGTGGACACTAAGCTGCAATAAGTGACTTTATTCAGGAGTCAAATGAATAAGTGATAATTTCATCTTTCATTTTTGAAGAAAACATAAGTTTCAAGCTCCCACAACTGTGGAGAAAGATTTAAAATAGACATAGTCCGTGCAAAAGGCTCAGAAAGCAGAAGGCAAATAAAAAGGAGAGCAAAACTATTCTTTTTACAGAATCTCATGATTTTAAAGCCAATCTCATATTTTTTAAAATTTTATTTATTTATTTAGGTAAACAGGAGTCATGATTTTTGACCATTTGGGGCTGGCAATACTGAGTTTATTTTACTGTAGCTATTCCCACATATACAGAAGGCTTTAAACTATTAACATCAATCTCCTCAAACATGGAATTTTTCCACAATAATTACACCCACCTGAGGCTCAGGGTGGGCAAGATTTAATCCTACAACAAAAACAGCTTTTCTATGCATAAAATGTCATGCATTTTGAATCTTTTACATTTCAATTCCCCGCAGAACTAGGAAAAGGAGCTTTATACAACTGGAAAGGGGACAGCCCCAGTTAAGGGTCCTGCAGTTGTAGCTTATTGTAAATAGTCTTAACATATCAAACTTTAAAATGATTAGCTTGTATGTAGAGCAAAATCTACCCAGAATTTTTTTAAATAATTTTTCTGCATTTTTATTGTTTGTCTCATGGGGTATGTTTATACTGCATTGCTATTTCGGGATACTGGAAGTATCCCAAAATAGCTACTCCACATCTATACAAGCCCCCCATTATTTCAAAATATTCTTCAAAATAACGGGTGCACTATTTCAACATCCCAGTAAACCTCCTTGCACGAGGGTTAAGGGATGGCTTAAAATAGGACGTTATTTCGAAATTTGGCACTGTGTAGATGCGCCAAATTTTAAAATGGGCTATTTTGAAATAGATTCAAAATAAGATACACAGTTTGTGTAGCACAAACTGCGTATCTTATTTCGAGTTTAGGGTGCCGTGTAGACGCATGCATGGTAACTAAAGCATCTGAATTTATAGACATACAACAATACTTAAACTCAAAAATAATACTAATAATTTCCCAATAACGTGTGGCATTTGCAAAGTGGATGATGATTTTCTGTAGTGTAATTACTTGCTCAGTACTAACTTTGGATAATGTGCACAACTCATTCTTGAGATTTTATATTGTCTTTTGTTTCTGACTGCTGTCAAAGACAGGACATTGGATGAATTAGACCATACGTCAGATCCAGTATGGCAATTCCTGGTTTCCTATCATACGACAGCTCCTGCATTACAGCAGTACAACTGGACCTGTAACAACTTTCTTCGGAGAGGAAATCTGGTTCAGTGGTTGGGGGAGGAGAGCGAGAGGTTAACCTAGACTTGGGAGTTCAATTCCTTTTTCCACTGCAAACTTCATGTGTTACCTTGGCCAGGTCATTGAGGATATGTCTTCAGCGCAATCAGATATGTGACTACAGAAAATGTAGACGTTACAGAAATAACTTGAATAACAAGCAGTATAATTGTGGCTGTACAAGCCTTCTTGGGTATACCCTTGAGGGCTAGACCATGCTGTCATGGCTTCACTGAGACATGCCCTTAAGAGTGTCTGCTCTGCCCTGCTGCTTGTACTACAGGGGTGTGAATGTCACTGCACATCAAAGTACTGTGCTGTAATAACTCCTCCATGTGGAATCTGTGGGCATGCACTGAAAGGTTCTGACCTCACATTAGCATAGGCTTCTTTGAAGAGAACCATAGCAATGGGAGCTAAGAACCCTTTAGTTCACTTCCATGTTGGAAAGATTCAGCACAGCACTTTGGTGTGTGCTGCTACTCATGCTCCCCTAATCCAAACTGTGGAGCAATGTAGACATGTCCCAAGTCTATATGCCTCATTCCCCCCCATCTGTAAAATGGGGCTGATAGGATTTCCCTGCCTCACTGGGGTGCTTTGTGGATAAACAAGTTAGAATGAAACCCTCAGATACTACTGGGATGGGGGAGCTTAGGTGAGTTACAAAAAAGGAACAAAAATATAAACCACATGTTGCTAGACAGTGAAGAAGAGAACTTCAGTGCCAAAACCAGGTCTCTAATATTTGAGCTAACGGACAATTCCTTTGTCTGGCCCCAGAAGCAGGGCTTGGGTTTTTTTAATCTTCTCTGACAGCCAGCTGTTAAGAGGTAGCATCATGGCAACAAACACATGCATGTGCACATCAACTCCATTAGTGCCATTGTATAAAGTTCAGGAGCAAAGCCAGCATACATGGTTTCAGCATATAGTTATGCCAAACTCAACAAATTAACATTTTTTTTACTCAAAACTTTATCATCTAGAAGACTTGGTACTAATTATACCAAATGTAATGGATGATTAAAAAATGCATTCTTTCCATTATTTTAGTTCCCACTTCAGGCAAAACATGTCTGAACTAAAATGTTTTTGTTGCGTAATGTAACAAATACTTTCATTGTTTGAGGAACGTAATTAAAACCAGATAAAAATCAAGAAAACATTTCTTGCATTCTTTCAAAAATGTGCCTGCAATTGTGGGCTGAAAAGGAGCTGTCTTTCTGTTTGTTAAAGAAGGATAAAGATGTATTGTGCAGGCTTATCTCTATCTGCCCCTTCTGTCATACAATCCTGTTAAAAACGGGGATGCCAAATAAGGTTAAGGCCTTTCCAACAAAACCTCACTAGCTTACACATGGTACAGCCAGTAGGCTCATTTTTATGATTTCCTGGTACATAGTAGAAGCATGTACCAATAAACTGCAGTAGAGATCATGCATTTTCAGTGCGAAAATATCATGATGAAGGAATGGGGAAAGAAGACTGCAGGAAGATTTGCCCCTTATGGCAGTCACCTGAATAAGAGATTATTGAATCCTAGGGTTGAAAGAGACCTAAGGAGGTCATCGAGTCCAGCCCCCTTCCCAAAGCAGGATCAACCCTAACTAAATCATCCCCGCCAGGGCTTTGTCAAGCCGAGACTTAAAAAAACTCTAGGGATGGAGATTCTACCACCTCCCTAGGTAACCCTTTCCAATGTTTCACCATCCTTCTAGTGAAATAGTTTTTTCCAAATATCCAACCTAGACCTCCCCCACTGTAACTTGAGACCATTGTCCTTGTTCCGCCATCTACTGAAAACAACCTCTCTCTATCCTCTTTGGAACCTCCCTTTAGGTAGTTGAAGGCTGCTATCAAATTCCCCCTCATTCTCCTTTTCTGTGGACTAAACAAGCCCAAATCCCTCAGCCTCTCCTTCTATGTCATGTATCCAGCCTCCTAATCATTTTGGTTGCCCTCTGCTGGACTTTCTCCAATGCATCCACATCCTTTCTGTAATGAGGGTCCCATAATTGGACGTAATACTCCAGATGTGGCCTCACCAGTGCTGAATGAAGGGGAATAATCACTTCTCTAGATCTACTGGCAAAGCTCCTCCTAATGCACCCTAATATGCCATTAGCCTTCTTGGCTACAAGGGCACTGTTGACCCATATCCAGCTTCTCATCCACTGTAATCCCCAGGTCCTTTTCTGTTGAACTGCTACTTAGCCAGATGTACCCAGAGGATATTTAAGGAAAACAAAAAATGCCAATATAACTAATGCACCAGTAACCAACTTTCAAAGGTGTTACAAAGCGGTGAAGTAGCTAGGTAGCTGCATCTTTCCCCTTACCTGTTCCTGCAGAGCTACAGCACAAATCTTGTAAAAGGGCATAGAAAGAACCTGATATCAAGGCTGAAATAACCATTATGGATTTGGTAGTTACTTGTTTTACATGTTTCTACACAATGACCCCTGAGTATTTGATACAATGAGACAATGCCCCCAGCTGTAATACATACAACCCTGCATTCCCCAATCTTACCATTTCAGTGCTTTGCAGGAGTAACTGGTTAATAAAGAATAGGCAAATAGTTATGTGTTCATCCCTTTGTAACACGAGGCAGGCAAGGAAAATAGAGTATGGTTATTTAAATAGTGTCATACACAAAACAAGTTCTCACTAATTAATTCTCTCTTTGGTGAGTTTCATTGGGGGGAGATAGCACTATTAGAGGTTCTTTACTTTCCTAAGCTTGTCAACATTTGACATGAAGAATTTCTCAAAAAGACTTCTCTGTGCAGCAAATCCTTTAGCAGATCTTCCACGATTTATTCTTTAATGCTGTCATCTACACTTGCAGTAGGCAAGACTCTCTCTTTCTCTCCATGCTTGTGTAAGGGAGAAGCCAGAAGGTCTGTCCATCTTAGGTACTTACTAGATCCCCTTTCCTATGATATTCAAGTGCCTCATAATCTTGAATATATTTATCCTCAACACCCTGTGAAATAGGATGCTATTATCCACATTATAGAGATGGGGAACTGAGGCACAGCAAAGCTAAGGACCAGATGTTTGAAAGTAGTAAAGCATTTAAAGATATAGCTTGGCATCAAAATATCTTTAAAAATCTGACCCAGGATCTTGCCCTTTGTCACACTGGAAGTCATTAACAAAGCAAGGATTTGAATTCAGATCTTCCTAGTCTTGAATGCAAGCGCTAATCACTGAACAATCCTACCTCGGAGCTACCTGAACTACAGGTTAAAGTGCATGTTGCATAGGGACCATTTATTCCCCATCCCACATAGGTGGTCAGAGAGGTGGAGAATAGATGGAGTCATGTCTCTCACCAGCTGTCCAGCAAAGATATGCCCTCATGAAGGGGAAGTAATCCACTAGTAACCTGGAGCAAGTGAAAAGTCAGGAATGAATTGTGACTCAGCTGCAACTCCCTCCCAGGTCTGCTCCTGGGGCCGTTGAGCAATGCCCAGTCCCGTATTGAGGAGAAATGAAAAAATACATTGTAGACCAGTGGGGCGGGGGCAATGCATGGGCTGCATAGAGCTTAACAGGGCTCTATGTGTAGCACATGAGTTATTTTGTTTATCATTGCCCACGTGCAGGGCTGCCAGATTCCACTGATTTCTGTCCACATCGTTTTTTCCTACCGAAATTACTGAACTGATGTTTACGTAAAGCACTGGCATGTGAAGTGAGATGCATGCTGATTGCATACATTGAGTGTAAGAGCCATGTGCTCCTTCTGCAACCAATCAAACTGCTGTTATGGTTCAATCAGAACATCCTGCAAATTCTAGGTACTCAAGCATGGTTAGCAAAACTGCGAGACCGTCTTGGTTATAACAATCTTGCAGCCCAAAGAGATGAAGGAGGAACACTCATGCAGCCTACTTACCAGACTAAGTTTCCAGTTGTGGGTCTAATCCAATATTTGTACATGATCCTGAGATATAGGAAGACCCGACAGCTGAGTTTCACTCCATTTCCCTAGCTAGCCATACTGGGAATTGAGGAGCTCAGAACCCAACCAGGGAGTGGACCGTAAATTCACAAAAAATGTTTTGGTGATAAAGACAGGCCATATTAATTAACTTAGAGAAATCAACATGCACTGGTGATAAGCACATTTCATGTTCCTTATTACCCTTGCATTGCCACAAGATTGTGTGATGAGCCATGGAATTGTAAGCCATGATCCATGTGATAAAATGATTTATATGATAGAATGACTGCTGATTGCTTATGAGCGTTAGAACAGCATATAGTGCAGTGTTCACCTCTGAACTTCCATGGGGAAAATAATTGAACCGAATAGCATTTCCCCCCACATTAACTCAAAATCAACTCCATGGGATCCCCAGTATACATCTCCCCCTTATCTATTGTTACAGATATCCATTGGTGTACCAATTTACATTTACATGACTGTGCCCATATAACTATTTGCAAACATGTATCAAAGGGGCAGGAGTGTAGAGCTAGATTCCTTTGTGTATTTAAGTGCCTGAATCACCAGAATACGTGAATTTAGTAGCCAGAGAAGTAACATGATAGTGTCATTATGGAATAAAGGTTTTATGCTCATGACTTGGGACAGGGTTTACATTACTCTGTGATAACTATGTGGGGAAAGAATTTTCAAAGGCACACATGACAATTAAGTGCCTGACTTTTGATGGGAGTTAGGCAACTTGCCTTTGAAAATTGCCTACTGTGTTCATACATTATGCCTATAACAATAGCATCTGGGAAACTAGGTCTAAATGTGAAAGTGAGGCTAGAGATTTGTGGTACCTCATCTTCAGGAAAGAGGTGCCTAGAACTTTCTAAGACATCAAGTCCCTTTAAGGTCATTCCACAGAAAGGAGGCCTCTCAAAATCATGAATCATTTTTTAAAATATAGGTCCTAAAGTTTTATTTTTTGAAAAGCTGATTTTAAAGCCTTATGGTATGTTTACACTGCATTCCTCTTTTGAGAGAGGAATGAAAATGCAGCTGAGCGAAATTGCAAATGAAGCGCGGATTTGAATTTCCTGCGCTTCATTTGCATAATCGCAGCCGGTGGCTTTTTTGTAATACCCTATTTCGAAAGAAAAAAATGCAGTCTAGATGGGGTTATTTAGAAAATAACCCCTTCTTTTGAAATAACCCTTAAACCTAATTTTTTAAGGAGTAAGGGTTATTTCAAAAAAAGGGGTTTATTTCAAAATAACCCCATCAAGAATGAGTTTTTTCTTTCGAAATAGGGTATTTCGAAAAAGCTGCCTGCCGTGATTATGCAAATGAAGCGTGGGAAATTCAAATCCACGCTTTATTTGCAATTTCACTCAGCTGTAGTTGCATTCCTCTCTCAAAAGAGAAATGAAGTGTAGACATACCCTTAAACTTGATTGTGCAGGCTTGGGATATTATTTAGAAATATTTCCAAGTGGATACATTCATTGAAAGACAGTTTTATTAAATATATATGTTTTTCTCTGGTAATTTTAAGGAGTCCTTCCAAAAAAATCTGTGGTCATCATGTAAATTTCAAGCCCTGCTTCAAGCCTTTTCTGACCACACTATTCATAATGTTAATGATCAATATTTCTAGCTTCAACGACAGTTGCAGCAACTTAACCAGAGAATTTTGTCCAAAGGAAAAAAGAAATCAATACAGTTTATAATGAATGCATGTCTTAACAGTCAAAGAGTTGCAACTAATATTGTCATTAAAGACATTCTGGCTTTTATTAATTTATGTTTTTCCTCTTCAAGAAAAATCTTTGTGAGTAATAATCATAAGGGAACACCTCTACACTCATTTGCTTTTCAAATATGTCTAAATTATTCAGTTTGTCTAATGAATTTATCTTGTACAAAGATCTTAGATATTGTCCTTGCCCTACAGCCCTTTAGTCAGACATATTCCCTTTGACTTCAATGCCATTTTAGAGTGAACAAGAACTCACATTGCCTATAGGCAGACGTCTAGTTAATAGTTGAGGTGAATCTGGTGTTTGGAAGTGTGCGAAAAATGTAGGTAATTAGTTTTGAAGGTTGCTCTTCAGCATCTCAGATCATTTGCACACTGTTCTTTGTAACATTTTTTCTTATTTACTGGAAGAGATTTTCAAAAAGTATAGGTTTTAGATGCTCACTTCCTATTACAAGCGAAGGGAATTGAGCATCCACATTGCTTAGGTCCATTTATAATCTCAGACTCTAATAGAATTTGGAAATCCTACTGTAGTGTTGCTATCTAGAGATGTCAGAATGTACCTTCTTGGACACTTCTTATGACTATTTAGACATTGTATCAACAAAATTGGGTGGCAAATACTGGACTGAATGTTCATGTATTTCACCTATTAGGAACCTGGACTCTTCCTGCTGGTGTACACAATCTGAAGAGATCACACTCTAAGATGGCACTGCTTCAGTTATAATTTTTGATGGCCAAAGTTTTCAAAAGTGACTAGTGATCTGAACACCCTGGAGGGAGCTGATATTTAGAGGCTGGGTACCTGGCACTTTCTGAAATCCTTTTAAGGTTTCTCATGTTGAGCACCCAAAATGCTTTTTGGAGTGGCTCACATCTGAGAGTGCCTATCTCAGGGCAGAAAACAGGACAGATTCCCCCTCCCCTCAACAGGTGGTATGTTCTAGAATTAGATTTCACCAGGCCAATGACAAATGTAAAGTCCTGGATCACTATATCAGTCTAAGTATGGAATCACAGGCAAGCCCCTCAGATTCTCCACTCTACCTTGTCACCCAGACAAACTGAAATGTGTGTTAAAAGGTCACTTAAACCAAAAATCACACCACATCAGGTGGCTCCTAGTCCCAAGAGAATAGTCACTTTCCCCAGACCAATTGGTACGCTAGATCTTACACCAAAGACATCACTGGCACTCAATTCTATTGTCCACTAAACTAACTAAAGATGTATTAGCTAAGAAAAGGAAATATGAATTACTGAAAGGTTAAATTATGCACAGGTGAGTCATAAGAACATAAGAACAGACGTACTGGGTCAGACCAAAGGTCCATCTAGCTCAGTATCCTGTCTACCGACAGTGGCCAGCACCAGGTACCCCAGAGAGGGTTGACCGAAGACAATGATCAAGTGATTTATCTCCTGCCATCCCTCTCCAGCCTCTGACAAACAGAGGCCAAGGACACCATTTTATCCCCTGGCTAATAGCCTTTTATGGACCTAACCTCCATGAATTTATCCAGCTTCTCTTTAAACTCTATTATAGTCCTAGCCTTCACCGCCTCCTCTGGCAAGGAGTTCCACAGGTTGACAACACGCTGTGTGAAGAAGAACTTCCTTTTATTAGTTTTAAACCTGCTACCCATTAATTTCATTTGGTGTCCTCTAGTTCTTCTATTATGGGAACTAATAAATAACTTTTCTTTATCAGCCCTCTCCACACCACTCATGATTTTATAGACCCTATCATATCCCCCCTCAGTCTCCTCTTTTCTAAACTGAAAAGTCCCAGTCTCTTTAGCCTCTCCTCATATGGGACCCGTTCCAAACCCCTAATCATTTTAGTTGCTCTTTTCTGAACCCTTTCCAAGGCCAAAATATCTTTTTTGAGGTGAGGAAACCACATCTGTACACAGTATTCAAGATGTGGGCGTACCATAGTTTTATACAGGGGCAGTAAGATGTTCTGGGTCTTATTTTCTATCTCTTTCCTAATAATTCCTAGCATCCTATTTGCCTTTTTGACCGCCGCTGCACACTGTGTGGAAGTTTTCAGAGAACTGTCCACGATAACTCCAAGATCTCTTTCCTGATTTGTCGTAGCCAAATTAGCCCCCATCATACTGTACGTATAGTTGGGGTTATTTTTCCCGATGTGCATTACTTTACACTTATCCACATTCAATTTCATTTGCCATTTTGTTGCCCAATCACTCAGTTTGGTGAGATCTTCTTGGAGTCCCTCACAGTCTGCTTCTGTCTTGACTATCCTAAACAGTTTGGTATCATCTGCAAACTTTACTACGTCACTGCTTACCCCTTTCTCCAGATCATTTATGAATAAGTTGAAAAGGATTGGTCCCAGGACTGACCCTTGGGGTACACCACTAGTTACCCCTCATGGTTTGTAATTCCAAAAGGTGGCAGAGATTTAATAAATTGTCACTCTCTCAATGCATCCGGTATCCTTCCCTGTGAAAGTCTGAAAAGTCCAGAGAGCCAGCGTCTTTTCTTGAATCCATACTTATAGCTTCTTCTCTCAGAAAATAAGATGATAGTGTCATGACCCACATAAGCATTTTCTTTGAAGATGGAGAGTGAAGAATGCATTTTGAATCTTTGACTGCTGATCATTACACACTATGACCACTTCCTTTGACAGTAGCGCTTTTCTGTTACAGTTCTTCATTTGCATTCCATACGGCTTTTGTTACAGGGCTATGCACAATGTTAATGATTATTGCTGCTTTATAACAAGATTCAGGTAGGTGTCAACAATGCAAGTAACAGCCCACTAGTTTTTACCAAGTTTCACAACCAAATACATTCATACATTTAACAATGACTTTAATCCATACCAGTTGACAAATGAGTTGGCCTGGCTCGGGCATCAGTTGGCACCTGGTCTGTCAGTGTCACACCCCAAATTACTAGTCACGTTCGAAAATCTTAGCCATTATAATACTTTCTATTTACATCAGTAGCCTATCACTTGGATGACCAAGGGTTGATTCAACTGTAGTTATTCTTATTAGTCTTGCTGCCCTATTAAGTACCAGATGAAAAGAGGACATGATCTTTAGAATGGAGAAGTCAATGAAGCTGATATTGACTACTTCATCAAGGTCAATTGTTGAACTAAAATACTTTAAAATCTTTTCCTCTGTATTATCTTAGACACGGGACAACCAAAGAAGTCTGCACTGAACAATACACTACAACAATAGCAAAATAATCTTGAGCAATGGATTTACACAACTAACTGAACTCAGCTCAAAGCCTTTCTCTCTTGTCCTCAATAAACATCCTGCAATATCACTTACAGGAAAGTATGGAAATGTTACCTTGATTCAGTGACACTAAATGGAGAAAACACTAATTAATACAGGGGACTGACAGAAACAATGCCAATGGTCTTTCCATAAGGCAATTGGACCATTTAAGAGGCAGCAAAGGCCAGTGAACCTTGACTGATTAGCTAATGCCCAATTGAGCTTTAGGAAAAAGCACCTGCATTTCTTAAAAGAGGAGACAACTGCATCTGGTGGACAGATGACCACAGATGGTTCCTGCAGAGCCCTGAGTCTGCAGTGGGGAAGATCAAATGCCAAGCACAAGGTTCAGGGACAGCGGTAAGACAGATCCTCAGGGAGGCAGGGCTTTGCCCACCGTGGGGCTGGGGCATAAGAAAGGAGTTTTAAGGATAGGACAGACTTTCAGGCACAAGGGATTGGGCCCAGCTGAAACTGGGTTGAAGGCTACAGCTCTGAGCAGTATCTTGAAAGTTGTGCCAGACTTAGCAAAGGTAATCTCAAAAGGGGGATGTTTTGAATAGCTGGAATGTATAGACTTTAAGGGGCACAGCACGTGGGAAAACTGAGACCAAGGTGCTACAGAGCAAGCCTTCATTTATTTATTACCCCCCAATGAGCAATGTTCTGGTAAGTTTTGCAGGCATTTACTGCACTTCAAAGAAGTAGCCAGTGGATGGAGCACTTAGTTGGAAGTCAAGAGATGTGGGTTCTAGACGAACTAGGTCTGTTCAGGGACTGATTGCAATGACCCAGAGGATGCAGGAAGGGAGGCCAGCCCATCACCCTGGTCATGGCTAAGGAATAGAGTTTGACACTAAATGCATAGGGGATAGATATTGGTAAGTAGCTGCAGGGCTGAATAAATACAGTACAGTTGCGGTGACCCAACACAGTCTCCTTAAGGATATAAACTATATCCCAACAGATTATGCAGCATACAACACTCCCTTGTGTCAGTCCCATCCACTAGCTGCTTCAGAGAAGGGGCTGTTCTTCCTACTCACCTCTTTTAAAGTGAACTGCTCTTCTGAGTGCAGGAGTTGATCTTGTTCCTGGGACTTGTGGAAAACACAGGTGAAGGAGGGTCTTCTAGATTTGTGACACCAACTACTTCCTCAGAGGATTCAGGAATACTCTATTCTTTAATGTGCTTTAGAATCCTGTAGGCCGGGTCCCCAGCAAGAGCAAACTGGCATAGCTCCTTTGATTTGAATTGAATGCCAGCTATCAGACAAAGAGCATGAAACTCAAACTTTGCAAAAGTTGGGTGCAGCAGCATGTATTGTTCAGATAGCCAGCTACGTTTAGCTACATGTAAATGGCTTAATACCCAGACCTACTCACACAATCATAACTATTAAAATGTCTATTCACTCAAATGATATTTAATTATCATAAGTATATACCCTGTATATTTCATTTACCTGCACTGTTAAAAGTGATCAATTAAATGCTAAGTGTTCAGAAGTGGAGATAGCTGTGACCATTTCCTCATTAAAAGAATCAGCTTCCAGTGCTAATGTAAAAGTGCCCATTAATGTGTGTTAACTTGCCATATTACACCAGTTTTTTACATGTCATAAAAATGCTCTGGCATATCGATTCAAAATTCCTTAAAGTGTCTGGAAAGGGAAGATTTCTAGACTGTTATGAAAGGTGTTATTCAGCAGAAAGTCCTAGCCTGTCTTCGTACATTTAATAGTTTTAGGGAATATTAAGATGAGGACCATGGAATACAGGATGATAAGGACACCAAGTCTGGAGAGCAACAAGTTGGGAGACCAGCTGGCAGCAGTGGAGAAAACCTTAAATCTGCTTGAAGAGGGTCTTGTGTTTGACATCTAGGATAAGACACTCCAACATCTCCAGGTTCACTGTCACAGGGACTGGTAACTGATAAGAATTTCAATGCTGAAGAGGGACTTAGCAAGTACTAATGAGATCTTTAATCTGCACTATGTAAGCAGCATTCTCCTGTGCATACTTGAGCTAATGTGCAATGAAAAACCCACTGAAGACAAATGAGATAATCTCCCAGGCACCTCAACATGCTCTGAACAAAATTTGGAGCTTGTAACAAGCTACGTATGCCCATGCAAGTTTTTAAAATTCTGGTTACACTGTCCAGACCTGCTCCCACGGACATCAATGGTAACGAAATTGGATCCACAATAATTAATGACAAGATCATGAACAATTTAATTTTTAATCATTACATATTTTCTTCAAATATAGCCAACCCATGAGTTTCCAAAGAGATTTATCCACTCAGCAGGTTTGAAGGGGTGCTTTACCACACTGCTTTAGTGGTAGAGGGAGACAATAGCCTGTAACGCAAAAGTAGATAGACAAATTTTCTTCAACATTTGCAGAAAAAAAATCCTTTTCTTTCAGAGTAAAAACGACATTTTTAAAACCAAATTAATTTTCCAAATAGAACTTTTTGGGGTGTTAGTTAAGAACATTTTAATGGAAGAGACACAAAACACTAAATATGGCAAGATTAGTGCTTCATTATAAAAGATCATCTGCAAAACCAACCTAAGAAGTTGATTCTGGAATAAAAAAAAATACAGAAATATTGTTATGAGGGTCCACAATGATGTAGAACATTTGGGAACTGAAGGAACACTTTAATCAATATTTCTGTTTATTGACCTGAAATATTTGAAGTTAAACAAGAAATGCAAGTGCAGGACATGTGCATATTGCAGATAAAAACAATCTCTTTTTAAAAAACAAGCCTCTTTTGAAAACAGTGCAGTTTGAAGCCTAACTACATCCCTCTGTCACAGATGCCTCCAAAGTCAAAGGACTGAGACTACTGCTGACTGTAAGATCCAGTGTCTCAGCATTTCAAGGAAGACTATTGGAACAAAGACAGTCTTGTTCAAAGAGTGTGACTGTGAACTCCTTATCTGGGCAAAAATCTCATTAATATTAATTTGCATACTACTCCAGTAAGGATGTCAGAATTGGATCCATAAGTACTTCAGATTTATGGATGCAGGAATCATTTGGGCTGTGTCTACACGGCAGCATTATTTCGGAATCACTGATACTATTCCAAAATAACAAAATACGTGTCTACCCTACAAGCCTTTATTTTGAAATAATGTCGAGCTGGAGGACTTCTTACTCTGACTCATGTTAACCCTCATTTCAAGAGGAGTAATGGAAATCAAAAGAAAACAGTGCCAAAAGCTGAATTAAGCTATTTCATAGCTCAAATTGCGTAGCTTAATTCAACTTTAGCTCTACTGTGTAGATGTACCCTTGGTGAATGGCACTCAAACTCTGCATTCATATTGTAGCAGTACCATCAAAGATAATGGCTACTGCAGCTACACACATGAAACATAATCTACTCTGTGAGATTGCTCATTGAGTTCCTTCACACTTTAGAAGATATGCTGAGGATGACATATGAAAACTTGGCCATGTCAACCACTCTCTCAAAGGTGTAAAATTCCTGAGTGAGCAGTGGAAAGAGGGAAAACAACTTGCCACAATATTGCCTCAAGCAGGAAATTCCATCTCATGGGACCTCTAGTTACCCTGTGCTACAGCATCCTCAATAAGAGATCCTCCGGAATAGGGCTTTATTCCGGAGGATTGGGCCAGTCTAGACGCTCTTTTCCGGCTTTTCTACAAGCCGGAAAAAAGCGGCGGACATCTTTATTTAAATCCCGCGGGGGATATTTAAATCCCCCGCGGATTTCCCTATTACGAAGTTGAAAATTAGCATGCCCCTTTCGGAAAAGGGGCCAGTGTAGACGCAGCCAGAGTGTACTAATAACCACTCACTGGAAACCAATAGCTAGTCTGATTGCCACTCACCGAGCAAATTTAATTTTGCTCCTTGTGATTATTCTATTATGTGAGCTTAACATTTACCTTGATAAAACATAGCTGCACACATCTTCATGGCAATTATAAGGGTAAGTCTACCCAGTGCAGCTATTTCAAAATAAGCTATTCTGGAATAGTTATTCTGAAGTCGCTTATTTTGAAATGGCGCATCTACACTGCAGCGAAGCCTCAAAATTAGTCTGAGGCAGGTTTCCCTAATGTAGACATGCTATCTCGAGATAGAGACCCAGCAGGCACTGTGGAAGAATAAATTAGAATGGCCTGGTGAGCGGCTATTTCAAAATAGCAGCAGTAGAGCATTTGCACATGCCTTATTTTGAAATAGTTATTTCGGAATAGGTGTTATTCTCGTAGAATGAGGTTTACAGATTTCAAAATAAGCTGTCTGTTATTTATTTCAAAATAATGGAATGGCTGTGTAGACGCTCACATTGTTATTTTGTGATAACGCTACTTATCTCAAAATAATGGTGCAGTGTAGATGCACCCTAAGTGGTGAGTATAAGAATGTCTGTGAAGGGTCAGACCAAAGATGCATCTAGTCCAGTATCTTGTCTTCTTACAGTGTCTGGTGCCAGATGTTTCAGAATGAAGGGATAAAAAAGGGCAATTATGGAGTCATCCATCTCCTGTCATTCAGTCCCAGCTTCTGGCAGTCAGAGATGCGGGGACACACAGAGCAAGGGATTGTGTCCCTGTCCACCTTGGCAAGTGCCAGGTTGGCATTGACAGGTTGTCTTTATGTTGTGAAAGAAATATTTTGTAATATTAATTTTAAACCTAATGCCTATTATTTTAATTGTTTAACTCCTCCCTGATTCTCGGGAGGAGTTAAACAAAGCATCCTTATTCACTTTTTCTGTACTATTTATGATTTTATAGACCTGTATCAGATACCCCTCCTAATCATCTTTTTTCTAACTGTTCCAGTCATTTATTCTCCCCTCATATGGAATCTGTTACAAACTGCTAATCATTTTTGTTGTCCTTCTCTGAACTTTTTCCAATGCTAGTATATATATTTTTGAGATGGAGCTACCAGAACATCATACAGTATTGAAGTACCATGGATATATAGTGGCACTGAAATATTTTCTCTCTCTCTCTCCTAATGGTTACTAACATTCTTTGGCTACCACTTAACACTAAGCAGATCTTTTCAGAGAACTATCAACAACAACGATGCCAAGATCTGCCTCTCAGCCAAGCCAGAACCCAGGCTCCTCCACCTATCCAGGGTAGAGGTCCCGAGAGCAACTCTCAGCTTGTGCCCCACCCATGAGCTGCCCATCCAGGGCAGTTGGAGGGCCCACAGCTCCACATGGTGGAACATGTGGCTTTATCCCAACTCAGTTCCAGCTTCTAGCCTGGCCTGGGGGGTGGACCCTCAGGATCTGAAGAGCCACAGCTAGGCCATAATAAGAGCCCCCAGACATCTGTGGGGAGCCGTGAATCCTTCATCTGCCCTGGTTGGAAGACATGAGGGTGGGAGCATGGATTGGCGCTCTTGTCAGGCACCTTCACTCTTAGTAGGGGAAGAGTCCACTGCTCCCCTCAGCTGCCTGAATTCCCCAGGCTGCTTTTACCTGGGATGGCTGCAACTTCCAGGTTGGGTGGGGCCTCAGGGCAAAAAGAAGGGGGAGGGGGCCAGACCCATGGGAAAAGTGAATGGGTTAGGCCCATCCCACCACTCTCCTCCCATTCCAGCATCCCGTCTCAAACCCCAGAGCACAGGGTGCAAAGCAGCTGACAATGTGACCTAGTATCACCTGATCCAGAAAGGAGTTCTAATCCAACAGAGGACTCTAGTTCCAGGATCTTCTTGGCAGATTTATGGGGGTGTTGACTGATTTCTTGCTTCTTTTTAAGCCAACCACAGGAACAGGAAGTTCTCTGTGTAACTGGATTTTTCTGGCTTAGAATTCCTTCCCTTGTGCTACCCCCTCTTGCTGCCTGACTCTGATCTTCTGGTAACCTGACCCTGCCTGCCTTCAGATACCTGACTCTTGGCCTGCCCTCTGGCATATCTCAGACTCTGCTCTCCTGGCATCTAAACCAACCTGGCTTATGACTCTGTTCTGACCACTAGGTCAAACCACCCACATCCCAAATGTGATAGATATAAAACTGATTTTGTGGTCCCTAAAGTGACATTCTAAAGAACCATGTTCATTCGCTCCCAAAGATTTCCAGTTCTCTTTCTCTCTCTTTTTAGATTACAAATGAAAAGATGAGTTTCTAATGGCCAGTCCTGCACTCACCCTGGGTCCTGATTGTGAATATGGATGCTTTTCTTCTTCTATTCACCACCAATTATGAAGATTATGCAGCCCAATTATATCCTCAGTCATATCAATACAACCCCACTTTCTCAAAATTATAACATCAGATACAGCTGTGCAACCTCAAATGTGTACACATAACATTAAGAACAGAAATGAAGCACTACATGTTCTTTGACATATTTTTCTTAATGCACCTTGTGGCTCCTTGACACCGGAATGCTTACACTACACATTCCACTGAAGTACATTGTTATGACACATGCTTAATATGTTTAATGTGATTTTCCTGTGTTTATTTTCTATTATGTAATAGAATCAGAGGGGAGGGAAAATCAAAGCTTCAGTTTAATGATGTGAGTACAATATTCACAGTGTCTATGCAATGTGACAATTCTTTTGCTTTCTACTTTCTCATAGAGCAGCAAAAATGTGATTTTTTGTTGGTTTCTCCAGCAATGAAATGTTTTTCTCCATGTAACTAATCTCTGTATCATTCCATTGCTAGAACTCCATAGACATGTATTTTCTTAAACATAGTCTAATATTTTTGTTTCCAAGAGCATTTGGAATAAGCTATTGTACTACGCAAGTGGAGCTAAGTTGGCAGAAATGGGTGTGTTATGCTTAAACGAAGCACACGAGATCTTTTATAGGGGAAAAGACAGTACACTGCATTTATTGAGAATACAACAGTTGCATATGCTTTTCAATCATTCACACACAAACACCATACACACACACAGTCCCACCAGACGATGTTATAGTTACCAGTCCAGAGTCTGTATCAATCTAGTGGCCAGTTAGATCGATCACAGAGGGAGAGCAGGGCCTTTGTTGGTCTCGCGATCCGATGCTCCTCTGGAGTTGGTGGCAAGACGAACCCAAAGTTCCATAGCAAAGCACCCTGCTTTTATAATCCTTTTCTCTGTTGAAGTCTATGAATTCCGCTGTGTCAGTCTTGTTGATGTCAATCATTCCCAAAACATTTCCAAAGCTCATCCTGTAATCGATTGTCTTTTAGGGGTGCTTGCTTCACTTTAAAGCCGTCAATCTGCCAACCCGATCACTCCTTGGCCATGGGTATGCACTGGTGGTAACTGAAGGTTCTTCTGACACCGATCAGTCTGTTTTCACCCATGGTCACCCCTCCTTCTTTGGCCATCTGGTTCTGAGCAATAACCTTCACACCTTTATCTTGACACATACCACTTCCACACATAAGCAATCTTTTACGAGGCCTTTTGAAGAAAAGCATAACATTAGTATCTCATATTGGGCAAAGCAAGAGGCATTGTAAATAAAACAATTAAAACTTCAGCCTTCAACATCCCTCTAGTCTCAGTAACAGACACAATACCACAACTCTTTTTCCTTACTTGCTAAACTTTAAAACAAAAGGGCTTACTAAAGGGCTTAGTTTAAATGTGATATGTTACCTTACATTGTTACATTATTAAACATAAAAATACAAATATAAAAAGGGTAAAACTTTCATTCCTAACAGGTGTATAGTGGCAGAATTTACTGAGATTTTTGAAGATTTAAATTAGTATGGGTACGTCTACACTTGCTCCCTAGTTTGAGCTAGGGATGCAAATGTAGCCGACCGAAATTGCAAATGAAGCAGGGATTTAAATATCCCGCGCTTTATTAGCATATTCTTGTCCGCACGTTACTCTGCTCAACAGCTGATTCGAACCAGGAAATGCGCTCTGGGACACGTTAG
This sequence comes from Pelodiscus sinensis, assembly GCF_052426305.1. Lineage (NCBI taxonomy): Eukaryota > Metazoa > Chordata > Testudines > Trionychidae > Pelodiscus > Pelodiscus sinensis. Next base: position 21,436,754 of record NC_143055.1, on the reverse strand, counting down.
CTTGAATCAAACCTCTTGGTTTGAGCTAACGTTACTCCTCATTTTTTGAGGAGTAATATTAGCTTGAACCAAGGGGTCTGATTCAAACTAACGCATCCCGGAGCACACTTCCTGGTTCGAATCAGCTGTTGAGCAGAGTAATGCACAGGCGAGATTATGCTAATGAAGCACGGGATATTTAAATCCCCGCTTCATTAGCAATTTCAGTCAGCTACATTTGCATCCCTTGCTCGAACTAGAGAGCAAGTGTAGACGTACTCTTAGAGGATTAAGTGAGGACATATTTTAAGCCTGTTTGTTCAGAACTATATATCCCTCCAGCTGAAAAACATACTAACCCATGGTGCATGTTTCACTTTCAGGTATACATTTCTGAACAATACAAAATGGCTCTTCTTTGTACCTAGGCTGAAACCCAGCTTACAGTTAAGCTTCCCTTTGAGTACAATAACAGCCCCCATGCCTAAGAACCTTTAAACCTAGATTTTCAGCTGACTTTAATTCCCCTTATGTACCATTCTTGTCGTATGATTGAGTACATAATGGGATAGTAAAGGAGCATGAGTTCCTCTATCTGTATGATTCTGTTCTCTTGAAATTTCATCTGGATGTGGTATTCTTCACTTCCTGTTCTAAACTGTTACACAGAGTTGCTGTGAACTGCTGCCACATTTCAACTCTGATGTGGCTGCATTTCAGCCTGGGTGAAGATGAGTCATTTTGTACAAATATTATTATTAAATTGATATTATTTAGAAATATGAACCTGAAAGTGAAATATGCACCATAATGTAGTATGCTACTCAGCATGGGGGATATATAGTTCTGGATAGAAAGGCTTGAAATATGTCCTCAATCAATCCTCATACTGATTTAGATCTTCAAAAATCTTAGTAAATTCTGCCTGCCACTTTTTACCACTGTGCATCCAGTTCTGCCAACTTAGCTCAATTTGAGTAGTACTATATAGTAGCTTATTCTAAATGCACTTGAAAACAAAAATATAAGACCGTGTTTAAGAAAATACATGTCTATGGAGCTTTAGTAATGGCATAATACAGATCTCTCTACCAAAGCAAAAAGCACTGCTTTAAAAAAAACCTGAGAAATATGTAAAGTCTATGGAGCTAGTCTGATTTATATCAGTGGAGAATCTGACCCATATATGCATATAGATATATAGGATTATGATAGACTTCTTAATGAAGCCATACCTTTTGATAAGCATACACAAGTATTCAGAATTGCTTGCAATTCCAGTTTATACAGAGATGGGTCAAAACCAAAACCCTAATTCCAACCTCAGACTTTGGTAGCATCCTAATACAGATTGTTAGCAAAATATTATAGATTGGATTTATTAAAATGTTTATTTCGACATTTCATCTTAGAGCATCCCAAGGAATTTTACTTTGTGATTAGTATTGTATTGGTTAATGCAGTAACATCTGAATATTCCTCCCATATAATGAAAATATGTATTACCAATAAAATCACTTCATGGTAATTCTTTTAGCTGCAGAGAACTCAATCTCATTCACAGCAGTCAGACCTTTGGAACTAATTGTGTCTGACTAATGTAGCTGAAAGGTGTTATCCATCTAAGCTACACTTGTGAATTGTATGAAGATTACGGTTATGTTTGATAGCATGCCTGTTAAGGCTGTATGGGTGTGTAAAAATACCTGCCACTGACAGAGTATCTTCTCTAGTGCTTAATACTAAGCAACGGAGGGAAAATGCATATAGGATATGAAGTCTAGACTTTTGGAGCAGAGCTGTTAGTCACAAGCAATGTGTATGACACTTTTTCTGCTCACAAACTGTTAAACTTCAGTCCTATACGGGAATATTTCTTTTTCGCTCACACAAGTAGTTATGGATTTGATACAGACATTACTGGGTGAAATTCTATAGCCTGTGTTATGTAGGTGAGGCTTTCTGATCATAATGGATTTTGCTGGCTTTAAATTCTATGAATTATCCATCAATCAAATTTATTGTATTGTTCTGGGTGCCCAGTGTACTACCTCCAGACACGCACTGTGGGCAGTGAAATGCTCGGATACGAGGCAGATTGCTGTCTGGATATGAACTATTGGCGGGGGGAGAGGATATATTGCACCTGCAAGTAGATTTTAGCAGATTAGTCTGCCTATGTTCACAGCATATATACAGAGAAATTAGTTTAAAATTATAAATACTATTGCTGGAAGGTGAGTGAGAGGGGTGGAGGTGGGTGGAGTAGGGTGGAGTGGGCTAGAGCAGAACCCTGCTGCAGGCACCAGCCTCTCCTCCCTCCGCCCCCCCTCCTCTCGCTAGTCTCCCCACCAACTCCTGGCTGGCTCTTTCCTTCTCCCACCCATGGCATTTGGGGGTGGCACATGACCCCTCATGCCCCACCTAACCTATGCATGATTCAGTGCACCTGCCATTCCTAGGTACTCCACATGACAGTGATCTTTTCCCCTGCAATCTCCTGAGGGCCTAAACTGGAGACCAGTTGCAACATTGTGTCCCTTCCTTCTTCTCTATGTTCCTCTTTCGTCCTTTTGCTTCCTTCCTACTCTTTCCTGAACACTTTCCTCCTCCTTATCTCCCACGTCCCCTTCTCATCCTCTCCTCTCCCCCTTTCTCCTGCCCTGCTTTTCTTCCCTCACACAAATCCCATAAAAAACACTCAGATGGATACTGTGCTTCGTGCTTGGAACAAATACTATTTCATCGTATAATAAATGTTGCTGAGGCCTCAACATTCATTTTTCCATTGTCTTTTTTTTCTAATGAAGTATCATGCACAGGAATGCCCAGGGATCACAACTAAAAAGACCCACATTCAATTCCCTGCTTCTCCAGAATTCCTGTTTGACCTTGACAAATCTCTTAGGCCAAGTCTACACTACAGAGCAGATCAAAGCTGCTGCAGTTGATCTTCCGGGGTTTGAATTAGTGGGTCAGTGAAGAGATGCTAATTCGAACTGAGAGGGTGCTCCTATTGATGCTGATAGCCTAGCTTTTGCAAGGAGTAAGGGAAGTCAAAGGGAGAGTGTTATCCCTTTGACTTCCCGCAGCATGGACACCACCAAAATTCAAGTTAAGATACTTTAACTTCAGCTACGCAATTAACGTAGCTGAAGTTATGTATCTTAATTCAAACTTAGTGTAGATCAGGCCAAGTCTCTCTGGGTATGTCTACACTACCCCGCTAGTTCAAACTAGCGGGGTAATGTAGGCATAGCGCACTTGCAAATGAAGCCCGGGATTTGAATTTCCCGGGCTTCATTCACATAAGCCGGCCAGCGCCATTTTTAAATGCCGGCTCGTTCGAACCCTGTGCCGCGCGGCTACACGCAGCATGGGCTAGATAGTGCGGAATGGCTTGCTAGTTCGAACTATCTAGCCCATGCCTCGTGTAGCCGCGCGGCACGGGGTTCGAACGAGCCGGCATTTAAAAATGGCGCCGGCCGGCTTATGCAAATGAAGCCCGGTAAATTCAAATCCCGGGCTTCATTTGCAAGTGCGCTATGCCTACATTACCACCCTAGTTCGAACTAGGGTGGTAGTGTAGACATACCCTCTGTTCTTTAGTCCCTCTGCAAAATGGGCATAAGATAAAAGTACTTCCCTTCCTCACCAGGTTGAGCATCGCTAACTGCAGGGGCCACTTAAGCTAAGAGATTAATACACTGCAAATTGTGAGGTGTGAAGATACTCTGATAATGGTGACTATGTAAGTGCCTGAGATTTACACATACACCTAAAATAAATTCAAAGATATAAGAATGTGTCATTTCAGACTCAGGCTATGTCTCGACTACAAGCCTCTTTCGAAAGAGGCTTTTTCGAAAGAATCTTTTGAAAAGCTTCTTTCGAAAGATCGTCTAGACAGCAACCAGTATTTTCAAAAAAGAGCTGCTTTTTTGAAAGAGCGCACCCAGGCAGTCTGGATGCTCTTTTTTGAAAAAGCACTGTTTGCATTCAATAACGTCTTTTTTTGAAATAGCACTTTCGAAAAAAGGAATTATTCCTCGTAAAATGAGGTTTTCCGTAGTCGAAAAAATTGCTGCATTCTTTCAATTTAATTTAGAAAGAATGCAGCAGCAGTTTAGATGCAGGTGAAGTTTTTTCAGAAAAAGGTTCCTTTTTTGAAAAAACCCTGTAGTCTAGACACACCCTCAGTGCCATGCAAATAATTTATTTCCCCTGCTCTTACCACACCTCTGACCCAATTAGACTATAAGCTTTTTGTTCGGTGACTGTACTGTATCTAGCACAATTGGGCTCTAATCCATGACTGAACCCTGTAGGGGCTACCATAATTCAAACAGGAAACAAGAACTGTAACAAAAAAGGGGCTAAGATTAAAAAATGCAAAATAAATGTCTACAATTATTGTTGTTTTAATTTAATCTTACTGATCTTTTTTTAAACGTTAACCTTTTTGCTGTAGTAGCCCTCTGCTTGGAGTGACTGTAGAAAATACTTCTCTGTGAAGACTGCAACCTTTCATATAACACAATATATTTTATTTACAATTCATACCAAAAGAGAGCACAAAGCTTTTGGAAGACATTAGCAAAACAATGAAAGTCAATCATACTGCCACTTGTCCTTACCTCTTTCTTTATCTTCATTTTTACCCTCCTCACTTTATGTATTTTCTTGATAAAGTTACCTACATGGCACATAATTTTAGAAATGGGAGAGCTGCATATAACAAATACACTCCTTCTCCCCCCCCCCCCCCAACTTTCTATTTCAGATTAGAAACCTAGATATTTTGGAGATGTGCATAAATTTTGTATTATAGCATGGGAAGCAATTAATCCCATTAATAAGCAATAATTCATATAATTCAGACCATGGGCTGTCACTATGAATGAGTTCATTAGCTAGCTTTTTACCCTAGGCTAAAAAGCCAGCTTCATTAATTCTGTAGAAGGCTTATTTTCTTCTGTTGGAAAAAAAATTCAAAGCCTTTTAAAGGAATATTCCTACATAGAGAAATATCACCCAGAAAAAAATCCTCAAATATCAAGTTCCCACAAATGTTAAAATTATTTACAAGATCAAATATTTTGATGACATTTATGTATGTAATAAATGTCTTTGGGCAGGGGGCTGGACTCGATGACCTCCTGAGGTCTCTTCCAGCCCTAGCATTCTATAATTACCAGAATGCTGTTAGGTATTAATATTAAATTTGCAACCTGAAGGACTCCAGCTAGGTTGAGACTTCATCAAGACTGTGTCATGCTCACCCTAGTTTAAATGTACTTATTACAAATCATTTTAATAATGTATTAACATTTAATTAGATCTGTACTGAACTCTTCAAATTAAATACAAAGAAGGTGAATTTTATAATTGGAACTGCAGGGGCCACTTGAGCTGAGAGATTTTTTTCCCTGTCTTCTGTGGTGTGACTTTATTACATATTTTCTCGAACATTATCATTACCATATGACAAAATGGGAATCAGAATAGGGGAGAATCACTTTCTTTCTTATTTTAAGTACTAAGCTCTCTCTCCTGCAACTTGTAACACTTTGTGAACTATTTGCTCTACTTCAGTGGGGTTGCATGGACTCATCAGTTCATTCACATGCTGTAAATGACAAGACTACTGATGTAACTTTCAAGAGCCAGATTCTGCTCCCCTTTTTCATGTTACTAGAACTAGTATTGGGCAGCAGCTTACTCAGCAAACAGTCTAATTGAATTCAATGGGGCTCACCATGGACTAAACTATTACTCTGCATGTGACTGGGATTGAGCCTGTGTGCAAATAATTGAATATTGCCCAACAAATAACATACATTATTTTGCAACATGCCCAGAAAACAAGCTTTCCATTAAAACTGTTGTCTTGCAAGATATAACTGAAGTCTTGTGTCTTCCTTTGTGGATACACTTTCAGGTATTTGCAAAATTGTCCATGAGTTATGAGCAAGACAAAATTATTTTTCATTTGCTCAATAGATTAAATATGGTTAAATAGCTCTAGAAAGCCAAAAACATTTGGGGGAAAAAAACGTATTTTTCTTTACTGTCTGTAAAGGTTTGAAGTTAGATATGGCTCTGAAACCCCTACTCTCCGTGATTTTTTAATACTCTGATCTTTAATTATTCAGTATGTCTGAATGTTCCAACCTGCTCTGGAAAAAGTGTATAAAAATATCACAAATTCTGCCACATTTTAATTGATTCAACTACAGGCTGTAAATGTAAATTTACTTTAATGACCACAAACATTTCAGCTCTCAAACAAAAACAAGATTACTTTTTTACTTTTTTTTCCCCCAGATGAAAGATTTGTGGCTTTTTATTTTCAGAGGAAATTATTATCTTCATGCTGCTGTGTACTAATGAAGTGGTGAGAAACGTTTCCTCTTACTGAGATGACTCTGGTGTAGCAGCTGTGATACAAACACCACGCTGGATGAGCAGCAAATCCGGCAGTGTAGAATTGTTCCAGTAAACGTTAAGTGATTTGAAAAGACCTGACAGGCGAGAACAGCAAGCCCTGGAGTCATGTAAAATGCAAGAGAAATACCACTTTATGGATGCTTTATGATGGCGTCAGAAACAGAAACAACAAACTGGCTATTAAAGCACAGTTTAAAAATAATATTCTCCCTATTTTTGAAAACAATCTAGAAGAAATACACTCTTTTACATTCAAGAACAATCCAAATACCTTACAAGATGCTCTAATTTGTTATCAATTGCTACAAGTAGCCTGATATATATGGAAATAACATTCAATTATATGGTACATTGGTACCAGTCAGCACTGCTTTTAGCCAGAGAGGATCTGCCTCTGCCTCTGCCTCTGCCCCCCTCCCCCTCCCCCCAGCAGTATTGACAAAAATCATGTGAGCATGTTCAGGGAGTGGGAAAGATAAAGAAAAATAGTTTACAATTAATTAGTTGATGCTTTATGTTTGTATAGTGCATTTTATTTGGAAGGATCCCAAGCACATACAAATACAAACAGGAATTTCTCCATTATTTGCAATCAAAATGAAGCCACACTCGGTTCAGAATATGGTTGATTCTGAACTAGCAACACCAAATACAGTTCTTAGTATGGGAAACAAGGAAGAATCATAGAGCCAACTGAAAAACCCTGGTGATTTAAGGTATAATTTATTTGCTTTCTTGGAATTTAGCCAGGATTCTGGAGTTGACACTCTAATGCCAACAAACAGTGCCAGGGGAATTTTAATGCCCAGAAAGGGTCAGAACCTTGGTTTTGCAACTAATCCAAACACATCCAGCATAACAGTGATCCCTACACTATAGTAAAATACAAGCACAAAAGAGCAAAACGAGGTGTGGTGAAAAGTTCAAATTTTTATAGTTCCCATTATATATTCTCTTTCTAAAATGATGTCAGTTTGCTGTAGCAGGGAACTGTAGATCATCTATTAATGTACAATTTGTGAAATCTATATTATATGTGGAATTTACACAGAAATAGCAAGGACGTAGTTAAAATATGGCAATGGATCAAAATCAAGGGCCAGATTCTTATTTATGTTAACATCCTTTTATGTGGACTAAAGGAGCCTTCAAGCAAATGAGAGAACAGTGTACATACTTATTTGTTTAGATTTGTCATCTTCCCGCAACAATATTGACCACGAGCTGTTTGTAACACACCTGTGGATTGCTCTTGAATGGCTACAGTGCTTTTTTGTCAAAGAGATCCTACTAGATTTTACTCAACAATTACTCTTTATGGGGTTGATCAGTTCTCCCAGGTTACTACTCATGTTTAAAATTAAGCATGTGCTTAAGCACTTCATTGGATCAAAGCCAGAATGCTCAACAGCTGGCAAAATTAAATTCTATTTTCCCATGTGGGAAATTCTATTTTCCCATGTCCTCCTAGGGACTTCACAGGATGCCAGTTTGTCACTAGGAGGGTTAGTGAAGAAAAAAGCTATGGTTTCTCTATATGCTGATGGAACTCAGCTCTATCTATGCAGGTCAATTCAATAAAATGACTTACACAGTGTCTAACAGAGACTGAAACCTGGATGCCTACCTAGCCAAGACCCAAGTCAGACAAGATTGAAATACTTTGAGTAGGCTTGGGGAAGGATTCAAAAGAAATAGTAAATGCAATAATTTCTCCTGTGACAGAGACTTCATTTATCATACACATTTACAACTTGATGGTCTGGTGGGAAGCAGGCTGCTTCAGATATCCAAGGAGCGGCACTAGCCAAGATTGTGTTTTCACTACCAGCAGATGGCTAGAAGGTGACTGTCTTTTCCTTTGGATAACTACCTTACTACAGCTGTCTATGTTTCTGTCACCTTGAGATTTGATTACTGAATTGAACTCTATACAAGGTTATATTCAAAGACTACTTAAAAACTATAACTACATAATGCAGAATTCAGCTTTCCATTTCCTTAGTGGTGCCTTCACAAGGAACTCTATAATCTACTCTGGCTTCAAGAATTGACTACTTGAAAAATCATCTCTTTGGAAGATGATAGGGTTATGGGCATCAGCTAAGGCATTGGAGCTAACAGTTCCCTAGTTTAAAAATGATGAGGCTGGAGAATTTTCCGTAAGGGTTTCTGTGTGGAACTTGCTTCACTTCTTAGTCCAACACAGCCAGGTTTGTTGCCTTTCAGCACAAGGTGGACATTGAAAATCTTGCTGAGTTCATTGAGAAATAGTTTACAAATATTTTATAATGGTTTTTACTTACCAGCACATATTACATGAAGCACATTTTAAAAAATAATCTAGATGCCATCACTATGGGGAAATTCACTCCATGTTGAGTGGTAAACCCCGGCTACATCTACACTGGTGGCTTCTTGCGCAAGAATACCTGTTCTTGCACAAAAACTTGCTGGGTGTCTACACTGCATGCGCGTTCTTGCGCAAGTAAATTTACAGTCTAACACTGGAAAACAGGGCTTCTTTCAGAAGAGTTATTCCTCTCCCCAAGAGGAATAAGCCCTCTTGCGCAAGAGAGCAGTGTAGACAGGCAACATGAATTTCTTGCACAAGATACCCCTATGGCTAAAATGGCCATCAGAGCTTTCTTGCACAAGAGAGCATCCACACTTCCATAGAAGCTCTTGCGCAAAAGCACGTCAGTGTAGACGCACTCTTGTGGAAGACTTTTTGTGCAAGAACTCTTCCGCAAAACAGTTCTTGCGCAATAAACTACTAGTGTAGACGTAGCCCCCAAGTTTTCACGCTCTATGCAGGTAGAGTGCAGAGGGGCTCGAAAAATTAAATTCAGTCCTCTCAAAACCAAACTTTTCTATATTTGCTATACTAGCCAACTTATTTCCATCTAATTTTCTTGACAGCAAATAATATGCATCAGTTATATGGCCAACTCATATATATTCCTTCATACCATTAACATTTCTCCCATCCCACTACACCATGCATTGTTATTGTTCTTTCTCCTTTGAATATAACATGATTATGGTCTTTTGTAGGTTCACTCAGAAATCACACTTTCATCTTCAGAAGTTTTTCTGTGTTTTTTTAAGCAAAATAGTCTCACCTGCTGTTTTAAATAGTTAAATTCTCTTATTTTAATTCTTCCCTTTACACTTTTTTTAAAGTATCATCTACAAGAAGAATAGGAGATCAACAGTTCAGGTGAGCTGGAATTTACTTATCTCAACAATTCTACATCTCTGATTAAAGTGTTACTTTTCATAAGAAAATATCTTGCTTTTATTATCTTTTAGCAACTGTCATCTCTGCAAGTCTGTTGTGTTTAGACAATCATATAATGGCCAAAGTGAAAGAAAAACCTCACTGTGCTTTTATGTTTATTATATATGTGTATTTTCTCCTTTTTTGTTTATCCAAGGAGAATAATGGAATAAAAGACAGTATTCTATACTTGCTCGATATGTTTTCATCTGTTTTTCTTTCCAATTAATTGAGACATTGCAAGTATTTAGTGGCCTTCTTCACACATGATAATCTACTCATGTCACCTTGGTACGTGAAAATTCAGACAATGAACCGCTTCAGATTAACCAGCCATAAAATGGGATAAGTGGTAACTTACAGGAGCATTGTGATGCTCCTTGATACCCCTGGATTGCATTGTAGGTTGGGTTGTAGGATCACCTATGTAACGTTGTCATTATAAGATCCTATTTTCTTATGACTTTGCCAATCTTTAACCATTTGGGCCAGCAACTTTTAAAAAATATTTTTAGGAGCTCTAGCACCATCGTGTTTTGGAGCAGGAGAACTTGAAATTTGGTCATGTGGTGACTTCTGAATCAAGAATGTGCCTATTGCCACCCCCCAAGCAAATCTTTTCAAATTTGGCCTTTTAGTGGAAAAATCACAGTTCACACATGCTCAGTAGAGACCTGCTGGGATTTAGGAGCTCGACTACCCAAAGAGTCCAGTGGTGAGGGAAAATGGGCCTGGGAGTTAGGAAGGGGAAATTGACTTGAAACTAGTGGGCACGGGGGATATGTGGATTGAGTGAGGAAGGAAACTGGAAATGGAAGCGAGGTGAGTGGAGACTGCCTGGGCAAGAAAATGGGGACAGCCCAAGAACCGAGGCTTCATTTCCTTTTGTGGGTAGTTTTGAAAAGTTTTTGTTGTCATTTGAGATAGGAAATGCTCCGCGAAAGAAAACACCTTTCTTCACCCAGTTCTTCACCCAGCTCTATTCCTGTGTGATGCAGGGCAAATCAATTACACCAAACTCTTCACAGATGGTCGTTAACTGTGTTGCCTTGTTTTCTGCATGCCTGACTTGAGTGCCTGGAGTCTGATTTGAAAAAGCTCTGAGCTTTCATAACTGCAAATGAAGTCAGTGGGAGCTGTGATCATGTACTCTGAAAAGCCAGGTCCTACTCATCTCAAATTGGGCACCAAGAATCAGCCTATACTTTTAACCTTAAACCTTCTGTGTCTTGTCTCCCTATCTGTAAAGTGTGGACAATAAACCCTCAGCCCCTATTCCCCCCCCCCCACACACACACAACTAAGAGTTGTTAAAGAGCTAAATTAATTAATGAAAGCAAAGCACACAGCAGCAGTATCATAAAACTCATGAGCATCATAGAAAAGCCAATGAGGAAACTAATAATTCTGTCCTAAAAGCAAGGCTTGAATAGTGTGCAGTAACGAAGGAGTGGGGCTACCCACTGAAGAATGAGGAAGAAACAAAGTATTGAATAGCTTTGCTCCTTAATTGAAAACCATCCGAATGAGGCAGAGGTCCTGTGGGGGAAAATAGTATTTGATTATGTAATTAAAGACAGTTTGTAATGTGTATGTAACTCTACCAGGTGCAACCAATCTGGGACCTCTGCAGCTCAGTGCATGCACCTCTACAGCTTGAGCTAAAAGCCAGCTGGCTCTGACCTAAAGCTGTAGAACACACTCATTTTTTCAGTCTGTAAGGGCTGGTCTAAACTACAGAGACAATTGAAGCTGCCACAGTCTATCTTCCAGGGTTTGAATGACTAAGTCTAGTGAAGACAGTAATTCGAACTGAGAGCGCGTTCCTGTCAGCACTGGGAGTCATGCTCCTTACGAAGAGTAAGGGAAGTCAAAAGGAACATGTACTCCCATCAACCTTCCACTGTGTGGACAGAGACAAAACACGATTTAAGATACTTCGACTCCAACTACATAATTAATGCAGCTGGAGTTGCATATCTTAAGTTGACTTTCCCCTTTAGTGTAGACCTGTCCTAATTGGTCTAAGTGCCACTACATGGGACAGTGACCCACACCCTTTAGGTGTGTGGAGTACATACTTCCATTAGCCGAAGAAGGACATTCTGAGTTTGAGACACAGCTGAAATCCTGAATGAGTCCCCACTTATAATGCTGACAAGAAGAACTGAACCTGGGATCTCTGGAGTTTAGTGCATGAGCTAAAAGCAAGCTGAGTCTCAGCTAAAACTGTAGAGCAGACTCATTCAGTCTCTTTGTAAGTGGCCTAAGCACCACTAAATGGGACAGCACACCACATTCAGCAGTGTGTGGGTTACACATACACACAAAGGGGGCTGAATTAAGGTTGCACAAGCAATCTTAATTCTGGCATTTCCTAACCTTTGCAACCTTAATACAGAGTGGGTTTGGTTTATTTATCTATATGCAGGCCTGTGCAGGGTGTGTCCCTGGGGAGCTTCAGGAGGGGCAATGCAGAACTCCAGCAAGCGTAATCTGTATAAGAGGGTACTCTCCTTTCTAAAGCTGCCCAAATCTCCTGACTGGCACAGTTGAGTGGTGGTGGCATGATGCCACAGCCCCTCTATAGAATAGCATGCTTCCCTAGGACTATTAGAAGACAGCTATTCTTTCCCTGTTCTAAATGCCAGGTTCGTTTTGTGTTTGACTTACATGATGGGCAGATCTGAACAGGAAAGCTTCCTTCACATACTTTTGGAAGAGGCAGGCAAAGTTTAGCTCTAATTATTCAGCAAAGCACTTTTTACCTTTGGATTCTGGGCAGGATATAAATGTGAGAGCAATTACAGATAGTGGTAGTAGGCCTGGAAGAACTCATTATTGTCACATTTAGTCCCCATTTGAAAAGTGTAGGTTCTAGACTTTGGAATTCTGATGGTTCAGTCTCCATTTGCATTTGATATTTGTTCTGGACTGCTGCACTTGGCTTGCTTATTCTCTTCCTAGACCTAGAAGCAGAACAAAATAGCACAGGCTAATCTGCAGTCAGAATACATGTTTACATTATTTCCCTAGGGGGTGAAGGAATGAGTTAATTTCAAATGAGAAAAGTTTCAATCAGATTCAAGGAAGAGTTATGAAGTTCCAGTTTTTAAAGCATTCTAGCGATTTGACATGAATTGGGATTTCTTGTCCTGATTGCAAAAAAAGCATGAAGATGGCATGTTTCCAGAAGGAACTTCATTTATGAACTATGAGTCTGATCCAATGCATGCTGAAGTCGGAGAAGAGACTCTCCTTCAATTAAGTGGACTTCAGATCTGGCCTGGTATTGTTTTAGTTTGTACAATGAAAACAACCAATCTCTATGCACTGTGAAATCACAGAGGCCATTTCCTATTAAATTTTGTATGAAGTCAGTATAAAATCTGGGATGTTCTGCATGAAGCTCATATTTATGGATGTAAGTTAGGAAAACCCTGCTTGTACCTGAAAGCCAAACTGAAGTGCATGATCTATAAAACTCTATTCATATGACTATTGCTGTCATGTGTTTCCAGGCTCCTTTTGCCGAGTTTCACTCAGCTAACATATTGTTCTACCACGCAGAAAAAGCTGATCTTCAGAAAAAAAAGTGTGTGTGTTAAGTTGAAAAATTAGAATAAAGGGTTATGGGTTCCTTCATTATAGTTTCATTCTGTATTCTCTGTAATAGCCCATATCATAATAAATTTATGATGTAGTCCTGTGAATGTCACTGTAATTTAACTTAGTTAAGCACTAGTTAATAGACACTTAAAAGTGTTGTCGCACTACGTATAATTTAAACAGGGTTAAAATAGAGACTGCTGTGAAAATGTACAAAAAGAACAAACCGGGCCTGATTCTTACTTCAATTACAGTGATTTTAAATTACTGAAATTTCACTGGTATCTGTGTGGCTGATACTACATTATACTTGTACAAACAAGAGCAGGATCAGATGCCACCCTCCTACATACCTGTGCAATTTCTTTACATTCAGAAGATTTTCCCTGATGTGAGGACAAAACTTCTCTCTTAATTTCTAAACACTAATAACTGCAGCTCAGTGATTTACACCAGTGATTGTACAAATACCTATCAAACAATACTTCACCAAAATAATTAAATCACCTACCACCAACAGCAGAATTGAGGTTCTTCAAAAGGAAGGGAAATGCCAAATTGAATTTCTTGTTTGTCCAGTAAAGCACCAATAAAGATTTCTTCAAGAAGAAAATGAACTTAGGTACAAAAGAATTTACCTTTCTTGGTCCTTTATTCCCCTCCTATAATTTATCTCTCTTCCCTCCTTTACTCAGTATATAACCCTCTTTGTTTTATAAATCTTTTTACTTTGGTATATTTCCTAGCCCCATAAAACCTACCATTTTCCCCTAGGGATGGGCAAACTCAGTAGTGTGAGGTTTGTCATGAATTTTCAAACTTTGACCAAGTAACCAATTGTTCAGTAAAATGTGTGTCTGTCTCCCCCCCCCCCCAATTAAACTCAGGTTCATTTTCAGGGAAAATTAATTAAAATATTTATGACATGCATCTGACAAAGTGCGTCTTTGCCCATGAAAGCTTATGCTCAAATACATCTGTTAGTCTATAAGGTGCCACAGGACTCCTTGTCGCTTTTGCAGACCCAGACTAACATGGCTACCCCTCTCATAATTAAAATATTGTTTCTCTATTGAAAAGGAATCCTATGTTAAGCAATAATTTGGTAATCAATGAATGGAAGGTAAATTATGTGACTTGCATTTAGCCAGGAAAGAAAAACCTAAGCTCTAAACCAATGGCAATAAGCTTTCAGAAAAAATACTGCCTGATAATGCATACTATAATTGTACTGAAAAGTCACTAAGAAACACAGCCTGAGGCCCTTACTCAGTTTTTACTTTGCCCTTATTCAGGAAATCTCTCACTGAATTCTCAAATGACTTTAGTAGTGTAGTTTCACTTAAATATATAGTGTTCATGCCATAGACGTTACCAGCCCACAGTTAAGAAAAAGTCTATGATGTTCATAGCCCTGCTGGAATAATAATGTTATCTTAAGTTAATGCATTTTTCTGATCCAGACTACTTCTGCACTGATCCCAACTACTTTTGCACAGGATGTCTTTCTAAACAATAAGCTCTGTTTCAACACAACCACGAGTTAAAGAGCTTGATGAAAGAATAGCTGAGCAGAATTCTAGGCCAGTGTTATTCAAAAGAATTAAACATTGATAACAATGGTCCTTTCCGGTCTGAAAAATCAATGCATCTGAGCTCTGAAAGAACTTCTAGGTTCCAAGGCCAACATTTTCAACCAGCAATGCCCCTCTGACATGGACAATCTAGACTGTCTATGCAAAAGAATAAATGGGCACAAATTCAATATCATGAATGGTAACATTCCAAAATCAGTGTGGAGTACTTTAACCTCCCTGGCCGTATAGTTACTGCCTTGCAAGTTGCCATTCTTAGGAGGAGAGAGAGGACATAACACACAGACTTTAACGTGAAACTATTGAGTTGGAAGAATTCATGTGCAAATTAGACACCATCAAAATGGGTCTGAATTGAAACATGGAATGGCTCCCTTATTGTAAAAAGTAATTTCTCCTTCAGGTACACTCACCTTATCACTGTTTGAGGTGAGCCAAATCCACCCTGATTTAATTAGCACTGATGTTAACACTCCCATCTCTGCATCCCAGTCTTTCATTTCAAGCATCTGAGGAAGTGAGTTGCATCTCACAAAAGCTTATGTCTTAATACATTTGTTAGTCTTTAAGGTGTCACCAGACTCCTTGTTATTTTCAACCCTGGGGAGCTAAAATTGAAATCTGTTTGAGTATCTCAAAGCCAAGGCTGAAAATGGTCACACAAGCATGCTCATGCACACAAACACAAGGTCATTGTATCATGTGCCTATGCAACATTTTTTACCTTTCTGTTGGTCAGGACATATGATGGGCCTTCTGCCCCTTTTACTGAGGCCTGTGGATTTACTTCAAACTAATCCCACAGTCATCATTAGGCAGCTGAAAATATCAACAATATTTAATCCATGCACAACTGCAGATGATGCTACGCATTTCTATTTGAAAGCATGCAATGTAGCTTAGTGCTGAGGACTACATTCATATACTGTACCTGAGGGTGATAGGTGTCACAACCTGCCACATCCCCAGTGTTACCTGAAAGGAAACTGAAGGCTAAAAGTCCAAAGCTACTGAAATACTGACTCCTCAGGATTTGCTTATAAAAAGTCTCCAGTTCACACTTTATTTCCTCACAAGTTATGAGGAATTAAATAATGAATAATGTTTTAAAACATATATATTTAGAACTTGAGGTCTAGGACATTGTAGGCTTGATTCACATCTCATTTATACTGATGTAAAGCAGATTAATCAATGTTAAGGCCAAGAGGGACCATGGTGATCATCTAGTCTGACCTTTTGCATAATATAGGCCCAAGAATCTCCTCTAGTAATTCATGCCTCAAGCCCAACAGCTTGTGGTTTAACTAAAGAGTCTCTTCTAAAAAAGCATTCAATCTTGATTTAAAGATTTCTTTTGATGGATATTCACCACATATCTTCATTTAGTGTTCCAATGGTCAATGATCATCATTTTAAAATTGTGCTTTATTTCCATTTAAAAATTGTCCAGGGGTAACATTATTGAAATCCCAGTATAAGAAATAGGAGAGTAAGGAATTGTATCTGGTTTTCCCCTTTTCAGCTAGTGTCCCTTTGCCTTTATCTTTCCTATTCTTTTGTCTACATCACTGGCAATTCCATCATCCTGCTCATCACAAATTCTCACGGTTTCTTCTGTTCCATATTAGACCTCTCATTTTTCTCTCTCCTCTTCATCTCCTATGCTTGCAATTCCTGCATCTCCTTCTACAATAACTTCAACCTAATCTCTGTTCATCCCTTCCTTTATACGGCTGACCATTTGTCACCTCAACTACTGCAATGTGCATTTATAAAGCACCCCAGTCATGCTCCTGTCCCTAAGAGATCAAAATCTAGGGTTCTCTTGGGATATGTCTACAAAGCTGTGTTATTGTGGAATAACAGATGTTATTCCAAAATAACTTTGTGAGCATCTACACAACAAGCCCATTATTTTGAAATAATTTTGAAATAACAGGTGTCTTATTCTGAAATCTGTAACCCTCATTGTATGAGGAATAGTTATTTAGGAATAGGGCATGTGTAGAAAGGGCAGATGGAGTTATTTTGAAATAAGAGGCCTCCAACCCTTCCCACAGGTGCCTTGCTAACCACTCTGTCCACACTCATCAAAACTCTGTAGTCCTCCTTCCCATGTAGCTCTCAAAGCTGCAGCCACAGGTAAAAGGGCTTGTGGCTCACAGCAGGCCCTGACAGCCTTGAGCCACACAGCAGCTGCCAGACCAGTGTTTTTGTCTGCCATGAGTGACCCCATTGGTCCCACTGAGCCCTACATGGCTGCAAGGGAGCTGGCAATCAGCTCCCAGGACTCTGCCCGTAGACAGAAGAGGTGTGCACCTTCCTGGTCTGGTATGGAGATCCTGGGCCTCATTGAGGTCTGGGGAGAGGAGGCAAACCTCCAGGATCTGCACATCAGATGCAGGAATGTGGTGTGTACAGTTGGATGGCTGACAGCCTGGCCACCAAGGGCCACGTGCACACTCAGGAGCAGGTACGCATGAAGGTCAAGCAGCTAAGGCAGGCCTATGCCAAGACCAGGAAGCACAGCTCTCACTCTGGGGAAGCACTGCAGGCCTACCCATACTACACACAGTTCCACCACATCCTAGGGGACTAGTCAGTCCCTTCCCACCTCTCGTTGTGGACTCAGGGCTGGAGACGCCCATAGTCACCCTTCTGGGGGGGCAGAGCTTTCATCTGACCAGTGGCCTTTTGGTCTTGTCTCAGAGACAAGGGCTAGGCTTCATGCAGATCCCAGGATAACTGCCCTTCTCTTTATTCTTCACAGTTGGGCCAGCTGAGAGTGGGGAGTGGTCGACACCTCCTTTGCCAGTCTCCTAACCCCATGTGACCCACTGGCATAGGAGAACCTGTGAGGACCTCCAGAGGGAGCATATCACTGCCCTGAAAGCCCTGCAGAACTCTCATGGACCAGCAGGACTGGAGGAGGACCTCCCAGCTACGCCACAACACATGGAAGGAGCTGTTTCAGCAGGGTAGAAACATCTGCATGGCCTTCCACACAGTCAAAGGCCTGCTCAAAGGCCATGCCTATCTGGTCAGCCTCTGCCCCCCACCCTAGCAGGATCATCTCCCCCTTGCTGTCACAAATATTGTGAAGGACACAACACGCCACCACCACCTGGGGGACTTTCTGCTTGCTGAGGTCCAGCCAGGTGAGGAAGGAATAGAACCTGCCCTTCAGACACCTAAAGGTGCCCTTGACAACAATATGGGCCCTGCTGAGCCTGGCATTGAAGCATCCCTTGCTAATGAAGCCCTACACTGGACATCTGGACCAAAGCAAGGGGAAGGACTTTTCTAAATCTGTTTTCTCTTGTCTAACTATATATATGTCCCATTCGTCTTAAGAGATGGTGGTAAGCAGCAGCAGCGACAGCCTATGAATTGTGCCTGGATATGCAACTTCTTTCATGGCTTATGCATCCAATATTGGATTTGCACAGTCAATTACAATAGCTACATGCCAGTCTACTTCCGTTTTCATGAGTCTGAGACTTTTTCCTTCTGAGGCGGAGTTCTTTTGCATGACTTGCACAGGACGTGCCCTGTTATAATAATTGTCGCCAAGTGTTGCAATCTGATGACGCAGATTCCCAAGAGCTTGGATTAATGTTAAAACTTTTCATAGTGTTTTTACATATATCCTTGAATCTTAACTTTGGCCTTCCTCTTGCCCTTGCTCCACTTGTTAGTTCACCAAAGAGGATTTCTTTGGGAAGGTCATTCTCCTCACATGACCAAGCCACCAGAGTCTTCTGTTACGGATTGCTATGACATTGGGTATGTCAGCTCTTGATAGGTCATCTACATTTGAAATTTTGTCTTGCCACATAATATTCATGATTCTGTGAAGGCAGCAAAGGTAGCAAAGGTGGAAACTGCTCAATTTTCTCTCTTGGCACGAGTAGATAGTCCAGGTCTCAGATCCATAAAGCAAGACACTTAATATGCACGCTTGGTATATCAGTGTCTTTGTTTTCAATGTCCATTTGGGATTGTTCCATGCTCATTTCATAAGTCTGCCAAATGTTGTAGCTGCCTTCCCAATTCTGATGTTCAGTTCTTCATCCATGGAGAGATTTGTGGTGACAGTAGACCCAAGGTAACAAAATTGTTGAACCACCTCTAATGGACTGTCATTCAGAATGACCTTAGGTGGTTGATACACACCATGAACAAACACAACAGTTTTCTTCATGCTTATGTCAAGAGAGAACAGTTTACCAACTCTGAACAGAGAGTCCATTAGTGCCTGTAGCATGTCTTCATTATGTGAGACAAGTGCTGTATCATCTGTGAATAGGAGTTCTCTAATGAGAACTTTCTTGACCTTAATTTCAGCCTTGAGTCATTTTAGGTTGTAAAGAGAACCATTTAACCTTGTGTCACGTTACTGGATTTTGAGGGGAGCAGCCAGATCACTGATGCACCCATAGGTGGGGTGTTGGCCCCAGAAAATGGTATAAAAGGGGGGCCATGTGGGTGTTGAATAGAAGCTCACTGTCTGCTAATCCTATGTACTCTGTTCATGTGTTTGTGTAACGTCTGTGTGTGCAATTATAAGCATGTACTTGTATGGTTACTGAATATTTCCCTGCATGTGGTTGAGCATTGGGCAGGGCCCGGCCTATGGACATGCTAATCAGTGAGGCCCTGTGGGACAATGGCACTCAATGGGCCAAGGACACACCTAAAGAATGAGTGGTGACTCATACCTAAGGGCTACCAACAGGGAACACGGAGAAATAAGCCGTGGACCAGGTGACCTGCTGTAGCCAAGAAGAGACCAGGAAGGAGGGATAAATAGGCCATGTGGTGGACTCCATCTTGTCTTCAGCTCAGCACTTCATCCCAGAGGCAGCATTACAGGGATCGAAGAGCCCGGAAGAACTGTGGATCCATCCTGATCCTAGGATGCGCAACAAGAACTTTTAAACCAGCAGCTGTAACATCTCTGCTAGAGCCTGCATCAAGAACTGGGAGATTCGATACATGTAATGTACTAGTCCTTTAACAACCTTACTCTCATGCTTTTCTTTATTGTAATAATAAACCTTTATATGTTAGATGCTAAAGGATTGGCCCAGAGTGATTTGTGGGTAAGGTCCAAAGGGTAAATTGACCAGAGATCTGTGGCTGGTTTCTTGGAACCGGACAGAACTTGTTTGGGGTAGGTGGGATTGGGTGCTAGGACCCCCCACCGGTGTATGAGGCCCGGGGCCATCTGGGGCATGGATATTGCTGGGGTGTCGGAGAGGTTTTGCTCATGAGGCTTCAGGCAGGCTGCTGAAGCGCTCTGTGGGACTGGTTTGTGGCCTGTTTGGAGAGGTCACCAGTCTGGGGACTGTAAGAAGCCCCGAAGTTGAGCAATTCGCCCTGAGCGGACGCACTCAGCTGTGCCCAGACACGGCCCAGTCTGTCACACCTTGTATGGAGAAATACATCACTATGTGAGTTTAGAAATGCACAATTTAATAGGACTGAGAAGAATATACCAAAGAGGGTAGGAGCAAGGACACATCCCTGTTTGACTCCACTCTTCACCACAAAGGGTTCAGATGTAGATCCATCATAGTACACTATTGCTTTCATATCATCATGAAAAGATATTAATAGCTTGAGTAGAGTTGGTGGACAGCCAATGTTAGTTAACACTTTGCAGAGTCCTGATCTACTGACTATATCAAATGCTTTTGCTAAGTCCACAAATGCTAGCAACAGTGGCTTTCCTTGCTCTCTGCATTTTTCTTGTAGTTGAAGAGAAAAAATCATGTCCATTGTTGACCTGCCAGCCCTGAAGCCACATTGTGTTTCTGGATAGACTCGATCTGCAAGTTTTTGCAGGCGATTAAAAATTACATGGGCAAATGCTTTACCTGTAATGCTTAGCAAAGAGATGCCTCTGTAGTTGTTACAGTCCCCCTTATCACCTTTGTTTTTATAGAGAGTAATGAGATTTGTGTCCCTCGTATCATGAGGGACCACTCCCACTCACCTACATTTATAAGTAAGTCATAGAGGAAGGGGATGAGGACAGCCTTGTTAGCCTTCAGGACTTCAGTGGGAATCCCATCGTTAACTGGTGCTTTTCCACTAGAGACAGCATCAAGTACTTGGGAAAGCTCTTCCACCGTAGGCTCTATATCTAGCTCTAACATTTCTGGAAGAGTTGGAATGAGGTTATCAAGTTCAGGATGTATTGTACGCTCATGGGAATAAAGATTTAAGTAGTGTTCCACCCATTGGGACATTTGTTGGTTTTTATCTGTAATCACCTATCCATTTAGATGTTTCAATGGAGCAACTTCGGTAACATTTGGTCCAAGTGCTTTCGTCAGTCCATCATACATGGTTTTGAGGTCACCCATATCGAATGCTTTTTGAATTCCAGAACACAGATAGGCTCAGTACTTGTTTGCACACCGCCTGGATTCTCTCTGAAGAACAGATCCTCTGTGGCGGAGCTGATCTCTTGAACTTTGCAATGGTTTCTTTATGTTGTTCAGAAAAGCCTTGTTTTTTTCTTCAAGAAGAGGCCTGAGAATGTCAACGTTTTCATCAATCCAGTCTTTGTTGGAAAATTTGTGTGTTCCAAAGGCAGATGTGGCACATTCATATATTGCAGCACTTAACATAGACCATGTATCATCAACAGACTGCTGGACAGGTTTGTCTTCCATTTTGCAAGTGAATTCTTCCACAAAGACAGCACATTTCGGTGCATCTCTAGTATTGAGGGTGTTAACCTTTGGTTTTCTGCAATCCTTTGACGTATGGAGTTTCTTTGGAACAATTTTCACTCTACTGATAATCAATGAGTGATCAGTGTCACAATCTGCACTGTGATACGTACATGTCTAACTATCTGTGTTAATTATATAGTACCATCTTCCAGGTTGCAGTGCTGATTTATACTTTCAGGATTATAAAAGGCTTTTGAAAACAAAGGGCCAAATTCTGTCTCCCGATATGCATATAAGACTCCCACTGAAATCAAAAGCTAAGCAAAAAAATTAAAGGCAAATCGCTCACCAAAAACAGCTTGGAGACCAGGAATGTAGTAAGAGTATATACATTGTAATTTTTTCTCTGTGAATTTCACATAATCAAACTTTTCTTGCAGACAATCTCTGGAAATTCTATGCTTATCACAAATTAGGCTCACTGGGCTATGAAACAACAAGCTCTTGAGATTTCATTGGAAATCTCCTCTTGAGCACGTTCCATTTCTATTCTCATGAAGTTAACCTTTAAAAAATTATAGATTTTGATTTTATAATGACTAAAATAACAGTATTACCTTATTGCTTTCATCTGTCCTCTGTGGACATACGCATGATATAATCATAGCCACATTTCTTATTCTGCCTCCAACACTTAATTTATATTCACAATCTCTTTCCCGCAAAACACAAAAAGCAAGAAGTTTGCTTTTGGTACAATGCACATGACTGTGGAAAAGCAAGGAAACAGAACAACCTAGATTAAGTTCCATAGCAAAAATTCTATGATCATCAAGATTTTGCAAAAAGAAGCCCAATATTTCAACATCTTAAATAACTGCAGCCCAATTTTATATAAACATTTTTCAATCTAATTCCAATTTTAAATCTAAATTAATAGCAGTGTAAAACCTTTAAAAGCACAACAGTTTCCACAAACATCCAAATCTGGGATAATTAGGGTTTTCTATCATAGCAGAAATCTTCTTCTAATGGCAATTTTGGCAAATAGCAGGTAATTATAGCTCAATGAGGAACTACAGTCTCATTTGAAAGCTGCCATCTCCATCCTAATTGCTTTTGCAGTAAAACAATAGTATTTTTGTTTCAATATAATCTTTTGTTATTCTTAAATTGGGACTAAAAACTGCAGAAGGCAACCTCACTTTTCTGTTCTACTCTGTGCAAAGCCTTTTAAAGTAGGATTCTAAAATGGAAGAGTGAACTGCAATTTTTCCTCTTCTGTATTTATATATGAAATAAATAATTATAATGCTTCTTTATTGCAAATATAATTCAATTACTTTGTTGCACTAAAAAAGTATATATATTAAAAAATGTAAGTCCAAACAGCTGCTATAAGCTTCATAAAATATGTAAAAGGACTAAATATAAGAGTCATAGGCCTTGATCCAGAAAACACTTGACAGACATGAGTAATTTTACACATGGTTAGTCCCATTGAATTCAATGGGACTATTCATTTGTAAATTAACTCAGGATATGTCTACACTTGCAGCCTAATTCGAACTAGGGCTGCAAATGTAGGCATTCAGAATTGCAAATCAAGCCCGAAATTTAAATATCCTGCGCTTGATTTGCATCTTCCCAGCTGGGTGCCATTTTTGAAATTTACAAGCCTGAAGTAACTGCCCGCGTCTACATGCGGCAGTGAAATGGGCGTTTGAAATAAAGCCCTAGTTCAAACTACCTGTTAAACCTTCTTGCAGGAGGAATAACAGGTAGTTGGGACTAGGCTTCGGGCTTGTAAATTTAAAAAAAAAAAAAAAAAAAAAAAGGCTCCCGGCCAGGAAGATGCAAATCAAGCACGGGATATTTAAATCCCAGGCTTGATTTGCAATTCTGAATGCCTACATTTGCAGCCCTAGTTCGAATTGGGCTGCAAGTGTAGACATACCCTCACATACATAAGTGTTTGCAGGATCAAGGTCTTATTATCTAATGATTAATATTTATATTATATTAGTGCTTAGAGGTCACAACTCAGGCTGGGGCACCATTGCAGTAGGCACTGTAGTAGCACAAAGTGAGAGACAATCCCTGCTTCATAGACCCTACTACAATCTGGGTATGTCCACAACTCAAAAGACAGCAAGTCTCCAAACTTGGGTCAATTAACTTGGGCTTGCAGGCTTGAGCCTGAACTTTGAAGCCTGTGAGTGGGAGGGTCCCAGTTTCAGAGCCCAGGCACTGGCCCAAATAGGAACATAACAAATGCAGAGCTGGAAATCAGTCTGGCTTTTCTCTTAGTATGATTGCAATCTATATTAGTGTTATAAGAATGTGTTTAGACTTTATGGAATGCTTGTAGGATGTTACATCTATTAATCATAAGAGCATAAGAATGGACATACTGTGTCAAACCAAAGGTCCAGCTAGCTCAGTATCCTGTCTTCTGATAGTAGCCAAAGCCAGGTACCTCAGAGGGAACAAACAGAACAAGTAATCAGCAAGTGATCCCTCCCCTGTCACCCATTCCCAGCTTCTGACAAACAGAGGCTAGAGACACCCTCCCTACCCATCCTGGCTAACAGCCACTGATGGACCTAACCTCCATGAATTTATCTAGCAATTTTCTGAACCTTGTTAAAGTCCTGGCCTTCACAACCTACTTATAGTATCTGTATCCCATGCTGTGAGGTAATATTTAAATGTTTGCTCTATAACGGTGTGTCAGTTTGTAACCCATGTTCACCCTGTCATAGGATTACAATTATGATAACAATATTTCCCAAAAGGAAAATGGGACACGGCATTGGGCTGGCCTGAGTCACTCGCCCTAACTGCTTCTCTTGCATACAAGCGTCTTGCCTGGGCCTGCCCTGCTTCCCCCACAGGGCTGGTCTCACTTCTTGCTCAAATTCTCCTTCCTCCTCCTGACTCATTGCTGCTTGCCCAAGCCCTGTCTGTCCTCCCTGCATGGCTGGCATCACTGCTTCTTCCCCACATTTATCTGTATCCCGCGTGGAGTTCAGGCATTGGTCCCATTTGCTCTTGCCAACTGATGATCAAGTGACACAAGCAAATAGGACAAATGCCCATGTTTGCCAAAAAAGAGTCAGGACAGAGCTTTAAAAAGGGACTGTCCCAGCCAAAATGGGATGCATAGCCACCCTAACTACAACAAATCTTATACAAAATAAGCCGTGTAAGCAGACCCATCAACAGAAGGGGCCAAAGGAGGTAACTGCCAGCGATTCAGAAAGACCCAGGGCTCCCAGCCACCACCGTCACTACTGCGGCTATGCCTGGAGCACTGGGCCCTTTAAATCACTGCCGCAGTACCACACCGTGTGCTCCAGGAATCACTGAAGATGGGGGAAGAGGGGCCACACTGTAGTCTGAGTGGCACCAACAGCTGTCTGAACCCAGCCCCACCCCTTCCACTCGAGGCCCCGCCCCTTCTGGGAGTGCTAAGCTATGCCCCGCCCCGCCTGCCCAGGGGCCTGGTTGAGGCTGTTGGCTCCTCTGCTTATGAGTTTTCAAATAATATCTCATAATTTGTTATCTTGTCAAAATATGTGAGGCAACATCGCATGTAAAGTTTTATACTGTTTGATATTACTTAACCTATGTTTATACTACCCCCTATGCTGGCATAATTTATGTTGCTCCAGGGTACAACTCAAGCACACATGGAGCGACATATGTTAGAACAGCATAAGCACTCATTTCCCTAGTGCTATGTCAGTGGGTGAGCATCTACCATCCACATATAGCTTTTGCCACTCATGGAGGTGGGCTCTTTTATACAGATAGAATAGCTCTCTCCTATCACCACAGAGCATCTTCACTGCATGTGTTGAAATGGTGCAGCTGTATCAGTGCAGCTGCACGCCTGCAGTGCAATACATGTAGACATGGCCTAAGTCATATTCCAAATCTGGAGAGCAGACACAAACTAGTTCTCCTGAGCATTAGCAGGAGGTGATTCACAAAGAAGAGAAGGAACTAGAAGAAAGCAGAGATGTCCCAAATGATTTCTCTCTTAATCTCCACGCACAATATACATAACTGAAAAAAGAAACCAAATAATAATTGGACTAGGAAGAGAGCCTGACTGAAAGACATTCGGTCAATAAAATTGTGGTGAGAGAGATCTTAGTTTTGAATTCACTTGGCTTCTTAAGATAGGCATTAGTTGCATCTTAATGTTATTTCCTAGTAACCAATTCTGAATGTTATGCCTTATTACCCATAGTGACTTAAAAGCTATCTGTAGTTAATAAACTTATTTTACTGTTTTATCTAAACCAGTATGTATTTTGATTGAAGCGTTTGAGAAACTCGATTTGGAATAACAGGATCTGTACATATCATTTTCTATTAATAAAATGACGGACCTTATATGAGTTTGTATTGTCCAGGAGAGAGCTGGACAGTACAAAACATACTTTTCTGGGAGCAAGTCTGGGATGGGTAATTTCCTGATGTTGCTCTGCAGTTTAATACATAAGTGGCTGGCAATAGCACTCATAGTATATAACTGCGAAAATTTCAAAAACTGGTTACAAAGGGAGATAGCTGAACAGGAATTCATTTCCAAATTCAACACTATCAATTTAGGATTGAATACGGATCTCAACTGGTTAACACATTACAAAGGCAATTTTTTCCTCTCTTGATAGTCACTTGGCTATCTCCATTCCAAATTCTGTGAATGACCCACTTTCACCCTGACTTGATTGGCTTCGTTAACACAAGCAACTTCTTCCTTGTATATATGCTTCTGTAATTTCCACTCCAATTCATCTGATGAAGTGGGTTTTTCCAACAAAAGCTTTATGCCCTAATAAATTTCTTAGTCTCAAAGGGCATGTGGACAGTAGGAAAATATTTTGAAATAATGTATAACTCCTGAAATAAACATTTTGAAATAGTGTGTCCACACTACACAGGAGCCTCAAAATTAGTCCAATGTAGGCTCCCTTAATGTGGAAATGCTACCTTGACTTGCAGCCCCAGGAAGCACTGGGGAGTCATTACTCTGAATGACACTGAGGAGTAGTTATTTCAAAATAACAGCAGTGGCGCATCCACACTACTGCTATTTTGAAATAACTATTTCAAAATAAGCGTTATTCCACGTGGAAAGCAGGAGTTATTTCAAAATAACAGGCTTGGCAGTGTGGACGCTCCGCTTGCTATTTCAAAACAAGGAGAGTTATTTTGAAATAACTCCCTAGTGTAGACCAGAGCTAAGGTACCACAGGACTCCTCATTGTTTTTACATGCAGTATGATAGTTCTCACAGCAAAGCAGTATAACGGGCACCCCAAGCAGGAGAATTGAGGGGACACAGCAGTTCATCAATCCAGATTACATTCTAGGTAACGTCACAAACTGTAAAATGTTTGTTCTGAAACTCTAATTCACTGAATGGGGGGAAAAAACCCCTTTACCTAATGCAAACTGCTGGACTGCTACAGAAGTTATTTCCTGCCCACTTGCAAGGATATTGAATCCAAATGGCCTGTTGTGAAACACAGACTTTGTCAATTGCTCATCCCATCAGCTTCACCTCAGGTGTATGGGGAATAAAAATCCCTAACCAGAAAGAATTGGGGTCTTTTTACACTTTCTGGAGAGAGGGTGTGTGTCAAAGATTCTTAAACACAAACAAAATATCTCCATGGTGCTTGGCATGGATCCACCCTAAAGGACATATGAAACTAATCATTGTATAGAAGCTTATGTTCTCTTTTAAAATGAGAAGGTACGTCTAGACTACAGGCTTTTTGTTGAGTATCTGTCAACAAAGCCTCTGTGGACAAAGAGCGTCTAGACTATATACAGTTCTGTCGACAAAGCAAGCCGCTTTGTCGACATGAGAGTGGAGACACAAAGGACAGTATAGATGCAATAACACCTTCTGTCAACAGAACTCTGTCGACAAAAGGCATTATTCCTCGTAGAATGAGGTTTACCGCCATCGACAAAACTGCCGAGTTCCGTTGATGTTATGTTGACAGAACTCGGCGGTAGTGTAGCTGCAGGTATAGTTTTGTTGACAAAACCCTGTAGTCTAAACACACACCCTAAGATTGCAACTCACCTGTGAGTTTATTTTCTGCTTTAATCCTGGAAATAACTCGTTTCCAGAGCTTACAGGTCTTTAGTTAATTTACTGCAGGATTGGATACAGTCATTGTCTTTGGTTGAGATCTGAGTACAATTGACCTGGGGTAAGTGACTAGTCCTTTGGAACTGCAAGTAACTTAAATATAGTTGTGATTATTGGTGTAAAGTGACTATCACATAGTTCAATTTGCTCAGGTGGCAAGAGAGACTAGAGTGCCCAACGGGACTGTCTGAGACTCCATGGTGAGATTGTTACAGTGCTTTAGGAGTTCACACTTGTTCCTAGGGTGATAAAATCTAATTATAGAACATTTATTCTGTTTGGGGGTTCTGCCCTGCTTTTTGACAGTCTGCCCTGTGATTGGCACTCACAGTTGTCACAGTACTGGTTGCCTCATCTCAAAAAGAGATAACAGTATTGGAAAAAGTACAGAGAAAAAAAGAACAAGAAAAATTAGGTATATGGAACAACTTCCACATGAGGAGATATTTGAACAACTGGAGCTGTTCAGCTGAGAAAAGTTGATGGGGGAAGGAGGTGATAGAGGCCTATTAACCCATGAATGATGGAGAGAAAATATAAAACTTTATTCACTACCACATCGCAAAATACAAGAACCAGGGGTCACCCAGTGATTTGATGTGCAGCAGGTTTAAATCTAAGAATCATAGAACATTAGAACTGGAAGTGACCTTGAGAGGTCATTGAGTCCAGTCCTCCCTCAAGGCAGGATCAAGCACTGTTTAGAATGATCATCCCTGATAGATGTCTATCCAGCCTGTTCTTAAATATCCCCAGTGATGGAAATTCCACAACCACCCTAGGAAATTTATTAGGAAGTTTTCCCTAATGTTCAACCTAAACCTTCCTTGCTGCAGTTTAAGCCCATTGTTTCTTGACCTATCATCAGAGGTCAAGGACAACATTTTTTTCCCCTCCTGCTTGTAATACCCTTTTAGGTAGTTGAAAACTGCTATAATGTCCCCTCTCAGTCTCCTATTTTCTAAACTAAATAAGCCCACTTCTTTCAGTCCTCCCTCATAGATAATGTTTTCTAGGCCATTAATAATTTGTTGCTCTTTTCTGGACCTTCTCCAAATCTTTCTGGAAATGTGGTGCCCAGAACTGGGCACAATATTCTCCAACTGAGGCCTAATCAGTGCAGAGTAGAGTGAAAGAATGCCTTCTCGTGTCTCTCACAACACTCCTGTTAATGCATTCCAGAATGAACTGTTTTTTTGCAACAGTGTCACACTTTTGACTCATATTTAGCTTGTGGTTCACTATGACCCCTAAATCCCTTTCTGCAGTAATTTCCCTTTTTGTATGCATGAAACTGATTCTTTCCTAAGTGGAATACTTTGCATTTGTCCTTATTAAACTTCATCCTATTTACCTCAGACTATTTCTCTAGTTTTTCCAGATCATTTTGAATGATGTAGTGTCCTGCTGCCTTCCAGCTGAAGGAGACTTTCCCCAGTGTAGAAAAAATTCCAGCAGTAAAGCTTTGGCAATTTCCAGAGTGATCACTGTAGCAGAGTGATCAGGTTTATTTGGTAACCTGGCCCAAAGCAAACAAGACATGTTTTACTATAGTTAAAGGTAAATATATACATTTGGGAACAAAGAACACAGCCCATAATTACAAGAGTGGGGACACTATCCTGGGAAGCATTAACTCTGAAATAGGTTTTGGGGTTGTCATAAATAATCAGCTGGACAGGAGCTCCCACTGTGATGTTCTGGCCAGAAAAAGCTCATGCAACCCTGGCTGATAGAAAGAAGGAAATCCCAGGCACCACTAGAGAAGTTATTTTGCCTCTGGATTTGGCCCTGGCATGAGCATTGCTGAAAAACTGTGTTCAGTTCTTGTGCCCACGGTTCAGGATAGATGATAAGTTGGAGAGAGTTTAAAGAAAAGCCAGGAGAATGATTCAAGGATTAGAAAAATGCCTTTTACTGGTAAACTCAAAGAGCACAGTCTATTTAGCTTAACAAAGAGAAGATTAAGGGGTGACTTGATTACTTTCTATAAGTATCTACATGGGAAACATTTAATTATATGAACATATATGTTGATGATAATGGGCTCTTCCGTTTATCAGAGAGAGGCAGGGGCAGATGACCGTTTTGCGGGGCCCCAGGCAGCATAATTCCGTGGGCCCCCCCCCCCTTTGCCACGGCGCATGCGCAGTGACACCATGCGCATGCACAGCGGCGCCACGGTGCATGCACGGGGCTTTCTGAAGCGCGGGACCTGGGGCGGCCGTCCCGTTCGCCCTGCCCTATATCCGCCCCTGGAGAGAGGTATAACATAATCCAAAGGCAGAAAGCTGAACCAGACCAATTAAGACCACAAATAAGGGCTGTCTTTCAATAGTGAGAATAATTAACCATTGGAAAAATGTGCCAAGGATCATGGAGGATTCTTCATCATTGACAA
The DNA here is from genome assembly GCF_052426305.1 of Pelodiscus sinensis. Classification (NCBI taxonomy): domain Eukaryota; kingdom Metazoa; phylum Chordata; order Testudines; family Trionychidae; genus Pelodiscus; species Pelodiscus sinensis. Next base: position 21,406,561 of record NC_143055.1, on the reverse strand, counting down.
ATTTTGAAACAAGATTGGATCATTCTCCTAAAAGATCTGCTGTAGGAATTCTTATGGTCAGTAATATATAGGAGGTCAGATTACATGATCACAGTGGTCCCTTCCAGCCTTGGAATCGCTGATCTCTGAAAGATAGGAAAGAAGAGATAGACAAAAACATAAGAACAGCCATACTAGGTCAGAAAGGACCATTTAGCCCTGCAGTTGGTGCCTTAGACACACTACCTGTCTTTCAACAATGGCCAATACCGGGTGCCCCAGAGGGAATGAACATAATAGGCAAGCATCAAATGCTCCAGATCTTTGTTGCACATTCCCAGTTTCTGGCACACATTGGCTAGGGACATCATCTCAGCCCATCTTGGCTAACAGCCATTGATCCTCCATGCATGTATCTAGTTCTTTTGTTAACCTTATTATAGTGTTGGGATTTACAACATCCTCTGGCAAGGAGTTCCACAGATTTATTGTATACTGTGTGAAGAAAAGCTTCCTTTTGTTTGTTTTAAACTTGCTGCCAATTAATTTGGGGACCCCTAGTTCTTGACTTAGCTGAGAGCCAGTTGACTTCTAGCTCAAGCAATAGAGGCTCATGCACTAAGCTCCAGAGATCCCTATTTTGGTTCCGCCTATCAGTGATATATGTGACCCTCAAACATTAATACAATTGCGTATTGTTTGCTTATGGTTTGAATAGAATTAAATTACTTACTCAGGAAGCTTAGAAGATGCACTGAGCATGTTCACATACAGCAAGCTTTGATCTAAAAAACCTTGTCATTCTTCCCATCTCCACTATTACAGACAAGTGTTTACACTACTTTCCAACAACGTACAAGCCAACTGTTCTTTCTGGCTACGTCTAGACAACTGTGCTATTTCAGGATACCAGAAGTATCCCAAAATAGTTATTCTTTGAATGTGCCCGTTATTTTGAAATAATGAGCATGCTACTCCGGCATCCCTGTAACCTTCATTCCACAAGGGCTAAGAGCTTGTCGGAATAGCACTTTATTTCAAAATTAGATCAAAATAAGATATGCAATTTGAGCTACGCAAACTGCGTATCTTATTTCAACATATGGGTGCAGTGTAGATGTACCCTCTGAGACATACACAATTCTTAACGCTCATGCTGCTGGTGTGGTTCCAGAGCTGCTGCGCTTGCATCCTCATTAAGTACCTGGTCCCATTCTTACTGAAGTCAATAGGAATCTACTTATTTTGGCTGCATTGGGAAAGGAGTCAAGCCATAATATTACACTGACAACAACAGAATGTTGGGATGCATCTGGTACATTCTGTAGCATAGCAGATGTGTTTTACTTAGATGTATGTGCCCATAAGAGTGTTCAGTAACACGCAAGGGATTTGTGTAAGGTAACGATACATGATGTTAGCAGCAATGCTCCTTGCAATTGTAACAAACTGGCTAACATGCTGTGTTCCTCTTAAATTGTTGATCCATGCAAAGGAAAAAAGTCTACATCTACCACCAGCTAACAAAGTTGGCCCTTTAGCTGAAGTCACAGGGACTGGTGATTATGGTGCTGAATATCCTCGGTTCTATGCCAGTGAGGGTACATTGTGAATATGGGTAGATGACATAAATGGATGCAGATTAATTAATCCTCTCTTCTCATTGCACGTGCTTGCCTGCTCCTCTTCTTCGAATATGCTTCCTTCACATTTAGTATTTTCTCACTGGCTCTAAAGATGACCGTGCATATTTGCTTTTCATTCTCTCCTTCACTTTTCTCTACTGAATGGTAGGGAAAAGGGTAAAAGAGGAAAACAACAAACTTTCAACTAAAAACCCAACAAACTCTTTTTTTAAAATGGAAACTTTTTATCATAATGAAATTGTTCTGTACAAATGTTTTGGTAGAAAAATAATTTGTCACAAGATGTATTGATGATAACATTTTGAGCAGCTCTTGTTTTAACTTCTCCCAAAGAAATACTGGCTGAATTCACTCCCTTTCTTCACTGAATATTCCCCTTATGTTGGTGGTTATGAATTCCAATTTCACTGATGGTTCTGGCTCCTGATAGCAACTCCCTTTTATTTCCTCAGAAAAATGGCCATACTGGATCTGACCAAAGGTTCCTCTAGCCCAGTATCTGGTCTTCTGACACTGGCTAATGCCAGGTGCTTCTGAGGGAAGGAACAGAACAGGTCATCATTAAGTTATCTAGCCCCTGTTGCCCATTCCAAACTCTGACAAACAAGGCTAGGGACGCCATTCCAGTCCATCCTGGTTAACCATTAATGGACCTATACTCCATGAATTTATCTAGTTCTGTGTGAACCCTGTTATAAACTTGATCTTCACAATATCCTCTGACAAAGAGTTCCACAGGTTGACTGTTTTGTGTGAGGAAATACTTCCTTTTGTTTGTTTCAGACCTGCTGCCTATTAAATTCATTTGGTGACCTCTAGTTCTTGTGTTAAACAACACTTCCTTATTTATTGTATCCATACCAGTTATGATTTCATAGACTTCTATCCTATCCTCCCTTAGTTGTCTCTTTAGATACACCTAGACTGTGGGGAGTTTTCAGGATACCAGAGGTATTCTGAAAAGACTCCACCACATCCAAGGAATGCATGTGCTCTTCTGCCAAAAAAAAGCAGAAGAGCAAATGCGCTCTTCTGGAAGCCCTGTCTTCCTCGTTCCATGAGGAAGAAGGGATCTTCTGAAAGAGGAGGTTTTTCTGAAATTTGGCCCAGGGTAGATGGGCCAAATTTCAGAAAAGCCTCTTCTGACAAAAGTATTGGGAAAAGGTCCACAAATTGCAGATAAAACATTCCAAAAAAACATTGTATTGTAGACATAGCCTTCCACACTGAAAAGTTCCAGTCTTATTAATCGCTCTTCATATGGAAACTATTCCATACCCCTAAATATTTTTGTTGCCCTTTTCTCAACCTTTCAATTCCAATATATCTTTAAGATGGGACAACCTACCATATCAGCATGCAGTATTCAAGATGTTGGAATACCATAGATTTAAGTAGAGGCGACAGGTATTTTCTGTCTTATTAGCTGTCCCTTTCATTAATATTTCCAAGCTTCTATTCACTTTTGACTGCCACTGCACATTGAGTAGAAGTTTTCAGAGAACGATACACAATGACTCCAAGATCTCTTCATTGAGTGGTAAAAGCCAATTTAAATCTCTTCTTATGCACTAATAAGCCTTAAATAAAGAAAACCAGCTTATTTTTAAAAATTAATCTTCTCCTTTGTAACAGAGAGCTAAGACTCTCTACAATTGGATACACTAATGACTTGAATCATGTGACTTACCAGCTAGCAATTGGACTGCTGACCAGTATGCTGTTGGCCTCAGCAGTACATAGGCTATAGTCTTGGCACTACTATATATGCTCCAACTTTTAATTTCCAAAAAGTGATACAGAAACAAATAACCAAGTCTCACCAATCCAACAAGATTTAATTTATTCCTGTCACTGATTAGACTCATGATAAACAGTGAGTCTAACTACCCAGAGCAGCCTGATATCTATTTATATTTGCTTGCTGTGAAAAGGGTACATAAAAAATAATCTGCAACAACTGTTTTGTCCAGTCACTGCAAAATTCATAGTTCCCCTGTGCAGCAATCAACACCGCAATGGACACCACAAAGCAACATTGGGTTCAAAAGCCCTGTCATGATATCACACTCCATGTAAAGTGTTTTGTGAAGATGATGAGACTTGAAAACCCATTCCAAGTAAATAGGAAGAGGAGAAGGAGATAGAAAAAAAGGCATGAGCTGTGCATCAAAACATCCCTTTTAAGCACCTTTACTTCCTTGAGTATAGAGAGAGGAAGAGAAGAGAAAGGGGAAGCGTGAATTGAGTCCCAAAAGAGCCCTTTTAAGTGCTTTTTGTCTTGAGCATTAGAGGGCTGGGAGAGGAGTGGGACATGGATTCAGTGCCAATAGTTTATTTTAAGTGCTTTTTTCCCCTTGAGAGTCAGTCTGGAAAAGGCCGATGAGAGGGGAAAGAAAGTGTGTTTTGAGCCCCAACAGAGCATTTTAAGTGCTCCTTTTCCTGACTCTTTCCTCTTTCCTACTGTTACTAACTAGGGGATAAGAGACTTTAGGGCACTGAAATTACATTAAATAGCACATTGAAGGGCACAAGGACTTTTTCTTGGTTTTTGTTTACTTGTCACCAGTCGAGAGAAGAGACTTATTTGTGAGAGTATGAAATTACAGAGTCCCAGAAAGACACGCCATATATAGTTCCTCCTACTCTGCCCCCATATCCTATCAGTTTCTTATAGGACCATGGGGAGTTATGGGACTGATTCTGATCTCCTTGTTCAGTCTGAGTGGTACCTTAACCCACAAGCAGTCTCCATTGATTTCAATGATGACTGTTAGTGGAGTAAGCACTCAACATGATTAAAGGCAGCATAATTAGGCCTTGAGGCAGGATCCCAGCATTCTTATGATCTAAGCCCAAACCTTGGAGAGAATCCAGATTCAATAGTCAGACAGAGGAAGATTCTGTGGCTAGTAAAGTGCCTTAATCTGCCTGTTTGAGCTGTATAATTTGGAAGGCGTTTGTGGGAGTGGAAGGAAAAGTTTCTCTGGAAAGTAGAAAAGCTTCTGAAGGGTACCCTTCAGGGCTCATTTAGCTTTGATTTACGCCCTCTATTACTGAAACTTGTATAATTAGTGCTGCTTATCTACATAATTATAAACTATTGACAAGACAGAAAGATGTCTTTGGTTATAATAATAAAAGCTCTCCATAGTATATGCAATGAACAGTTCAGTTCCTTGGATTGGTATGATACAATTGATACAGTATTTTGCAAAGATGCCAATTTAAAAAAGTAGAAAAGAAATAACTTGTTCCAGGTGAGTGAGTGAATGGGATGAAACCCGTACCTGCTGCAGTCAATGGAAAGACTTCCATTGCCTTTTATACAGTTAAAATATCACACATGGTGTTTTATACAACAGACTTACCTCCCCTACTATGAAAATATTAGAATGGGAGTCAAGAATTTATTAAAATACTGTACATTTCTTATTCTGAAAAATACAGTACCACAAAGAAAGTTAATAAAAGGACTTTCAAACCAGTATCCAGCCAAGACTCATATAGAGAAGAAAGTTAGAAGAATAGGAAGTATGTCTCAAATACCTAGACTCTTTGGGCCAAAATTTGTTCTCATGTAAATTCAGGCAACGGTCAGCTGAAGGCCAACATTCAGCACTTGTTCACCTACTTTTTACTTGAAGAAATAAGCATATTTAGTCACTTGTATTCTAGTCTAGCTCTTTATGGGTTTACAAATGTGTGTGTAATTTGGGTATAATTCCTATAGAAAACTATTGGTTGCATCCCTATACAATTCTGCTGGATTTCAGAAGAGGTAATTTATTTTCTTTGCATCTTTTACAGTATACTTAGCTGGAAGTCAATAAGAACACTGACTCAAGAAAGAACTGACTGTTACACACCTTGCAGGGCAGTCGTGAGACTTGGTGTTTGTAGAGTGACTTGCAGGTAAATGTTAAGTCTGCTCGATGGGTCTGAATTCAGAAAGGGTGTTCTGGCCTGAAACACCTCATTCAAATATCAGATATGCTATTACTTCTGTTATACCTAGCAGGGATGGGTGACTATTCCAATGAAAGAACACCAACTGAGGCATGTAGTCATTTCAGTGCCCAGTATTATTCTGAAAAGAAAAGTTGAGAATTATTTAAAGTTAAGATCCTAATTCTGATCTCCCATTAGTATAAACCCACTGTAACTCCACTGGAGTTGTTCTTGATTTACACTAGCGTGAGTATGAGGAGAGACAGACCCTAAAGTTCCATTTTATTCTTTGTAACCTGGGCCAGAATCTATTGCACTTCAGTGAAATCAAGGACAGAAGAGCAGCCAGAACAAAGTCTTTGCTACCCTAATGCCATCCCCAATGGCTCCTATCCAATGGTGCAGGAGGTGGAGATTTAATGATGACTCAGAGACAAGGGGCAGTGACTTGAACACTATGGCAAGAGTGTGCTAGTTGTACAAGGCTCCAGGTAGGTGCCCACTCCTTTGGCGGAGCATGAGGAGAGTACAATCCTTCGCATAGCTTCTCAGTCCACAGTGAGGTGTCCATTCAGCACCATCCTTCCAGAGGGTTCGGGCTGCTCCTCCCAAAGTGCTAACCCTGCAACACCGGCTATAGTAGAAAGAAAGGCAGGACCATAGGGAGCGAGAAACTGTCCCATACGTTGTGATTACTAAAGTGCAGGGGGATTCTGGACACACACTGTTTTCCCCACTCACACCCTGACAAACACCCTTTGACCGGGGCTGTGCAGTGAGAGGTGCAGAGCCATGACGGTTGTGGTACACCACCCGTGGTTCCCTCTTATGGTAGCTGGAGGGGCAAGATCTAGCCCCCAGAGCCCCATCTTGATCCCACTGAAATCAGTGGCAATTTGATGTTAATGGGAACATAATTAATCTATTCAAGCAGGGCTTTGTCATGTACTACTGTCTCTCACATGTGGGGGGAGGAGGCTTAAGCCATCACTCAGCCTATCAGAAGAGAGTCCTTTTTCCCCCCTTTTAAACAAACTGTACAGAAAATCAAGAATAGGCTGTAAGTTGGAATGAAAATAGTTATGCCTAAACCAATGAGTTGCTCCTTTTTGATGGGTGTCATTAAAGCATCATACCCTGTGCTAATTTCTCCACTTGTGATTAGACATATTTGGATTGACATTTGAAAGTGGGCTGCAGATTCCACTTTAAACATGTTTTTCATGCTGAGTAATGAGGGCAAAACACAAACCAATTCTGGCAGTTAAACCACTCACTTAAACCTTTCATAGTGTTGTCAAACACTATAATCCTCCAAAACTGAGTTTAAATAGCCTCAATATTTTATTTAATGAAATTTAAATCCCATAATTACCATAATTAAGACACTCCTTTTAGATCACGTTAGTGCATAGCTCCAAGTGAAAGCTGCAGGCAGCCTTCACTGAAGATGATTTTCCTGAACATGAATGATACATACATCTCATTTTAAAGTCCTTATTACATCAGTGTTTTATTTTTTTTTTTTTTGTTTTAAGAACTCCCCAAAACAAAAAACTTGTGTGGAAAGTACAGCAAAGATTCTGGGAACAGATTTCAATTGCAAAAAGAGCCTCTGAAAGATGCTTTTTATTTCCATGCATAATCTTTTATAATGGGGATGCCATTCCAAAACAGAAGTCTCTACACATTTCTTTTTTGAAAACAGAGCATATGGAAAGAAACTTAATAGTTCAGGGTATGTCTACACTACCCTGCTAGTTCAAACTAGCGGGGTAATGTAGGCATACCGCACTTGCAAATGAAGCCCGGGATTTGAATTTCCCGGGCTTCATTTGCATAAGCCTGGCGCTGCCATTTTTAAATCCCGGCTGGTTCGAACCCCGTGCCGCGCGGCTACACGCGGCACGAACTAGGTAGTTCGAACTAGGCTTCCTAGTTCGAACTACCGTTACTTCCTCATTCCAGGAAGCCTAGTTCGAACTACCTAGTTCGTGCCGCGTGTAGCCGCGCGGCACGGGGTTCGAACCAGCCGGGATTTAAAAATGGCGGCGCCAGGCTTATGCAAATGAAGCCCGGGAAATTCAAATCCCGGGCTTCATTTGCAAGTGCGGTATGCCTACATTACCCTCCTATTTCGAAATAGGAGGGTAGTGTAGACATACCCTTAGTGGGCTGTAAAACATGCGTACAAGATGGTAAAACATTTAACTCAGACATTCATTGGCTTTTGCTCATTATTTACAGAAGAAAATTACAGAATAGTTTTAAAGTAACTACTTTTTATATAATGAGAAGTCCTGTGGCACCTGAAAGACTAACAGATTCATTTGGGCATAAACTTTCATGGGGAAAAATCCACTCTGTCAGATACATCCAGTGGAAATTACAGAAGAAGGCATAAATATACTAGCACATGAAAAGAAGGAAGTTACCTTATCAAAGAGACTAAGGAGGCCAATTCAGTCAGAATGGATGTGACTCACTCCCAACAGTTGATGAAGAGGTGGAAATACCAAAAGAGGGAAAATTGTTTTTGTAGTGAGCCAGCCATTTTCAGTCCCTATTTAAACCCTGATTAATAGTGTCAAGTTTGCAAATTAATTATAATTACTACTCCATGCATCTGAAAAAAGAGGGTCTTTGCCATAAAAGCCTATGTCCAAATAAATCTGTTAGGCTGCATCTACACAGCAGCATTATTTTGGAATAATGGCCATTATTCTGAAATAATGTGAGTGTCTACACAGCAATTCCATTATTTCAAAATAAATTCAAAATAACTGACAGCTTATTCCAACTTCTGTAAACCTCATTCCACGAGGAATAATGCCTTTTCCAAAATAGCTATTTTGGAATAGCAGTAGTGTAGCCACTCTTCTGCTGCTATTTCTAAATAGCTCCTCAGAGGGCCATTCAAAGCAATTACTCCCCACTGCCTCCTGGGGCTCTAAATTGAAGTAGCACATCCACATTAGGGAAGCCTGTCTTGGACTAATTTTGAGGCTTCCCTGTAGTGCAGATGTGCTATTTTGAAATAAGCTATTTCAAAGTATTTCTTCCACAATAGCTTATTTTGAAATAAGTGTGAAGTGTAGATGTACTAGTCTAAACCCTGGTGTACACTGAGGAGTTATTTTGAAATAACTCCCCTTATTTCAAAATAATTAGTGGAGTGTCAACTCTACTAAGCCTGTTATTTTGAAATAAGGGGGGCTGATAATTTCAAAATCTGGACTCCTGCTTTCCTTTGGGAATAACACTTATTTAAAATTGTTATTTCAGGAATTATTTTGATTTTGCTTATTTTGAAATAACAGGCTGGTTATTTTGAAGTAACTCCTGCTTTTTACAAGGAATAATGCTTATTTCAAAATAATTATTTCTAAATAGCAGTAGTGTGGATGCTCCACTGTTGCTATTTTGAAATAACTACTCCTCAGAGTCATTCAAAGTAATTACTCCCCAGTGCTTCCTGGGTCTCTAAGTCGAGGTAGTATATTCACATTAAGGAAGCCTTCCTTGGACTAATTTTGAGGCTTCCCTGTAGTGTGGACACACTATTTTGAAATAGTTATTTCAGGAGTTATTTTGAAATAATGGCATACCTACACTAGGACATTTCAAAATAAGTAAAATCGAAATAATAACTCCTGAGATAATAATTTTGAAATAAGTGTTATTCCCCAATGAAAGGAGTACAGATATAGAAATAACAAGACTATCATTTCAAAATAACACGCTTAGTAGTATAGATGTTCCACTTATATAGAAATAAGGGGAGGTATTTTGAAATAACTTCCTAGTTTAGACCAGGGCTAAGATGCCACAGGGCTCCTCCTTGTTTATGTGGATAAAGATTAAAATGGCTACCCTTCTGATACTTTTTTTTAAATATACAAAGTAGCAGGTTCGACTCACCACAGCAGGGCTCTTTCCTCAGGGTGGCTTTGGGAGAAGTAGCTGGCTGCTCCAACGTGCCCCCTTTGGGTGTGGTGTTGTCTTCAGGGCACTGCCCTCCAGCAGTGTCCATTACGGTCTTGGTCCGCACCCCCTTTCGGGGGGGTGAAGGGGAGCCATTGTTCTTCCTTCACTCCAGAGTCCTCCCTACTCCCTAGGACCCCCAGTTCTTCTTCCCGGGAACACCTAGCTCCCTCCAGGAACACACAGTTAGTTCCTCAGCACCCTCCAAGTTTCAGTGGCCCACTGCCAGTCCCTCACTAGCCCTGTCTCCGGGCGTACTGCAGTCTCTCCCGGCCACTCCTCCCTGGCCAAGGGCATGCCTCTGCCTGCCCAGTTGCCTCCTGCAACCCTGCCTTGTGGACTTATGGCCTGGGACTTCCCTGGCTCAAATTCCCCCAGCCTACCGCAGCTGCCTCCTCGCAACCCAGCCTTTTAGGACTGCCTCCTAGGGCCTCTGGCTGGGGAGCCTGGGTTTGCTAGGCCGAAGCCTCTCTTACTGCAGGCACGCAGGTCTCACTCCTTCTTCCAGGAGTTGCTTTATATGGCCTCCAACTGGGCCCTCCTTAGCTGCCTCAGCTGGGCTTCCCTCCTTCACTCCAGTGCCCAGCCCTTTAAAGGGCTAGTGCAGGGCAACGCCCTGCCACAACAACTAGAAGTCCTGTGGCACCTTATAGATTAACAGATTTATTGGAACATAAGCTTTCATGGACGAAGACTCACTTCATCAGATGCATGTATTCTTTTTATAAATATGTTTATCTTTTGCTGTAATTAAAGCTTTCTTTTCTTACAAGGGAGTGGTATAGGTTAGCAAATGAATATTTTTTAAGGATTTTGATACCCCTGAATGAAAGTTGCAAGTACACAACGTTACCATTAATGGGACGTTATCAATTTGATATCTAGTTTGTTTCCTGAAGTAGAAGTAATTTTGATTGTTATATCTAATTCTGAGCACTCCTGCCCATATTACTGCAAACATGCATAACTAATAATGCTAGCAAGTGTTGCCTGATCTAAGATTGTTTAAATTTCTAATTACCCACCTTTAGGGTTGACAGGTTCTTTGTCCCAGGATCAGGCCCAGTATTCAATTATTCTATGATTGGGAACCCTGATGTGCACAGTTGCAATACTCATACTATAGAAACTCTTGTATATTTACAAATATAGTTTATTAATAAAGTTAGCATAATACATACATCCATATTTCCATACCATATATTTACATCATTCCTTCTAGAACATTCTTAGGTGTCAGCCCATCATCTTTCTCATTAGCTCACAATTTTCATTTCTCATTATCTTCACCTTCCCCATCACCAGGGGCCATCATTCTGGCCCTTCCAAGAACTACATCTTCTTCTCCCTATTGCCCCTAGGCTGGGGTCCCACTTTTATTCTATGTGATGCTGACGCTGACGCTGACATGTTTGATGCATAGTCAGTAGGGGATGTTTATAATGTTGAGGTGTCCTTTTCCTATAGGTCAATGTCTCATTGCTCTCAACTTATTATTATACATGTCAATTTGTTACCATGGGCCTTTGTGGTCATCTATCACATCCTGTGTCCTGATTACTCAATTCAGCCTGAACCAATTATTTTGGGACTTTCATATAATCATAGAATCATAGAATCATAGAATAATAGGACTGGAAGGGACCTCGAGAGGTCATCGAGTCCAGCCCCCTGCCCTCAAGGCAGGATCAAGCTCCGTCTACACCATCCCTGACAGATGTCTATCTAACCTGTTCTTAAATATCTCCAGAGAGGGAGATTCCACCACCTCCCTTGGCAATTTATTCCAATATTTGACCACCCTGACAGTTAGGAATTTTTTCCTAATGTCCAATCTAAACCTCCCCTGCTGCACTTTAAGCCCATTACTCCTTGTCCTGTCCTCAGAAACCAAGAGGAACAAATTTTCTCCTTCCTCCTTGTGACACCCTTTTAGATATTTGAAAACCGCTATCATGTGCATGATGCATCTGCTGAGTCTGAGGGTATTTTTCCTACCATCCTATGTGGGTGAAAGGTCCCAGACCTAAGTTCCCCTTTTCAGTCCCGGGAAACCATAAACAAACTATGATCTGTATCTGGGTGAGACCATGTCTCAGCCACAGAAATCTGATCTTGCTGATCTTGCAAACAGCCTGTTGCAGCCTGGACCAAAGATAAAATATAGCACTATATTACTTGACCTGGACTGTGAGCTTATGCATGTTTTTTTAATTCAAATGTAACTCTGCCCTCTACTTGGCTGTAATGAAGACATGGCACCCATTGGAAAGTGCATTCAGAAGCTGAACTGTTTTGTTATACCTAGAGCAGGAACCTCTGCACTTCAGGGGAACCTGATTCACCACACAGCCCTTGGGCTGGGCTGTACTGCACCCATGCTGCTTCTATGCCAAATGGCATCTGGACTGCCACACAGCCCAGTCAATGTATGGCACCAACAGGCTTGTGGTTGTCTGGGGGGGAGAAGGGGAGGGCTTTTTACCAGCCGTGGGCACCATCTCAAGCAGCATATGCACACAGACAGGTACAAGCAGCAGGACCATTAATTTGGGGCTCTTGATAGACTCTTATTTAAAAACATGCCCTGGCCCCAGCCAAGAAAGGGCATGGACCTGTACCCAGGCAGCAAACCCCGAAGGAGTTGAGTGCTCCTGTGATTGTAAGCAGTGGGCCTTCACAAACGGCAATGCGCGGACACAAGGCCTAGTGTATTACACCTGAATCCAGACATCAGTAAGGCTAACGCAAAGGGCCTGCAGGAATACTGAGAGCACCTTTGCAATGTCTACCTTCCACTCCCCTGAGTGTAGCTGTGTGGCCAAGTAGATATGCCACCCCCCTCTCCAGTTGCTCCAGTCTGAGGCACTGGGCAGGCAGGGCATATTGTGCTGCAGACCAGCCTTTAGCAAATTTCCTGCATTACAGCACTTAACTATTACCTAATTAATCTAAATTAACATAACCATATTATTAGCTTGATAGGCAAGTAACTTGATAGGCTAACAAGGGTGGAATGGGGAAGGTGTGCAGAAGGGAAGGAAAAGTGTAGTCTACTGCATTTGCAGGGATTAGTTTGTAAAGGGGATGCTGAATAGTGGGTCCTTAAAAGCAGGGGCCTGTGGTGTATGATAGTTGTAGAAATTGTTATGTGCCTATGGGCAAAGAAGTACAGTTGAATTTTCCCTTCCTTTGCTTTGTCCTTGAATGTGTTGTGTATTTAGCAACTTAAACTATTTCGCAACAAACATTTTTGTGTATTAATATTCCAGAGGTTGAGTTTTGTCTTCACATACATGTATGCATTCCCCATTGCAGCCCAAAAAGCTGTGGGTAGGCACCTGGGTATAAAACTTTGGATCTGCTCCTGATCACACTTACATTAGTTTTAGGCAGAACTTCTTGCACTGGCATTTCTCTTGTTGTGAGGGAAGAGACAGAATATATATAAAGCCTTCTTCCCAGAGTTTTTCCTGATTGCCTAGGAAATAGGGGAGCTCTGTCTTGCCCACTCCACAGGCTCCTGGTACCAAGTCCTTAAGGACTAGCTTGAGTTTTCCCCCAAACCTTAATTATTGCTTTGGGGCTATATTCCTCTCTCCCTACATATAGCTTTGCCTTTCCTAGGTTTTCATCCTCTCCAAAAAATCTCAGAACTGGAAGGGTCATGCAATATAACAGGTATTGACTGATCTCTAATGCTGATTACCCTAAAAGGTACAGTCACCTGTAGGTGCCTAAATTGCTTAGGCACATTTGAAAATTCTTCCAATATTTACTGTCTGGAAGCTGCTTGGAAGAGTCTAGTATTATACGTGCTATGACTTGGTTAGTTTGGTTTTATTTCCTAGCAGATGTGTGTCCAAATAAAATAAAAACAAGGGTTCAAGACTAATGGATTTATTAGGCATAAGCTTTTGTGGGTGAAGCCCACTTTATCAGTGCACTTGAGTGAAGATTTTCAAATAGGCCACAGGGAGTAAGATATCCCAATCCTGTTGAAATTCAGTGAGATTTAGGCATCTAACTCTTTATGCTCCTTTCAAACTCCCAGTCCTCTCGTACAGATTTCTGGCAACTAACAATTGAGTTGGGTACTTAGGACCAGATTTCCAAAGGTATTTATGCACCTATCCAGGCAGATAGGCACCTACTGGGATTTATAAATAGACCAAGAGTTTAAGTGACTAATTGCCATCAAAATCAATTTGCTTAGGAACTTCTGAATATCCCACTAGGCACTGCCTGCATTTTGAGTCACCTAGCTATATTAGAAAATCTGCCTCTCTGGTCCTGATTCAGTAAGACACTTAAATGCATTAAGCTTGTGTGTAATTTCGTTGCTGAATGGTGCTTGAAATGGAGATTGAGGCTCCTAAACAAAGATTTAAACATTTAACTGTTCCTACATTATGTAACTAAATTTCAAAATCAGACCCGCAATTCTACTCTCATTAATCTGGACTATTCTCACCGGTGGAAGAGATCACTTCACAACATGTCTAAGGCTCAATTGTACTTTTCCTCACTATTCCATTCCTGTTTTTTAGAAAGATATGGGAGTTGAGATTCCAGCATTAAAAGTCCTGTACATTTCACCCATCCTAACAAATATAATGAAACATAGGAAAAGCGAGACTCTCAGCTGTTGTAAATCAGCATGATTACATTGGCACCATGCTGATTTACACCAAGCGAGGATTCATTCGTGCTTTTTGAGGAAATAAATAAAAAACCCTCATTTGTGAAACAGAACAGTAGTCTTCTGGGTATGTTTCTTGTGCTATAGCCTCATTTCTCAGGTACTGGAGGCATGCCCTGGAGATTATTATTGCTTACTTACTGTACGTCAGAGCGTGTTTGACACAGTTCATCACACTGAGGCAACATTTATCCTTCTGATAGGAAAGCAAGATTTTCACTTCTGCTGCCAGGACCTATATGAGAGTCAGATTTCAATGGAATACACCCATTCCTGATTAACAATATCACCTTCCTGAGTTATGCTGACTTCATTATTATTCACACCCAGAGCATTTGCATTACCTGTGGCTGCGCTGACATCAACAGATTAAAATATCATTGAGAAGATTTAAGAGAAACAAATGAACTGTGGTCCTGATTTTTAGATGTTGACACTCACAATGCCCATCAATATGAATGGGAACTGTGTACAATTAGCACCACTGAAATTCAGAATCTGCTTTGAATATGGTGAATAAAATTCACCATCAAAAGGCAGTTGTGCCTTTTGACAGGGGAAGTTAGATAAGTGTTCAAGTTAGCAAAAAAAGAGCCTGAAAGAACTTGGCTGCAAATATCCCCGAGTTCCAAACCTTTTAATCAGTGGTACTATAACACCAACAGGCGGAACCAAACTGGGACTTCTGGAGATTAGTGCATAAACCTCTACAGCTTGAGCTAAAAGCCAACTGTCTCACAACTAAAGCTGTAGACAGTATAGAGGAATCTCAATCTCTCTCTCCCTGTGTGTGTGTGTAAGGATGCATCTATATAGCACTAGAAATAAGACATGCTATTTGTTCTATGCAAATTGCATATCTTATTTTGATTGTATTTTGAAATAAGCTATTTCAAAATTTGTCATGTCCACACAGTGCCAAATTTCAAAATAACATGCTATTTCAAGATATCGCTTAACCCTTGTGGAACGAGGGCCACAGGAATGCCAGAATAGCACACCCATTATTTCAAAAAATATTTTAAAAGACGCGGGGTAGCTATTTCGGCATACCGAAATAGCCCCACTGTCTAGACATACCCTTACTGGTCTACATGCCACTACATGGGACAGTGGACCACATGCAGTAGATATATGGTTTACAATACTAACATGAAGTAACATAAAAGAATAAAAAACACCTCTGATAAATAATATTGAAATATCTTCCTCTGCAAAGATTCCCAAAGTGCTTGCAAGTTCCAGACAATTAAAATCCATTTAATATAAATATCTTTTCATTTTTAATTTAAATTTAGCCCAATTCCACAGTCACATTTTAAGAGGTGAAAAAAGGATACTAATCTGGTTAATACATTCAACTGCTTGTCAAAAGGTCTGTGTTCAGTCCCTGTGTTTGCCATACATTTCTGGCATTGCATGTTACTTATTTTCTCTGTATTTCAGAAATCTGTTTCTCTGTTTCATCTTTCTCTCACCCGTCTCTATGTAGAGTGCAAGCTCTCCAGGGCCTCCCTTACAATATGTTGTACAGTACCTAGCACAATGGGGCACTAGTCTTCCCTGGAATCTATAAGTGCTACTAGAACAAAAATTATTAGTGTTACATAAGCAGGGAATGTGAACATACAAGTAAAATTGTTTATTATTAGCGCCAACAGATTTCAATGTAATAGGTAATGGACTTTATATAAGGGTAACATTACAATGAATGCTTATAATGAAGATAATTAGTGATCAGTATAAAATTAGTATAAAATAGTAGAGGAAATTTCATGTAAGGCTTTCAGATCAGGAATGACATTACACTCTGAACAAAATGGTTTAATGATCAAGCACTGGGATACTCCCATATTAAGAGTTATACACTTCTCCCAAAGGCTGTGTTTTGCACTTCTAAGAGTTAAGTCTGGAGATGAAGAGTCCTGCTCTATATAGATTTTACTCAGTGTATCCAGCCTTCAATACACTCAGTTATACAAGAGGCTATCCAAATTAGGCTGCAGTAGTAATGAATATTTTATAAAATGTTTGGATGGGCTGAGCTTAGCTTTTTGGCATTGTTAATAATCTTTTGGGCTATACATTATTAAGATAAAACATATGAAGATTATGCATGTGAGCAGCAACATTCCTGAACTACAGTGTACCGGCTTTCATTTATCTAGGAACACTTACATTTTATGCTATTAAATAGCTTTATAGGCATCACATGAATTCTTTTGGGCTTAATTCTCATATACACAAAGTTATTTTTACACTTTTCTGGCCAGGCAAAAAGCCTTAAATTAGGTGTAAATTAGTCAATTTTACCTGTTTAAGGCCCGTTTGCATTGCCAGCATAGTATGAAGGATCCTTTGTGCAAATGAAAACCAGGCCCTTTTATGCATAGGTTTAGAGTTTCTCCCACAAAGTCTCCTGGAGACAAGTATGATTTCTAATACAAAACATTATTGCAGAGATCAAACTGTATCCCCACCATACTGTGAAACAGACCACACCCTAGGTGAACCCGAGGGCTCAGAGTAAACCATTCTAAAGGATCTGAAATCTGCACTGCCCTTGAAAATATCAAGAAAGAACATACTCCCGTGAGGTACAGTCCCACCGCGAGATCGCTTTGAGGTCTTGTGGCTTACCCACCCCTTGTTCCCAGCTCTGTATAGATGTCACAGGGCTCAGTTCTCCACAGCTCTCATGTAGAACTCAGACACAGTGGTGATGGGGCTGATAGGGGGCTGATTGTAGTGGTCTGTTCTCAGCCATCCAAGCCCAGTGTGAGCTAAAGCTGCAGGGCAGACCGCATTAGCCACTGCTGCTAACAGAAGTCCTGACTGAAAGAATCAGCCACAGCAGAGCCTTAGTCCATTCATCCTCCTCTCCCCTTTCTTAGACATGCCCTGTCTCCTTACCTTTCTGCATCCCCTCGCTTCTGCCACTAAGGGGAATGGCTTTGCATTGGTGAAAGATTCTCCCTTCCCAGTGGGAATTCTGTAGAGGGTTCTTCTGGTACACTTAAGCTCACTTTGTGCTGCTTATTTTTCCTACTGTGTCTAACTGCTTCAACAAGGGTACAAGGTGGCCTTACAAGTGAAAAATGCAATGTAGGCACTCATCCAACCGAGTACTTAAGCATTTCCCTAACTATATGCAAACCAATGGGACTATTCACAAGCTTAAAGTTCAGCACATGCTTAAGTGCTTGGCAGGATCCAGGCCAAAAATGCAGACAGCAGCTGTGAAAATCTCCTAGCGCAGGATTATGGTACTTTCAGAAATAAAATCCCTTAAGCAATGTAGCAGTGTTTTCCTTGAAGTAATTTTATCACAGTCTGTACTTCTGTTAATAACAGAGGGAAAAAGTATAGTCCCTGTGTTAGAGAAAGGCATGCATATTAAGCTCCTTTTTAACCACAATTTATCTATTTCCATGTCTGCAAGTATGATGTCTTCTCCTGAAATTCAGAAAAAAAATATACTCAACTGATTGTCTGGCCCAGCTGCCAAAAATATGCCTGTCTTTGAACATGGTGAATGATCTCTTAGGTTCATTTGTACACATCATGTAAAGACATTTTAAAGTAAGATGTGGGCATAGGACAGGTTCTCAGATACTAATATCAAATTTAGAAGAATAGAAAAGAGCTTAAGAAAACAACAGGAAGCCAATTGAGAACTGAAAGCTTGAAAGAGTAAATGATCAAATGTTTGAAATATCGCTTCAGCAAATATTGCCTCTAAAAACATTGGGAGAGATCTGTGCTTACATAAATCATTGTTCCAGGGAACTTAATGCTTATCAGACTCAACATTTCAAAGAGAGACATACATGTTTCAAGCAAGATCATCCTCAGAAATGATATATTGTTTTTAAAACCTGCAAGTGCCTAAAAACATGTTTTGTAAAGAAGGTTCTCTGTATCTCCACAAGCACTTATGCTGTTTGTACTGGGAGAGTTGGGAGGTTGAGAACTCACTGAATTTTTGAATGAGAGCAATTGCAGATGGAATCCCCATGAGGCTTTTTTTGCCAGCTAAGGACATAAATGCTATTCGGGTATGTCTACACTACCACCCTAGTTTGAACTAGGGTGGTTAATGTAGGCAACTGAAGTTGCAAATGAAGCCTGGGATTTAAATATCTCGGGCTTCATTTGCATCTTGCCGGGTGCCGCCATTTTTAAAGCCACGGTAGTTCGGACTCCTCGTGGAACGAGGTGTACTGGTAGTTCGGATTAGAGAGCCTAATCCGAACTACCTACTCCATGCCGTGTGTAGCCGCGGGCACAGAGTCCAAACTACTGGGGCTTTAAAAATGGCGGCGCCCGGCAAGATGCAAATGATTCAAATATTTAAATCATGGGCTTCATTTGCAACTTCGGTTGCCTACATTAACCACCCTAGTTCGAACTAGGGTGGTAGTGTCGACATACCCTTGGAGAGAAGGTGCATCCAGCAACCAAAAAATAAAACTAAGTTTCAAAGACTGAATATGAACCAAAATTTGAATGTTAATCTTACTGCTGTAAGAGAGATCATAGAACTTGCTAGATTATAGAGCTGGATTTTTATTTAATACTGAAAAAATGAGCAAAGGTGTCAAACCTTTCCTCTGACAAACAAGAACAATAAGGTGCATCTACACAGCAGAGCTTAACTCAAAATAAGCTCTGTCAATTTTGTAGCTTATTTTGAAATATCTTATTTTTAAATAGGGAGCGTTTACTTGCCATGTTTCTCTAGATAACACTCTGCTAATTGTTATAGCTTACAATGTGCTTGTTATAAATATAAAAAAGATGAACATGTTCCTAAATTAATGCTTAGCTCACTCTGTGCCCAAACACACCCCTCGCATTATTTGGGGAAAAAGAATGAAACTTTCTCCTATGCCTTGTACCAATTAATTACCCAATTGTGTCTCTCTTCTTAAGAGACCAACATTCATTTTTCCTCTCCATACACAGCTCAGTTATTACACCTCTTATTGACCTGTGGTTGGTAAATTCTCTCCTCTGGCACCAGTCCAGTCCCAAGGGTGCAGCCCTAAGACGCGCTGCAGGTGGTCTTAAATACAGAGGCCATTCAGGACAATCTGTCATCTTAGACAAAACTTCAGTAAGCATCTGTCCCCTCCTAATCCGTCAATGGAGATAGTGAGCCACTGTGGGGGCATATCAGACTTTCTGGGCAGGCATAAGAACATAAGAATGGCCACACTTGGTCAGATCAAAGGTCCATCTTGCTCAGTACTCTATCTTCTGACAGTGGCTAATGCCAGGTGCTCCAGGGGGAATGAACAGAACAGGTAATCATCAAGTGATTCATCCTCTATCACCCATTCCCAGGTTTTGACAGAGACTAAGGACACCATTCCTGCCTATCCTAGCTAATAGCCATTGATGCCCTATCCTCCACTAATTTACCTAGCTCTTTTTTTAAAAAACACTGTTATAGTCTTGGATTTTACAACAGCCTCTGGCAAGGAGTTCCACTGATTGACTATGTGTTGGGTGAGGAAATACTTCCTTTTGTTTGTTTAAAATCTGCTACCTATTAATTCATTTGGGCTATGTCTATACCGGCGGGTTATTGCGCAAGAACGGTGGTTCTTCCAGAAAGCGTCCACACTGCCCACCCGCTCTTGCACAAGAAGATTTACAGTATGGCATGGTAAGAGAGGGCTTCTTGTGCAAGAGGTACACTCTTTTTTAACAGGTGTAAGCCTCCTTGTGCAGGAGCTCTTGCGCAAGAGGGCAGTGTGGATGCTCGGCAGAGGTTACATGCGCAAGAAAGCCCTATGGCTAAAATGGCCATTGGAACTTTCTTGCGCAAGACAGCGTACACACTGCCATGGGCACTCTGGCACAAAAGCATATCTCACACATGGCAGTGTGGACGTGTTCTTGTGCAAGACTTCTTGCACAAGAATCCTCGTGCAAGATGTTCTTGCTCAAGAAGCCTCCAGTGTAGACATAGCCTTGATGACTTCTAGTTCTTGCCAAGCTTTCAGTAATTATGGTAGATATAAGGGGGCCAAGCACCAAGTTTCAAACTCAGGTTTGGCCTGGTCACCCCTTTGTCATGAGGAGGAGGCAGCTGAACCAAATTTTAGTGTTGTAACCAGACTCATGAGAGCTTTGTTGCAGCCACCCCTTCCACCTTAGGCAGACTCTGTTGCCCTAGGCAGCTGTATATGCCTATAGATTATGCCTATATCTAGAGCAGACCCTGATCAGATGAAAAATATTGTATTGACAGTTTTACACAGAAGACATACTACACAATAACAGGAAGCAGAATTCAACATGTCTTACTCAAGCCACAGAACATATTAGTAGAACTGCATTTAGTTTATATTACAGGTTGAAACTCTCTAGTCCAGCACCCTTGGGACTGGACTGGTGCCAGAGGAGAGAATTTACCAACCACAGGTCAATATTGTCTAGCAGCATTACCAACAATTCCACTGCTTACTGGGCTCTCAGAAGATATTTGGGAGTAAATTAGAGCTAAATAACAGCACAGAACACTGAGAGCCAGGACTGGTGGCTGTAAACAAACTTTATGGGACTACGGGAAACTTGGCTACACCCATGATAAGTGGATATCTGGCTAACCAAAATCATGCCAGACCATGGATGTTGCAGGACTGGATAGTGAAAGACTAGAGAGGTTCAACCTGTATAAAGTAGAAAGCTGATAATCTTACATGGTTGAAGACTTTTTATCTGATCCTCATCACCAAACCCAACACCCTTTTCCAGCTTAGTTTCCAAGTTGCTTGCCCCAGAAAGAAGTAACTCCATAAAGGAGGCATCCTCTGTCCTTGGAGCTCTTATCGGCCTTTCAACTCTGCACTGTCTCCATTAGTACTGTTATCTCTTTGACCTGAGTGGTTAGCTGCTATTCGAGGCTTTGCCAAGGGTTTTTATTAGGAGGAAATATTAACTAAACTCATCAGGTGTGGGTTGTTGTTGTTTTGGTTTTTTTTGTGCATTCCTGATTGTCAACAGAGAATATTCACAAAGTCCTGCTTCCCTGAACACAGTAGAAACAAACAGCAGCAGGCTGTTTCCTTGCTCACAATTTCCAAACCTCCCTCTCCTGTCAGTTCTGTGCCCAAGAAGCTGTATCTGCTCCTTCATGGGGCCATGCCCACAACTGTATCTCTCCCTATATATTGTCTCTCTCTTCTCTTGGCTTTCTGCCTTTCACTCAGGCTATGTCTACGCTACAGGCGTTTTGCCCAAGAAGCTTTTTGCAGACGAGATCTTCCGCAAAAATTTCTTGCACAAGAGCGCATTTACACTACAAAAGCGCATCAAAAAGGTGATGCGCTTTTGTGCAAGAGAGCGTCCAGACTGCATGCATGCTCTCTCGAAAGGAAACTCTGATTGCTATTTATAATAGCACTTGTATTTTTGTTTGATTGCCTCTTTTTGCGCAAAAACCCCCTCTTGCCCATCCACATACACCTTTTTGCTCAAGAATACCAACAACGGAAAAAACCCTCTGTTCTTTTGTTTTACTTGTGCAAAAACACGCTTGAGATGTGGACGCTCTGTGAGTTTTTGCACAAAACCAGCTGCCTTTGTGCAAAAACTCTTTAGTGTAGACCTAGCCTCACTGAGACACACTCAGCTGCAACAAGCCAGTCCCTAGCCCCTGTATTTGCATCAGACCACATAACTTAGCCCTGCTCTGGTTTTGCCATGTGCCCATTTCAGTAGTGTCTTACTCAATTGGGGCTTAATTGTCCTAGGCTTTCTGAGTTCTAACCAGTGCTCTATCTGCTAGGCTAGACTGCATGACTACTCCCTATGCTTAAATTTAAGGATCCATTTACATGCTTTGCTGGACCTTAATGACTTATACTTGTCAATCTCAAACATATCTCACACTTACTGTAGTTTCTTTTTAAGATACATAACTTTCTGTCCCATTCAGCCTTTTCAAGATGAATACAGAAAAGTGTATGTAATTGGAACTGATTTAATACTTCCAACCAAATAACCCATTCAACTACTTCACAGAAGCATCTTAGTGTTTTTTGTTTCACAAAAATTAATATGTAATTGTTCCTATCAAGTTATCCCTATGCCATCTAATATAAACCTTCTTGATTATTAGCCAGGTCTGCAGGTAAAAACTTCGTTTAAGTGGTTGATCTGTTAATGTAATCTGTCATTCTATATCCATTAACCTCTGTTTCTGCTTTTGCACAAATAAGATTTGCCACAGATCAGTGGTTCAAACAAGAAGTTTAAATGAAGTACCTCAAATTAGGTTTGAATTGATTTACATCCTGAACCAATGAACCAGCAAATTTTCTTGTGTGCATTTGGGTGTGCAGACCTAAAATACTTACAGGAGACACTGTCATGCTGGCAATTAAGGGCATGAGAGGAGGGAGACCAGTTTTCCAGCTTGTTTTCTATTTCATTTTGCAGGGGAGATAAGTTCTTGACGTTGCTCCAAAAGTCCTTCGTTCAAAAAAACCCAGCAATATAAAACTTGAAAGTAAATCACTTGTATTAAATCAAAATTTATGCAGAGAAGTTTAGAGAATCTAAGTCCAAGGAAGAAAACACAATTTTAGTTCTTCAATGCGAGTCAAATTTCAGGTTCTTTCCCTTTTAATAATCAGAAAGAATGTGGTACAATTTTCAGTGCTGATATGAACATGGAAGTGGTTCATTCCATTCAAGAAAGAATAAACAGAGGGAAAATATACTAGAATACAATTATATTTAGATAAAACTACATAAGCTGAAAGCATTGATCCCAGTTTTGTTGAATGCCTTATTCATATCATTTTTGGAGACTCTGTTCATCTGGTACAATAAAACAAAAATTCTGCTCTAGAAATTTATATGAAATATTGTAGCATTTTCTTCCATAATACACAAAATGAGTTTGGGGTTGAGCTGGGGTTTTTATGATGGTGGGAGAGGGTGGATATGTGAATGCATTTGTGGTTCTTTCTTCTGTAGAGATTATGAGCCATGTAGGAATACAGTGCTTAATTGAAACGATAACAAATGATGAAGCAGCTGTGAAGTATGGCACAAAAATTGCTCCAAGCAGTTAAGGCTGATCATCGTGATGGAAATAGCTTTTTGACAAGCTTTGCATTCCTGTGACAATAATTAAGAATCAGGTTTCCTCCGAAAGGCTTTATAGCCAGAAGGGGTTGTAAATCAATGGGCAACATTTTTATCGCAGAATGAAAATTAATTATTCAGTGTCAACATGCTTTCTCACACTTAACTGCTTGCAATATCCTTTTATTCTTGATTTTGATTTAATTAATGTACCATTGGAAGAGGGGCGGGTTGTCTGGAATATTTTACTTTTGTTAACATTTACCATAAGGAAATATGACAAAATTATATAGTGCTTAAACTAAACTGTGTTTTAGATTGTTTTGGCAGAGAGGTTGCTAGCTGCTATGTACATGCTGTCAAGGAGAGTGGATGTGAGCATTTAGTGCACATATAAATGCAGAAAGAATTGAATTCAATAATACATGAAAGGGAAGAGTGAGATTTTCAAAAGTGTTCGGTGTTGCCCTAACTTAGTTCTCATTGAAGTTAATGGAAAATCTCCCACTGAATTCAGTCTGCACAAAAATGTCATCCTACCAACTTGCAGGGAAATGAAAAGTATTCTTGGATATTTGGATATTTTCTGAAAGGAAGGATGACTAGTGTTCATTACTTTAAAGGGCTCCAACTCCTGAAAACAGGATTGGAAATGCTGTTTCATGGAAATGTTAGGGTGTGTTAACTTTTATATTTTTCCGTCTTTATTTCCATTCAACACTTCAGTAGCACCTGAAGCTGCTCAAAAAGTGTTCAGTGAAATAATCTTCCATTGGAAAATGATGATTTTGTTGAAATCAAGATATTTTGTATGAAGTATCAAGTTTGGTGAAGTTTTTGATTGAATATGTTCAAAGCAATTCAACATTCTGATATTTGCATTTCCTTCGGACTTTTCTGTGTAATTCCTACTTTCTCCCTTTACTTTGACTGTTATATTAGAATGTTAATTTTAATGTTATGTTACATTAATGTTATATTTTATATTACAAAGTTTTACACGATAAAAAGAAAATATTTCAATAAGATCATTTCGATGTTTCTGAACCAAAATATTTTGGAATATTTTCTTCCACAAAATATTTCACAATTGAGTTTTTGTTCTGATTTGGGACAAAACCAAATTTTAGAATGTCAGAATTTCCTATGGGATGGAAATTCCATTTCCCAGCCAACTCTAATACACTACTGCAGGTACATTTACTTGATCTATAACATGGCCACAAATCAGGAAAGCCCTTCATCATATGCTGGAGTCCATCCTTGTTCAGGGGAGTACTTCAGGAAGTGCTTAAAGTATGTGCCTAAGCACTGCTCTGAATGGAGTAGCTTTTCTGATATTCCTGTCATATCACCTTATTTCATCAAGACCCAACCCCATCTCCCAGAGATCTCATCATTTCTATGCTGAAGGGAAAGGTCCACATCCCTTCATGACACCATCTTCTGATCTGTGTCCTGCAAGAAGCTTGCCACTGATTCAAGAACTTGTGTATTTAGTGAACCTGAGGTAGAAATGAATCAAGATACCCCACCTTCCAATATTGTAGATAATTCAGACTATATTCACTTTTCCTCTAGGCCTTCTCTGTTTTGAGTGGTGGCTGCAGCTGTGCCAAAGAGATATTTTGCAGAATTCCACAAAGAAGATTTTTGCTTTTTTTTTCATGTGATTTTGCTGACAAAATTTTGTTTTCTGTGATTTTTGGCCTAAATTGTTATTTTGTACATTTTTAATAAGTGGCCCATTTTAACTTAAACACATGCCCCTTACACCAGCACATGTGAAAATGTCATGTGTCCTGCTGCATTTATTTTATGGCTATCGACTCATTTTTCAAGCCACATTCCCAATCAGTAGCAGTACTTGACTTTTCAAGCAGTCCCATTCATTTCAGAAGGGCCAGAGGAAGACACTGTTCAACAGGAGCAAGACTCACAGAAGGGGGCCCAATGTGTAAAGAGCCCTAGAATTTTATTTTGCTTTTTGTGATGGATATTGTACATACAGCCAGTGGCACCACTCATTCCATTGCTTTGATAATCTGCCTCCATGATGTTATTTTGCTATTACTACATGATAAAAATGCTTTTAGATGTAACCACCCAGCACGGTAAATAGTACAAATAGAAACAATTATGGCAAAAAATGATGATAAAGTGAATGCTAAATTCCCAGTTAGATTATTGATAGGGAGTCATTTAAAAAAGGCTAGATAAATTGGCCTTAAGTTAGATCTGCTGGCATAGGGACAGGATTTCACAGTGTAGCCTGAGAAGGAGTTTTAGTAAAATTTGGATGAGTTAGGCTCGCTGATCTGACCAGAAAAATCTAAGTTCGTTCTCTATCCCAGGTTACAGTTCAGTGGAACCACAAGGTTCCCTTTCTTGAGGGCTAGCAGGTGACCGACAGCAACCACATTTTAACTCGGGAAATGAAATAGAAAATAACTTTATTGCTGAAGGAACAACTATAATGCTTACCACAACAAAAAATGCAGCAAGAACACAAATCACTTGAATTCTTTCCCAAGATGTCATTAACACAATCAGATTACAACTTATCCAAATACAGGCAGTCTCTGGGTTACGTACAAGATAGGGACTGTAGATTTGTTCTTAAGTTGAATTTGTATGTAAGTCGGAACTGGTACATATTGTAGGGGAAACTCTAGCCAAACATTTCTCCAGAGCTCAGTTTTATTCTCCCACACCTCACTTCCCTCAGTCCTTTATTCTCAAGCTGAGGTGTCTGCTGAGAAAAGCCGCTCTGCGTCTCCCTGGTCTGCTGGGGGGAAGCAGCTAGTACGGGGTTGCCTCACCCCGTTTGTAAGTAGGGATCCGATGTAAGTCGGATCCATGTAACCCGGGGACTGCCTGTATACAAAGAGTAATAATAATAATATTGCCTACACACAAGGACCCCAAGGTTGGATGGAGAAGAGTGGCTTCCCTTCCCCTCAAAGACCTGGGAGCAAGCAGTAATAAGAGACTTAAGCAAAATTAAGGAAGTAAGAAAGCCACTATAGAAAGAGATAGATATAAGTATTTAGTTTCTGACCTGAAAAGATAACACACTCCAGAGTGGACTGCTTCAGAAAAGCTGGGACAGCAGCCCCAATCTCCCAAATCCCTAGGCCTAAATACCCCTTTTGGTGCCAAAATGTTCCGCATATACCACCCCTTTTCCATAATTGGGCCTAGCACCCTAAGATTTCTGAGGGTACCATCTTTGAGTAGAAGAAATCTTCGGGGCCCTTATGAATATTTATTCAGAATGACTGATGTTTTCTTGGATAATTTCCCCAAACCACTTAGAAAGCACGGGAGTCTGTGGTCTAAAAACCTCCATCTGGACTGATTGTGCAGGAAATTTTAAATGGCCATTACTGCTATGTTAGCAGATTTATACTGTAAATTCCGGACAGAAATAAAAAAAATAAACTCTTGCGCCAACCACAAACTCTTGCTTCACCCCTTTATGGAAAATTACAAAGAAAAACAAGTATTTTACTAACTACCTACTTCTATAAGCCATCTCACAGAAAATGAATTCTATAGGCCCCTTGCATTACCAGCATATATAAATCTATCTAAAGGAAAAACAAGATGAAATAATAGAGCTATTATTTAACTAAAATAAAGCGAATATCATTTTAGGAGGCCGAGATAAAACAGATAACGGTTAGTAGGCTACAACAGCCATCTCTTCCTGAGAACAATGATCTTGCAAGTCTACTATAAGAGATCAAAGGAGGCCCACATCTCTCAGCAGGGGAAATGATATTTACATTGGTATATAGTTATTGGTTGTACTTGGTGTGTCCAGTTGCTGTCTGGGGGAATGTCTAGTGATAAAAAGGTTGTGTTCTTCCCATTCCCACCTCATGCCCTATTGGTTACTATTGAGGAGAATCGTCTGAGGTGAAGCGTCCAGGTGCATTGTGCCTTTAAAGTCCCATTGCCTCCAGAACCATAACAATGCTTTTGAACCACCTTTTGGAAGCCCCTTTTCTGTGCAATCTCCTCTCATGTGAGGGCCACTGTCTGGCAAGGGCAGAAAAGGGAAATGTTGTGCTTTCTTAAGTCTAGTGCAAACATCACTACTAGATTTGTTTCATGTCTGTGGTCAAGAGATTGCAGGATTGTGGTGGAGCCTAACCTTCATGTAGCATCCTAAACAGGGCAGTTTGAAAACCCCTTGTGCCCTCTACTGCTCCCTCCTTTTGGGAAACTCATGTAGAACCAGGTCTACCCTCTTACCAGTCCCTTAGGCTACACCTGTGTCTGATTTCAACATGTTTCTTTAAACTGGTTTTTGTCCTCTTTCCTCTGTGCCTAGAGCCTGCTGCAGTGTAAGATCATAACTAGAAAGGAATGGAGGAGTTAGAATTGCCTGTGAAAATATGGATCAGAGAGAGGACAGAAATCAGTGAACCAGTGACCTAACAACGGGCCTCTGAAAAGGCTCACTTCTATTTCTAATTATGCTTTTAACCACTGAATCATTTTAAAATGTTTATGCCATGTTTCAGAACATCTAAAGCACATGGTTTTCAGTCACATTGACTTCCTACTAAGGTTGTAATTTAGAAACATAGCTGGAGGCAACAGGTCAATTTTAATGCCAACACATTTATTATACTGTGGCAACAGATCTTTGCTGCAGATAAAAAAAATTCAGTGAGCCTAATTGTGCCTCTAATAAAATCAATGTAAATTAAGAGTAGCTCCTTTAGAATTAGTGGAGCTACACCAATGCAAACCTCGTGTATCTGAGATCACAGTAAAATCCATTTTCTTCCTGTGAAATTCCCCGAGACTGATATTACTTAGTAAATTAAAAATGAATGTTAAAATGGTTGTTTCCTCTGAATTTCAACTGGTGAACATTGGTGGGATTTTTAAGCTAGCTTACATTATTTGCAGGTGAAAAAATATGTTCTCCCATGCAGAACTATCACCTGCAAGGCAAGAGGTCACAGGTTCAGGTAATCAGAGCTGAGCATGTCCACACTTCATCCATGAATACCTTCTCTGGTACGGGTCATAGTACTGCTGGAAGATGTCTCAATAATAAATTTCATTTCTTACTTGAAAGATCTAATCGTACTTTTGAAGTAATAATTCAAACCATTTACCCTGGAACATATCTCTTGATGTTGCCTACATTTTATGTTTAAAAAAATATGCCCTTTCCTATCACATTTTCTGGGTTATTGGCTTTTAAAGCCCAATGACCAGGAAACATTTCTTTCAAAACCCATGTACAATATTTTCAGCTTCCATTGATCCGAATGCTGATGCCTTTACTCAGGTTGGAAGCAGCAACATACTTTGCAAGCTGCCCAGCCGATTTCAATGGCATTACTGAACAACTAAACATACCATTTTATGTGAGCACGGGTATCAGAATTGGGCCCTAAGTAATTATCTTTTTTGATATACAGTCCCAGTCTTGAGCTTGGAAAGAGCCAATGAGAATATTCATGCAGATTAAATCGTTCTTTAAAACATTCTCAGAAAAGTCAAGTTTTGGCTTTATGCTGAGGTTGTACAAAGTCTTTAACTCCATTGCCAATCCAAGAGTTTCTCAGCACAGTAGATTAATGGCTTCTGTGTTCAAATGTGCTGTTCTTGTTCACAGTGAGAGATCAAAAACAAAAACAAAAAATAGAAACACTAAAAATCGCCAAAAATCTCCTCATCTAATGAACTACAGAAATTAAGCCAACCAGCCAACAAGAACATGAGTGAAATGTGTTTCTGTCATTGTTATGCCAGAATACTAGTTCCACAATTAGCATTTGGTATGTTTGTTGGAAGCAGAAGACACTCTCTCTATATACATATAGTTTAGGTCAATATCTTCAGTAGAAACAGACTATACATGGTAAATTGTATTAGGTATAATATGTTGCATCAAAGATCTGTCTTGGAGTTGTTCTTCCAAAGCAAGTGCCCTGGAATTTAGTTGCAATAAACAAGTAGGCTGGCAACCATGTAATTTAGACATGTTTTTTTCACTGTATGCTAGTATTCCCAGCTCCCCAAGGGAGAATACTCTGGTCCCCTGAACTAAAGAGTGGTTATACTCTTGTCTTGGTAGCCACACATACATTTAACTTCAGCTACACCCGTACAGATGGCAAAACATGGGAACTGGTAACATTTTGGAAATTTATACTGCTTGCAAGTAGGGCTGGTTAACATTTTTTCAATAGAACAGATTTATACCAAAAAATAAAATTTTGTTAAAATTGATACTTTTTGCAGGAACACAATGATTTTGAGAATTTTTTCAACAGAAACAAATGTGGAAATATTTCATTTGGACAAAGTCAAACCATTTCAATTTCATTTAAAAATGTATCTTATATTGCTATGTTGTAAAAACTTTTATATTATGTCTCAAATTATATATAGGAGAGAGTTTGTCTATCTGTGTGCCTGTCTGTCCATCTGTCCATGAATCAGTCTGTTTGTTCAAGCACTACTCCTAAACGGTAAGAATTAGGATCACCAAATTCAGTATACAGCTTCCTCCTATTGTAATTTAAGGTAAGGTAAAGGTTTTGCTGTTCAGGGAATATAGAATGTGCCTGGAATGGGGTTGCTTCTCATGAAATCATACAGAAAAGATGCAGAATCACCAGGCAGGTGAAAGGGCTTGATTGAGGGTGCACCCATCCATCCAGGACTGACCCTGCCTCCAGCCTTCCAACCTCAAGGCACCCTTTAGGGAGGGATGGGGGCTGACGCTGCCCCCCTGATTTGCACAGGAACATTGCTGGTGATTCCCCTTGGTCACGGAGTGAAGGGAAAATGCACAGTTTGCTGTATTCCTCGTTCTGGCTGGGGAGAACAGGGGGCAGATGAACCTGGACCTGCCAGGTAATTCTTCTAGTATAATTTTATATATATATATATATATATATATTTCAATGTAGTGTAAACATGAAAAGGAAATGAATCAAAATGGTAAAAGGAAAAAAAACCATTTCAATGGTCCCCCTGAATTGACATTTGTTGGGATTTTTGTTTAATGTGAAATTGTGAAATTTCAGTTTTTCACTCTGATTTGGAATTCGAAAAAAATGATATGTGGGACATTTCAGTTCCTGACCAGCTTCACTTGCAAGAGACATGCAAGTCATCAAAATTAAGAAGCTAGTAAATAGAACTGTTCAGAGCCAGTACACATAAAAATATAGACGCTAGATATAGCTGGATCAAGGCCATAAAATCATTTAAGTTATTGCCATGCTCTGGATTGTAAGCATTTTCACAAAGGGATTTTCTTTTGCTATATGTCTACACAACACCTACAACTTAAGGCCCTCAATATTGATTAAATATAAAAATAAAAAATAACACTTTTTTCCTTACTTGCATTTTTGTCTGCCTTTTACATTGCAAGTTCTTCAAGACAAAGGCAGAACCTCAAAAGGTGCTTACCTACCATCAGAGAAATTAAACAACTAAACACCTTTGAAGAGCTGAGCCTGTCTTGTGTAATTCTGAGCACAATGGTGACAACCGATAAATAATGATAACAGAGTTCAGTTTATGAAAACAATGAACATTGCAAGGGAAGGACACTTGTGAGGATGAAATCATTCCAAGAGCAAGATTTCTGTTGTAATGTTTCGAGTTACATTTTATGGTGCCTATCTTCCAACTTCTTGCAGGTGCTCAGAGCTGTGTGGTCCATATGGAGGCTCTCACGTCTGGCTACAGACAGTCTATGGTATGATCCAAATGTGTTTATAAATTAAAATCCCAACGTTGTGAAGTTTTGAGAACATGCTGAGTGCTGGTAATAATACTCTGCTACAAAGAGTTGATTGATTAGAAAAGACGGGGGGTGAGGGAGGATCAAAAAAGATTTTTTAGCTCAAATCTATAAACCTCAAGTTTCTGTACTACAAAGTGATAAGCAATAATCATTGTGGTTTCACACAAGTTAGTCAATAAACTTCCATTAACTATGGACACATTGTCAAAGTGACCTGATGCCCTCATCTTTGCCGAGTGGCTTGGCCTTAGCGAGCCATATTAATATGAATTTTAACCTCTGGGTCTGGCATTTTAATTCTCTCTCCATTAGTCTCAAATTTCTATTTTATCAGCTTGTATTATTGATTTTAAAGATCACATACAGCCAATTTGCACATATGTCTTTGCAAAGGTCATCAGAGGACATCAACATGTGACTTTTGCAAGATGTCCATAAGGTTATATTTTCCCATGATCTGCATAATTTTCTGCCTACAATATGTTTTATAATGTAGAACAATAAAAGGAAAGGTCCATAAACTAGTACTAGCACTTTGGAATTTGATAGACAAAACTAAACACAAATTACATGAGGGATAAAACCCTCAGCTGTACTAATTTTTCCATGGTCATGGTGTCCAAATTTGTCATTACTTTGCTTCTTGAAGAAAAAGTTTTGATTGTGAATTAGCACCCAGAAACCATAGGTAGAGAGAATAGCTTGATTTGGGATTCCATTCTGCAAAGGCTTTTTTTTTTTCACATGGTTAACTTTCAGCATGTGACCAGTTCCAATGAACTTTTCAGCATAAATCTTTACAGAACTGTGGTCTTAATTCAGGGGTGGGCAATAAGTAGCCCGCAGGCCAGATACAGTTCACCAGAGTTAGCTGATGCTTTAATTACCTGAGCATCTGCACGTACAGCTGCTCACAGCACCTATTTAAATCCCACGCTTCATTTGCAATTTCGGTCACCCTCATTTGCCTCCATAGATCGAACTAGGGAGCTAGTGTAGACATACCCTCGTAGATCATGTTTTCTAGACCTTTAAATCATTTTTGTTGCTCTTCTCTGGACCTTCTACAATTTCTCCTCATCTTCCTTGAAATGTGGTGCCCAGAACTGGACACAATACTCCAACTGAGGCCTAATCAGTGCAGAGTAAAGAGGAAGAATGACTTCTTGTGTCTTTCTCAAAACACTCCAGTTAATGCATCCCAGAATGGTGTTTGCTTTTTTTGCAACAGTGTCACACTGTTGACTCATATTTAGCTTGTGGTCCACTATGACCACACAATCCCTTTCTGCAGTACTCCTTCCTAGACAATCACTTTCCATTCTATATGGGTGAAACTGATTGTTCCTTCCTATGTGGAGTACTTTGCATTTGTCCTTATTAAACTTTATCCTATTTACCTCAGAACATTTTTATAGTTTGTCCAGATTATTTTGAATTTTGACCCCTACTTCCACAGCACTTACAATGCCTCCCAGCTTGGTATCATCTGCAAACTTATAAGTGTACTCTCTATGTCATCGTCTAAATAATTTATCAAGATATTGAACAGAACCGGTCCCAAAACAGGTCCCTGCGGAACCCCACTTATTATGCCCTTCCAGCATGATTGTGGACCATTAATAACTACTCTTTTGAAATAGTTATCCAGCCAGTTATGCACCCACTTTATAGCAGCCCCATCTAGGTTGTATTTCCCTAGCTTATTAATAAGAAGGTCATGAGAGACCATGTCAAATACCTTACTAAAGTATCGATATACCAAGTCCACTGCTTCTCCCTTAGCCACAAGGCTTGTTATCCTATCAAAGAAAGCTATCAGCAGGGGTGGATGTAGGGCAGGGCGAGCGGGGCGGCCGCCCCGGGCCCCGTGCTTCAAGAAGCCAAGGCAAAGGAGAGCCCCGTGAAATTGGGCTGCCCTGGGCCCCGCAAAATGGTTATCTGCCCCTGGCTATCAGATTGGTTTAACATGATTTGTTCTTTACAAATCCATGCTGGCTGTTACCTACCACCTTGTTATCTTCCAGATGCTTGCAGATGAAGTCTTTAATTATTTGCTCCGTTATCTTCCCTGGCACGGAAGTTAAACTGGCTGGTTTGTAGTTTCCTGGGTTGTTCTTATTTCCCTTTTTATAGATGGGCACTATATCTGTCCTTTTCCAGTCTTCTGGAATTTCTCCCAACTTCCATGATTTTTCAAAGATGATAGCTAAAGACTCAGATACCTCCTCTATCAGCTCCTTGAGTATTCTAGGATGCACTTCATCAGGCTCTGATGACTTGAAGACGTCTAACTTTTCTAAGTAATTTTAACATGTTC
The DNA here is from genome assembly GCF_052426305.1 of Pelodiscus sinensis. Lineage (NCBI taxonomy): Eukaryota > Metazoa > Chordata > Testudines > Trionychidae > Pelodiscus > Pelodiscus sinensis. Next base: position 21,373,073 of record NC_143055.1, on the reverse strand, counting down.
TTTTTTTAATTTATTTTAACTTCCAAACCTACCCCATTCCATTAGCATTCACTATGTTAGGCATGCCATCATCATCAAACTTTTTGGTGAAAACTGAAACAAAGAAGTCATTAAGCACCTCTGCCATTTCCACGTTACCAGCTATTATTTCTCCCTCTTCACTGAGCAATGGGCTTACCCTGTCCTTGGTCTTCCTCTTGCTTCTAATATATTGCATTAATAGGTGTGTTGTGAGCAAGACACAAGAAGTCATTCTTCTGTTCTATTCTGCGCTAGTTAGGCCTCAGTTGGAGTATTTTGTCCAGTTCTGGGCACCGCATTTCAAGAAAGATATGGAGAAATTGGAGAGGGTCCAGAGAAGAGCAACAAGAATAATTAAAGGTCTAGAGAACATGACCTATGAAGAAAGGCTGAAAGAATTGGGTTTGTTTAGTTTAGAAAAGAGAAGATTGAGGGGGGACATGATAGCAATTTTCAGGTATCTAAAAGGGTGTCATAAGGAGGAGGAAGAAAACTTGTTCATCTTGGCCTCTGAGGATAGAACAAGAAGCAAGGGAGGTTTAGGTTGGACATTGGGGAAAAGTTCCTAACTGTCAGGGTAGTCAAACACTGGAATAAATTGCCCAGGGAGGTTGTGGAATCTCCAACTCTAGAGCTATTTAAGAGTAGGTTAGATAAATGTCTATCAGGGATGGTCTAGACAGTATTTGGTCCTGCCATCAGGGCAGGGTACTGGACTCGATGACCTCTCGAGGTCCTTCCAGTCCTCGTATTCTATGATTCTATGATTTGTAGAACATCTTCTTGTTACCCTTTATGTCTTTAGGTAGATTTAGCTCATTTTTTGCCTTTGCCTTTCTAATCTTGCCCCTGCATACCTGTGTTGTTTGCTTATATCCATCCTTTGTAATTTGACCTAGTTTCCACTTTTAATATAACTCCTTTTTATTTTTAGATCATATAAGATCTCCTGGTTGATGCAAGGTACTTGCCTGCCATACTTTCTATATTTCCTATATAGCGGAATAGTTTGCTTTTGGGCCCTTAATAATATCCCTTTGAAAAACTGCCAACTGTCTTCAGTTGTCTTTCCTCTTAGTCTTGCTTCCCACGGGACCTTACCTACCAGCTCTCTGAGTTTATTAAAATCTGCCTTCCTTAAATCCATTGTCTCTATTTTGCTGTTCTCCCTTATAGCATTCCTTAGAATCATGAACTCTATGATTTCATTATCACTTTCACCCAGGCTGCCTTCCACTTTCAAATTCTCAACCAATTCCTCCCTATTTGTTAAAATTAAATCTAGACCAGCTTCCCCCTATTAACTTTCTCAAACTTCTGAAATAAAAACTTGTCTCCAATGCAGTCCAAGAACTTATTGGATAATCTGTGCCCTCCTATGTTAGTTTTCCAACATATGACTGGATAGTTGAAGTCCCCCTCCCATCACCACCAAATCCAGTGGTTTGGATGGTTTTTTTTAGTTGTTTAAACCTCATCCACCTTTTCTGCTTAGGTAAGTGGTCTTCAGTAGACACCTAGCATGACATCACCCTTGATGGAAACAACTTTTCTCACAATATCCAGTGGAACTCTTTACCAAGGCAGGTTGTAAAGTCCAAACGTGTAACTTGGTTCAAAGAAAAATTAGAAAAGCTCCTGAAGGACAGGTCTCTCAATGGCTATTTGGCCATGGTCAAGGATGCAACCCAGTGGTCTGAATGTCCCTAAACCTCTGACTGCTAGAACCTGGGGCTGGACAATAGGAGAAGGATCACTTATTAATTGTCCTGTTCCTTTCTGAAGCCTCTGGAGTTGACCACTGTTGGAAGACAGGATACTGGGCTAGGTTGACCCTTGATTTGGCCCTATATGGCCATTCTTATGTTCTCCTCTACACATCTGGATCCACCAGAAAGGCAGGATCTGTTCACATGCCAGGACCCAGATGGAGCACAACCTTCAGTAACCCAGCAAGACCTACAATTGCAGGGAAAGTCCTGCTCATCCCACGGCTGGATCATGTCCAGTATCCATGGAATCTCTGGTGAACTTAACTGCAAAGCTTAAGCAAGTCTGTACTGAGGAGTGAAATGTAATTAATCAAAACTGATAACCTGGCCATATTTGAGGAAATTTTCACGAGGACAAAAGGTACATCCCTGTCACAAAGACCAACCTCGTCTTCCCCCATCATCCCACCACCAAATGTCAAGGCCCTGTTCCTGGTGCTGGAGCTGTTCAAAGTAAATGTTGCCAGACAAAACAGTGCTTTTCCCCCCAGCTTTGTTCTCAGAAATGGCTGAACTGTGTTGGGTGAAATCAAAACAGCAAAGCCTACATAACTTGAATCAGACAGACAATGTAGGAAATTTTCAGCCCAAACTATTAGTTTGGTAAAATTATAAGCAACCGAAAAGAATGTTTGATAATGGGAAGTGTTGGGCAACCTTAATAATAGGCACCACTGCCAGATGTATAATACGTACCTAAAACATTGTGGAATTCAGAAAATCATTACTGAATTAAATTAGACCTCATCAAATTAGGCTTAATAGCTTTGGGGTCCATAATATTAAAAATTTAATTGTGTATGTGCCTTTATGGAATTGTATCTAACTTCTCAACGAAGATGTGAATATAATTCCTCTGGTTATCAGCCCTTTGAAGCCACCCCATGGATAGGTTTGTTTATTCTAGTTCAGACCAGATTGGCCAGGAGCTAACAGATTTTTGGATCTTTAAACAGGCTCATGGCTGCCTTTTTTCTGATCCATGGAGAGCTTTAATTCTTGGGGAAATGTTGGAAGGACTGAGTTTACAAAGGCCCATCAAATTGGGGGTGGCAGGGTAGAGGTTTTCTCAGCTCAAGCTGTGATGAATTTGAAACCACAAGGAAACCTGGGTAGCTTCTATTGTTTTTAATAAATCTTCTCTGTAATGCTTGTACCTCAAGAACAAAATAGGTTTGCCTAGGAAGTGCTATGTGGTGCCTACTAAATGTGAGCAGTTACTCTGTTCTTATTCTCTGAAGACAAAGTAAACAGGTCTGCTTAGACAGAATCTTTCACTTGGATATCACAATACAGCCAGGGGATTACGACTAGAAATATTCTAGTCAGAAGGGACAGAGAGATGCATGTTTCCATTCAAGAGAGCTGACAGCTAGATAAGCCTGAATCCTAGGGTATGTGTCCTTGCTTGAACATAGAGGGCAAATACAGGTGCAGTTGCCTGAACTGTGACACGTGTATACAGTATGTATACATGTACATACACACTTTTCAAAAATATTTTATAATGGTCATGTAAAAAGGGAGTTATCAACTCCAGGATCATAAATAACAAATATCTTGTCTCAGATGAAATAGTATACAAAATGGTACTGAACCTAAGATTCTGGGGTTATTTTTTAAAAAGGATTTTATCAGCAGCAGATAAATAATTTTTTAAAATATTTGCAATTAGAAGTAGCCAATTAGTGAAATAACTGATATTATCATAAAGAAACATGGCTTCACTTGCTTTGATTTCTGGCACCATATATTCATTATTTGTTGATGGTTGGACTACTGCCATGAATTTATGAAAGTGTTGGCAAAGCCTACGGTTTAATTTCAGTTTCCAGCTCATAAGCAGTGAGAACCTGATACCAATCTATTAGCTGAAGTATTATCAGAAGAACTCAAATATAAAAAGCTCCCATCCTTTACATTAAACAAATAAGCATTGCAATTTTGCTTCAACAGTATATAATAATATGTTTCTTATTTATTTTCTTCCTTTTTATAGTTTTATTCAGAAACAATACAGTTGACCAATCTCAAATATGAGTAAAAGAACATAGTTGAGGGAGAAAGTTGGGGGAAAGAGAGAAAATTCGCTCAAGCATGACAAAAATGCTCCAAGGCCACAACAATGCACAATGTACATACTAATAAAGAAGTCTTCCTGCACAGAAGATGGTACAGTAACAACCTCTGTGTTTGAAATAAAGTGTCCATAACAAATAGTTTGTTCAGCTGTTTGTAAAGATCCAGTGGAAACTTTGTTTAGTATGTCCATATTTATGCTGGAGTCTTCATAACCTGGAATTATGAGCTTTCTCAGCTACTGTAAAGTGACAGCTGCCTTGGTGCTGTGCCTTTTTACATCACTGAGGATTTTGCCCTGGACTCTTTAATATGTGAAAAAATACCTCTGCTTCTAATGTGGCATAGCAAACAAGAAATTCAAGATAGTTATTGCAATCATACCTTAAATTATATACATATACTTGAATCAGAGTTGCCACATTATATTTTTGTAATGGACACAAATATTTTGCATATTTCACATCTTCTGATGGTGGTGGATTAAGAACAGGTTTTTCTCACAAACACATTTTGAGATCATTAACTCATCTACATGAGAAAGAAAGAAAAATCTAGCCTCTCACAGGGTTCTGTACACTGCTTTTTGTAATTATAAATTTTGCAACGTGGATTGTAAAGTGAAGTAAAGTGAAAAAGTCTATTTTGACTGTTCAAAAAAATCTTTACTCTCTACTTGTTTTAAATTTAATAAATAGGGTCCTACCAAATTCACCACCCGTTTTGGTTAATTTCATCATAAGATTTTAAAAATAGTAAATTCCATTATTTCAGATATTTAAATCTGAATTTTCATGATGTTGTAACTGTAGGAGTCCAGACCCAAAAGGAGATCCTGGGGCCAGGAGTCACAAAGGTATTACTGGGGTGGGGGGCGGGGAGGACTGCAGTGTTGTCACTCTTATTTCTGCACTGCTTCTGGTAATAACACTGCGTTCAGAGCTTGTTGACAGGGAAGCAGTTCTCTCCAGCATTCGCTACTTTCCAACTGACCAGCTCTGAAAGCAGCACAGAAGTAAGGGAGGCAATATCATAACCCACCTACAATAACCTTGCAACTCCCTTTTTGGGTCAGAACCTGCAGTTTGAGAAACTTTGGTCTCCCCCTGACATTTGTATAGTATAGGCTAAAAATACACAAAAGGGCAGATTTCACAGGGGGGAGACCAGATTTCATGGTTCATGGCATGTGTTTTATAGCTGTGATTTGATAGGGTCCTATTAAAAAAACACCATAATAATTTATTATTCATTTGTAGTGCTGAAAAGGCTGCAGCACAGACTGGATTTTCACTGTCCTGGGGTACTACATATACAAATCGTAGATCCTGACCAAGGACTTAGAAGCTAAATAGAGAAGACTGTGCAATATTGATGTAATATACAAGCAGAAGATTGGAAATGGAGGCACAGAGAGATTAAGTAGACTGCCTAAAGTCTCAAAAGTCTGTGGCAGAGCCAGAATTTGAACATTGTTCATTTGAGTCCTTAATCACTTTCCTTTGGAATTTTCACCCTTTTTATCAGCTCATAGCTCATGGAATGGTTTATTTTCAGAATAGAAACTGGTGTGAAATTAGAGTAGTTTTGCTTATTTTCCAGAAATTCATCATGCTTCAACCTAATGATTTTAGTTCTTTACTAATTAAAGGCAAAATCACCCTATGGGGGGAAAACATTTTATTTCTTTAAAAATCCTCCAATTTGGAAGCAAATGTTTTTTGTTTGTTTGTTTCAAGCAGCTTCCAATTTTTTTCTACCCAAAAAAGGATTTTAAAAAAACCAATGAAATGTTTCAAACCTATCCATTCCCACTTCCATCTCTCAATTATTGATTTTTGATCATTCTTGAGATGTTGATTTTTCATCCTGGTTTGGGATGGGAAAATTCTCACGGGATGGGGAAAAAATTTCCACCCAGCTCTGTTGCTTAGTGATATTGCTGGGGCTCAAGAGATTTCTAGATCTCTGCCTGGGACAGTATTTCAACATGTGTCCTAGGCTTAATTCACTTTTCAGTGTCTGTGGTTACAGTGTGGGCTATTTACTTTACCTCGAAAGCATTTTCAAATTTTCATAAAATATCATCCAATTTAGGACTAGCATAGAGACAGGTGACTATTGGTATGTCTATGTAGCAGCTGGATGGTGTGACTCCCACCCTAGGTAGCTGGCTCTGCTTGAAATCACCTAAAAATACCAGGGTGGTTGTGTGGCACAGCTGCAGCTCACACTAACCATCCGTGTACAATCCCTCCTGATCCCTGTGCTCCCATAGCCATATTGCTGTTTGTAGGTGCTACTCTGAACAGAGATCATGCATCTACTTGTATGGAGAATTATACTTCCAAGATGCTGTATAGAACTGTCTTGTGTGTGTGTGAGGGAAAGCTTGATAGTACTAAATGTTGACTCCCAAATATAAGTTTAGCTTTTTTCAGTCCTAGTTAGCCATAAATTGAGAAGATGATAATGAATATAGGAAGGGTTAGGAAGCTACATGGCATGATTGTGAGGTCCTCTCTGCATCCTACTGGAGGCATTAGTGGCTCAATACTCCTTGCCCAAACCTGGCAAACAAAATGACAGTCCTCTGGATTCCTAGCAGGGCCAAAACAAAAAAATACTGACCAATCAAGAACCAATTGGCCAGATGAGATTTGCCTATGTAATTCAGGGGCTGGTCTGAAACTGGGGCTTC